>NC_091863.1:46163421-46827197 GCF_037783145.1 Equus przewalskii | reverse complement strand
GAATTCTTGGACTATGAATTGGAAATCCTGGTACCTAACCCTTGCCTTTGCACTTTTCAGACTTTGAGCAAGAACTTTGGATTTCAGCTTTCCTCATGTGTAAGAAGGGTAGAGTAATGTACGCCCTGTATAGGGCATGTATTCATTGAACTGTTGTAATATCCAAGAGATAATGTATATGGCAATTCTTACTAGACTAAATAGAAAATGCTCTATAGATAACAGGATATTCGTATCATGTTCTTTCTGGTTCATAAAGTTACAGAAAGTACTATTTTGATTAAGGGGAAATATTAGAAATGTCAGAGTCTAACAGAACCAAAGGCATTGCTGAGAAAGCAGAGCTGGAACAAGAACACAGACAGGTCTCTCAACTCTAAGATTAGTGCTCTTCTCAGTGCTGTTTTCCAGGCACTAAATAATTAGGGTTATTTATATACTCCATTTACATATATCCAAACCTATCTTCTACCTCACTGCATTAAGAGCTGTAAAGGCAGTAAGGTATCCAGAAGTTGAAGTTTGCACTCCCTAGCTGCTCCCACCTGCTGCAAATCATACATGCTTCCTTCTCCTTAAAGGACTTTTGAAGAGGAGTAATAGGGCAAGAAATGTGTCTTTGCTGGATCTGATACTTGTTTCTATCTGGAACAGTCTTCACATCAGGTTCTTCATTAGCATTAACCATATCTCCATGGCTTTTAATGTGACACACCTTTGATTTTCTTTGTATTTTTGTCATTTTAAAATATCTTTTAAAGAAAAATATTATAGTTGGATTACTAAATATGTATAAGTGTTTATACAGGAGAGAAAAGTCTTGCTTTCTGATTAAAACTATGTCATTAGAAAATTTCTCTAGAGTAGTGTGCCTCAAACTCTCTGAGCTAAAGATCACTTACATATAACAAAAGATCTGGATTATTAACTTCATATGTATTGTTACTGGGATTTGGCCATAACTATTATAAATAAACGGATTACTAAATTTAATTATATTGTGACTTTTGGGAATCCTTTAATATTAATTTAAAAACTATAGGGAAAAATTCTTTTCTCCACTTCCCGAATAAACTCGTCTTTGTGTGGTTTGTATTTTGGGGTTGCCAATAGATCAAAATTGTTTTGAAAGATCTCAGGTACATTTTTTATTATAAAGTCTGTACATTATTTACTGATTCTCAGGTTAATATAAGTGATATGATAAAAATGGGCCATAAGTAAGTTGTTTTTCTAGGCCACAATATTTACAAAATTCTCAAATCATAAATTAAACATAAGGTTCAAGACCATTCAGCAAGTTATTGTTGTTTGGGGAGCTAATAATACCAGCTTTGAAAGATTGATGTAAGTATTTTGGTAAGGACCTTGAGTTAAAATGGTAATAGGCTATAAACATATGAGTAAAAATAAAAGACAGTTTGGGCTGCTATAACAAAATACCATAGACTAGGTAGCTTATAAACAACAAAAATTTATTCCTCACAGTTCTGGAGGCTGTAAGTCTGAGATCAGAGTGTGGTATGGTCAAATGAGGACCCTCTTCTGGGTCTCAGATTTCTTGTTATATTCTCACATGGCAGAAGGGGCAAGGGATCTCTCTGGGGCCTCTTTCATAAGGGAACTAATCTCATTCAAGAAGCCTCTTCCCTGATGACATAATAACCTCCTAAAGGCACCACCCTCTAACATTATCACCATGGGAAAACATGTAAAATAATTACTGATATGGAAAGATTTACTCTTGCCATTTTGTTAATTGTTTTCTATATATATTATAAACTTTTCCTCTCACTGCTTTTCTTTGTGTTTCATTGATTTTTGTAGTGACAGCCTTAGATTCCTTTCTCATTTCCCTTTGTGTATATTTTAATTATATTTTCTTTTTATTACCATTGCAAATACATAAACTATCTTAAATTGTAACGCTCTGTTTTAAACTAACAAGTTAATTTCAGTCACTTACAAAAACTCTAAACCTATAAGCTCCAACCCTGCCATTTTTTGTTATTGATGTGTTTTCGAAGATGTATTCCTTCTGTACTCAGTGTCGATATTTAATTTTATTTTTTTACCTATGCTTTGAATATTTTTAATGTATATTATCTGATGTGAATAAGATTATCTTCCAAAATGGCTGTGCCATTTACCTCCCCACTAGCAATGAATGAGACCTCCTATTGCTCCACATCCTCATCAGTATTTAGTGTTGTCAGTATTACAGGTTTGGGCCATTCTAATAGGTGTGTAGTGGTATCTTATTGTTGTTTTAATTTGCATTTCCCTGATGACTTATGATGTGGAGCATCTTTTCATATGCTTATTTGCCATCTGTATATCCCTTTTGGTAAGCTGTCCATTATAGTCTTTGGCCCATGTTTATTTTCTTTTTACTCTTTATTGAGATTATGATAGTTTACAAGCTTGTGAAATCTCAGTTGTACATTATTGTTTGTCAGTCATGTTGTAGGTGAACCACTTCACCCTTTGTGCCCACCCCCTACCCCACTTTCCCCTGGTAGCCACTAATCTGTTCTCTTTGTCTACATGTTTAACTTCCACATATGAGTGGAGTCATACAGAGATTGTCCTTCTCTATCTGACTTATTTCACTTAACATAATACCCTCAAGGTCCATTCATGTTGTGAATGGGGCGATTTTATCGTTTTTATGGCTGAGTGTTATTCCATTGCATATCTATACCACATCTTCTTCATCCAATCATCAGTTGATGGGCACCTAGGTTGCTTACACATCTTGGCTATTGTAAATAATGCTGCAATGAACATAGGGGTGCATGGGACTTTTGGAATTGCTGATTTCAGGTGCTTTGGATAGACACCTAGTAGTGGGATGGCTGGGTCATATGGTATTTCTATTTTTAATTTTTTGAGAAATCTCCATACTGTTTTCCATAGTGACTGCACCAGTTTGCATTCCCACCAGCAGTGTATGAGGGTTCCTTTTTCTCCACAACCTCTCCAACATTTGTTACATTTTTTTTTTGTTATTTTTGCCATTCTAATGGGTGATATCTTAGGATAGTTTTGATTTGCATTTCCCTGATGATCAGTGATGATGAGCATCTTTTCATGTGCCTATTGGTCATCCGTATACCTTCTTTGGAGGAATGTCTGTTCATGTCCCCTGCCCACTTTTTGATCGAGTTTTTTAATTTTTTGTTGTTGAGTTGTGTGAGTTCTTTATATAGTATGGAGATTATCTCTTTATTGGATATGTGATTTGCAAATATTGTTTCCCAACTGGTGGGTTGGTTTTTGTTTAAATGCTGTTTTCCCTTGCCTTGAAGAAGCTCTTTAGTCTGATGAAGTCCCATTTATTTGTTCTTTCTATTGTTTCCTTTGTGTGAGAAGATATGGTGTCCGAAAAGATCTTTTTAATACTGATGTCAAAGAGTGTATTGCCTATATTTTCTTCTAGAAGCTTTATGGTTTCAGGTTTTTCCTTTAGGTCTTCGATCCATTTTGAGTTTATTTTGGTGAATGGTGAAAAAGAATGGTCAATTTTCATTTTGTACTTGTGGCCATGCAGTTTTCCCAGCACCAGTTGTTGAAGAGACTTTCTTTTCTCCATTGTATGCCCTCAGCTCCTTTTTTGAAGATTAGCTGTCCATAGATGTGTGGTTTTATTTCTGGGCTTTCAGTTCTGTTCCATTTGATCTGTGCACCTGTTTTTGTACCAGTACCATGCTGCTTTGATTACTATAGGTTTGGAGTATGTTATGAAGTCGGGGATTGTGATGCCTGCAGCTTTGTTCTTTTTTCTCAGGATTGCTTTAGCAATTCGTGGTCTTTTGTTGCCCCATATGAATTTTAGGATTCTTTGTTCTATTTCTGTCTTTCCATCTCTTTATGTCATCATCAACTTCTTTGAGAAAAATATTGTAGTTTTCCTTGTATAGGTCTTTCACTTCCTTGGTTAAATTTACCCCAAGATATTTTATTCTTTTTGTTGCAATTGTGAATGGGATCAAGTTCTTGAGTTCTTTTTCTGTTGTTTCGTTGTTAGAGTATAGAACTGCTACTCATTTATGTATGTTCATTTTATACCTTGCAACTTTGCTGTAGTTGTTGATTATTTCTAATAGTTTTCCAATGTATTCTGTGGGGTTTCTGTATATAAGATCATGTCATCTGCAAACAGTGAGAGTTTCACTTATTCATTGCCTATTTGAATTCCTTTTATTTGTTTTTCCTGCCAAATTGCTCTGACCCAAACCTCCAGTACTATGTCGAATAAGAGTGGTGAGAGTGGACACCCTTGTGTTGTTCCTGTTCTCAGAGGGATGGCTTTCATTTTTTTCCCATTGAGTATGATGTTGGCTGTGGGTTTGTCATATATGGCTTTTATTATGTTGAGGTACTTGCCTTCTATACCCATTTTATTGAGAGTTTTTGTCATAAATGGGTTTTTGATATTGTCAGAAGCTTTCTCTGCATCTATTGAGATGATCATGTGGTTTTTATTTCTCATTTTGTTAATATTGTGTATCATTTTGATTGACTTGCAGATGTTGAACCATCCCTGTGTCCCTGGTATAAATCACACTTGATCATGCTGTATGATCTTTTTAATGTATTGCTGTATTCAGCTTGCCAGAATTTTGTTGAAGATTTTTCAACCTATGTTCATTAGTGATACACACTTGTAGTGTTCTTTCTTTGTGTTATCCTTGTCTGGCTTTGGGATCAGAGTGATGTTGGCTTCATAGAATGTGTTAGGAAGTGCTCCATTTTCCTCAATTTTCTGGAATAGTTTGAGAAGGATAGTTATTAAATCTTCTTTGAATGTTTGGTAGAATTCTCTAGAGAAGCTGTCTTGTCCTGGGCTTTTATTTTTCAGGAGGTTTTTGATTACTGTTTCAATTTCTTTACTTGTGATTGGCCTATTCAGATTCTCTACTTCTTCTAGCTTCAGTTTTGGGAGGTTGTAAGAGTCTAAGAATTTATCCATTTCTTCTAGCTTGTCCAATTTGTTGGCACATAGTTTTTCATAGTATTCTCTCATAATCCTTTGCATTACTATGGTATCTGTTGTGATTTCTCCTCTTTAATTTCTGATTTTATTTATTTGAGTCTTCTCTCTTTTTTTTCTTAGTGAGTCTGGCTAAGGGTGTTTCAATTTTGTTTATTTTGTCAAAGAACCAATGCTTTGTTTCATTGATCCTTTCTACTGTCTTTTCTGTTTCAATTTCATTTATTTCTGCTCTAATTTTTATTATTTCCCTCCTTCTACTGACTTTGGGCTTTGTTTGCCCTTCTTTTTCTAATTCTTTTAGGTGTCGTTTGAGATTGCTTATCTGAGATTTTTCTTGTTTATTGAGGTGAGCCTGTTGCAACGTATTTCCCTCTTAAGACTGCTTTTGCTGCATCCCAAATGCATTCGTATGGTGTGTTTTCATTTTCATTTGTAACCAGATAATATTTGATTTCTCATTTAATTTCTTCAATGATCCATTGGTTGTTCAGCTGCATGTTGTTTAATCTCCACATTTTTGCACCTTTCCAAGCTTTATTTTTGTAGTTGATTTCTAGTTTCATAGCATTATGTTTGGAAAAGATGCTTGATATTATTTCAATCCTCTTGCATTTGTAGAGGTTTGCTTTGTTTCCCAAGGTATGGTCTATCCTTGAGAATGTTCCAACAGCACTTGAGAAGAATGTGTAACCTGCTGTTTTTGGATGGACTGGTCTCTCTATATTTTTAAGGCCATCTGGTCTAGTTTTTCTTTTAATTCTACAATTTCCTTGTTGACTTTATGTCTGGATGATCTATCCATTGGTGTTAGTGGGGTGTTGAGGTCCCCTACTATTATTGTATTTTTGTAGATATCTCCTTTTAGTTTTGTTAATAGTTGCTTTACGTACTTTGGTGCTCCTGTGTTGGGTGCATATATATTTTAAAGTGTTATATCTTCTTGGTGGAGTGTCCCTTTATCATTATTAACTGCGCCTCTTTGTCTCTCTTTATCTGTTTTGCTTTGAAGTCTACTTTGTCTGATATACATATGGCAACACCTGCATTCTTATGTTCATTATTAGCTTGGAGTATTGTCTTCCATCCCTTCATTCTGAATCTGTGTTTGTCTTTGGCGCTGACGTGTGTTTCCTGGAGGCAGCATATTGTTGGGTCTTCTTCTTTAATCCATCCTGCCACTCTGTGTCTTTTGATTGGAGAGTTCAATCCATGTACATTTGGAGTGATTATTGAAATGTGGGTGCCTAATGCTGCCATTTTATCACTTGTGTTCCGGTTCTCCTGCATTTCCTTTGTATCTCGTCCCATGATTTTTGGACTACCAATGCAGTTAGGTAGTTATCTATATTGGCTTTCTTCTTATTTGTAATTTGTGTCTTTATTCTTGTTATTTGTTTAGTGCTTACCGTGTGGTTTGCATAAAACACCTCATAGATGAGATAGTCCATTTTCTGATAGCCTCTTATTTCCTTAGATTAAGCCATTCCATCCCTCTCCTCTTCCCCTTCTAGGTTGTTATTGTCAGATTTTTTTCTTCCTTCTTGTGTTGTGAGTTTCGGGTTAAAATGACAAGATTATATTTATTCTTGGTGTTTCCCTTCCGTTTATCTTTAATGTTATACTTAGCCTTTGCTAACCTGTTCTGATGGAGAACTGCAGCTTTCTGATTTTGTCTTTCTACTTATCTCCTTAGCTCTGTGTTTTGCAACCCCTTTCCTTTTTTTGATTTTTCAGGTTATGAGGCTCTTCCTGAGCATTTCTTGTATGGGAGGTCTTGTGGCAATGAACTCCCTAACTTTTGTTTATCTGGGAAATTTTTATTTCTCCATCATATTTGATGGATATTTTTGCTCATTAGAGTATTCTTGGCTGGAAGTTTTTGTCCTTCAGAGTCTTGAATATATCATTCCACTCTCTTCTAGCCTGTAAGGTATCTGCTGAGAAATCTGCTGACAGCCTTACGGGGGTTCCTTTGTAGGTTATTTTCTTCTGCCTTGCTGCCCTTAGTATTTTCTCTTTGTCATTGACTTTTGCAATCTTCCCTACTATATGCCTTGGGGTTGGTCTTTTTATAATGATAAAGTTTGGAGATCTATTTGCTTCTGTCACCTGGAGTTCCAACTCTCTCCCCAGGTTTGGGAAGTTCTCAGCCAGTATTTCTTTGAACAGGCTTCCTGCCCCCTTCTCCTTCTCTTCTCCCTCTGGGATACCTATAATCCTTATGTTGCATTTCCTAATTGAGTCAGATATTTCTTGGAGAGTTTCTTCATTTCTTTTTAGTCTTAGTCTCTCTCTTCCTCTATCTGAAGCATTTCGATAGTCCTATCCTCCAAATTACTAATTCTGTCTTCCATATTATCAACCCTACTATTCAGAGATTCAGATTTTTCTTGATCTCCTCCATTTTGTTCTTCATCTCCAAAATTTCTGATTGGTTCTTCTTTATAGTATCAATCTCTTTTGTGACATAGCTCCTGAAGTCGTTGAGTTTTCTATCTGTATTCTCTTTTAACTCATTGAGTTTTTTAACGATGGCTATTTTGAATTCGTTGTCATTTAGGTTATAGATTTCAGTGTCTTTGGGATTATTTTCTGGGTACTTGTCATTTTCCTTCTATTCTGGAGATTTAATATATTTTTTCATACTGCTTTATGGCATGGATTTTTTCCTCTGCATAGAGACAGAGTTTGGTTACTGATTCCACTTGCTTCTACTGGTCGGGGTGGGGGCAGTAGTTGTGTAATCTGCACTGACCAGGAGCCCTGTCAGCTGTTCCTGATGGAGCCTGGGCCCCTGCATGTGATCACAGTGGCCCTGTGGGGTCTCCCATCAGCTGTGGGAACATTAGTAAGCGAGCTTCAGGTTGTTGGTGCTTATTCTCCCAGACCACCTAGACACCTTCCCTCCTTAGGTTCTGCAGTGGTGTTATGGGCTTTTACAGTGGCCAGGAGCATGTTCACCTAGACTCACATCTCTGTCACCATCAGGTCCTGCAGGATCTCATTTGTCCACTATAGGCCTCATCAGAGATATGGGTATCTACTGCAGCCTGTGGTTAGCTCACCCAGCTGTGCCACTTCTGCCCCAGTTTCTCATCAGGCTGTTTTGTTTCTTTTTGTTGAGGTTTTTTTTTACATTTTTTATTTATTTTTATTTTTTTATTTATTTATTTATTTTATTTATTTATTTATTTTTTTTTTATTAATGTTATGATAGATTACAACCTTGTGAGATTTCAGTTGTACATTTTTGTTAGTCATGTTGTGGGTACACCACTTCCCCCTCTGTGCCCTCCCCCCACCCCCCATTTTCCCTGGTAACCACCGATCAGATCTCCTTATCAATATGCTAATTTCCACCTGTGAGTGGAGTCATATAGAGTTCGTCTTTCTCTGACTGGCTTATTTCGCTTAACATAATACCCTCGAGGTCCATCCACGTTGTTGTGAATGGGCCGATTTTGTCTTTTTTTATGGCTGAGTACTATTCCATTGTGTATATATACCACATCTTCTTTATCCAATCATCAGTTTCTGGGCATGTAGGCTGGTTCCACGTCTTGGCTATTGTAAATAATGCTGCGATGAACATAGGGGTGCTACGGACTCTTGAGATTTCTGATATCAGGTTCTTAGGATAGATACCCAGTAATGGGATAGCTGGTTCATAGGGTATTTCTATTTTTAACTTTTTGAGAAATCTCCATACTGTTTTCCATAGTGGCTGTATCAGTTTGCCTTCCCACCAACAGTGTATGAGGGTTCCTTTTTCTCCACAACCTCTCCAACATTTGTCGCTCTTGGTTTTGGATGTTTTTGCCAATCTAACGGGTGTAAGGTGATATCTTAGTGTAGTTTTGATTTGCATTTCCCTGATGATTAGCGATGATGAACATCTTTTCATGTGTCTATTGGCCATATTCATATCTTCTTTTGAGAAATGTCTGTTCATGTCCTCTGCCCATTTTTTGATTGGGTTGTTTGTTTTTTTGTTGTTAAGCAGTGTGAGTTCTTTGTATATTATGGAGATTAACCCTTTGTCGGATAAGTGGCTTGTAAATATTTTTTCCCAATTAGTGAGCTGTTTTTTTGTTTCAATCCTGTTTTCCCTTGCCTTGAAGAAGCTCTTTAGTCTGTTGAAGTCCCATTTGTTTATTCTTTCTATTGTTTCCCTCAACTGAGGAGTTACAGTGTCTGAAAAGATTCTTTTGAAACTGATGTCAAAGAGTGTACTGCCTATATTCTCTTCCAAAAGACTTATTGTCTCAGGCCTAATCTTTAGGTCTTTGATCCATTTTGAGTTTATTTTGGTGTGTGGTGAAAAAGAATGGTCAATTTTCAATCTTTTGCATGTGGCTGTCCAGTTTTCCCAGCACCATTTGTTGAAGAGACTTTCTTTTCTCCATTGTAGGCCCTCTGCTCCTTTGTCGAAGATTAGCTGTCCATAGATGTGTCTTTTTGTTGAGTTTTAAGCGTTATTTGCATATTTTGGATAACAATACTTTATTGTATGTGTCTTTTGCAAATATTTTCTCCCAGTGTATGGTCTGCCTTTCAATTCTCTTCAGGTTGTCTTTTGCAGAGCAGAATTTTGTAATTTTAATGAAGCCCAGCTTATCAATTATTTCATTCATTGATCATTTCTTAAGTGTTGTATTTAAAAAGGTATTGCCATACACAAAGTCATCTAAAGTTTCTCTGATATTATCTTCTAGGAGTTTTAGAGTTTTGCATTTTACACTTAGAAGTACAATCTATTTTGAGCTAATTTTCGTGAAATGTATAAGGTCATTGTCTAGATGCATTTTTTACATATATCCAAATGTATCCTGTTGTTTCAACTCCATTTTCTGAACAGACTATCTTTGCTCCATTGTATTGCCTTTGCTCCTTTGGAAAAGATCAATTGACTATATTTATGCAGTCTTTTTAAAAGTAATTTTATTGGGATTATAATGGTTTATAACATTGCATAATTTCAGATGTACATTTTTCTTTATCAGTTCCTGAATACACTTTATTGTGCTCACTCCTAGTAGTCTAATGTTTTTTTAAAGATTTTACTTTTTTCCTTTTTCTCCCCAAAGCCCCCCAGTACATAGTTGTATATTCTTCATTGTGGGTCCTTCTAGTTGTGGCCTGTGGGATGCTGCCTCAGCATGGCTTGATGAGCAGTGCCATATCTGTGCCCAGGATTCGAACCAACAAAACACTGGGCCACCTGCAGCAGAGCACGCAAACTTAACCACTCAGCCACGGGGCCAGCCGCTAGTAGCCTAATTTTTATCCATCACTATACATATGTGCCCCTTTGTCCTTTTTGCCCAACTCCCAGCCCCCTTCCCTTCTGGTAACCACTAATCTGTTCTCTTTATCCATGTATTTTTTATCTTCCACATATTAGTGTAATCACACAGTATTTGTCTTTCTCTGGCTTATTTAGATTAACATCACACCCTCCAGGTCCATCCATGCTGTTTCAAATGGGACAATTTAGCCTTTTTGATGGCTTAGTGTTCCATTGTATATATATATATATCACATCTTTATCCATTCATCTGTAGAAGGGCACTTGGGGTGTTTCCACATCTTGGCTATTGTGAATTGTGCTGCAATGAACATAGGGGTGCATAAATCTCTTTGGATCATTGGTCACAAGTTCTTTGTATAAATACCCAGTAGTGGGATATCTGTATTGTATGGTATTTCTATTTGCAACTTTTTAAAGAATCTCCATACTATTCTCCTTAGAGGCTGCACCAGTTAGCATCCCCACCAGCAAGTTGATCTCCAAAATATATAAAGAACTCATACAACTCAACAACAAAAAAACAAACAACCCAATCAAAAAATGGGCAGAGATGAACAGACGTTTTTCCAAAGAAGATATACAGATGGCCAACAGACTCATGAAACGATGCTCAACATCACTAATTATTAGGGAAATTCAAATCAAAACTACAATGAGATTTCACCTTACTCTGGTCACAGTGGCTATAATTACCAAGACAAAAAACTACAAATGTCAGAGAGAAAAGGGAATGCTCATACACTGCTAGTGGATATGAAGTTTATTTCTAGGCTCCCCGTTCTAATCCATTGATCTCTTTGTCTATTCCTTGGTCACTACCAACTGTCTGGATTATTGTAGCTTTAAAATAAGTTTTGAAGTTAGGTAGGGTCAGTTCTCCAACTGTTTTCTTCTCTTTCAATATTGTGTTAGCTATTCTGGGTCTTTTGCCTCTTCACAGAAACTTTAGAATCAGTTTGCCAATATCCAGAGGGTAAATTGCTAAATTGCTAGGATTTGGTTTAGGATTACACTGAATCTATAGATAAAGTTTGGAACAACTGACATCTTGAGTCTTCCCCTCCATGAACATGGACTATAGCTCCATTTATTTAGTTTTTAAAATTTCTTTCATGAGAATTTTTGTATGTATTTTGTTTGATTTATACCTAAAAGTATTTCCCGTTTTTTGGTACTAATGTAAATGACATGTGTTTTAATTTCAAGCTCTATTTTGTTCATTGTTGGCATAAAGGAAAGCAATTGACTTTTGTATAATAATCTTACATGATACAACTTTCCTATAACCACTTATTAGTTCCAGATTTTTTTGATTCTTTCCAATTTTATACACTAGTGATGAACTCATCTGCAAATAAAGAGATTGTTATTTCTTCCTTTCCAATATGTATACTTTTTATTTACTTTTCTTGCCTTATTGCATTAGCAACGTCATCCAGTATGATGTTGAAAAGGAGTAGTAAGAGAGGACATCTTTGCCTTGTATATAATCTTAGTGGGAAAGCTTTGAGTTTTTCACCTTTAACTATGATATTAGCTGTAGGTGTTGTAGATAGCATTTATCAAATTGAGAATGTTCATTTCTATTCTTAGTTTACTAAGTTTTTATCATGAATTAATGTTACATTTTGTCAAATGCTTTTTTGCATCTCTTGATATGATCATGTGATTTTTCTTGTTTAGTCTGTTGATACGATGAATTACGTTAATTGATATTTGAATGTTAAACTAGCCTTGCACACTTGGGCAAAATTCCACTTGGTCATGGTGTATAATTATTTTTGTAATTTTTGTATTTGATTTGGTAGTATTTTGTTGAGGGTTTTTGCATCTAAGTTTATGAGAGATGTTGGTCTATAGTTTAATTTTCTTCTATTGTTTTGTCTGGTTTTGGTATTAGGGTAATGCTGTGTTTACATAATAAGTTAAATATTCCATCTGCTTCTATCCTCTAAAAGATGTTTTAGAGAATTTTATGATTTCTTCTTTAAATCTTTGGTGGAATTAACCAGTAAATCCATCTAGATCTAGTGCTTTTGATTTTGGAAGGTTATTAATTACTTATACGATATCTTTACTAGATATAGGCCAGTTCAGATTGTTTCTTTTTGTGTGAATATTGGCAAATTGTGTCCTTCAAGATATTTGTCCATGTCACCTATATTATCAAATTTGTGGGCATAGAGTTGTTTATAGTATAACTTTATTATATTTTTAAAGTCCGTGTGTTGTGCAATTATAGCTACTCTTTCATTTCTGATATTAGTAATTTGTATCTTCTCTCCTTATTTAGCCTGGCTACAGCACTATCAATTTTATTGATTTTTTTAAGAAACAGTTTTGGTTTCATTGATTTTTCTCTATTGCTATCCTATTTTCAATTTCATTGATTTATGCTCTAATTCTTATTACTTATTTTCTTCTGCTTACTTTAGATTTAAGTTGCCCTTCTTATTTTAGTTTGTTAAAGTATAAACTTAGATTATTTATTTTAGATCTTTCTTCTTTTCTAGCACATGCATTCAATGCTATAAATTTCCCTCTAAACACTGCTTTCACTACATCCCACAAATTTTGATAGATTGTGTTTTCATTTTCATTTACTTCAAAATATTTTGTAATGTCTTTTGATATTTCTTCTTTGACCCATGCATTATTTAGAATGATATTATTTAATCCCCATGTGTTTGAAGATTTTCAATTATCATTCTCCTATTGATTTCTACTTTAATTCTATTGTGGTCTGAGAGAAAACAATGTATGATTTCTCTTCTTTTAAATTTATTAAGGTGTGTTTTATGGCCCAGAATGTGGTTTATATTGGTACGTGACCCATGTGAGCTTGAAAGGAATGTGTATTCTACTGTTTTTGGATAAAGTAGTCTATAGATGTCCATTCACATCCAGTTTATGGATGGTGCTTTTGAATTCAAGTATGTCCTTATTAACTTTCTGCCTGCTGAATCCGTCCATTTCTGAGAAAAGAGTGTTGAATTCTTCAACTATAATAGTGGATTAATCTATTTCTTCTTGCTGTTCTATCAGTTTTTGAATCCTGTATTTTGACATTTTTTGGATAGGCACATTCACAGTAAGAATTGTGGCGTTCTCTTGGAGAATTGATCCCTTTTATATTATGTAGCCTTTCTTTATCTGTGATAATTTTGATTACATTTAAGTCTGTCCTGTCTGAAATTAATATAGCTACTCCTGCTTTTTTTCCCGTTTTTATTGAATTCATAATAGTTTCCATCAATGTGAGATTTCAGTTATACATTATTTCTTGACTGTCACCACATAAGTGCTCCCTTTCACTCCCTGTGCCTACCCCCAGCACCCTTCACCTGGATATCCACTGAACTGTTTTCTTTGTCTAAGTACTTATTTATATTCACATATGAGTGAAATCATCTGGTGTTTGTCTTTCTCAGACGGGATTATTTTGCTTAGCATAGTTCCTTATAGGTCCTTCCATGTTACTACAAATGGGATGAATTTGTCTTTTTTTCTGGCTGAGTAGTATTCCATTGTATATATAGACCACATCTTCTTTATCCAATCATCAGTCAATGGGCATTTGGGTTGCTTCCATGTCTTGGCTATTGTGAATAGTGCTGCAATGAACATAGGGGTGCATATGTTACTTTGGATTGTTGATTTCAAATTGTTTGGGTAGATACCCAGTAGAGGGATGGCTGGGTCATATGGTAGTTCTATTTTTAGTTTTTTGAGGAATCTCCATACTGTTTTCCATAGTGGCTGCACTAGTTTTTATTCCCACCAGCAGTGTATGAGGGTTCCCTTCTCTCCAAACCCTCTCCAACATTTGTTATTTTTAGTCTTAGTGATTATAGCCATTTTAACAGGTGTAAGGTGGTATCTTAGTGTAGTTTTGATTTGCATTTCCAAGATGATTAGTGATGTTGAACATCTTTTCATGTGTTTATTTCACATCTGCATATCTTCTTTGGAAAAATATCTGTTCATCTCCTCTGCCCACTTTTTGATTGCGCTGTTTGCTTTCTTATTGTTCAGTTGTGTAAGTTCCTTATATATTATAGAGATTAACCCTTTGTCAGATATATGATTTGCAAATATTCTCTCCCAAATGGTGGGTTGTCTCTTTTGATCCTAGTTTCTTTTGCCTTGCAGAAGCTCTTTAGTCTGATGAATTCCCACTTGTTTGTTTTTTCGTTTCCCTTGTCTGAGAGGCCATGGTATTTGAAAAGATTCTTTTTAGTTCCATGTCAAGGAGGGTACTATCAATATTATCTTCCAGTTTTATCATTTCAGGACGTATCTTTAAGTCTTCAATCCATTTTGAGTTTAGTTTTCTGATGGATTTTTTTGGGGGTTTTCTATATATAAGATAATGCTTTCTGCAAACAGCGAGAGTTTCACTTCTTCACTTCCTAATTGGATTCCTTTTATTCCTTTCTCTTGCCTAATTGACCTGGCCAAAACCTCCAGTGCGATGTTGAATAAGCGTGGTGATAGTGGGCATCATTGTCTTGTTCCTGTTATCAGGGGGTTGGCGCTCAGTTTTTGCACATTGAGTATGGTGTTGGCTGTGGGTTTTCATATATGGCCTTTATTATGTTGAGGTAATTTCCTTCTATCATCATTTTGTTAAGGGTTTTTATCATAAATGGCTGTTGGATCTTTTCAAATGCTTTCTCTGCATCTATTGAGATGATCTCGTGGTTTTTATTCCTCAATTTGTTGATGTGGTGTATCACATTGATTGATTTGTGGATGTTGAACCATCCCTGTGTCCCTGGAATGAATCACACTTGATGATGATGTATGATCCTTTTGATGTATTGCTGAATTCAGGTTGCCAAAATTTTGTTGAGAATTTTTGACTCTATGTTCATCAGCGATATTGGCCTGTAGTTCTCCTTGTTTTGTGCTGTCCTTATCAGGCTTTGGTATGAGAATGATGGTGGCCTTGTATAATGTGTTATGAAGTGTTCTGTCCTCCCTAAACTTTTGGAATAGCTTGAAAAGGATAGGTATTAAATCCTCTCTGAAAGTTTGGTAGAATTCCCCAGAAAAGCCATCTGGTCCTGGAGTTTTATTCTTTGAGATGCTTTTTATTGTTGTTTCAATCTCTTTCCTTGTGATTGGTCTGTTCAGATTGTCTGTTTCTTCTTGATTCAGCATTGGGAGGTTGTAAGAGTCTAAGAATTTTTCCATTTTCTCTAGGTTATCCATTTTGTTGGCACATAGTTTTTTGTAGCATTCTCTCATAATCCGTTCTATCTCTGTGAAGTCCATTGTTATATCTCCTCTTTCATTTCTGATTTTGTTTATTTGAGCTTTCTCTCTTTTTTCTTTGTAAGTCTAGCCAGGGGTTTGTCAATTTTATTTATCTTCTCAAATAACCAGCTCTTTGTTTCATTGTTCCTTTCTACTGACTTTTTTGTTTCAATAGCATTTATTTCTGCTCTGATTTTTATTATTTCTCTCCTTCTGCTAACATTGGGCTTTATTTGTTCTTTCTCTAATTCTGTTAGGTGTAATTTGAGATATGTCATTTGGGATTTTTCTTGTTTGTTAGGATGTGCCTGTATTGCAATGAATATCCCTCTTAATATGGCTTTTGATGCATCCCATGTGAGTTGGTATGCTGTTATGATTTTTATTTGTCTCCAGATATTTTTTATTTCTCCTTTAATTTCTTCAATGTTCCATTGCTTGTTCAGTAGCATATTGTTTCGTCCCCACATCTTTTTCCCTTCTCAGATTGTTTCTTGTAATTAATTTCTAGCTTTATAGCATTATGACCAGAGAAGACGCTTCTTATTATTTCAACTTTTTTAAAATTTAGAGGCTTGACTTGTTTCCCAACATATGGTCTATCCTTGAGAATGTTCCATGCACACTTGAGAAGAATGTGTATCCTGCTGTTTTTGTATAAAGTGTTCTATACATGTCTATTAAGTTCAACTGGTTTAGCTTTTCACTTAATTCCACTATTTCCTTGTTGATTTTCTGTCTGGGTGATCTATCCATTGATGTGAGTGGGGTGTTCAGGCCCCCTACTATTATTGTGTTATTTTTAATATCTTCTTTTAGGTTTGTTAATAGTTGCTTTATGGAGTTTGGTACTCCTTTGTTGGGTACATAGATATTTATAAGTGTCATTTCTTCTTGATGGAGTGTCCCTTTGATCATTATATACTGCCCCTCTTTGTCTCTCTTTACCTGCCTTATCTTGGAGTCAAATTTTTCTGATATAAGTATTGTGACACCTGTTTTCTTTTGTTTGCCATTAGCTTGGAGTATTGCCTTCCATCCCTTCACCCTGAGCCTGTGTTTCTCACTGGAGCTGAGATGTGTTTTCTGGAGGCAGAAAATTGTTGGATCTAGCTCTTTTTTTATTATTATTAATTTTTATTGAGTTAATGATAGGTTAAAATCCTGTGAAATTTCAGTTGTACATTATTGTCTGTCAGTCGTGTTGTAGGTGCACCCTTCACCCTTTGTACCCACCCCCCACCCCACCTTTCCCCTGTAACCACTAATCTGTTTTCTTTGTCCACATGTTTACATTCCTCCTATGAGTGGAGTCATACAGAGATTGTCCTTCTCTATCTGGCTTATTTTGTTTAACATAATTCCCTCAAGGTCCATCCATATTGTTGCAAATGGGACGATTTTGTTCTTTTTTATGGCTGAGTGGTATTCCATTGTATATATATATATCACATCTTCTTTATCCAATCATGTGTTGGTGGGAACTTAGGTTGCTTCCACATCTTGGCTATTGTAAATAATGCTGCAATGAACATAGACGTGCATGTGACTTTTGGAATTGCTGATTTCAGGTTCTTTGGATAGATACCCAGTAGTGGGATAGCTGGATCATATGGTAGTTCTATTTTTAATTTTTTGAGGAATCTCCATACTGTTTTCCATAGTGGCTGCACCAGTTTGCATTCCCACCAGCAGTGTATGAGGGTTCCTTTTTCTCCACAACCTCTCCAACATTTGTTACTATTACTTTTTGATATTATTGTCATTCTAATGGGTGTAAGGTGATGTCTTAATGTAGTTTTCATTTGCATTTCCCTGATGATCAGCAATGAACATCTTTTCATGTGCCTATTGGCCATCCATATATCTTCTTTGAAGAGATGTCTGTTCATGTCCCCTGCCCATTTTTTGATCAGGTTGTTTGATTTTTTGTTGTTGAGTTGTGTGTGTTCTTTATATATTATGGATATTAAGCCTTTGTCAGATGTATTATTCGCAAATATTTTTTTCCCAGTGTGTTTTTTTTTTTGTTTCAATCCTGTTTTCCTTTGCCTTGAAGAAGCTCTTAAGTCTGATGAAGTCCCATTTGTCTATTCTTTCTATTGTTTCCCTTGTCTGAGAAGACATGGTGTCCGAAAACATCCTTTTAATACTGATGTCAAAGAGTGTACTGCCTCCTACATTTTCTTCTACAAGCCTTATGGTTTCAGGCCTCAGCTTTAGGTCTTTGATCCATTTTGAGTTTATTTTGGTGAATGGTGAAAAAGAATGGTCAATTTTCATTCTCTTACATGTGGCTTTCCAGTCTTCCCAGCACCATTTGTAGAGAAGACTTTCTTTTCTCCATTGTATGCCCTCAGCTCGTTTTCAAAGATTAGCTGTCCATAGATGTGATTTTATTTCTGGGCTTTCAATTCTGTTCCATTGACCTGTGCACCTGTTTTTGTACCAGTACCATGCTGTTTTGATTACTGTAGCTTTGTAGTATGTTCTGAAGTCAGGGATTGTTATGCCTCCAGCTGTGTTCTTTTTCCTCATGATTGCTTTAGCAATTCGGGGTCTTTTGTTGCCCCATATGAATTTTAGGTTTCTCTGTTCTATTTCTGTAAAGAATGTCATTGGGATTCTGATTGGGATGGCATTGAGTCTGTAGATTGCTTTAGGTAGAACGGACATTTTAACTATTTTTATTCTTCTAATCCGTGTACATGGAATGTCTTTTCATCTCTTTATGTCATCATCCATTTCTTTCAGAAAAGGCTTGTAATTTTCATCATATAATTCTTTCACTTCCTTAGTTAAATTCTCTCCGAGGTATTTTTATTTGTTGTTGTTGCTATTGTGAATGGTATTGTGTTTTTGAGTTCTTTTTCTGTTAAATCATTATTAGGATCTAGTTCTTTAATCCATCTTGCCACTCTGTGTTTTTTTATTGGAGAACTCAATCCCTTTGCATTGAGGGTGATTATTGATGTATGAGGGCTTAATGCTGTCATTATATCACTCATTTTGGGTTGTTCTGCATTTCTTTTGTTTCTCGTCCTGTGTGTTTTGGTCTACCCATTGAATTATATAGTTTTTTATGATGAGTTTCTTAGTTTTTTTCCTTATTTATTTTTTGTGTCTGTTTTTTGCCTTTTAGTTTAGTGGCTACCCTGGAGTTTGTATTCAGAATCTCATATATAAGGTAGTCCATTTTCTGATGGTCTCTTATTTCCTTAGTCTAAACTGAAGAAGTCACTGTCCTCTTCCCCTCCTAAGTTGTTTTCTCATATCTTATTCCAACTTGTGTTGTTAGTTTGTGGTTAAAGTGACAAGATTGTCTTTATTTTTGGTGTTTTCCTTCCCTTTAGTTAGCCTAATGCTATAGTTGAATATTTGCTATCCTATTCTGATTCTGTGTACCTATTTATCTCTTTACTCTGTGTTTTATGACCCCTTTCTCCCTTTTTTTTATTATGTCAGGTATGAGGGCCTTCTTGAGTATTTGTTGGGGGGGGGGTCTTGTGGCTAAGAAGTCCCTTAGCTTTTGTTTGTCTGGGAAAGATTTAATTTCTCCCTCATATCTGTAGGATATTCTTGTTGGATAGAGTATTCTTGGCTAAATATTTTTACCTTTTAAAGTTTTGAATATGTCATTCCATTCTCTTCTACCTTGTAAGGTTTCTGCAGAGAAATCTGCTGAAAGCCTGATAGGGGTTCCTTTGTAGATTATTTTCTTCTGCCTTGCTGCCCTGAGTATTCTTTCTTTGTCATTCACTTTTACTACTATATGCCTTGAGTATGTCTTTTTACATTGACAAATCTAGGAGATCTGGGAGCTTCCTCCACACATATTTCCCTCTCATTACCTAGATTTCAGAAGTTCTCTGCTATTTCTTTGAACATGCTTCCTGCTCCATTCTCCTTCTCTTCACATTCTTGAATACCTATAATTCTTTGTTGCAATTTCTCATTGAGTTGGATATTTCTTGGAGACTTTCTTCATTTCTTTTTAGTCTCAGTTCTCTCTGCTCCTCTATCTAGAGCATTTCCACATGTTTATCTTCAATTATGCTGATTTGCTACTCTATGATGTCCACCTGAGCATTTAGGGAATCCGTATTTTGTTTTATCTCTTCCATTGTGTCTTTCATCTCTAATATTTCCGATTAATTCTTTTTCATAGTTTCAATCTCTTTTGTGAAGTAGCTCCTGAACTCATTGAATTGTTTCTGTATATTCTGTTTTATCTCATTCAGTTTTTTGGTCATAGCTATTTTGAATTCATTGTAATTGAGCTTACATATTTCTGTATCCTCAGGACTGGGTTCTGGGTGCTTGTCATTTTCTCTCTGGTCTGGAGATTTGATGTAGTGTCTGATGTTGGAAGGTGGGCTCTTCCACATTCTGATATTGCTCAGTTGCAGTTACAGCCTATCGCCACTGAGTGGGGATCGAGAGCCATGTATTCTGGACCCTCCACCTTCAGCTGAGATGGTATGGCATGAGTTGGTTGTGGGGCACTTTCTCCTGCATGCAATCCAGGATTTCTCAATCAGCTTTCATTACCTGGTCTCCTGGTGTCTTGGCTTAATGAGGTCACCCCATGTGAAAGCTTTCACCCCATTAGAGGGCTTCCCTCTGGGCTGCAAGGGCCCTAGGGAGTCCTTGGTCCATGGATGTGCAACCTCTCCCTGGACCCCTTCCCTCACAGATCACCCTGAGGAAGCAACTGCAGGGAGTGAAGTTCCCTCTTACTCAGTTCCAGCTCCCCCGAAGGGGGCTCCAGCCTCTTCAACCTCCATTGTGTGGCTGCGTGTCTCTCTGAGGTTTTTGTGTTGTTAGGATATTTTCTGTTGGAGTATGGTTGCTTCTTTTGGTTGTATATTACAGGGGAGGGAGTCCCGGCCATGTTCACTATGCCATGATGCTGATGTCACCTCTCCTGCTTTGTTTTAATTTGTTTTTGCATGGTATATATTTCTTTATACATTTACTTTTAATCAATATGTGTCTTTATATATAAAGTGAGTTTCTTGTAAACAACATGCACTTGGGTTATTTTTTTGATACACTATGACAGACTTTGTCTTAATTTTTGCAGAAAGCACATTTTCTTGTTATTGAGATGAAATCCACATAACATAAAATTAACCATTTTAGAACATTCACAATCTTATGTAATAGTTACCACTATTTTGGTTGAAAATAGTTTCATCATTCCCAAAAGGAAACCTCATACTCATTAAGCAGTCACTCCTCATTTGCTCATCCCCTAGCCCCTGGTAGCCACTAATGTGGTTTCTTTATCTATGGTTTTACCTAGTCTGGGTATTTCGTATAAATTAAATCATTCATTTTGTGACGTTTTGTGTCTGGCTTCTTTCACTTAGCATGTATCAGTACTTCCTTTCTTCATATAGATATACCAACTTTTATTTATCCATTTATCTGTTAATAAGTATTTGGGTTGTTTCAACCTTCTGACTATTGTGAATAGTGCTACAATGTACAGTCATGTACAAATATTTGCCTGAGTACATGCTTTCAGTTCTTTTGAGAAAATATCTAGAAGTAGGATTGTTGAGCCAAAGATAATTTTAAATTCAACTGTTTTTTCAAGTTTTAATGCGATATTGATATATAACATATGTAAGTTTTAGTCATACAAATGCTTTGTTTTGATACATGTATATGTTGCAGAATGTTTACCACAATAAGGTTAGTTAACACCTCCATCCCCTCACATAATTTCCAGTTTTTTGTGTTGATAACATTTAAGATTTACTCTCTTGAAAACTTTCAAGTATATAATATAGTATTGCTAATTACAGGGACCATGTTATACATTACATCCCAAGAAATTATTTATGTTATAGCTGAAAGTTTGTACTCTTTTACCAACATTTCCCCATTTCCCCCATTCCCTAGACCCATTTAACATCTATTTCTATGAGTTCAGCTTATTTAGATTCCATATGTGAATGATATCATTAAGGATTTGTTTTCCTCTGACATTTCTCCCAGTAAGATACTCTCAAGATCCATCCATGTTGTCATTAAAAAGTGCAATTTCCTTCTTTTTATATGACTGAGTAATATTTCAGTGTACATATATATCAAATTGTCTGTATTTTTTCTCTCTTAAGAATACATATTTTATTAATAAATTTTACATACAAAGTCACTTTTTTATCTATTTGCCTAGAAGCAGTAATAAATAGAAAGCTAGCATTTACAATTAGGGGCCTTGCCTTTGTTTCTGCTGTGGAGCCCCAAGGTGATGTGTCACCTTACTCAGTTATGTCATCTTCCTCCAACTCCATGCACAGTGGGGAAGTAATGGCCAATATGGTGCAGCTTGACTGCTCTTCCCAAATTGTCTTTATCCATTCATTTGTCAATGGACACTTAGGTTGTTTACATGTCTGGCTACTATGAATAATGCTGCAATGAACATAGAAATGCAAATATCTCTTCAAGATCCTGTTTTCATTTCCTTTGCACATATACTCAGAAGTGGGTTTCCAGATCATATGGTAGTTATACTTTTAATTGTTTGAGGAAACTCCGTACTGTTTTCCATAGTGGCTGAACCAATTACATTCCCCCAAACAGTGCATTTGGTTTCCCTTTTCTCCACATCCTCACCAACACTTATCTCTTCTCTTTTTGATGATAAGCATTCTAACAGGCATGAGGTGATATCTCATTGTGGTTTTGATATGCATTTCCCTGATGTTTAGTAATGTTGAGCACCTTTTCAAGTACCTGTTGACTATTTCTTTGTCTTTTTTAGAAAAATGTCTATTCACTTCTTTTGCCCATTTTCAATCAGGTTTTTATTCACTGTTGAACTTTATAAGATTTTTACATGTTTTGGATATTAGATAGACAGTTTGCAAATATTTTCTCCTACTCTATAGATTGCATTTTTGTTTTGCTGATTGTTTCTTTTTGGGTGCAGAATCTTTTTAGTTTGATGTAGGCCCACTTGTTTACTTTTACTTGATTATGCTTTTGGTATTATACCCAAAAAAATCATTGTCAAGACAAATATAAATATTTTCTTTATGTTTCCTTCTAGTAGTTTTATAATTTCTTGTCTTACATTAAATTATTTAATCCATTTTAAGTTATCTCTTTGTGAATGGTGTAATACAGGGGTTCAATTTCATTATTTTGGATGTGAATATCCAGTTTTCCCAGCACCATATATTGAAGGTACTATCCTCTCCCCATTGAGTATTCTTCGCTCCCTTCTCAAATATTAGTAGACATTATGTGTGTGGGTTTATTTCTTGAATCTCAATCATTGTTTCAATGTTTTATATGTGTTTTTCTCATGCCAGTACCATACTGTTTTGATTACTATAGCTTCGTAGTATAATTTGAAATCAGGAAGTGTGAAAGCCTCCAGCTTTATTCTTCATTCTCAGGATTACTTTTGCTATTTGAGATCTTCTGTGCTCCCATATATATTTTAGAATTTTTTTTTTCTACTTTTGTGTAAAGTGCCATTGTGATTTTGGAGGAGCTTGCATTGAATCTATAGAGGCCTTTAGGTAGTAGGACCATTTTGACAATATTAATTCTTCTGATTCATGAACACAGGATATCTTTCAATTTGTGTGAACCTCAATTTCTTTCACTAAATTCTTCTAGTTTCCAGTGTAGAGATCTTTCACTACCTTAGGCATATTTTTTCTGAGTATTTTGTTTGTTGTTGATGCTATTGTAAATGGGATTGTTTCTTTTTTTATTTTATGTTGTTCATCGTTAGTGTATAGAAATACAACTGATATTTGTATCTTGAGTTTGTATCCTGCAACTTTCCTGAATTTGTTTATTAGTTCCAATTGTTTTTTGATGGAGTCTTTATCGCTTTCTACATATAAGATTATATCATCTGCAAACAGAGACCACTTTACTTCTTCCTGTCTGATTTGGATGCCTTTTATTTATTTTTCTTACCTAGTTGTTCTGGCTAGATCTTCTAGGACTATGAAGAATAGGATTCATGAGACTGGGTACCCTTCTCCTGATCTTAGTGGGAAAGCTTTCAACTTTTCACCATTGGTTATGATGCTAGCTATGGGCTGTAATATATGGCCTCTAATATGGGGAGGTACACTCCTTTTATATCCAATTTGTTGAGAGTTTTATCATGAAAGAATGCTGCGTTCTGTCAAATGATTTTTCTACTTCTATTGCGATGATCATGATTTTTCTCTTTCATTCTATTAACGTGATTTATCACATTTATTGATCTGTGTATGTTGAATCATCCCTGCATCCAAAGGATAAATCCTACTTGATCATAGCATATTATCCTTTTACTGTGCTGTTAAATTCAGTTTGCTAGTAGTTTGTTTAGAATTTTTGCACATATATTCATCAGGGATATTGGATTCTAGTTTTATTTTAGTGTCATCTGATTTTGGTAAAGATTATGTTGGCCTCATAAAATGAGTCTTGGAATTTGTCTTCATCTCTAATTTTTTAAAAGAGTTTTAGAATGATTGGCATTAATTCTTCTTTAACAGTTTGGTAGAATTCACTATAGAAAACATCTGATCTTAGACTTTTCTTTGTTGGGAGGTTTTTCTTTACTGATTCAATCTTCTTACTGGTTATAAGTCTGTTCACATTTTCTAATTCTTCATGATTTAATCTTGGTAAGTTGTATGTTTCTATGAAATTTTACATTTCTTCAAGGTTATCCAATTTGTTGGCAAGTAATTGTTCATAGTAGTTTATTATGATCCTTCATATATCTTTGGAATCAGTTGTAAAGTCTCCTCATTTCTGATTTTACTTAAGTCATTTTTTTAGTTAGTCTAGGTATAAGTCTAAAGGTTCTATTTATCTTTTTTTAAAAAAGATCTTGATTTTGTTGATCTTTTCTGTTGTTTTTCTTTTTCTAAATTATTTCTGTTCTGATCATTCTTATTTACTTTCTGCTAACTTTAGCCTTAGATAGCTCTTCTTTTTCTATTTCTTTTAGGAAATACAATGTTTGCTAATCTTTCCTTTTTCTTAATGTAGGCATTTATCGTTATGAAGTTCTCACCTAGATCTGAACTTCCTCAGCTGTTGTTTGAGAGTCTTTGTCTTTCCTTCATTTTGCAAAGACAATTTTTACAGGTAAAATATTTTTGGTTGACTTTTTTTTTAAATTTCAGAACTTTGAAAGTAGTATCCCACTTTCTCCTGGCCTGCAAGAATTCTGCTGAGAAATGTGCTATAGACTCACAGATGGTCCTTTAAAGATGAGGCTTTTTTTCTTCTTTTTAAATTTCTTTTATTGAGGTCATAATAGTTTATAACATTGTGAAATTTCAGGTGTATATTATTATTTGTCAATTACCATATAAGTGCACCCCTTCACCCCTTGTGCACACCACAACCCTTTTCACCCTGGTAACCACAAACTGTCCTCTTTGTCTATGTGTTTGTTTACCTTCCACATAATGAGTAAAATCACGTGGTGTTTGTCTTTCTCTGTCTGACTTATTTTGCTTAAAATAATACCCCCGAGGTCCATCCATGTTGTTTCAAATGGGACTATTTTGTCTTTTTTATGGCCGAGTAGTATTCCATTGTATATATATATACTACTTCTACTTTATCCAGTCATTAGTTCATGGGCACATGGGTTGCCTCCATGTCTTGGCTATTGTGAATAATGCTGCAATGAATGTAGGGGTGCATAAATCTCTTTGAATTGTTGATTTCAAGCTCTTTGGATAAATACCCAGTAGTGGGATAACTGGGTCATATGGTGTTTCTATTTTTAGTTTTTTGAGGAGTCTCCATACTGTTTTCCATAGTGGCTGCACCAGTTTGCATTCCCACCAGCAGTGTATGAGCATTCCCTTTTCTCCACATCTTCTCCAGCAATTGTTTTTTGTATCAGTAATTGTAGCCATTCTGACTGGTGTCAGATTTGCAACTATGCTTTCCAAGTTGGTGGGTTGTCTTTTGGTTTTGATCCTGGTTTCCTTTGCCTTGCAGAAGAACTTTAGTCTGATGAAATCCCACTTTTTTTCTTTGGTTTCCCTCGTCTGAGGAGACATGGTATTTGAAAAGATCCTTTTAAGACCGATGTCAAACAGTGCACTGCCTATATTTTCTTTTAGAAGTTTTATATTTTCAGGTCTTATCTTCAAGTCGTTTATCCATTTTGATTTTATTTTTAGGTGTGGTATAGTGAAAGATAATGGTCTACTTTCATTCTTTTGCATGTGACTGTCCAGTTTTCCCTGAAATATTTATTGAGACTTTCCTTTCTCCACTCTATGTTCTTAGCTCCTTTGTCAAATATTAGCTGTCTGTAGATGTGTGGTTTTACTTCTGTGCTTTCCATTCTCTTCCATTAATCTGTATGCCTGTTTTTGTGTTAGTAGCATGCTGTTTTGATTACTATAGCTTTGTAGTTTATTTTGAAGTCAGAGATTGTGATGCCTCCAGTTTGGTTCTTTTTTCTCAGAAGTGCTTTAACTATTCAGGGTCCTTTTTTTGCCCCATATGAATTTTTGGATTCTTTGTTCTAACTCCGTGAAGAATGTCATTGGGATTCTGATTAGGTTTGCATTGAATCTGTAGATTGCTTTAGGTAATATGCACATTTTAACTATGTTTATTCTTCCAATCCATGAGCGAGGAATATCTTTCCATTTCTTTACGTCATCATTGATTTATTTCAGTAATGTCTTATAGTTTTCAGTGTATAGATCTTTCACCTCCTTGGTTAAATTTATTCCTAGATATTTTATTCTTTTGTTTGCAATTGTATATAGGATTGTATTCTTGAGTTCTCTTTCTCTTAGTTCATTATTAGAGTATAGATGCAACTGATTTTTGTAAGTTGATTTTGTACCCTGCAAATTTGCTCTAGCTGTTGGTCATTTCTAATAGTTTTCTGATGGATTCTTTAGGGTTTTCTATATGTAAAATTTTGTCACCTGAAAACAGTGAGAGTTTCACTTCTTCATTGCCTACTTGGATTCCTTTTATTTCTTTCTCTTGACTAATTGGTCTGGCCAAAACCTCCAGTACTATGTTGAATAAGAGTGGTGACGGGGCCAGTCCTGTGGCCTAGTAGTTAAGTTCATGGACTCCACTTTGGTGGCCTGGGGTTTTGCCAGATCATATCATGGGCACAGACCTAGCACTGCTCATCAAGCCATGATGAGGCAGCGTCCCACATAGCACAAGAAGAAGGACCTACTACTAGAACATACAACTATGTACTGTGGGGCTTTGGGGAACAATAAAACCAAGATTGGTAACAGATGTTAGCTCAAGCGCCAATCATAAAAAAATCAAAACAATAAGTGTGGCGAGACTGGCCACACTTATCTTGATCCTGTTCTCTGAGGGGTGGCTTTCAGTTTTTCCCCAATGAGTACTATGTTGGTTGTAGGTTTGCCATTTGTGGTCTTTATTATGTTGAGGTACTTTCCTTGTATACCCATTTTATTGAGAGTTTTTATCATAAATGAGTGTTGGATCTCGTCGAATGCTTTCTCTGCATCTGTTGAGATGATCATGTGCATTTTATTTCTCATTTTGTTAATGTGGTGCATCACATTGATTGATTTGCAGATGTTTAACCATCCCTGTTTTCCTCATATCAATCTCACTTGATCATGGTGTATGATCATTTTGGGTGTTGCTGTATTTGGTTTGCCAATATTTTGTTGAGGATTTTTGTATCTATATTGATCACTGATATTGAGCTGTAATTTTCCTTCTTTGTTTTTTCCTCGTCTGCCTTTGGTATCAGGGTGATGTTGGCCTCAAAATGTGTTAGGAAGTGTTCCATCTTCCTCAATTTGGGGGGATAGGTTGAGGATAGGTATTAAGTCTTCTTTGAATTTTGGTAGAATCCTCCAGAGAAGCCATTTGGTCTTGGACTTTTATTTTGGGAGGTGTTTTTGATTACTGTTTTAACCTCTTTACTTGTGATTGGCCTATTCAGATTTTCCATTTCTTCTTGATTCAGTCTTGGAAAGTTGTAAAAGTCTAAGAACATATCTATTTCTTCTAGCTTGTCCAATTTCTTGGCATATAGTTTTTCATAGTACTCTCTTATAATCTTTTGTATTTCTGTGGTTCCTGTGGTAATTTCTTCTGTCTCATCTCTAATTTTATTTATTTGAGACTCCTCTCTTGTTTTCCTAGTGAATATAGATAAGAGTTTGTCAATTTTGTTTATCTTCTCAAAGAACCAGCTTTTTGTGTCATTGATCCTTTCTACTTTCTTTTTTGTTTTAATTTCATTTATTTCTTGTTTAATTTTTATTGCTTCCCCCTTCTGCTGACTTTGGGCTTTGTTTGCTTTTCTTTTTCTAATTATGTTAGCTGTAGTTTAAGATTGTGCTTTTTGAGATTTTTCTTGTTTCTTAAGGTTGGCCGGTATTGCTATGAATATCCCTCTTAGGACCATTCTTGCTGCATCCCATATGAGTTCATATGGTATGTTTTCATTTTCATTTGTCTCAAGAGATTTCTTGCTTTCTACTTTAAGTTCTAAAATGATCCACTTGCTGTTCAGTAGCATGTTGCTTTGTGTTCACATCTTTATCCCTTTCCCAACTTTTTTCTTGTAGTTGATTTCTAATTTCATAGCATTATGGTCAGAAAAGATCCTTGATATGATTTCAATATTCTTAAATTTATTGTTGTTTTCCTTGTTTCCCAATATATGGTCTATCCATGACAATGTTCAGTGTGCACTTGAGAAGAATGTGTATCCTGCTGGTTTTGGATGGAGTGTTCTATATATATCTATAAATTACATCTGGTCTAGTTTTTAGTTTAGTTCCACTTTTTCCTTTTGACTTTCTGTCTGGGTGATCTATCCATTGATGGTAAGTGTGGTGTTGAGGTCTCCTAAGATTATTATGTTGTTATTAGTATCTCCTTTTACATTTGTTAATGGTTGCTTTATGTATTTTGGTGCTCCTGTGTTGGGTGCATAAATATTTATAAGTGTTATGTTTTCTTGGTGGAGTGTCCCTTTTATCATTATAGACTGCTCCTCTTTGTCTCTCTTTACCTGTTTTATCTTGAAGTCTACTTTCTGATGCAAGTATGGCAACACCTGCTTTCTTTTGTTTGCCATTAGCTTGGAGTATCATCATCCATCCCTTTACTCTGAGCCCATGTTTGCCATTGGAGCTGAGATGTGTTTCCTGGAGGCAGCATATTGTTTGGTCTTGTTTTTTAACCCAGTCTACCACTCTGTCTTTTGATTGGAGAATGCAATCCATTTATATTTAGAGTGAATATTGATATATGAGGGCTTAATGTTGCCATTTTATTGCTCATTTTCTTGTTCTTCAGCATTTCCTTTATTTCTTGTCCCGTTTATTTCAGACTACCAATTTGGTTAGGCAGCTTTCTATGATGGTTTTCTTAGTTTTCTCCTGATTTATCATTTGTGTTTCAGTTCTAATTATTTGTTTAGTGGTTACCATTATGTTTGTATAAAAAACATCTCATAGATTGCCCATTTTTGGATAGCCTCTTATTTCCTTAGACTAAGCCAATTCCATCTTTTCCTCTTCCCCTTCTAAGTTATTATTGTTGCATCTTATTCCACCCTGTGTTGTGAGATTCGGGTTAAAATGATAAGATTAAATTTATTTTTGGTGTTTTCTTTCCCTTTAACTTTAATGTTATAATAGAGTGTTTGCTCGCCTGTTCTGATAGAGGGCTGCAATTTTCTGACTTTGCCTACCTATTTAATTCCTTGCTCAGGGCATTGTAACCCCTTTCATTTTTTTTTTTCAGGCATAAGGGCTTTCTTGAGGATTTCTTGTAGGGTATCTTTTGGCCATGAACTCTCTTTGCTTTTCTTTATCTGGGAAAGTTTTTATTTCTCCATCATATCTAAAGGATATTTTCGCTGGATAGAGTATTCTCGGCTGAAAGTATTTGTCTTTAAGAATTTTAAATATATCATTCCATTCTTTCTTAGCCTGTAAGTTTTCTACTGAGAAATGCACGGACAGCCTGATAGGGGCTCCATTTTAAGTTATTTTCTTCTTCCTTGCTGCCCTCAATATTTTTTCTTTGCCGTCGATTTTTGCCAGCTCTACTACTATATGCTTTGGAGAAAGTCTTTTTACCTTGATATAGTTAGGAGATATATTGGCTTGTTTCACTTGTATTTCCAGCTTCTTCCTCCGGTTTGGGAAGTTCTCAGCTATTATTTCTTTGAACAAGCTTTCTGCTCCTTTCTCATTCTTTCTCCCTCTGGAATACCTATAATCTTTATATTGCATTTCCTAATTGAGTCAGATATTTCTCAGAGAATTTCTTCATTTCTTTTTAGTCTTAGTTCTCTCTCCTCCACGTGAAGCATTTCCATATGTCTGTCCTCAAGACTGCTGATTTGTTCCTGGATATCAGCTCTATTGTTCAGGGTGTCCAGATTTTTCTTTATCTCAATCATTGTGTTTTTCATCTCCAGTATTTCTGATTGGTTCTTCTTTATAGTTTCAATCACTTTTGTGAAGAAGTTCCTGGTTTCATTGAACTGTCTCTCTGTATTTTATTGTAACTCATTGAGTTTTTTTGATTGCTCTTTTGAATTATCTCTCATCTAGATTATAAATTTCTGTGCCTTCCAGATTGATTTCTGGGTACTTATAATTTTCCTTCCAGTATGCAGATTTAATAAATTCTTTCATTCTGTTTGGTGGCATGGATTTGTACCTCTCCATAGTGATAGTATCTGATCACAGCTTTCACCAGCTGCCACTGTGTGGGGGTCGAGAGCTGTATATTCTGAGCCTGCCACAATCTGAAGTTCACTCACTCCTGCCACTGGTTGCTTTTTTGTCTGTGTGCTGCTCTGGCTGACTGGTTGCACTGGAATGCTGGATGGAAAGGGGGGCACTTTCTTTCATCTATGCTATACCAGGGCATTCTAGCTTGGATCTCCTGATCTGCTCTCTTTGTATGCTAGCTTGATGAAGACATCCCTGTGATAGCATATTTACCTCTGTGTGGGGCTTTCCCACAGGCTGTGAGGGAACTTGGACAGTGATGGTGTTCCTGCAAAGGGCTGCACCTCCCTCTTTTCCTCTCAGAGCTGTGTAAATTCCTGGGGTTGCTGCCATTCAGGAAAGAGAAAATTCCCCTTACCTCCTTCGACTTACTCTGGCTGGTCCACCTCCACCTTCAGAGTTATGGCTGCATGGGTCTCTTGGACTTCTTTTGTGTTGTATGACTGTCCTCTGTTGGTATATGAATGTCTTTTTCATTGTATCTTAGAGGGGAGAGCCTAAGGGAAAAGCACTGACATCAGCATCATGGCTTCCTTTCTTGCTACTTTTAAAATTCTCTTTTGTTGGTGTTGGAATCCAATGTACACATCAGGATAGATGCAGAGAGGGCTAATGGCCACTCTGAGTTTATTATAACCAGCATTTCAACATATACATAGCTTACAGCTGTTAAACGTACACAGCTGATCTGGACAATGTAATTAGCGAATGCAAAGAATTCTTAGTGATTTCTCAAGGAGCCCTCCCTTGGCCTCTGTTTTGATATTATCATGTAATTCGTGTGCTCGTATATTTTATCTCAGAGTATGCAAGGCCTCCTAGGCAACAGCCCCTCCTGCTCCTGATATCGTGTCTCCATCTGTGCCCCTAGGCGACCACGCCTGGCTTAGGTTGCCTCCTCCTGGAGGTCTTACCCGTCATTGGCTGACCAGCCTTCTCACCTCCAGGTCACAGTTTGTTGGCAAGCCTTTTCCAGTGATTATTAACCCTTCCTGTGTCAGGGGCGGCTACATCTTTGTCTTGATTTTAAACAGTTTTATTATAATATGTCTTGGAGAAGATTGTTTTGTGTTGAAATTTGGGGTGATCTTTAGTTTCTTAAACTTGACTATTCAAATCTCTTCCTAGATTTGGGATGTTCTCAGTCATTATTTCTTTAAGTAAGCTTTCTGCCTCTTTCTCCCTCTCTTTTCCTTTTGTGACTCCAATAATATTTGGGTTGTTTCTTTTCATGGAATCTCATAATTTATGTAGGTTTTCTTCACTCTTTTTCATTCATTTTCTTTTTGCTGCTTTGACTGGATTATTGCAAATGACCCATCTTTTAGTTCAGTAATTCTTTCAACACCTTAGTTGAGTCTGTTCTTGATGCTCTCTCTTGAATATTACAGACTAGTCATTTTACTTTTCAACTCTGAGATTTATGTTTTTACTTTTAATTATTTCTATGTCTTGCTGAACTTCTCATTTTTTCCATTCATCATGTTGTTAATTTAATTTAGTTGTCTATGTGTGTTTTCTTGGTGTTCACTGTATATCTTTTAGTAAATTATTCTGAATTCTTTGTCAGATGATTCATTGATCTGCATTTTGCTAGGTTTAGTCATTGAAGTTTTATTAGTTTCTTTTCCTTGGTTATTTATGATCCTTGTGCCTGTATCAATGTCTACATATTTTAGAAAGTACGCACCTCTTCCAGTTTACAGACTGACTTTGGCAGTCTTCACCCTAAACCAGTCAGTCTGTCTAGACATTCTGAGTGGGCCATCTAGTCATGTCTGCAGGTGAACTTTCTGCCAGAGTCCTTGGGCAGTCACATCTGATGCCTGGGTCAGTATGTGGGCAGGCCTGGTGCTTGAGTACATGTGCCCCAGTCTAGAGCCTGGATCTGTGCTGGCAGGAACTGAGCTTGGAAACACTGGAGCTAGCCTGTTGCTAAAGACTGTGGTAATGGGCCTTGTGCCTGTGTCTGTATGAGTAGACTTGGATCCTGGGTCCACAGGGGCTAACCAGGCACCCAGGACCACTGGAGTGGGCCTAATACCTTGTTCCATGATGGCTGATCCAGTACCCAGGAGGCTGTTTTCATGATTGCCAGCCTGGAGCCTGGGGTTGTGGGAGTTGGTCTGTACCCTGGAGATTAGGGGGCTGCACTGGAATTTGAGCTTCTAGGAGCAAGTCTGGCTTTGGGGTGGACTGGTGGCCTGGGTTCATAGGAGCTGTCCCTGAAGCTGGAGCCATGGGGGCTGTTCTGGCATTGGGAAAGTCTGGGAGCCTGGGCCAATGGGAGCCAGTCTGGAGTCTGGGTCTGTAGGGGTTGGCCTGGTGATGGGTGGGCCAAAGGCCTGGATCCAGGAGATACGGCCTTGTGCTGGGGTGAGTTGAAAGCTTGGGCCCATGGTAGTCAACTGTCTCTGGAGCAGGCTGAGAGCCTGCATTTGCTGCTATACATCTTAAGCCTGGTTTCATGTGGAGTGATTGGGAGCCAATGGCCACAGGTGTCACAGGGAGCCATAGAATATGGCTGGATCTGGGATGTAGCAGGAGCCTGGGTTTGTGCAAGCTCTCTAGTAGGATGTTGAGATAGCTGTCTTGGGTCATGGGAGCAAGCAGACCCTGGGGGTAGGCTGAAGGCCTGAGTTTTCATGGTTCCACTGTGAGCCTGTAGCCATTGATACCACTTGGGGCCATGTGAGCTGTTGGAGTCTGCAAGTACTGAGCACCTGTGTTTGTGGGGGCCCACCAGGAGCCAGTGTCATGAAATTTGCCTCAGGCTGTGGAGCTTTCAGAGCTGGTAGGCACCAGAGTGAGCTGGAGGCCTGGGTTCATAGGAGCCCACCAAGAGCCTGGTGTCCTGAAAGCCACTTGAGGCTAAGGGAGCCACCTGGGGTTGCTGGAGTGAGTAGATGCCAGTGTGAGCCTGGGGTCTGGATTCATGGTAGCTTGCCAGGAATATGGTGCAATGGAAGCAGCTTGGTCCTGTGGGAGCAGTCTGGGGCCTTGGAAGTCAGCAGGCACTAGGGTGGCTAGGGCCTTGGGTTCATAAGAGCACACTGGATGCCACCTAGGGCTGAAGTTGGCCTGGTGTTAGAGCAAGTTGATGCTTGGTTTGCAGTGAAGTCAGATGCTCAGGATCTGGGTTTGTGGGAGCATAACGGGTGCCACCTAGGGCTGTAGTTGACCCCAGAGCAAGATAGCTCTGGGGTCTATACTGAAGTCAGGTGCTCATTTCACTATCCTTCAACCAGAGGGAGGGAATCTCTCTCCACAATGGATGCCAGGGCTTGGGGGAGGGGTAATGAGGGTAGTGCGAACCTATCATTCATATCCTCCTCCATACGTTTTTTCTGGCTTCTGTGCTTCACTCAGCTTTGTAATTTCTCTCCTGGAATCCTTAGCTCTTGTAAATGCATTTTCTTTCATGGAAAGTTGTTCAAATTGATGTTTCTGGTAGGGCACACGTGCTAGAAATTCCTATACCACCACTTTGTTGACATCACTCCTCACATCAGTTTCTGATTTTTAGTTGCTGTATTTAGATAATTGACATTTAAAGTGATTACTAATGGAGTTAGATTAATACCTACCACATTTTTAGTGTTTTTTAGTTGTTTTGCTTTGTTCTTATTTTTATCTTTCAGTTTTTTTCTGCCTTTTTTGGTTTTAATTGAGCATTTTATACAATTCCATTTTCTCTACTTTCTTACAAGTCAGTTATAATTCCTTTTTTATTTACTTTGTTTAGTGGTTTCCCTAGAGTTTGGAATTTATATGAACATCCAATCCAAGTCCACTTTCAAATAGCACTATATAATTTCATAAATAGTGTGAGTGACTTATTATAACAAAGTAATCCTAATTCCTTGCTCACATCTCTTGCATCATTGCTGACATTCATTTCACATATATATATATAAGCATATGTAACATATTTTTTACATGAATGTACAATTTTTATAATCTGTCTCTATATATCTCTGTGTATATATTATATATATAAGCATATTGTTATTATTTCAAACAAATTATTATCTCAGGTCATTTAAGGATAAGAAATATAAAAGTTTTTACTTTACCTTTACTTATTCCTTCTTTGATGCTCTTCCTTTTTTAATGTAAATCCCAGTTTCTGACATACTTTCCTTTCCTTCTGTTTAAAGTACTTCTGTTAAAATTTCGTTCAAGGCAGGTCTACTGACAACAAACTCCTTCAATTTTTGTCTGTCTGAGGAGCACTATTTCTCCTTTTGAAGGATAGTTTCACAGGGTACAAAATTCTAGGTTGGTGTCTTTTCTTTCTCTCAACATTTTAAACATTCATTCCAATCTCTTCTTGCTAGAGGAGAAGACATATGCAATTCTTATCTTTGTTCTTTTATAGATAAGGTGTTTTTCCCTCTGACTTCTTTCAAAATTTTTCTTTATATTTGATTCCTAAAATTTGAAAATTATATGCTGAGGTTTAGTTTTTATGGCATTTTTTTCTGCTTGGTGTTCTCTGAGCTTCTTGGATCTGCAGTTTGGTGTCTGACATTAATTTGGACGAAGTCTCAGTCATTATTATTTCAAATATTTCTTCTGTTCTTTTCTCTCTTTCTTCTCATATTCACATAATGTATATGTTGCACTTTTTATAATTCCCACAGTCCTGGGATATTCTGTTCTCTCTTTGTATGTCTTTGCTCTCTTTGCATTTCATTTTGATTCTATTTGGTTCTATTGATATATCCTCTATCTCAAAGATTCTTTCCTCATCTTTTTCCATTCTACTAATAAGCCCATCAATGTCATTCTTCATTACTCTTACAATGTTTTTTTGTCTCTGTCATTTCTTTTTGGTTCTTTTTTAGGATTTCCATTTCTCTGCTTACATTACCTATACATTCTTACATGCCATCTGCTTTATCTATTAGAGCCCTTACCATATTAATCATAGCTGTTTTAAATTCTTCATCTGATATTTTCAATATCCCTGCCATGTCTGATGCTTGCCCTGTCTTTTCAAATTGTGTTTTTTTCCTTTTGGTATGCTTGGTAATTTTTTTCTTGATATCCAGACATGATGTAGTGAGTAAAATAAACTACTGTGAATAGACCTTTAGTAAGGTGGTGGTGAAGTATGTGTGGAAGGGAAGTGTTCTATTGTCCTATGATTAGGTGTCAGTATTTTAGTGAGCCTATCACTCTGGACTGTGAACTTCACAAGTGATTCTCAGTGTTTTTCTTCTCCTTGAGGTGGGAATGAATGGTTAGAGTGAACTGAAGTTGGGTGTTTTCTCTCTCCCACATGAAAGGCTCAGGCATGTTAGGGTGTATTTTTTTCTTCCACAGGTCAGTTAGGCTCTGAGAATACCCCAGGAGGTTAGGGTCTAGTTAACTTATTTCCCTTGAGATGAGGCCTTGTTGTGATAGAACAGAATTCTATGATGAAATTAAAAATAATTCTTTTCCTCTCTTGCTACATGAAGCCTAAGCCATTTTTTCTCCAGTATTTACTGTAAGAATATCAATATTGTGGGTGTACTTCATGATTGGGTCCCCCCAGAGTTTTGACTCTAAAAGTTGTCCACACTTAGCCTCCAGCAATTTGTCATTTGTGGTTTAGGTTTTCCTACCCTTGGACTGGTTCTCATAGTGGTTTCTCCATGAGAGTCTTTGCTCTCTAGTCACAAATCCCTATATTCACCTGTCTCTCCAATATTTAGAGGTGCAGTTTGCCATCTGACTTCTCCTCTCTTATGGACCCACAAAATGTTATTTGTCAGCCTGCTCAACTTTTTACTTGTTGTTAGGATGGAGTGATGAATTCCAGGGTCCTTACATGTGGAACCAGATACCAAAAGTCTGATTCAGTGATCTTTTTTAGAAATGATATGCTTTGTTTCCTTTATCCTTTTGTTTATCTTCTATAGGTAATTTCTTTGTGGTTTAAATGAAGTTACATAAAACATGGTTGTAACATTCTATTTTAAGCTGAAAACTACTTAAATTCAATTGCATAGAAAACTCTATACTTTTACTCCCATTCCACTTTATGTTAGTGATGTCACAATTTATATTTTGTCATAGTGTATGTATATTAACATAGTTTTGTGGTTATAGGTTTTTTAAAAACACTTTTGACTTTTAATTTTTATACCGTTATTGTATTACAGTGTTATGTATTTGTCTATATATTTACCTTTACCAATGAATTTAATACCTTCATATGCTTTCATGTTTCTCTTCAGCATTCCTTTGTTTCAACTTGAAGAACTCCCTGTAGTATTTCTTGTATGGCAGGTTTTGTGATGATAAACTCACTTAGCTTTTGTTTGTCTGGAAAATTCTTTCTCTTTTCCATTTATGAAGGCAGTCTTTCTGAGTATAGTATTGTTTTTTGGCACGTTTTATTTTTCTTTCAAAACTTTGAATATATCATCCCATTCTTTACTGGCCTGCAAGGTTTCTGCAGAGAAATACACTGTTAGTGTTATCCTTCTTCATGACAAGTCACATTGCTCCTGCTGATTTCAAAACTCTTTCTTTGTCTTTGAATTTTGAAAAAGGGATTATAATGTGTCTTCGTGTAGAGTCTTTTTGATTCTTCCTATTTGGGATCTGCTGTACTTCATAAATCTGGTTGTCCATTTTTCTATTCAGTTTTGGGATCGTTTCAGATACTATTTCTTTAAATAATTTTCTGCCCCTTTCTGTGTCTCTTCTCCTTCTAGTACTCCCATAACACATATATTAACCTATTCGTTGTGGCCCCATAAGCCCATTAAGTTTTCTTCACTCTTTTTCATTAAGTGTTTTTTTCTTCTCTGACTGGATAATTTGAAATGACATATCTTTGAGTTTGCTGGTTCTTTGTTTTGCTTGATCAATTCTGCTGTTGAATTGCTTTAATGAGTTGTTTCAGTTCAGTTATTGTATTCTTCAAACCTTGAGTTTCTTTTTGTTTTTTTGTATAAATTCTCTTTATTTATATTCTCATTTTGTTCATGGAGTGTTTTTCTTATTTCACCAATTTTCTTTTTATGGTCTCATAAATCACTGAGGTTCTTTAAAACAATTATTTTTAAATTCTTTTTTTTCAGTTTCCTTTCTTAATAGTCTTTTTTAAAAATTAAAATATTTTAAAAATATAACGTGTAAGTTTAAATTTTACAACATGTTGATTTGAAACATTTATGTATTGCACTATGATTGCCATTGTAACATTAGCTAACAGTTCTATCACATCACGTAATTTTCATTTTTTTTTTGAAGTGGGATTTGTGAAGATCTGGTCTCTTAGCAAGTTTGATGTTTATAATACAATATTGTATACTGTTCATTAGACCTCCAAGATCTATTTGTGTACTCGTTACAAGTTTGTAAACTTAAACATCTCTCCTATTCCCCCATCATCCAGCTCCTGGTAATCCTCATCTTACCCTATACTTTTATGAGTTTGATGATTTTAGGTTTCACATGTAATTGATATCATACACTATTTGTCTTTCCCTGTCTGACTTATCTAACTTTTAATAATGTCATCAAGGTCCACCCATGTTGTTGCAAATCACAGGATTGCCTTCTTTCTCGTGGCTGAATAATATTCCATTGTTTATATATGTCATGTACTTTTTATCCATTCATCAATTGATGGGCACTTAGGCTGTTTCCATATCTGGATACTGTGAAGTGTGCTGCAATAAACATGGGAGTGCATATATGTCCTTGAGATTCTGTTTTCATTTCCTTGCTGGGTCATGTGGTAGTTCTATTTTTAATTTTTGAAGAATCTCCATACTGTTTCCATAGTGGCTGAACAAATTTAAACTCCCACCAACATTGTACAAGGGTTACTTACTCTTCATATCCTCATCAACACTTGTTATCTACTGTCTTGTTGATATAGCCATTTTAACAGGTCTGAGGTGATCTCATTGTGGTTTTGATTTGCATTTCCCTAATGATTAGTGATGTTGAGAATCTTTTAATGTACCTGTTTGGCCCGCTGGATGCGTCCTTTGGAAAACTGTCTATTTAGCTCCTCTGCCCATTTTTAAATCACATTGTTCATTTTTTGTTGTTGTTATTGAGTTTTATAAAATTTTGTATATTGTGGATATTAACCTTTATCCAATATAAGGTTTATAAATACTTTCTCTCATTCTCTAGGTTGTCTTTTTATTTTGTTGATTGTTTCTTTTGCTGTGCATAAACTTTTAAATTTAATGTAGTCTCACTTATTGATATTTGCTTTTTTATGTGTGCTTGTCATGGCGTCATATGCAAAATCATTGACAAGACCAATGTCAAGGAGCTTTTTCTCTATGTTTGATTCTAGGGGTTTTATAAGATCAGTTTGTATATGAAGTCTTGATCTATGTCAAGTTAATTTTTGTGAGAGGTATAATATGGAAGTCCAATTCTATTTCCCTGCATGTGTTTATCCAGTTTCCCCAGCACCATTTATTGAAGTGACTATCCTTTCCCCATTTGATCTTCTTGGCTCCCTTCTCAAATATTAGTTGGCCATATATTCAGGAGCGTAATTCTGGGTTCTCTACTCTGTTCCATTGGTATATGTCTATTTTAGACAGTACCATACTGCTTTTTGTTTGTTTGTTAGTGAGGAAAATTGGCCCTGAGATAATATCTGCACCAATATTCTTCTATTTTTGTATGTGAGTCACTGCCACAGCATGGCTTGATAAATGACATAGGTCCATGCCTGGGATCCAAACCTGTAAACCCTGGGCCACTGCAGCAGAGCACTCTGAACTTAACCACTATGCAACCAGGCCAACCCCCATACTGTTTTAATTGCTATATCTTTGTAGTATAGTTTGAAATTGGGACCTGTGATGCCTCTGGCTTTGTTCTTTCTCAGGATTGCTTTGGCTTTTTGGGATCTTTTGTGGTTCCATAAAAATTTTAAGTTTTTTTTCTTTTTTCTGTGAATCATGATATAACGACCTTCTTTTTCCCTTGTTGCCATTTGTTGGTTTAAAATCTATTTTATCTAATATATGTATAGCTACTCCTGCTTTCCTTTGGTTTCTACTTGCATAGAATATCTATTTTCATGCATGCCTTCACTTTGAATCTATATGTGCCCTTAAAGCTGCAGTAGGTCTCTTGTAGGCAGCATATAGCTTTTTCCTTGTTTTATTCATCTGTGCTCTTTATGTCTTTTGATTGGACACTTCAATCCATTTACATTTAGAGTAATTTGTATATGTAGGGACTTACTAATACCATCTTCTTAATTGTTTTCCAGCTGTTTTGTATTCTCTTTTTAATTTCTTCTCTTATTGCTGTCCTTTTTTGTGAAATGATTTTCTATAGTGATAGGCTTTGATATCCTTCTTTCCGTCTTGTATGAATCCACGCTAGGATTTTGCTTTGTGTTTCCATGAGGCTTATATAAAATAGTCTTTTTTGCACTGATAAAAATTTACCTTTGGTCATATGCAAAAAACTACTTTTCCTCCTCTCATTATGTTTTTGATATCACTCTTTCCATCTTTTTGTATTGGGTATCCATTAGAAATTGTTGTAGCTATAACTACTTTTAATATTTTTTGTCCTTTATCCATTTACTAGAGTCAACTTGTTAACACACCTCCATATTACAGTATTAGAATTTTCTGAATTTATTTACAATATTGTTTCTAAATCTATTTACAATATTGTTTGCCTTTCTTTACCTTTAACAGTGTGTGTTGTATATTTTCAAATGTTTTCATGTTAGTAATTAGCATCCTTTTATTTCAGTTTAAAGAACTTCTGTAAGTATTTCCTGTAAGATAACTTTTGTGATGAATCCACAGCTTTTGTTTATTAGGGAAAGGTTTTATATTGCTTTTATTTCTGAAGAACAACTTTGGTGGATAAAGCGTTATTTCCTGTTGATTTCTTTCAGCACTTAGAACATATCATTCCATTCACTTTTGTCCTGTAAGATCTCTGCTGAGATATCTACTTAAAGCCTTATAGGTATTCCCTTGTATGAGATAAATTATTTTCTCTTGCTTCTTTTAAAATTCTGTCTTTGATTTTAGAGTTTTATTATAATGTGTCTTTAAGTAGATCATTTTGAATTGAAAGTTTGGAGTGATCTTCTAGCTTCATGAACTTGGATGGTCAAATCTCTCCCCCCGGGTTGGGATGTTGTCAGCTGTAATTTCTTTAAATATGCTTTCTACCCCTTTCTCTCTCTTCTGTCCTTGGAATTCAAGGATACATACACTTTTTCTTGATAGCATCTCATAAGTCACATAGGCTTTCTTTATTATTTTTACTCTTTTTTGTTTCTGCTCCTCTGATTGAATGATTTCAGTTGATATGTCTTTGAGTTCACAGATTCTTTCTCTTGCTTGGTCATGCCTGCCATTGTAGCTCTCTATTGAATTCAATTCAGTCATTGTGCCTTCAGTTCCAAAATATCTGTCTAGTTCTTTTTCATGTTTTCTATCTTTCCTTTGAACTTGTAATTTTGTTCTTGTATTGTTTTCCTAGTGTCCTTAAATTGTTTATCTGTGTTCTAACATAGTTCTCTGAACATCTTTAGAACAATTATTTTTAATTCTTTGTTGGGTGTTTTTTGGATCTCCATTTATTTGGTGCCAGTTACTGGAAGTAGCCTTGAGTAGTTCTCTACACATTTGAAGAAGCAGCCACTTCTTCACAGTAATGAGGTTAGGACAGGAAGCATGCAGGCATGCAGCTAGGGCGGCTAGCTACAGCCAAGCACAGTGGTGCAGGTAGTGACAGAAGACAGCACCTCACCTGGGCCCACAAGCAGCTGTGGGGGCCATGGCTGTTGGAGTGTTCTCCTATGGCTGTACAATCTCCACCCAGGTGTGTGCACTGCAATGGGGGGTTAGTTATGGGTATCAGGCTGGCAGTGTACAAGTGCACAACTGGAGAGTCTAACCTTATGTTCATGAATGGTGGTTTTGGTCATACACAGAAATCTAGATTGGTGCCTTGCTCTCCCATAGTCACAGGGGCCTAATCTGGCTTCCCATGCATTTTCTGGGCTTCAGTGGAGGTGGAAGTGGGAGGGAGAAGTGAGGGACTTAGGTGTTTGGCATCAATGAATGTGAATACCTGTGAGTCAAAAAGTGGTAAAATCTACAGGAGGTCTGAATGTCTGCACTGGCCATTGGTTGCTTTTGCAGTTGCAAAAGCTGCTGGATTTGTCTGCAAAGCATGTTACTATAAACCATGATTGCTCTCACTGTGTTCTTGCTGTTGGTAGGCCCTACTTTTCTTTCTTTTTCCTAGCCATCTCTATACATCTCTGTTTTGCCAGTCTGAGTGTGCAAAACTGAAGCAGGACCTTTGTCCAGTGTCCTGAATGGCTAGAGAAGCTGTTTTCTCACCCTGGTCTTTCTTTTCTAATGGGAGGAGCTCTTTCTCACTGGGAATTTTCCTCTTAGCACTGAGAAATGTAGGTTAAGGGAGGGGATGATGTATGCAAAATAAAGCTGTCTTCCTTCTTTTTTCTGTGGTTATTTCCAACTTTTTTTCCCACTGTGTTGTTAAAATTTTTTAAATGGATCCCAGAGCTTTCCCAGAACTGTTTTTGTTCAAGAATAGCTGTCTAATTGTTGACCTTTGTTCAGGGACAAAGGCTAGGGTCTCCTACATTGCCATTTTGGTGACATCACTCTTCCTCTATAAGGCCTTTATGACTGACTTCTTTTACTTATCATAATGTTTTTGAGGTTTATCCATCTTGTAGTAGTTATCAGTACTTAATGTACTTAATAATGTAATAAATGAAATTTCACAAGGTTGTAAACTATCATAACCTCTATAAAAATATATAGTTTAATTTTGACAAGGCATTCTACTTGTAACAGGGTTTAACTTGGTGTGGGGATAATTTACTTTTGACTTTATGGTTCTGTAAAGTTTGAAATATTTTCCTTATTTATTTGATACATCACATAATATTTGATCTATCATGTTTTACTATACCAACAATTTAAAAAACAAATGTAATTTTAAAACTCCTTTCTTTTTAGATGTAAACATTGCATAGAGACTTATGTTTCTCAGTCTCAGCAGTGATGATTATCTCTTAGCAGCAAGCATCTTGAAATTTACAATCACCAGCAGAGCCCAGATGGGACAATGATTATTGAAATGATTATGTGTCATAGTGTTTCAGTATAAGATAATAAACATTCCAATAAAATGAAATTATAAGGTTCTTTGTATTCAAATAAAATATAGAAGGCTGATATTAGAGCTTTATCTGATACACATTCTTAAATTTTGCATCTAAATTTAAAATTAATCATATGCTAATAGTTTCAAAGTTTAAATGAAATATATGACTTTTTAGAAGATGCAAATACCAAAATTAATTCAAGAATACATAGAAAATGTGAATAGGCTAATATTTCTAGAAGGTATTAAATAATAGCATAATAGTTCATAGCTGCTCAATAAGTGTAGCTGACAGACTTCTCCTCAGGTCCTGAAAATTGGATTGAGACAGCAGTAACATAGATACATAAATAATAAAGCAATCTTGCATTCCTGGGATAAATTAATTATATATTCTATATATTCTATTCTAGAATAGAAAGGAACTTCCTTAACTTGATAAAGTAAATGTACAAAAATGAAATGTATAACAACATTAAACTTAATGTTGAAAGACCTAATATCTTTCCCCTAAGATTGAAGACAAAACAATTACTTCCATTCCACTCTCTAATTCTTATTCAAAATTATACTGCAAGTCCAAGCACATGCAATAAGGCAAGGAAAAGAAATAAAAGGTATACAGATTAGAAAAGTAGAATAAATATTTCTCTATTCATAGACAACATGATTCTCTAAATAGAAAAATCATAAGGAATCCATAGAAGAAAAGGCCAGGACCAGATGGCTTCACTGGTGAATTTTTCCAAACATTTTTTTTTAAAGATTTTATTTTTTTCCTTTTTCTCCCCAAAGCCCCCCATACATAGTTGTATATTCCTTGTTGTGGGTCCTTCCAGCTGTGGCATGTGGGACGCCACCCCAGCGTGGTCCGATGAGCAGTGCCATGTCCACACCCAGGATTCGAACCAACGAAACACTGGGCCGCCTGCAGTGGAGCGCGTGAACTCAACCACTCGGCCACGGGGCCAGCCCCTTTCCAAACATTTAAAGAAGAATTAACTCCAATTATTTTCAAATTCTTCCAAAAAATTGAAGAGAAAGGAAAACTTCAAAATTCATTTTATGAGGCCAGCATTACCTTGATTTATACCAAAGCCTGAAAAGAATACTACAAGAAGGCTGGCCCGGTGGCACAGCGGTTAAGTGTGCACGTTCCACTTCAGCAGCCCAGGGTTCACCAGTTTGGATCCTGGCTGTGGATGTGGCACCACTTGACATGCCATGCTGTGGTAGGCATCCCACATATAAAGTAGAGGAAGATGGGCATGGATGATAGCTCAGGGCCAGCCTTCCTCAGCAAAAAGAGGAGGATTGGCAGCAGTTAGCTCAAGGCTAATCTTCCTCAAAAAACAAAAAAGAATTCTACAAGAAAAGAAAACTGCATTCCAATATCTATGATAAATATACATGCAAAATTCTCAATAAAATGCTAGTAAACCAAATTCAGCAGTGCATTAAAAAGACCACTCACCATGATCAAATGGGATTTATCCCTGCAATGCAAAGATGGTTCAACATATGGAAATCAATAAATGTGATACATCACAGTAATAGAATAAAAGAAAAAATTTTATGATCATTTCAATAGATGCAGAAAAAGCATTTGACAAAATTCAATGTCTATGTGTGACAAAAACTCTTTAACAAATTAGGTATAGAAGGAATGTACCTCAACATAATAAAGGCCATATATGAGAAGCCCACAGCCCACAGCATACTTATGATTAAAGGTTGAAAGCTTACCCTCTAAGATCAGGAAGAAGACAAAGTTGCCCATTCTCATCACTCCTATTCAATACAGTACTGGAAAGTCCTCGCTATTGCAATCAGGCAAACAAAATAAATAAAAGACATCAGAATTGGGAAAAAAAGCAAAATTGTCCCTATTTGCATGTGACATTATTTTATAGAGAGAAAATTTTAAAAAAAACCACCAAATTTGTTAGATGTAATCAACAAACTTAGTAAAGTTGTAGGATACAAAATTAGCATACAAAAATCAGTAGCATTTCTATACACTAACAGTGAAATATATGAAAAGGAAATACAGAAAATTATCCCATTTACGACAGCACCAAAACAATAAATTAGTTAGGAATAAATTTAACTAAAAATATGAAAGCTCTCTACTATGAAAACTACAATACATTGACGAAATAAATTGAAGAAGACACAAATAAATGGAACTGTATCCTGTGTTCATGGATGAGAAGAATTAATATTGTTAAAACATCAATACTACCCAAAGCCATCTATGGATTCAATGCAATCCCTATCAAACTACCAATATGCTTTTTTACAGAAGTAGAAAAAGCACTTCTAAAATTTATATGGATCCATAGAAGACCCCAAATAGCCAAAGAAATCATGAGAAAGAAGAACAAAGCAGCAGGCATTACCCTTCCTAATTTAAAGCTATAGTCAGGAAAACTGTATGGTAGTGACATAAAAACAAATAGACCAATGGAACAGAATCAAAAGCCCAGAAATTAGCATATTTGTTCAACTAATATTTGACTAATTTGACTAATATTGTGAGCCAAGAATACTCAATGGAGAAAAGACACTCTCTTCAATAATTGGTGCCAGGATAACTGGATATTCACATGTAAAAGAATAAAACTGGACCCATGTCTTACACCATTCACAAAAATTAACTTGAAATAGATTAAAGACTTAAATCTAAGTCCTTTGGAGATGACGAAATTAAAAATCAGCTTGTGGTTCATGGTTCCAAAACCTCATGAATATGGAGAAAAAAAAACGATGAATTTCACACTTTAAATGGGTAAATTTTATGTTATGTGAATTATATCTCAACAAAGCAATTGAACATGTATCAGGACTCCTGATTCTGGCAAAACCAAGTAAATGTACTTTTCCTTATTTCTCCCATCCATGTGCAACTAAAAACAAATATAAGAAATCTGAAAGGTGGAGATAAGGAGGCACTCTGACTATAAAGCTCATGCACTGTGGTGAGTCCTCTGGGTTTTCATCTTGTCTCATATTTTTCAGGCTTGGAGCTGAAGAAGCCAGCAACTTGGAAATGCCAAGGAGTACTGACAAGAATAACTCCAACCAAAGCCTATTTTCTCTAAAGGACCTTCCTAGTAAGTCACACTTTTAAACAGTAACCACTCCAGTACAGCCAAATATGACAGAAACAAACTGATGCCACACTCCTATCCATGCCAGCAAAGGCTGAGTAAGGAACCTAGATTTCCAACTTCACAAGGCTTCAAAGGGACACCCCACCCCTGCACTGGTGTAATATCAGAGAAAGGGAAATAGGAGTCTAGAACTAAATCTCCACCAACATGTAACAAGATACTTCTTCCTCTCCCTGCCAGAATAATGTAAGAGGAGACCTAATGGAGAAATAGCATTTAATCACCACTCAGGGGTAATGAGGCCACCTCTCTGACAGTGGGGGATGTCAATGTTAGCTAGATGGGGAGCAGTAGTGAAACAATGCTCTCTCTCCCAGCCAAGAAGTTATTAATAGAGACCTAGTAAAACACTGGAACTCCCACACTCACACAACAGCAGTGAGGAGGTCACCACTTGGTAGTCAATGGAGGTCAAATGAGGAACTTAGATGTTTACCACCCCCCTCCCGGCAGTAACAAGGTGTCACCTACCCTTCCCCTGACAGAGCAATGTCAGAGAAAGCTAGCTAAAACAGAAGATTTAAATAAGATCCAGAACTGTATAATATCCAAAACATCCAGATTTCAGTAGAAAATTGTTAATCATACCAAGAACAAGTAAGATCTCAAACTGAATGTAAAAGACAACCAATAGTTACTAACACTCAGATGAAAAAGATGGTAGGATTATCTGACAGAGCTTTTAAAGCAGCCATCATAAAAATGCTTTAAAGAGCAGTTATGTGCATGCTTAAAACAAATTAGTAAATAGAAAGTCTTAGAAATGATTAGAAAGTCTCAGCAGAAAAATAGAGGATATAAAGGAGAACCAAATGGAACTTTCAGAACTCAAAAATACAATAACCAAAATTTAAAATTTAACGAATGGTTTCAAAAGTAGAATGAAAGGTGCAGAAGAAAAAGTCAGTGAGCTTGAAGATAGACCAATAGAAATTACCCAAATTAAGAGAAAATAAATGCAAAGGAAAAATGGCCAGTGCCTCAGAGACCTATGGAACTATAATGACTATAATAAAAGATATAACATTTGTGTAATTAGAGTCACAGAATGAGAGGAGGAAAAAGAACTCAAAAAAATTAATGGCTATGCAAATGTTCCAAATTTTTGAAAAGATATACCCTATATATTAAAGAAGCTAAGCAAAGCACAATCAGGATAAACCCTTGAAAGTCTACACAAGAAACGTTATATTCAAATTTATGAAAAACAAAGGAAAATAAATCTTTAAAGAAGTGAGAGAAGAATGACACTTGAGCTATAACAGAAAACAATTTGAAAGATAGCAAATTTTTGTCAGAAACAATAGAGTCCAGTGGAAGTGGTGCAACATGTTTCAAGTGCTGAAAGAAAAGAACTTTCAATCCAGAATCCTATACTCAGTGAAAATATCCTTCAAGAATGAAGTGGAAATCAAGACATTCTCAGATGATGGCATATTAAGAGAATTTGTTGCCAGCAGAAGTAACTGAAAGATCAGCAAAAGGTAATTTTCTACACAGAAAGGAAACAATGAAAGAAAATCTTTTGAGTGTCTGGAAGGAAGAAAGAATGCCGCTGAAGAAGAAAAATCACATGTTAATATTAATCGATACAGAAAAATCATTGAACAAAGTACAACATTCACTCATAATGGAAATAACACACCCAAAATATAGGAATATAGGGAAACCTCCTGAACTTAATAAAGAGCATCTAAAAAAATTACAGCTAATAGCATTCTTAATGGTGAAAGACTGAATACTTTTTTCCTTACTTTAGGAAGATATTCTGAAATGATGTCCACTCGCACCAGTCTTATTCAGCATATTGCTGGAATTTCTACCCAATGCAATAAGGCAGTAAGACAAAAGAAAGAAAAAGAAAAGAAAATACATTCGTATGGAAAAGGAGAAAACAAAACTGTCTCTATTTGAAGATCACATGATTGTCTACATAGAAAATACTAATGAATCTTAGAAAAACTTCTAGAACTAATAAATAGGCTTAGGAAGGCTGCAGGATATAAGATAAACATTCTGAAATCAGTTCTATTACTGTATACTAGCAATGAACACAAAGCCACATGAGTTAAATATGCAACATCCTTCACAACCACTCAATAAGTACTTAGCTGTAAATCAAAACTTAAACAGGACTTTTATGCTGAAAACTACAAAATGCTAATGAAAAAAATTAAAGGTCTAAATAAATGGAGACATACCATATTCATGGATTGAAAGACTTGATTTAATAAAGATGTCCATTCTCCTCAAATTGATATACAGGTTTAACAGAATTCCAGTCCACATTTCAGTGATATTATTATGGATGTTATATGGAAAGGCAAAAAAACTAGAATAATTAAAATATTTAGAAAAAGAAGAATAAATTGGGAAGAATCAATCTATGTAATTTTAAGACTTAGTAAACAGCTACATAAATTAAGACTGTGGTATTGGAAGGGGGATAAACATATGGATGAATGGAACAGAGTAGGAAAATCAGAAGTAGATCCATAAAAATTTGCTGAACTAAATTTTTACAGATTAGCAATTAAAGTGGAGAAAAGACAAATTTTTAAAAAGTCGTACTGTAGATCCTGATAAGAATATGAAAAGAAAAGCTATAGACTTGGATAAAATATTTGCAAATCAAATATATGACAAATACTAGTATCTAGAAGACATGAAGAAATGTTAAAACTGAACAATAAAAAAAATTAGAAAATGGGCAAAAGAGATGAAGAGACATTTCAATGGAAAAGATATACAGATGGCAAATATGCACATGAAAAGATGTTCAACATCATTATACATTAGGGACATACAAATTAAAACCACAATTAAATTATTTACAACTTGAAACAAATGAGATATCACTTGAAACACAATATCACTTGAAACAAATGTAGTGAGATATCACTACATACCTTAAAGAATGGCTAAAATTTAAAAAATAGTGAAAATAATAAATGCTGGCTGGAATGCAGAAAAACTGTACCACTCATACATTGCTGCTGGTTATATATAATGGTACAGCAAATCTGGAAAACAGTGCTAGTTTCTTAAAAAATAATTAAACCTATGACTATCATACAACCCAACATTTACCCCTTCTGAGCATTTACTCTAGAGAAATTAAAACTTATGTTCAAACAAAAACTTATACACAAATACATGTTACTGTTTTGTTCGTAGTAGCCATAAACTGCAAATGATTCAGATATGTTTCAACTGAATGGTTAAAAACATAACTGCTGCATTCCTACCATGGAATACCTCAACACTAAAAGAAAATGAAAGATAATCACAACAACGTTTATTAATCTTCAGGGAATTATGCTGCACGAATAAAGACAATCCAAACAAGTTACATAATTTATGACAATTTATATAATATTTTTGAAATGAAAAAATTTTATAAATGAAGGATAGGTTAGTGGTTGTCAGGGGTTAAGAATGGGGAGCATTAGGGCAGGGAGTTGAGTGTGGTCATAAAAGGACAACAGAAGAAATTTTGTGGTATTGAAACTTAGATTTCTAGACTGTGGATGGATACAGAAAACAGCATATGTGATAAAATTGTATTGAACTTAGCACACACACAAGCACAAATGAATGCAACTAAAATTGGAAAAATGTGAATAAGATTGGTGGATTACATTAATGTCAAAATTCTGGTTGTAATATCATGCTGTAGTTTTGCAAGAGGTTATCAATGGGAAAAACTCATTAAATCGTACACCACCTCTCTCTGTATTCTTTTTTACAACTGCACGCAAAACTACAATTCTCTCAAAAAATAATAATTAAAAAAAAAAACAATTGCTCATGTCATACTCTCTTCTTTCTTCTTCCACTATGTGTCTTATCTTTATGGCAATACCACATTGTCTTGATTACAGTAGCTTTGTTATATTAAGTCTTCAAATCAGGTAAAGTCAACCTGTTCTTTTTCGAAATTTTCTTGTCTATTCTAGTTCCTTTTCTTTTCATACTTAAAAGTCATCTGGACAACTTCTACAAAAACCCAATCTGATAGGATTTTGTTTAGGATTCTATTGGTTCCATAGATCAGGAGGGGAGAATTACATCTTAGCAATACTGAATCTTCCAATTCATGAACACAATGATGTCTATATGCATTTATACCTCATTTGATTCCTTTACTCTGTGCTTTATTGTTTTCAGCATTCATATCCTGGGCATATTTTGTTAGATTTTATTTTGCTTTTGATTTTTGTGTATAGTACTGCTTTTTAATTTTTTTCCCAATCTTTCAGTGCTACTTTTAGAACTACAATCGATTTTTGTGTACTAGCCTCGAATTCTTCAACCTGGCTCAATTTACTTATTGTTTCCAGTAGAATATTTTTGTAGATACCTTGGGATTTTCTGCTAGAAAATAATGTCTTCTACAAAAGGAGATAATTTTATTTATTCCTTTCCCATATATGCCTTGATTTGTTTATTATTGTTACCTTATTACACTGGCTAGGACCTGATCACAACAATGCAAATGAGTGGTGTGTATGGACATCTTTGCCTTGTTTGTGATCTGTAGTTGAAAGAATTCATTTCTTTTCCTTAAGCAAAATATTAGAAGTACTTTAAAGAAAAAATGTAGAAGTACTTTATTAGGTCGAGGGAATAGCCTTATATTCCTGATTTCTGAAATGTCCTTTCATGAAAAGTTGCCGCATATCATCATGACTTTTATGGATCTATTCAAATTATTATATGTTTTTTCTTCTTTAGTCTGTTGATATTGTGAATTACATTGATTGATTTATAAATATTACACTAGCCTTGAATTCCTCAAATAATTCCCACTTTGTCACAATGTGTTATCCTTTTACGATGTTGTTGAATTCAATATGGTTATAATTTGGTGATGACTTTTACATCTATATTGAGGGATACTGATCTTTAGTTTGAATTACTTGTAAAATCTTCATCTAAGTTTTGATACCAGGATAATTCTCATCTCATAAAATAGATTAGGAAGGCTTTTTTCTTATTCTTTAGAAGAGTTGATGTAAAGTTGGTATCGTTTCTTCATTATATGATTGGTAGACTCTACCTGTTAAGCCAACTTGGTCTGGGTTTTTCTTTAAGATTTTTAAGTATAAATTAAATATTTAAATAGATATGACAATATGATGTGTATTCTTGAGAGAGTTTTTTGAGATTTTATGCCATTAATCTAATTTGTCAAATTTATGGGCATAAATTTGTTCATAATATTCATTTCTTAGCTTTTCAATGTCTTTAGTTTCTGTAGTAATACCTTCTTTCAATCCTGATATTAGAATTTTTTGCATTATCTCTTTTTTCTTGGTCATTTTTTCTAAAATTTTGCCAATTTTCATGATTTTTTTTCAAGACAACTTTTATTTGTATTGATTTTCCTATTGCTTCCCTTATTTATGTTTCACTGATTTCTATTTTCACCTTTTCTTCCCTTCCTTCTACTTGGTTTGCATGTATTTTTTCTCATATTTTTTAAGGTGGATCATTGTTTAGACACTTAAAAAATTTTGTAATGTTAGAAATAAAGACTATACATTTCCCTTTAAGCACTGCTTTATCTGTATCTCGCAAGTAGTTATGCTATGCTTTCATTTTCATTCATTACAAAACATTTTTTAACTTCACTTATCACTTTCTCTGTAATCCATGGGTTGCTTAAAAATTTATTGTTTATTTTCCAAGTATTTTAAGATTTTCCAGATATCTACCTGTTATTGATTTTCAAATTCCACTATGCTCATAGAATATACTCCAAATTATTTACTATTTACATTTACTATAAGTATTGATGTGCTTGGATTTTGGGTTTCTGCTTTTATTATTTATTTTATTTTTGGTTTCTCTATTTTTCCCACCTGACCTCTTTTGGATTATTTGATTTTTTTGTATCTCATTTTAATTTATCAATTGACTTCTTGCTTACATCTTTTTTGTTTACACAGATCAGAAGCTCAATTTCAGAATCCCATTCTTAAGTATATATTCTATGATCTCACTTTTGGAATAAAAATATATCATGATTTAGGCAGCAAAGCAGAGTGGTATAATTTTTAAAGAAACAAAAAGTTTTATCAGAATTATACATTACAAAAATGTGGGAGGATCTGTACAAATAAAGGTCCAGAAAGGAGAGGTTTAGACGTTCAAGATCCACTAAACATTCTATCAGAAAGACTGGTGAAATTAGACAAATTGGAGCTTTTAGGGAAATCTTGATCTGGTTGCCAAACTAGGACTGCAAAGATGGAGTGCATATAGAGGTCTATGGAAGCCACAACCTCTGTGGAACCTCTGACTTCTGTGAAACTGCTGTCTCAATTTGTTTTCAGCTAGCTCCTGGCCATGGACTTGGAAGCCACTTTTGTTCTTGAAGGCCAGCTTCTTGCAAGGAAAGCTAGAGTTGGAGTAGAAGAGAATAGGGAAAAACTGGAGTAAGCCGCATATTGGGGAAAAATATTTATAATGTATGTATCTGAAAAATGATGTGTATACATAAGGTATAAGAATCCCTTATAACTTAATTATTAGGAAAGCAACATTCCAAAAAATATAGGTTAAATATTTGAACAGACAACTCACAAAAGAAGATATACTAAGACCAATGATCACATAAAAGCTTTCAACATCAACATTAACAGGAAAAGACATATTAAAATCACAAATAATGATACACACACATTTGAATTGATAAAACTAAGAAGATTAGCAATACCAAGAGTTATAAAATAGGTGGAACAATTAGGTAGCAGCAGTGGAGGCATTCATATAACTCCAATATCTCAACAACAGCAATGCCTGCAGCCACAAGGTAACAGACAATAGAAGAGACAGTGCTCTGTGAGGCCATTGCAGCAGAGCATCCAACCCAGGTGATCCTGGTCATGGCATCTCTTTACACCCAGCAGGTAAGCCAGCAAATGCAGTGAGTGACACTGGCAACAGCAAGGCATCAGTGGTTCCCAGAGGTGCAGACAGCAAGGAAAAGATTAGCAGCAACCCCCTCAACAGAAGTGGTGAAGGGTGGAATGTGCCAATCCTCAAATATAATCAGAGGCAGCTCAGGTAAGGGAAAACGAAAACTAGCGCTATATTGCCACCTATTGTAAAACAAAAGAATAGCCTCTAATGTCCAATTAGTTGACAAATTTTAATCAAAACAAAGCTATACCTAAATACGAAAAATGTTTGCTACAACAAATGAACCAGAAGAATAGTTCAGCAAGCACCATGAAAAAGCACAGTAACATGGCATCACAAAAAGACAATAACAATTCTCCAGAAACCAAACAGAAAGTCATGGAAAATTTGTGATCTAATGATAAAGAATTCAAAATAGCTGTCATGAAGAAATTCAATGACGTACAAGGAAACACATAAAAGCAGTTCAGTGAGCTCAGGAATACTATCATGAAGAGAGGGAATACTTTACCAAATAAATTGAAACTCTTAAAAAGATCAAAACAGAGATTCTAGACTGAAGAACTCAATAAATGAGATGAAAAATGCATTGGAAAACACTGGAAATAGAGCAGATCATATGGAAAAGAGGATTAGTGAGCTCAAACATAGAAATTTAGAAATGATGCATGTATAAAAGGAGAGAAAACTAAGATAAAAAATGTAGAAATTCTACGAGAATTATCCAACCCCATTAGAAAGGGCGACATAAGGATAATGAGTATCTCAGAAGAAGAGAGAGAGAAAGGAGCAGAGAGTTTATTTAAAGAAACAATAGCTGAGAACTTCCAAAACCTGGGGAAGAAACTGGACATAAAAATCCATGAAGTTAATAGAACACCCAATTATCTCAGCACAAAAAACATTCTCCAAGACACATTATAATAAAAGTGTCAAAAGTCAATGACAAAGGAAGAATATTAAAGGCAGCCAGGGGAAATAAAAACCAACAACCTACAACAGAACCTCCCCCCATTAGGCTATCAGCAGATTTCTCAGCAGAAACTCTGTAAGCCAGGAGAGAGTGGAATGATATATTCAAAATATTGAAAGATAAAACCTGTCAACCAAGAATATTCTATCCAGCAAAGATATCTTTTAGATATGAAGGAGAAATAAAGGCTTTCCCAGACAAACAAAAACTAAGGGAGTCCATCACCACTAGACCTGCTTTATGATAAATGATTAAAGGAGCTCTCCTACCTGAAACAAAAAGACAAAGATATGCAAAGCTTTGAGCAGAATGATAGACAGAGAGACTCAGAAAATTGCTACTCTATATCAGAAAAGGTTAGTAAACACTTAATCTTAACATAAAGGTTAAAGGAAAAGGAAGAATTAAAAATAACCATAACCACTTCAATTTGGTAACAAACTCACAATACTAAAAGAGATAACTTGTGACAACAAAAACACAGAAGGGGAAGAGGAAAAGGATGAAACCTACACAGGCAAATGAATATGAGATATCATCAGGAAAAGAACTATCTTATCTACGACACCTTTTATACAAACCTCATGGTAACCACAAAACGAAAACTTCAGAGCAGAAACACAAAACATAAAAAAGGAGGAAACTGACAATAGAATAAAAGAAAAGCAACAATCTGAAATGGCAGGCAAAAACAAAGAAGAAACACTGAATATACACAGCAACAAGAAAACAGAAAATAAATTGTCAGTATTAAGTCCTCATATATCAATAATCACCCTAAATGTAAATGAACTGAATTCACCAATCAAAAGATGCAGGGTGGCTGGATGGGTTAAAAGAAAAGACCTAACAATATGCTGCCTTCAGAAGACACATCTCAGCTCTAAAGACATGAGCTCAAAGAAAAGGAATGGAAGATGATACTTCAAGAAAATGGCAACCAAAAGAATGAGTATAGCTATACTTATATCAGACAAAATAGAGCTCAAGCCAAAAAGAAAAAAAAATGACAGGAGACAAAGATGGAATTACAAAATGATAAAAGGAATGATTCATCAAGAAGATATAACATTTATTAGTTTATATGCACCTATCATCCTATCACAGGAGCATCAAAACATATAACGCAACTATTAACAGACATAAAGGGAGAAATAGACAGAAATGCAGTAATAGTAGGGAGCTTTAGTACTCTCCCTTACATCAATGGATAGATCATCCAGACAGAAAGTCAACAAGGAAACACTGGCCTTAAATGAAACGTTAGATTAGGTGGATTTAACATACATAGAACATTCCATCCAAAAACAGTAGAATACACTTTCTTCTCAAGTGCACATGAAACATTCTCAGATAAATAATACGTTAGAAAACAAAACAAGTTGCAATAAATTTTAAAAGATTGAAATCATATCAAGCATCTTTTCTGACCACAATTGTATGAAACTAGAAATCGACTACAAGAAAAATGCTGGAAAGTCACCAATATGTGGAGACTAAACAACATGCTACTGAACAACTATTGGATCAATGGAGAAGTCAAAGAGAAATCAATAAATACCTGGAGACAAATGCAAATGAAAAGGCAACATACCAACTCTTATGGGAAGCAGCAAAACTGGTACTAAGAGGGAAGTTTATAGCAATGCAGGCCAATTTTATGAAACAAGAAAAGTATCAAGTATACAATCTAACAGTGCACCTAGAAGAACAAAGTCCAAAGTCAGTAAAAAGGAAGGAAATAATGCAAATCTAAGCAAAAATAAATGAAATAGAGACTAAAAAAGACAACAAAAGAGATCATCAAAACTAAGAGCTAGTTCTTTGAAAAGATAAACAAAATTGACAAACTTTTAGCCAGACTCACCAAGAAAAAAAGAGAAGACTCAAATAAATAAAATCAGAAATGAAAGAGGAGAAATTACAAATGAATACCACAGAAATACAAAGGATTATAAGACAACACTATGAAAAACTATACATCAACAAATTGGATAGCCTACAAGAAATGGCTAAATTTATCAGTTATACAACCTTGCAAAACTGAATCAAGAAGAAACAGGGAATCTGAATACACTGATTATTCCTAAGAATGTGAAACAGTAATCAAAAACCTCCCAAAATACAGGAGACCAGAAGCAGACAGCTTCTGGTCTTAGAATTCTACAAAACATTCAAAGATTTAATACATATTCTTCTCAAATGATTCCAAAAATTTGAAGAGGAGGGGACACTTCCTAACTCATTTTATGAGGCCAACATTATGGTGATATCAAAACCAGACAGGGACAAACACACACACACACACACACACACACACATACATAAATTACAGGGCAATATTGATGATGCACATAGAAGCAAAATCCTCAACAAAATCATAGCAAATTAAATACAACAACACGTTAAAAGAATTATAGGCCAAGATCAAGTGATATTTACACCAGGGATGCAAAGACAGTTCAACATTTGCAAATCAATCGATGTGATACACCATAATAACAAAATGAAGAATAAAAAATCACATGATCATCCGAATAGATGCAAAAAAAGCATTTGACAAGATTAAGCATCTATTTATGATGAAAGCTTTCAATAAAATGGGTGTAGAAAGAAAGTACCTCAACATAATAAAGTCCATATATGACAGACTCACATCTAATATCATACTCAGTGGTCAAAAACTGAAAGTTATCCTTGTAGGGTCAAAAACAAGCCAAGGATGCCCACTCTTGCCATTCTCATTCAACATAGAATTGGCAGTCCTAGCCAGGGCAATTAAGCAAACATAAAAAAAGGAAAAGAAATAAAAAGGAGGCCAATTGGAAAGGAAGAAGTAAAATGTCAACATTTGTAGATGACAGGATTTTATATGAAGAAAACCTTAAAGAATTTACCAAAAATATTAGAAATAATAAATGAACAGAGTAAAGTTGCAGGGTATGAAATCAACATACAAAATCAGTTGTATTTATATATACTAACAAAGAAATACCTAAAGGAGAAATTAAGAATACACTCCTATTTACAATTACAACAAAAAGAATAAAATACCTAGGAATAAATTTAACCAAGAAGGGGAAAGACCTGAAAACTAAAACTATAAGATATTGTTGAAATAAATCAAAGAAGACACAAAGAAATGGAAAAATATTCCATAATCATGAATTGGAAGAATTAATGTATTTAAAATGTCCGTATTACCTAAGGCAATCTACAGATTTAATGCAATCGCTACCTAAATTTCCATGACAAGAAACAAACACATAGATACAGAAAACAGATTGGTGGTTACAAAAAGGGGGTGGAGGAAGGTCAAAAATTGGTAAAGGGGGACATTTGTATGGTGACAGGTGGAAACTAGAGTTTTGGTGGTGAAATCAATGTTGTATAGAGAAATTGAAATATAATGATGTACAACTGAAATATATACAATTTATAAACCAATGTTACCTCAATAAAAAAATAGTAGTGGGATGACATAATTTAAGTGCTGAAAAAAAATCTACTATCAAAGAAGCCACTATCACTGTGAGAGGAGAGATAATAGTTGGGGCAAAAAGAATAATTGGGCTTTGAAAACTTGCCATATATACCAGGGAAGTGGGAAAGTTGTGTATACATTTAGTGTATTAATTAGGGTTCTCCAGAGGAAGTAAACCAATAGAGTGTGTGTGTGTGTGTGTGTGTGTGTGTATTGTGTGTGTATATATTTAAGGAATAGGCTCACACAGTTATTGAGTCAGGCAAGTAAAAATCTGCAGGATGTGTGCTATAGATTGAATGTTTGTGTCCCTCTAAAATTCATATGTTGAAACAATCTCCAATATGAAGGCTTTTGGAGGTGGAGGCTTTTGAAGGTCATTAGGTCATGAGGGTAGAGAGTTCATGAATGGGATTAATGCCCTTATAAAAGAGATCCCAGAGAGATCCCTTGACCTTTCTGTCATGTGAGGACACCGTTCAGCATTCATTCTCCATTTCCACCAAAGCCACCCAGCCCTAGTCAACCACTTATATACTTCTTGTCTCTCTGGATTTGCCTATTTTAGACATTTCATATAAAGGCAATCATACAATATTGTGGTATTTTGTGGCTGACTTCTTTCACTTAGCATAATGTTTTCAAGATTCATCTATGCGTTTTATTGTTGCATAATATTCCATTATATTTTGGATATATCATATTTTGTTTATCCATTCATTAGTTGAGGGACATTTTGATCATTTATACTTCGGGGCTACTGTGAAAAATGCTATGAACTTTCATGTACGACATGTTTTCATTTTTCTTGGGTATATACTGAGGAGTGTAATTGCTGGGTCATATGATAACTTTATGATTAATGTTTTGAAGAAATGCTAAACTGTTTTCTAAAATGACTGCACCATTATAAATCCTATCAACAGTATATGAAAATTGTACTTTCTCCATACCTTTACCAATACTTTTTATTGTCTGTACTTTTTGTTTTAGCCACCTCAGTAGTTGTGAAGTAGTGTATCATTATGGTTTTGATTTTCATTTCCCTGATGGCTAATGACATTGAACATCATTTTGTGTGTCTCTTGACTATGTATCTCTTCAGAACACGTGTCTCCTCAGATCCTTTCTCCATTTTTAAGTTGGATCATTTGTCTTTGTAAGCTGTAAGAGTTCTTAACATATTCAACATATGAATGCTTAATCAAATATATTATTTACCAATGTTTTCTCTCATTTATGGGTGGTCTTTTCACTTTATTGTTGGCGTCTAAAAAGTACAAAAGATTATAATTTTGATGAAGCATCACTTACCTATGTTTTCTTTTGTTGCTTGTGTTTTGTTATCATATGTAAGAAATCAGTGCAAAATCCAAGTCACAAAGATTTGCACCTGTGTTTTCTTCTAAGAATTTTATAGTCTTAACTTTAATATTTAGGTTTATGATCCATTTTGAAATTTTGTGTGTGTGTGTCTGGTGTGAGGAAATAATCCAACTTCATTATTTTGCATCTGGATATCCATTTATCTAAGCACTATTCCTTATAAAGACTGTTATTTCCCCCATAAAGTTGTCTGTGCACCCTTGTCAAATACCAATTGACTATAAATGTAAGGGTTTATTTCTGAACCCTCAATTCCATTCCATTGATATGTAGATGTTTATCTTTATGCCAATACCACATGGTATTGCTTACTGCAGCTTTGTGGTAAGTTTTGTAATCAGGGAGTCTAGGTTCTCCTATTTTCTTCTTTCTAAAGGTTACTTTTGCTCTTCTAGGTCCCTTGTATTTTTATATGAATTTTAGGATCATCTTGTCAATATATACAAAAATAACAAGGTGGGGTTTTGATTTTTGAAGAAAGTACAAAAGCAATTCAACGGAGAAAGAATAGCTTTTTCGACAAATTGTGAACCTTGACCTAAACATGAAACTATAAAATGTTTAGGCAGGAAAAAATAAGTGAAAATATTCAGAATCTAGGAGTAGGTGAGGAATTCTGTGACTTGACAGCAAAAGCAAAATGCATAAAATGAAAAATTGATAAATTAGACTTCATCAAAATCAAAACTTTTTCTATCTGAAAGACACTCTTAAGACGGTGAAAACTACAAACTACAGATTGGGCAGCAAACCACATACACGTTAAAGAACTAATTATCCAGAGCATATACAAAATATAGAAACAACTCTCAAAATTCAACAGGAAACAAAACAAAATAACAGTTAGAGAATGAGCAAAAGATACTAGGAGACAGTTCAAAGAAGGTGTAGAGATGGCAAATATGCTCATGAAAATATTTTCATTATCCTCAGTCATTAGGGAAATACAAATTAAAATTAAAATGGAATATCACTACACATCCATCAGAATGGCTAAAATAAAAAGTGGCAACATGAAATGCTGACAGGGAAATAAAACACTTGATCACTCATACATTGCTAATCGAGATATAAAATGGTACAACCAATCTGGAAAACGGTTTGGCAGTTTCTTATAAAACTAAGTAGGCAATTACCACACAATTCAGGGATTGAACTCCTGAGCATATATCCCAAAGAAATGAAAATGCATGTTCATACAAAAACTTGTAAATGAATATGTATAGCAGTTTTATTCAGAATAGCCCAAAAGTGGAAACAACACATATATTCTTCAATGGGTGGATGGTTAAACAAACTGTGGAACATCCAAGCCCATGGAATACTACTTATCAATAACAAGGAATGAACTATTGATACATGCAGCAACTGGATCAATCTCTAGGAAATTATGCTGAGTGAAAAAAAGACAATTCCCAAAGTTTTTACAGACTATGTGGTTTAATTTATATAACATTCTTGAAATAACAAAACTATAGAAATGGAGAACAGATTAGTAGATTCCAGGGATTAAAGATTGTGGCAGGAAGACCAGAGGAAAATACTTGTGGTGACGGAACTATTCGGTATCTTGACTATGCTGGTTGATACATGCACCTACACACATTATAAGATTGCACAGAACCAAGTATACATACAACACTAATAAATTCATGTAAAACCAGGGAAATCTGAATAATATTAGTGGATTAGTGCAATATTGATTTATTGTTTTGCAATATGTTGTCACTGGGGTAAGTGAGTGAGGGTATGTGGGAAATCTCTGTATTATTTCCTACAACTGTTCATGAAATTGTAGCTTAGTGTCTTTTGCAAAATTTGGGGAGTTAGTTGTTATTTCTTCAAATACTAATTCATCCCCACTCTCTTTCTCTTCTCCCTCTGGGACTCTGATGATAAGAACGTTGGACCTTTTGTTATTGTTAGGCAGGTCCTTAAACTCTCTTCATGCTTTTTTTTTGTTATTTTCTCACTGGTTTTCAGATGGTTAAATTCTATCAACCTGTTCTTCATTTATTCTATCCTCTGTTATGTCCACTATACCACTGAACCTATCCTGCAAGGTTCTTTTTTATTTGTTATTGTATTTTTCAGTGATATAATTTATGTTTGGTTCATTTTTTATAACTTCTATGTCTTTACTGATATTTTTATTTTTCATTTTTCCAGAGAATAATTGCTCATTGAAGCATTTTTATGATTGTTTCTTTAAAATTTTTGTCAGATAATTCCAATATCTGAATCATCTAATTGTGTCACTCGATTACCTTTTCTCATTCAAGTTGTAATTTTCTTAGTTTTTGGTATGATGGGTGATTTCAATTGTATTCTGGATATTTTGGCTGTTATGTTAGGAGACTCTGAGTCTTATTTAAATCTTTTATTTTAGCAGGCAATCATTCTGTTTAGGCTTACCATGCAGTTCCTGGCGTACTTTGTAGAGTGAATTTTGAATAACAATTTAATGAGAACGTTTGGGGTGCTATTTTTTGTCTGCTTGGTCTATCTGATGCCATTAGGGTTCTCACTAATCCCTTCTCGTACTTCCTGAGATGATGGAATGAGATTCCCCAGTCTGGAATGCCTTCTGCCTGTAGGTTTACAAAGGGAGTCTCAGGCATATAGGACAGTGATCCCATGCAGTCTGGGCATAGCCACTTAGTCTGGGGAATTACCTCTGCTTGTGCTGCCTGGCCAGATGTCTCTATATGGGGGAGAGGAGTCTCAGGTTTGGTGGTGGCAGAGATAGTACTTCCTGGGTAATCTATTTGTTGTGGAAGGATTCTCCTTACTGTTATAGTAAGGTCCCCAAGGGTCTCTAGGTAGGGAAAGTGGTTCTTGGGCCCATGGGGGCAAAGAGCTCTGCCAAGATGGGTGTTTTTTTATGTTGGATTGTCCTGTACTCGTACCACCCAGTATCTTTAGATAGGGGAAAGGATTCTCAGGCCCAGTGGGGACAGAGAGTGCTATTGGGATTTCCCCTTGCTGGTACCTCCAGGCCACCCAGTGTCTCTGGGTGGGGGAAGGACCCAAGTTTATTTTTATAATTTTACATTATTTTTCTTTTTCTATATATTTTTTAAATTATATATTTTATCCTTCAGGGACTTGGTGTTAGAAATTAAGTAATAATCCATTTTACAAATTTACAGATGCCTGTTCTTGAACATCACCATTTATTGAATATTTCTTTTCTCCACTAATCTAAACTGCTAACTATATTGTAAGTAAAATGTCAATAAATATTAAGTAGTATTTCTAGATTATGTCTTCTTTTTCAGTGATGTGGCTGCATATTTATGTTGCAGGTCCAAACTGTTTCAAATATCATAGTTTTGGAACTTATGCTCATGTATATAATTATAACCTCCTGCCTCACCCTGTTATTCTATGTTTTCAAAGTTTTCCTTTCTCATTTCTGTATTTCCTCAGTAAGGAACTGATGATAGCCTTTCACCACTCTGTGATGATTTTTGATCCTGAATACGACTGTCTGTTGGCTCCAAGATGTACTCGTCTGACATTTTCTAATATGGGTGTTGACAAGGACTTTCTCTTTGAACAAAATTTAGTCAGGCTCCTCTAAGACGTCTTTTCAACTAGGCCTCATTCTTGGCTTCCTTTCTTGGCCTGTTGAGGCCAGTTTTAGCAAGAATTCTGCTATGCAAGGTTATTGAGAACCTTCCCACGCTTGATAGCTAATAAAGTTCCTCTTAGTAATTTTCCATCCCGTCCCTCACTCGGCATATTGGCTATAAATCCCCACTTGTCCCTGTTGTATTTGGAGTTGAATTCAACTTCTCTCCCCTACTGCAATAGGCTTGACTTTTCTTCCTTGCTGTTTTTAACAAGTGTCAGAATAATTTTTCTTCTACAAATGTTAACATCTCACTTCAGAGACCAATTCTTTAACCATAGGTATCTTGGACTTAGTCTTTGCTTCTTAGGTTCAGAAACAGCTCTATGTTGCTTAAGCTCTTGGTTGAAGCCTTCTGCTTCTGTTTTTTCTCAGGTTACAGCTCTTTGTGTGAGGGATCAGATTTATCTTTTGAAAAGGAGGAATGGGAAGGAAAATTTAATTGGCATAGTAGGAAGAATCACTTTCTGCATGGGCTCTGCACTGAAAGATATCACTGTTGCAAAGAAGCACAAATGTAATGAACAATCTTATGGTACAGACTAGTCCAGACCATTCCATGAACTTTTCAGATCTTTATTATGCGTGACATTTTTGTCAATGAAAAATATTATCCTTGATTTTACTTAGTGAAACTGTGAAAAATTCTGTCAAGTGTTTTTTTTTTTACTAAACATAGTCTTATCGTGGTTTTATTCCTTAAGCTTAGTAATTAATAAGTTTTAGAATTTCTCCTAAATACTAAACTGTAGAATATTGAGTAAACCAACAAATTATGACTCTAAAACAATATTTTTCTGTGAAATAAATCCATGTTTTCCTGAGTTTTAAATAAAATTAACTCAATAAAGAGGTTCTAAATTTTGAACTTCAAGGACAATTGTCCCCCATTATGTTAAAACATATTTTATACTTTCTGACTCCTAGTATTTAAAAATGTACAATATCAAAGGTACTTTATGAATTAAGCATAGTAGTAGAGTAGTAGCAGTCAGCAGACATAGAAGAGATATTAAAAATATATTGCATTCTACCAATGCAAATTGAATTTGGATTATTCTAATATCTACTTGTTTCTAGATATTAAGACCACCAATTTATCATGCAGAATACTACAATGGAGGAATCAGCGCAACTTTAAAATAACCCTAATTCATAAACAAGTGGTATAATCTTACTTCTTAGGATACTTTTTCAAATGCAGTCAATGACCTAATGCTTTATTTTCCCTAAAGAGTCACTCTCCTGACACACCTCCCCCAACTCTGTTCATTCCTCAGTCTCAGTTCTCCACCCTCAGTGATCTCTATTCTGTATTCCTGTCAGTGCTGGAACAGCTTGAAATGGCTAGGGATGTGGGCCTTTAGGGACTGGTGGTCAGGGTAGGGAGTTTATAGAAAGGATTTATATTAAAATCATGGCCAGGCAACCCTGGTGATTGCACTGTTAGTGGTAATGTGATGCAGAGTCAGAGAATCAGGCAGTCATGAAACAATACAGCAATCAAGATCTCTAATGATGTGGGAGGTTGGAAGTTATCAATAAGCAAAAGACAAGAAAAGCACAGCTCTCAGCATCAACAATCAGACAATGAAAAACAGACAAGGAGGTAAAGCGGCATTTGGCAGACGAATATGTCGTCATCAAGGAGACTTAACCACTGTAGGAGTTTTCAGAAGATTCCAGCTTTCTGTCAGTTATGTGATTATTGTGTGCCAGTGACTAATCACCACATGAATGCCTGGAACTGGGACTGGGAACTAGAATTGGACTGAGGTCTGAAGTTAACTGGTAAGAGAGTAGCAGTAGCTCCTGACAGTTCAATATTGATATTTCCACAAGCTCATCTTTTCAAAAGCTTCACCTTTCACTTCTGTCTGGTTCCCTCCATATTCAACTCTGTGATCATGACCAGTCACTCTGATCATCTGCCTAACCAATTGCTTTGGCTGCCTCAATGTTATTTAAAATGTGACATGCCACAAACTGAACTTACCCTGCCCTTTATAAATAAACTCCCTACTCTTTGCTGGTTCCCTTATTTTGAAACTTGGATCCATTTTCGACATAAACTTCTTAAACAACGGTATCTATCAAGTCACCAAGTGAACTCTTGCCAGCATCAAAATTTCAAATCCTACATCATATCCCTCCATTTTTGTTCATTTCCATTGACCCCATCAAGGTTGTTGTGGCCTTACTAGAGGTTGTCAAATTCCAGTCTGAGATCATGCTACTCTTGGAAGCTTTGCCAAAAATTCAGATTCTTAGGACCCAATCCTGAACCTGACTCACAATTCCTAGGGAAGAGGACTAAGAAATATGTACTTTAACTCCCCTGGTTAATTCCAATGATCAGCCAGCCTTGCAATCACCGATCTAAATATCTGCTGATATCTACTATAAGGTGCAATTTCATGGTGGATAGAACCAGGAAAGAGGCAATTAGGATGGAAAGGACTAGATGGAATTATTTTTGGAGGAGAGGAAGATGAAGGAGCAAAGCATGATGATCAGATTCCTGGTTTGATAAACTAGGTATATGGTATCCAGATATCAACTGAGTATCATTCACTGGAACAGAAAAAAGAGAGAGAAGAAAAGGGGTAGACATGTGATAGCAAATGATATTTTCAGCTTTTGGACTTGAGTTTGAGATGCCTATGACACCAATTAGTAGCTCCAATGCATGAAACAGGAAACATTGAAGTTGACAGGAATAGATAATTTTGAAGAGTTGGAAATCATTGAAGAGTTTGAAAAGTCATTTTATTAAAATAGGACTACATAGATAGTGATAAACATAACATTTGAATACAGTGGGGCACACGGAAGGAAAATATCTTAAGTCAACCCTAATGTATTACTTGACATTAATTTATTCATTCAATAAACATTTATCAAAATCGTCTCTCTTATTTCCTTAACAAATTTTGAAAGATTACTAATGTGGTGTTTTCAGAATATACTTTGGAGAGCAAAAGTAGGAACATGTGGTCAGTTCAAGGCAATTTATCACAATCCAGATAAGAGAGAAATGGCTCACAACAGTATGGATTATGTCAGTGGAGGTGGTAAAGGTGGTCAGATACTCACTATAATTTCAATGTAGAAATGATGGGATTTTCTGGTGGATCAAATGTGTAAGATCAAGATTAGAAACAAGTGAAAGATGACTCCAAAGTTTTGGACCTGCATATCTGGAAGTTTGGATTTCATCAACTGAGATGGGGAAAGTTAAAGGTGGAGCAAGTTTAGGGGGAAGAGGAGATTAGGTATTATGTTTAGAAAATGTTGAATTCAACATGTTTAATAGACATCCAGATGAAGATGTTAAGTAGGAAGTTGGATATATAAGATTGGGTTTCAAGGGATATATCTGGGTCTAGATATGAATTTGGAAGTCTTTAGCTGTGATTTAAAGCCATAAGACTGAATGTGTCACCAAGTGAGTGAGTGAACAATACTAAGGGAAAAGAGTCAAGGACAGAGCCCTGAAGCCATTCAAGTGTTGATGAGGAGGAAACAACCAAGGAGATAAGAGGTCAAGTGCCATTTGTGATGAAGAGTAATAGGCCATAAAAATTATGATTTGTTAAAAGCTTAACATTCCCCTGTTTAAAGGAAATGTATGTATTCTTAATTTGAACTGATCTGTTAAGCCATTGGCTTCTGAAAGGTATTATATAAGCTTTTCAATAATTTTGAATTTCTATACATTTTGGAAGAAATATTCAGAATCTTCTGGAGTCTGTGTATTACAGGACAGGGAATTTTATGAGTATAGCATGTCTGTAAAGTCTAAGTAATGTTTTCAGAATAATTATCTGTATACAAACTTGAAATAGGCATGCAAAGAGAGTGAAACATTCTTTAACCAAGAAGTCAGTTTGATGGAAATAATGCATTTATTTTTAAATTTTATTTTCACTTTTTCCTTTTGTCTCCCCAAAGCCCCCTGGTACTTTATTTTTAGTTGTGGGTCCTTCTAGTTGTGGCATGTGAGACGCCGCCTCAGCATGGCCTGATGAGCAGTGCCATGTCCGTGCCCAGGATCCAAACCGGCAAAACCCTGGGCCACCAAAGCAGAGGGTACAAACTTAACCACTCGGTCGCAAGGCCAGCCCCAGTAATGCATTTTTGAAATTTAGAAATAACATTAAGTCAGAGCTAACAGAGAGATGTAGAAAGTCACTTTTTTTTAAGTAGTCATTTGGCAAAAATTACCTTAATCAGATGTTGCATACATATATACTGTGAACATTTGGGTACATGTTAGAGTGTTATTTACAACATTATCCAACATGTAATAGAATTGTCAATTTACATAAGAAAACATCCTGGGCGGAAGTGCATGGCAGTAGGATGGACTGTATTTTTATTTTAGTTTCATGAGATAATTTTTAAGTCTTGAAGATACTGATGAGCATACAAAGTACTTCATGGAGTTATTTAGTTAGGAGTGAAGAAAAATCATGTTATTGGTCATGAATCCAAAAATAGCATAGGGAATTGAAGAGGAAGTAATGCCTGTATTAAATTTAAAAAGTGTTCAGTCTGTGGTCATGAGTTTGAAAGGGACAGAGGCCTATTCAAAAACTGAACTTTCTGATGGGATCAAATAAATCTTCGAAGTTAGGTATGGAACATATATCTCTGAAAATGAAATTATGTTCTGAATTTTCCTTATGAAGAGAGAAATTCTCCTTATGATTTGGGTTTTCTAAAAGAGAATGCAGGCCCCATGAATTGGCTGGGAAGTCTAGAGTAAGAAGAAATTTAATCTTGTATTGGTTCTGTTCATCCACTACAGTGGGCTTCTGAGATGTTGTTTGACACTAGTAATGATCAATCTGCTTTCTATCACTATAAATTAATTTGCATGTTCTAGAATTTTATATAAATGGAATCATGTAAAATATACTCTTTTTTCCTGGCTTCTTTAATTCAGAATAATGATTTTGAGATTTATCCATGTTGTTGCACGTACCAATAGTTTATTCCTTAAAATAATGGAAAGATATAATGAAGTAAACTGAAGTAGAAGGAACTAATAAAAAAATAAAGTACACAAAATTTAAAACGTAAAACAATACACTTAATAAATAATCTTATTAATAATAATGAGATTATTAAAATGTAAACGTGATTCACTATCAGGAAATCCATTAGTATAATCCATCATATAACAAGTAAGGACAAAACAACTATAAAAAATTCAACATCACTACATTAAAACCTACAAGACAGGCAGATCAGTGTTTGCCTGGGAATGGGGATGGAGGAAGGAACAGATTACGAAGAGGCATGAGGAAACCTTTGGATGTGGTGGAAATGTTTGTTATATTTATTGTAGTGATGGTTTTAAAGGTATATACATATGCCAAAACTGATCAAATTGTACACATTAAATATGTGCAGCTTAGTGTCCTTCAATTATCCTCCAATAAGATCAAAACAACTAAATGTAAGTGTATATATATATACATAGTTCGTCACTAGTCCTTAAGCTGATGCCTTGTCAGTCATTTACATTGTAAAGCTCATTCCCTATTAAATTTTTCAATAAGTTATCATAAGAACAAAATTCTGATATCTTATATGTTCATAATAATTGTTTACAGCCTTTATATTTGAGGATAAATTTAGGTAGATATAAAATACATGGCTTACATTTTGTTTCCTGAGTATTTAAATATGTTACTTCACTGTTGTCTGACATAAAGTGTTGCTATTATAAAGGATAATACTAATCTGATTTTCTTTCATTAGTGACTTGCTCTTTTTGAGTAGAGGCACAAAACATTTTTTCTTACTCTTTGAAATCAAATAATTCTACTAGAATATATCTCAATATTGGCCTTTCTGATTCACTTTCCAAGATATGCAGTGTGACTAAAATATGATTAAATTTTCTTTTATTATAGAAAAGCTTTTCTGAATAATAATTTTAGTGTTGGACTGAGAGAAGTTTTAAGGTCTCCTATTATAATTGTTCTGCTTAATGGCTCCATTATGTTGGCTTTCCTCTGAATCACAGCCTGTAGTTCTGAATTTGGATAGAAAATTTCAGTATAAAATCAAGATGCTCTGAACTTTCCTAGCTATGTCCTCTGTAAGAGCTTATAAATAATGAGTAACCCAATAGTAGACCAGACTGTGATCTCTAAATACCAATTCCCACCACAGAGGACCCAGTATTCTTGGAGAAATAACTGATTCTAGGACTAGGTGGGAAACATACAAGATGAGCTTGGGACATCTTGTCATATAAGAAATTAAGAAAGTTATAAAAGAATATAAAGTCTTGTAAACAAAAAAAACTCAAGAGCCAACTTGAAAAAGCACCCAGTGGCCAAAGCTATGTGATATTGCACCAGGTTATTAACATCTCATACCCTCAGTGTAAACAACTTCTACAGCAGTGTTTCTCAAACTTTACCCTTCATAAGAATCACCAGGGTGCTTGTTTAAAACACAGATTCTCAGGTTCTATCTCAGACCTCATGAATCAGAAACTCTAGGGGTGGGACCTTGGAATAATTATTTTTAGTAAGTGCCCATGGGTGATTTAGATAATCAGCAAAGTTTGGGAAACACTGCCTTAGAGAAACAGAGCTACCATTTGAAAGAATTTGAGTTCAGGAGCATGAAATGAGCTAAGATGTTTTCTATTGTTAAATAGACATTATTTTTTTAGAGCAGTCTTAGATTTATAGAAAAATTGAATAGTAGAGAGATAGTCCATATATCCTGCACCCATTTTCCCAGTTTCCCTTATTGTTAACATTTTACATTAGTATGGTGTGTTTGTTACAATTAATGAACCAATATTGACATATTATTAACTGAGTCAATAGTATATTCAGATTTCCTTAGTTTTTACCTAATGTCCTGTTCCTGTTTCAGGATCCTGTCCTAGATAACACATTATATTTAGCAATCATGTCTCCTTAGGCTATTCTTGACTGTGACAATTTCCGAGATTTGTCTTGTTTTTGATGATCTCAATAGTTCTGAGGAGTACTGATCAGGTATTTTGTAGAATGCCCATCAACTGGGATTTGATGTTTTTCTCATAATCATATTATGGGTTTGAGGGAGAAAGATCACAGAGGTAAAACGCCATTTTCAACACATCATATCAATGGTGCATACTATCAACATGACTTAGGTCTCTTGATGTTAATCTTGAAAAGCTGGATAAGGAAGTGTTTGTTAGGCTTCCTCACTGTGAAGCCACTCCTTTTTTCTTCCCTTTTCCATATTCTTTGGAAAGAAATCACTCTGCACAGCCCACACTAACGGGTGAGAAGTTGTGTTCCCCCACCTGGGGGCAGAGTATCTACATAAATTATTTGGAATTCTTTCACACTAGAGATTTGTCTTTTCTCCCACATTTATTTATTTATTCATTCATTAAATAATTTATTTCTATCAGTATGGACTCATGGATATTTACTTTATACTTTGGGTTACAATCCATTACTACTTGATTTTGGCTCAAAGTGTTCCAGGTTTTGGCCATTAGGAGCTTTTTCATTTGGCTCCTCTGGCCTTTTGATATACCTCAATCAATGTAAGACTTGTTGTTGTTCTTGATGATCACTCCCTCACTTTCTGAAATTATAAGATTCTCCAGGCTCGGCTGGTATATTTCCCGTCTGAGTCTTAGGAAAGCCATTTCTTCAAAGATTCCTACTTCCTTTTATCGGAGAATGGTATTAGAAACCAAGATCTGCACAGTAGGTATACTCATTACGACTGGACTGTTACTGCTTTGGGGCCCTCTCAGCTGACAACATTTCTCCCTTAAATTTTGGTTGAATTCTCTAGTGAAACCATCCGGTAGTAGTACTTTCTTTTTTTGAAATTATTAATTACTGATTAAATTTCTTTAATAGATATAGGCCTATTAAGATTACCTATTTGCTTTTTTTTTGTGAGTTTTGGTAGTTTTGTCTTTCAAAGAATTGGTCTATTTCATCTAAGTTATAAAATTGTAGGCATAGACTTGTTTATAGTATTCCTTATTATCCTTTTCATGTACCTGGGAACAGTAGTGATGATACCTCTTTTATTTCTGATACTGGTAACTTATGCCTTCTCTATTTTTCTTGGTTAGCCTGGTTAGTTGTTTATCAATTTTATTGATCTTTTCAAAGAATCAGCTTTTGGTTTCATTGATTTTTGCCTATTGCTTTCCAGTTTTCAATTTCACTGGTTCCTGTTCCAATTGTAATTCTTTTCTTCTGCTTGCATTAGCCTTAAATTGCTCTTCCTTCTCCAGTTTACTAAGGTAGAAGCTTAGATTATTGATGTTAGATCATTCTGCTTTTCTAATATACATATTCAATGCTATAAATTTCCCTCAATGCATTGCTTTCACTGCATTGCACAAATTTTGGTAAGTTGTATTTTTGTATTCATTTTGTTTGAAATAATTTATAATTTATCTTGAGACTTTTTCTTTGACCCATGTGCTACTTAATCTCCAAATATGTTGGCATTTTCTAGTTATCCTTCTGCTAATAATCTCTAGTTTCATTCCACTGTGATTTGAGAACATAGATTGCATGATTTCTCTTCTTTTGCATTTGCTAAAGTGTGTTTCACAGCTTAGAATGTCATCTATCTTGGTAAATCTTCCATGTGAGCGTGAGAAGAATGTGCATTCTGTTATTGATGGATGGAATATTCTATAAACATCAACTAGACAAACTGGATTGATAGTTTCGGTCAGGTCAACTTGATCCTTTTTGATTTTCTGCATGTTTGATCAATTACTGTAAGAGGGGTGTTGAAGTCTGGACTATAATAATGGATTTGTCTATTTCTCCTTTCAGTTTTACCCGTTTTGCTTCACGTATTTTGATTCTCTCTTGTTAGATACATATGCATTCAGGATTGTTAATTGACTCCTTTATCTTTAAGTAGTGTCCCTCTTTATCCCTGATAATTTTCTTTGTTGTGAAGTCTGCTTTGTCTGAAATTAATGCAGCTACTCTAGCTTTTTTTAAAAATAATGTTAGCATGATGTATCTTTCTTCATTTCTTTACTTTTAACCTACCTGAATCTTTGTATTTGAAGTGGATTTCCTGTCAACAACAATTGTTGGGCCTGTTGTTTTATTTTTTACTATATATCTACTAAGACAATCTAAGACTTTTGTGTATTTAGACCATTCACATATGGAGCATCTATTGTCATAATTGGATTAATATCTTCCATGTTTGTAACTGTTTTCTACTTTTTGCAATTGCTCTTTGTTTCTTTATTTCTCCCCCTACTTTTCTTCCTTTTCTAGTTTTAATTGAACATTTTTAGGATTGCATTTTGTCATTTCTCTTAGAATTTCAATTATACTTTTTAAAATTATTGGAGTCTTATTCTAGTGCTTGCTTTTTATCTTCAGACTGTTTTTTCTTGCCTTTTTGAATGTTTTGTAATTTTTTGTTGAATATCAGACATGCTACATCAGGTAACAGGAACTGAGGGAAAAGTCTTTATTGAAAGGTTTTACATTAATCTGGCCAGGATTTGGGCTGTGTTTAATGTCTGCTATTGCTGTATGTGCCAGAGGTTTCAAATTCCTCTAGCGTCCTTTTTTTTCCTTTCCTGTTGACCTTGGGCTTCTCTAAGAACTTCCCTTTAGAGTCTGCATCTTCAAGCTCTTTCAGCTGTAATCCTCTGTTTTTATACTGGAGCCCTGTCGATATTGTAGTAAGGTGTGAGGGAGAGGAAGCATTCTATCATCTTATAAATATCAGACTTTTAGTGGGTCTATGTCCCTGGACTATGAGCTTTTCAATTGTTCCTTAGCATCCCTCACCCTTAGGTGAGACAGGAAGCCTAGTGGCCACTGCAGTTTGGTAAATGTTTCCCCCTAGGTCTGATAAAGTCTCTGGTAAAGTCTTTTCCCGTGGAAAGTAGCTCTTTGTTATGGAGAATGCTCTGTACATATTTCAAAATGGTTCCTCTTCCCATTTCTCTACCATTTCCATAAGGGGAATTTTCTTGGTTCTTCACTGTGAGAAACTGGTTGGGTTTCTGGAGATATGGCCCACAAAAACATGAGGGCCTCACTAATACTGCAGTCCCTGGGAATTTCTCACTCTCAACCTAGCCCACACTTAGCCTCCAGCAATTTGTCATTATTACCAATTAAGTCTTCTTACCAGTTTTTTGCTGCAACAGCTTCTGTTGCTGGTAAGCAGATCTTGGATGTCATTTTCTGTATTCACCTGCCTCTCCACATTTCAGGGAAGCAGTTTGTCCTGTGAACTTAATTCTCTCATGGGTCCAAGAAAAGTAATTGATATTCAGGTTGTTCAGATTTTTCTTTTCATAAGGATGGGAGTGATAACTTCAAATCTCTTTACATGTTGGGGTTAAAACCAGAAGTCTACTATTTTCTTTTCAAGTTAGTGGATTTATTAGCTTCTGGTTTATGAGGGGTAGGGAATAAACAATTATTAAACAATGATCCTAGATATACACATGCAAGAACCTTTGAAATAAATGAAGTTAAAACATTTCACATATTGGGATTTCTCCTCTTTTCCTTCATATTTCCTATAGAATATCCTCCAAATTATGCTGGTTTGTTCTAAATATGGCATGCATCATTCACACACAAACACATACAGAACACACACAAAATTTCTTACATGTATTTCTTACTTTCTTAATTCTCTTATAAAAGTGCTAAGAAATTTAAGAAAAACAATTATATAGCATCAATGACAAAGGCCCAATACAAATCTGATATATTTCTATATTTTATTTTACAGCATTACCTGAGAGGCTTCAAAGAGTTAGCTTTCTTTTGTGGAAATCTTCATGTTTCTACTTAGCACACTTTAATAAAATGTTGCAGAACGTTTTATGGAGGAAATCCACTGTTTTACATAAAGGCAGCTTTAATTTAGGAGAATTAAATAATCTATTCTGTTTTAGAAAGATTAGTCTAGTTGCCCAGGGAATAAGTAGGTACTAATATGTTACCTATAGGTAATAGTCATTCAATGACAGGAACTCTCTGAGGCAATGGGCGTATAGTTATGAAAAAGATTAAAACAATCCTTCCTCTCAGGGAACTTATGCTTTAGTGAGTAAGACAGATGATTATATGACATAGTGTAATAAGAGGTATAGTTTCATGGTATATTAGTCATGGAGATATTATACATATATATCCAGAAGTGAAAGAAGTTCAGTGTAGCAAGATTGTATTCATAGGGCAAGAAGTAGAAGCTGGAGACATAAGAAATTTGGGCTTTATTCCAAGACTAACAGGAAGAAACCAAAGGGGGGGGGTTGGTTAAGCAGTGACAAAAGCAGATTTATGCTTCAGAAAGATCATTCCAAGTGCTTTGTGAAAATAAGTAAATTGCAAGGAGAATTTGGAGTCAGTGACACAGTTTATAAATGCATTTTAGGAATCCAGTCTAATGAAAATACTAAATTGCCTCGAGAATGTAGTATTAAGAGTATTAAGCATAAAAGTATGGACACTTTTCAAGAACGGTTATGACATTTAAGTGATAGAACATGATGATGACTGACTGTGAGGGTAGATGGAGAGGGAGTCAGGTAATGGTGATGTCCAGATTTTTGGCTTGGTCAAGTGGGAGAAATAACGAATACACCATTCAATAAAAGAGAAAGCATTTGAGTAGGACATGTTCATTTTGCATATGCTGAATTTGAGGTGTCTGTGGGGCATCTGAGCTTAGATAAATAACACTGGAAAGGCAAAACAAAATGTATTAATTCAAATAATGCATTATTCCAGGAAAATCAAGTTGCTAAAAAGGGTTTAGAATTACAGAAAAATTTGGGAAAACTGTATACAGATATTCTCAATATATACTAGAATTACAGAAAAATTTGGGAAAATTGCATACAGATATTCTCAATATATGCCATAGAATTATTCTATTATTTCAGTATTGTTATTTATTCAAGCTCATTTGAATAGAGCCTAGAAGTCTTTTCAGTTAATCTGACAAGAAGAGTTAAATGTACTTTGGCTTTTATTCTTTTATTCTTTGTATGTCTGTACACACTATCACATTTGTTTGTGTAACATTCCAGGGCACAAAGTAGAAACTATTAGTTTAGTTACTCTCTGAAATTTGTATAGTACAGATGACAGAAATGGGGCCTATTCTAAAGAATTAATGTATGTTACAATGCTAATGTTTGAAAAGTAGAAAATATTTAACAAATACAATATATTTTAACTGGCAAAAAATATATGCAAAATAATGTATTGGACATTAGTGGATAAGAATTAAATGGATGGAAGTTTAGTACACATTGAGCTTTTATTTAAATGAAATTTTATTAATTCAGCAGGCATTCATTATTAGCTAAAATCTAAGACACTAACATGTCTACTTAATTCATCTTTAACTAGGTCCCTGGGAAAGCCCAGAATGCTATAATCTCCTAACACAAAGGAAATAGGTTAACTATTAATCTGAATACTTAAAACAGGTAAACAGTTATGTTTCTTTGGTTTATTTCTAAAACAAACATCCTGAAATATTCCCTAAGACTAAAGTAGAATATAGATTCTAGAAGACCCAGGTTTCCTGGCTATATATTCCAAGATTATACAGAGTAGGTGAAAAATGAGTTTTTATTGAACATGCTTTAGTTAATAATGTTTTATATAATAATTTTATTTGAATCTACCACTTGGAACACATTTGTCAAGAATGTGCTTCTCATTGCATTTAAACAAGAAGCACTGCTACTTCTGGAAATCAAAAACATCACAATAAAAATCAGGTCTTCTCATTTTAAGCAATCTCTGTATTGTCAGAGACATAGAGAATGATTTAGCCAGAATCTTTGCTCATAACTTCAAGACCACATTTTCCTTCAATGTAATGTAGCTCATAAAAATTTCAAGCAAAAATGTGCTTACGTACATATTATTTAATATCATCTACAGATTTAGAGAAGACAATTTGTTAAACATTATATTCCATAAAGAAAGAAAAAAAACTAGAAAGATTTATAAAACGCATCAATAGTTTATCAAAATTATTTTCACAAAATATGAGTGGGATATCTAAATACATTAACAGATATATTCAGAAAAAAGGCAAAGTGTCCATTGTTATTCAACATTTATCCAAAATATTAGACATATTTTAATCAAAACACCAAATAAATACAATTTCACAAATGGTCTTGGAGATAAAGGATTTGAATCAAAGAACAAAAACAAAATTGTGAAAAAAGAGTTAATATTGATATGTGCCAAGACCAAATAGTACGCTGCAATAGGAGAAAAAAAGGTTTTAGAACCATTCATATTTGCACAAATCTCCACACAGAAAACTATATATATATATATATATATGAAGGGAAATTAAAAGACACTTAAATGGAAGGAATATACCACATTCATGAATTAGAAGACTCAGTATTGAATCGCAAATAAGATCCAAGCACTTTTGTTGTCAAAATTGACAAGCTGATTCCAAGTGTATATGAAAAGGCAAAGGGCCAATAATGGTGAAGATAATCTTAAAGAAGAACAAAGTTGGGAAATTTACACTACCAAATATCAAGACTTATTATAAAACTATGTAGTACTGGTGCAAGGACAGACAGACAGATGGAACAAAATAGACAGCACAGAAAAAGAGTCAAACATATACAGATACTTGATATGTCACAAAATGAGCACTGCAAAACCATGATGACAGGGGAGTCTCAATGGGACAGGGTAAATTGGATATCCAAATGGAAAAAAAATGAATTTTGTTGCAGTCTACTTTATGCCATTTGCAAAAATTAATTCCACATAGATTGTGGATAGAAATGAGAAAAGAAAAGCAAGTTTCTAGAAAGTAGTAACATAGTAGAATATCTTCATAGTCTTGAGATATGCAACAGTGTTTTTAAAGACAAAAAGGAAAAACACTGTAAAACTGGACCAGGTTAAAATTAAAACTTTTGTTCATCAAAAGACACTATTTATAAGAGGGAAAGGAGTGGGATAATATCTTGGCCATATATCTAACCAAAAAGTGCTTTTATCCTGAATATATAAGGAATTCCTAAAAATCAATAAGAAAAAAAAAGACAAAACTCACTGAAGTAAGCACAAGACTAAAACAGGAACTTCCAAAAGAACATATCCAAATGTTCAATAAACATAAAAATGTTTTCAAGCTCATTAATCATCAGAGAAATGCAAATTTAAAACCACAATAAAGAACTACTAGACAACCAATCAGAATGGCTAAAATTGAAAAAAGATGAGAATACCAATGGTTAGCCAGTACATGGAGAAAATAGAACTGTTACACACTACATTTATAAACCATTTTGGAAAACTGACAGTAGCTAATTAATTCAAAACACATGCTATCATATGATTGTACTATTCTACTCCTAGGTCTTTAATCAACAGAAATCTATATGCAAGTGCACTGAAATATATACACAAGAGTAGCACCATTTGCAGTAGCCCAAATCTAGAAACAATCCAAATGCCCATCGACTTTTGAATGCATATCATGTGATTCTATACAGAAATTCAAGTGAGTTAACTTCTACACCCAAGAACACGAATAAATCTCACAAACACAATGTTGCGCAAATGAAGTCAGTCACAAAATTATATTTACTATATAATTTAACATATAAATTTATAAAATAGGCAAAACTAATCTATAACATTAGAAGTCAGGATAGTGGTTATCAGTGGGGAAGAGTGGGGACTTTGAAAAGGAGAGGATATAAAAGGGGTAGCTGAGGAGTTGGTAAGAGTTCTATTTCTTGAGCAAGGTGGTGGTTTACACCGTTCTGTTTTTCATATTTGTGAAAATCCATCAAGCTATGCGCACTCATATTTGTGTACTTTTCTGCATGTATGTTGTACTTCAAAAAATATTTCAATATAAATTCTATAAATGAAAAAAATATGAAATGCTATGTGGCTGCTTGAAATAAAAGTAATTAAAACTATATAGTTTCAAAAATGTTTACATATAAGCAATCATCTGATTGTATATTAAACAGAATAATTGACAAACACCAAATAAGTAAATTTTTAAATGTTTGTGATTTCAATGATATGATTCAAATATTCACTGTAAGTGGAAAAGAAAAACTCGTCTACAGAGTATTTCTTGTAGAGAGCATCATCTACTCAGAATGTCAAGTAAAATAATAAACATCTGATTTGACTACATTTGGCATTTCATATGGGGGCCTAAATTAAAGAAACTACACTCTTCACTGGTTACTATATATTCTGGGTGATTCTTTATGTAGCTAGTGGTAGAGAGGCAATCATTAAATACTGTAATAATGTCTATTTGGTGGCTTTATATTGCTAACTGTAACTGGAAAATACAGAAAATATTAAAAAAGTGTCGTGGAAATTTCTATCCAGATGTTGTTGATCAAAGACTTTTAAGAAAGTAAAAAACGTGACTCTATTGTAAAAATGTTCCTTATATTTTTAACCATAGTATATAACTTTTTCAACCTTTGGGAAGAATTTTCAATTCTCTTTACTACTGTCTTATTATGGATATATGAATGGAAAGTTAGTTCAACGTTAGCTGCAAATCCACATTACATTTAACTTTTGTGAAATATTTTTGTTGTGGTTGCAGAAAATCTATTATGAATCATAGTCAGAATAGCCTTCTAAATAACATTTTAAATATTATATTTAAGCACTATGTATATTTTGTATTTGGATTTCAAAGTTTAAATTCTATAAAGTGCCCTTTGTAAAAGTAAAATATAATACCAGTTAGTCAATTTTTTAAGGTCCCAATTGATGACCTAATGTTTTAGATGGAATTGTAAAAACTGTATTGTTCATACAATATGGAAGATTATATTCAGCGGCAAACTTGATAAACATAAATGGATAATTTAAAATGACAGGGTCAAATAGCTTTTTTTTTTTTTCCTATGAAATTGATCTTAGCTACAGAATTTACTTACTATCTTACTCCTCAACTTTTTCCAAGAACTCTATCACTGATCTATAAATGGGGAGAAGCCTGCCTAACTTTCTCCATTTTCAAAGTAGCCAACATTCTAAGGCTATCATTCTAAATATTTATCTTAACAGAGCTCTAAGTTTTATTGCTTCCAACATACAGAGATGATTGAGACATACTCAAATAAATGTGGGAAGCTACGCCCCACATAAAAAAAAAAATTGAACTAGTCAAAACAATTTTTAAATAGAGATATTAAATATTGACATTTGCTTTTTTACTATTATCACAAAGCATGAATCTGATTGAATTATTGTTAAAATTATAATAAAATAATTAATAATTAGCACCAGAAAGCTACAACATATGTGAATTTAACAGAAAAATGCTAAATCTTGTTAGAAATAGCAAATGCTAAGGTTTGACTCTAGTAAATGTTAACTAGCTGATGCAGGCACTTTTGACAGGAAAGGACTCATTGTGGCATCACTAAAGTAGGAACTAGCGTGGGATAAACTGCTGCTGCTCCATTTGCTGGAATTTCCAATGGGTTGTCTATTCTGGCTAATTTCCAAGCAGACATGTGGCCAGTTTCCTTCTGTCATGTGAGCTAAATCTCACCCTGAAGTTATCTTCCCACTCTATATTGTAAACAGAAGAGGGAGGTTAGTCCTGCTTAAAATAAATGGCACTCTTTTCCAATTATCCTACAAGGAGAATGTCTAAGATTTCAAATTGTGTTTGTTACCTTTTATGATTTTCTACATCTTGGACACTTAAAACTGCTTATCATTAAATAAAGTTTTATTTTGCTATCCTAGAACAGACTGAAAGTGTTAAACTACTGTTCTTTTACCCAGAAATAAAAACACTTGCTTGTTTACCTGGACACTCCCCACCCCCACCCCAGAGCATTGGCAAACTTTTAGGTTCCTTCAGGTTAAAATCTAATTCTCAGCCTCAAATGTTACATGAAATTAATTACTATTTCCTTCCTTCCAACTAGTGTGTCTATATGATGAAGTTACCTTCAAAATAATGTCCATATTATTCCAGAAAATTAAATTTTGTGATCATGTCTCATAAGAAATACAATTGCACATACAAAAGTGTAGGCTTGAATACTTTTTCTCATTCATAAAATGAGAGAGGAAAGTATAAAATCTATAGGATCACTTTCAGCACATCTCAAGTCAAAGATTATAATCTAGAAATAAATCAAAGTCCATTTCATAATGGATTTTCAACATTTTTGCTATAGTTTATCAAATCTACTTCTAAGACACCTGTCAAAATTTTAGAACAATTTTGTTTTGTTTATACCTTAAATGAAATTTTAGTTTCTAATGAAATAAATATATGATGATATTCTATATACCGTTTTACCCTCATAAAAATTTATGTCCATTCACAGAAAATGGTACCTCTTATTCTGGTAAAATCTATAAAGTACCTCTTAGAATTCTGTGATACATTGGTTTTAATAGTTTTCCATCTAGATAACGTGATTGAACATAAGAAAAATACTTGTCACATAAGAGGTAAAATTTTTATTAATGAATTAATGTTATACTTATGCATAATACTTCATAGTGCTCCACATATTAGGTACTCAATACATAACTACTGATTAGTAACTTCGTAAATCAGTATAATGGATGGTATTAAAGGATGCAGAGATTGCTGGTGCTTTTAGAAATCTCCATATGCTTCCTTTTAAAATACTGAGTTATGATGTTTTCTTTAGAAAAACTGACAGTTAAAAGGGTTTCGTGGGGCTGGCCCAGAGCATAGTGGTTAAGTTCTCATGCTCCACTTTGGAGGCCTGGGGTTTGCGAGTTCGAATCCTGGGCACAGACCTCCACACAGCTCATCAAGCCATGCTGTGTAGGCATCCTACATACAAAGTGGAGGAGGATTGGCACACATGTTAGGTCAGTGACAATCTTCCTCAAGCAAAAAGAGGAAGATTGGCAACAGATGTTAGCTAAGGGCCAATCTCCCTCACCAAAAAATAATAAAAGGGTTTGTATGTCTTTAAAGGTCAGCAATTAACAGAAATGAACAACTATTCTAGCTGGCAGTGTAGGACTTCTATCAAATTTTACCATCAAATACAGTGTAATTCTTGGAGCGTTATTCATGCTCCTTCTTTAATTTTTCAGTCTTTCTTTTTCTTCCACTCCTTCTAGGGTTCTTTTAGTGCACAGGGGAATTATGAAATGGAGAGACTATTGGTAGGGATTCTCATGATTAAGTTTCATGATATCACTTGTCTCATGATTTTCTCTAGTGACAGAAGTGATTCTCACTAAGGAGCCCCAAGCCAATCTCACAGAGATCAAGGGATATTGGATTTGACATTCTTATTCCTGCCTGCTCCAACTGAGATGAACGCAGGTAAAACTCACTCCAATAAAGTTTTCATGAAGAACTGCTTAAATTCATGATAAAACTTCACCAAACTATAGTGAAGTCCTGTGATAATACATAGATTATTTCACCCTCAACATAAAACAGAATAGCTAGTGAGTCTTAAAAGCTGTAGTGGAAAAGACACTCAATGGACAACAGAGACTACATAGCTCATTTTGACAAAGAGTAGTCTGGAGAGAGGTAATGTAACATCCACATTGGTGTTGTCAAATAGAAATATAACAAGAGCAATATGTGTAATTTTTAAGAACTTTTAATTGTGATAATATGTGTAATTTTAAATTTTTTCTAGCCACATTAAAAAAGTAAAAAGAAACATAAAATTAATTTTAATATTTTCTGTAAGCAAATATATTTAATAGAAAACGTTCTCACAAAAAAGGATAAATATGTGAGGTGATGGATGCGTTAATTATCTAGATGGTGGTAATCCTTTCACAATTATATACCAAATGACTGCAATGTACATTTTAAATATCTTACAATTTTGTCAATTATACCTCAATAGGCTGAAAAAATATTCAAATATTATTCAATGTGTAATCTATATAAAATACTAATGAAATATTTTAAATTTTTGTACTAAGCTTTCAAAATGTCTTATTTACAGGACATCTCAATTTGGATGCTACGTTTTCAATGGTTAATGTGAAATTTAATCCTACTAAAACAATAAAGTGATGTTTAACAGAAAAACATTTTGAATTGTTTCAGTTTTTAAATTTAAATGTAAATTAATTAAAAATTCAGTCTCTCAGTAATACTAGCCACCTTTCAAGTGCTCAACAGCCACATATGACTAGTAGTTACTGTACTGGTCAGTGCAGATCTAGATCATTCAAGACAAGATGAGGCGGCCTCTGGTAATTCAAAGAGAAGTAAAAGGATCATAACTATAGGTAGTTCTGAGCATGCCTGAGGGAACCATGAAAAAGGTAGTGGCCCCCTGTTGTCATCTAGAAAGTGGATGAACCAAAATATGGATAGCTTATGCAGGAATAACCATGATTTATCAATTATCATTTAACTAAACACCATCTTTACACAATCATTTCTGAAAAGCACTTCTCCTTATTTCTCTCATTTTGTTAGTAAAAATATTATTGTAATATTTTCCCCAAGGAAATCTAATTATCATTCCTGATTTCTCTCTGTCTCTCTATGATGATATCTATCTATCTCCCTAATGAGGCACTAAGTAATACTCCTTCCTGAATTTGAAAACATCTTCAATATCTGATCCTTCTTTTTCTTTCCCACTAACACAATTCTAGTCCAGGCTTCATGCTTCATTACATCACACGTGAATTACTACAAAAGCTTTCTCACTAATCTTCCTATTCCGTTCTCTCCCATCTAATCCACATTGTACACTTCCATTACATTAACCTTTATAAGATGACAGTTTCATGATCTGACTCCTCTGTTAAAACATATTCACTGGCTTTCAACAGTGTCCAGAATAAACTCTTAATTATCCTGTTTTTTTTCGCTTCTCAGTCATTTTGGTACCAAATTAAGCTTTTTCCGTTTTTGTTCTCCAATTGTTCAATATATGTTTTTCTATCTCTTCCCATCAATTGTAATCTCCTTAAAGGTCAGAGTTGCATATTACTCTTCTCATAGAACCCTCAATGTTATATTTTTCACAATGATGCTTAATAAATATTTGTTAATTTCAAATAAATACAGTGGAAACTCCAGGTAACAAATTGCTTTCTCATATGTTTCCTGGATAAGAACATAAAAAGTTTAGGTCACAGAGACAAATAAACTTTATAATCTATCCACCTTTTACCCCTGCTACTCAAGCCTTGAGTTATATCAATTATATTAATTGGTAAAACTCCATTATTAATTTATGATCAGCATAGTCCCTAGAAACAGACGCTGACTGAGGGGAAGCAGAAAGGAAACATGATTAAGTTAAAACACATACTATTATTTAAAAGGAGTGATGGCAACTTTATGCCACCACCAACACAAATTAAACTTCTTACCTTGAAAGTATAAAGGGGTTCACCACTTTTCTAGAAAATGGTATTGAAAGATAAATTATTTGAACAGATTTGTTCAATGAAATTGAGCCCGTGGACAAATAAAAGCTTTTATTTTTGAGAAAAGCAACATTTGTCCTTTGAACATTCCAACAATAAGTAGAAAAAAATATATTTTATGATTTTTTATTGGGAGGAAGTCGGTTTAAGGGATTGAAAAAATGAAGTCACAGTATTAAATTCTTTTCATATTTAAATAATTTATTTGATGTTTGCTACTTGTGTGTTCAATTCAATCCTCGAGACATGTATCTGCCAGACACTTAAAATAGTGGTCTATTTAAGAGGCCTTAATGAATGACAATATTTTTGAAATGTGCTTTATGAATACAAATATTTCCAAAGCAAAGAAAGAAAACAATTGAATAAGTAGACATAATGAAAGTCTGAGCATTTCTCTGATTTACAAAATTATACTACTTTTTGTTTTTCACTACATGAATACAACCACTTTAAAAAATATGTGTGTGTGTATATACCCACAAACACAAACAGTACAGAAACATTTCAAAGTGGCAAACTTTTAGTGCACTGCCAAATTGCTACAATAACTGTCATCTATAGACATTCACATGCAAACACTACTGGACTAGTACACTAGAGCAAATAACGAGTATTAGTTAGCAGAACTCCTTGGCAAAAACTTTTACAAAATGGAAATAATGAAACAGAAATCCACTTCTCATCTTAACAGTATAGAAAATAATCTCTTTTATCATTTGAGTCATATATGAACACAGTATTATCTAAGCTCATAAAATAACTTCTTACAGCACACATAGAACTGTATTCTACACGCAACAAATGTCATCATTGGAAGAAAATGGGCTATGAGGAGAAGGTCTGAGAAATAGTGGTGGGGCAGATAAATCCATTAAAAAATAAGAAAGGCATGGCAAGGACTGGAATGCACATGCAAGGGAGAATGGGAAGAAAGAAAGCAGAAAGTAACAAAAACCGATTAAATGTAAAAGAGCAGCTAGTTATGACAGGAATGAATTATGAAAGTTGGACGAATGGGAAAGGAGAGGTGAAAATAATTTTTCTTCTTTATTTTAAGCTATATATAGAACTGTCACTAGCCAAAGCCCATTTGGAATATGAGTTGGTTAAACTGTCATATAAGTGATAGCATGGGCTTTGCCAAAACTACCACACAGGGCTGATCTGAACAAGAAATAAGATACCGGTTGTGAAGATGTTTCAAAAATTCAAAATGATACTCATATAAGACACACAGTTTACACAATATTCAGATTCAATCCTTCCTTCTAACTTTGGGAAAGTGGAAACAATGAGCTTGCCAGACCAGAGAGAAGAGGAAACCTTCTCTGCTCCATTATGAGTTTCATGCAACAGCAGACTCCACAGTCACAGTGAAGTCTGACTTTGAAAGCAGAACAAAGATGGTGACAAACTGATCTAATGGAGAGGGATGCAGAGATACCTGTGAGCAATGTCTCCACTCCTAGCATTTCTCCACAGAAATTCCTGGGGGAAAATTAGTGGAAGGAATAAAGAGGTTCCCTATACTGTTTCACCTGAACCATACAACCATTACTGTCTGAATAGGATTAAATTATTCCAAGTTCTCCCTTACAGCAGGAAGGACTGAGAGGGTAAAAAAGATTATATAAATTCAATAAAATATGCCAAAGTACACAATATCGTTTCTTACATATTAAAAACTAGAAAAGAAGAAAACTCTAAGGTGTGTTAGCTATGTGTGTGCATTGCTATGACCATTTGACAGCTAAGAAACTGATGCTTAGTGAGACATTTATTCAAGGCCACTTATCCAACACAAATTTGACCCTGGGTCTGTTTCATGTTAAAGTCCTGGCTGGTAATTTCTACAACAAAGCCTCCAACCATCAGAAGAGGTCAGGAAGATAAACAATGAGATAGCCAACATATATTTTTGATATCTTTTTTCTTGTTAGTTCTGTCATTATTTAAGAAAATATTTTGGCATTGAATAATATATCTGTTAAACTTTTATAAATGCCTTAAACAGCATTTCTTCCTCTGCTAACAGTAACTCTACAAGAACAATTCATGATATCCAAAGGACAGATAATCATGAATTAATGCACTGATCAACAGCAGTTGCAAATACCCCAAAGAGAGAGAAAACTAGACATTATGTGCCAGCTTATAAAAAACACAGGAGGACCTATGAAACATTCCTGCCCCAAAAATCACATTTCCAATCTGATCAAGTCTCTAGATCCAATGACCAAATTACTGAAAGACATGTTAGAGAAAATTAACACCAAAGGGATATAATCACCAAAACATAAGATTATGGCAAATGCTACATGTGAAACAACCTTATTTCTTCAACAAATAAAATTGCAAGGAAAGAAAGACACAAAGGGGAAACAGATTACAGACTTAAGAGACTTACTGGGATTCTAATTACTCAGAATATTAAAACAAGTAGTAGCATTGATGAGACAATTGGAAGTTGGAACCCTAACTGGATATTTATTAAGGAATTATTGTTAAGCCCATTCTTTATAGAACCATATATTGAATATTTATGGTTGAAATAATGTGATGTCTAGAATTTATTCCAAAATAATACTGGAAGAGGGTGAGAGTGGAGATCAGATAAACAAGACTGTTGTGAGTTGATAATAGTTGAAGTTGGGTGCCAAGCAAATAGATGTTCAATATATGTATTTTATGCATGTTTGGGGAAAAAAAGCACATGCAACACCATCACTGAAAAATGTCCTAAATTTTTTCAAGGAAAGAAGCATATTATCAAGGAATCACAAAGCTGAAAATACCTTAGAAACGATCTACTCAAACCACCTCATTTTATAAATAAGGAAATTAAGGCTCAGATAGGTGAAGTGACTTGCTCGGGGTCACACAACTTGTCAGTTCTAGACTCAGAATCAGAATTTAAATCTCCAAACTTGTAGCCCAGGGCTCTGTTTTTTCCCAAACCTACAAGAAACGACTGCATTTAAACATTTAGTCCAGAATACCCTTAAAATTGAGTGTAATTAGTAAAAGTAAGCCATATGACGAGGAATGAATGTAGTTCATACCAAAAATGAGCTGCCAGTCACTGTGGTAAGATCTGTTTCTTTCTGAGAACCATGGGCTCCTGCTGGATTGGAGAATCCAAACTGGGTTTCTTCCTCCTGTCCAAAGAAGTCAGAGTCAGGATGTATGTTCCATTCTGCTTTGGTTGGTGTCAGTAGATCTGAGACACTGTTTTCACAAAGGGTGCTTGAAGGAGTCAGAGCATCTGAGTCTACTGTTAGCTTACTGCTGGGGGTCAAAGCTTGGGGCTCTTGACTTGAGTTTTTCATAGCCAAAGATCCCAGAGATCCCAATGGCCCCGCGCTTAGACTTGAGACATCATCCATACCTAAGGGGCTCTGCTGAAAACCGGCGGCTGTCGTTCCAAAAAAGAGAGAGGTATCCAGACTTTGAGGAAGGTCACCGGTGGCCATCAAGCCCCGAGGGTCCAGAGCCTGCCCTAAGGAACTATTATTAGCAGCAGGAAGGTTCCCTGCCAGAGTTGAGCTCACCGAAGCCACATCAATAGTCAAGATTCCAGAGTTTACCAATGCCGTGTCTAGCACTGCAGCAGAACTACTGCCAGGCACGTCAGAGAAGAGAGACACTAGCTCTGCATCACTGAGATCACTCTGTCCCTGGCTGGCAAGTTCACTGCTGGGCGTAAGAGAATTTGCCGCTTCTAACTGAGCTAAGAGATCCTGGCCGAGGTTGTGCCTTTTGGCCATGTGGGTCTTCATGCTGTGCTTGGAGGTGAAGAGTTTATTGCAAGTGGAGACTGGGCAACGGCTTTTCCAAGTGTCCACATCTTGCAAGTGTTTCTTGGAGTGAATGTAGAGGCTACTTCGAGCAGAGAACCTGGCACAGCAGCCTTCCACGGGGCACACAAAGGGCTTTGTTCCCAGGTGGGTTATGCTGTGGCCTTTCAGATGCTCAGCCCTTGTGAAAGATTTCCCACAGCCTTCCACAGGGCACGTGAACCTCCGGTCATCGTCGTGCTTCCTTTTGTGCCTTAACAGTTTGGACATGCTAGTGAAGTTCCAGCCACAGCCGTCAAAGTCACAAAGGAAAGGTCTCTCACCAGTGTGGCTCCGCAGGTGAATTTTCAGCCGACAAGCCTTGTCGTACTGTTTGCTGCAGCCAGGAAAGGAGCAGGAAAAGAGTTCCTGCTCCCTGAAGTGGGCGCGGTTATGGGAAAACAGAGCACTCACGGTGATAAATGTCTTCTTGCAGCCAGAAAACGCGCACTGGTAGGGCCTCTCCGGCTCAAAGTGGCTCCGCTGGTGGGCGCTGAGCTTGGCCTGCGTGGGGAAGCTCTCCTCGCACACTTCGCATTTGAAAGAGTTCTCCTGCTCATGGCCCTTCATGTGTGCCTTGAGGTTATACACGGTGGTGAAGCTCTTGCCACAGCCCTCCGCCGGACACCCGAAGGGCCGCAGTTTGTCGTGTGATTGCAGATGCCTCTTGAGCTTGTACGAGGTGGTGAAGGTCCAGCCGCAGCCGCCCAGGGGGCACTTGAAGGGCCGTTGGCCCTGGTTGCTGCTGTGCGTCAGCAGGTGCACCTTCAGCTGGTGCTTCTTGGCGAAGGTTTGTCCGCACTGCGCCTCGGGACACAGGTACAGCACTACGCCCGGGCCCGGGCCCAGCGGCCCGCGGGGGCTCTCGGCAGCGGCCTGGCCCTCCGCCTCCTCCTCGGGCGGCGGGGGCGGCGCGGGTTCGGCCGGCTCGGCCAGCAGAAGGTCAGGAGGCAGCTCGGGGCAGTCGCCGGGCTGCGCGCCATGCGGGAACCCCGCCTGCGGGGCGATCAGACCCCCGGGCTGCGGGGCAGGCGCGACCCCAGGCTCCCAGGCTGGCGGCGGGGGCGTGGCCAGGGTGAGGACGCCGTTCTCGAAGTGCAACAGCAGGTTTTGGTTGTGGATAGTGACGGTGCCCGCGAAGGCCGCGGCGGGGCCCAGGCCTGGGGCGGGGATCGGGGCCGGGGCCGGGGCCGGGACCGCGGACAGGCAGCGGGAGCCCGGCGCAGGGTGGCCCGCGGGGTTCGCGCCGCTCTCACCCCCCTGGAGCCGTGGGCCCGGCTCGGCCTCCTCCCTCCACACAGGCCCTGAGGCCTGGCCGGCGCCCGCGGTCTCCACGTCGCCACCCACCGGGTCCAGTAGCACCAGGAAAAAGTCGTCGCCGCCGCCGCCGCCGCCGTCGCCGCCGCCGCCGCCGCCGCCAGCGTGATCGGGCCTCGGCGGCAACGGGCTCGGGCCCGGGCCCCGTGAGGCTGCGCGGGCCTCCTCGCGCCGCCGCCCGGGCCCGCCATCTTGGGGGCCACGGAGCAGCAGGAGGCGGCGCGCGGGGGCCTGGCCAGCCCGCGGATCAAGGCCTCCGTGGACCCGGCCGCCGCCCGCGGGGCTGCCAGCGCCGCCGCCCTGTCGCGTCCCGCGAGCCGGGAGCAGCCTCGGGATTTCCATCTCCGCGTCGGCGAGGCTCGGCTGGAACCAGAGCCGCGGAGGAGGCGCGACCCCGCCCCCTGCCGCGGGCCCGAACACGTTCCTGAAAGGGGAAAAAAAAAAGTGCAATGCGCAGAAACTGGCCCTATCAGATATTAAAACGTGTTTAACGCCACAGTGATTTAAATATTCTGGTACTGGGTCTCTGGGACAGACTAGAAAGCCCAGAGGCAGAGACTGGTATGCATAAATAAGTTCCACAGTTAATATTAGTAGGAAATCAAGGAGGTCTTCCCAGGTAATGGGGAAATGACAGTTCATTCGGTAAATGGTGCTGGAAAACCTGGGTATCTATCTGCTAAATGCAACTTAAATCTGTACCTCACTGTATATACCAAAATAAACACAGCTCCAGCCCCTCCCAGTGCTAAGCGTGGTGCTTAGTACTTTGCATGTGTTAAAAATTGTTTGCCGGCTGGCTGGCTGGATTGATAGATGAGGGAAAATTCCGAGCGAATACACTCTGTGTCAACATTAAACTACCATAGTGCTAGCAATTCCTACTGAATATGATGTCCCCCCTCCCCCCTACAAACAACTTCCATAACCAGAACTGTCTTGAACGAGGTCCTCAGGAAAATCTGTCACATCGTTAAATTTTTCGTCCTGCTGACGCAGCGATTAGAATGAATAAGAGGTGACGCCAAAACAGGTTAGCACTGTTCAGCCTAGAAATGCAAAGCCTGGAGAATGAAACAATTTATATCGAAATCGGGAAAACCCAGCCCACTCCTGGGTTATACAGTGCACAACCTAAACCAACACTTTGCCCTTCCACCATTGGTTACGCCATGGTAAATTTCATGTCCAATATCACAACACAATGAGGACATTCCTCAGTTTGCTCTAGATTTTCCAGCACGTGGAGGCCTCTGGACAGGAGTACCACTTAAACGTGATAAGGTTAAACCCTAAATCACTGCAATGGACTCTCCCGAGAAAAATGCACAGATGACCGTGTCCAATAGCCCCAGTGTGCCTGCTTGCATTTAAGTGTGGTGGCCCAGTCCCACTGTAATGGATTTGGCCAGTGATGCCTAATGATCTTATTAATGATGATGATGACCCTCCAATTTGTCATCAGTGACTTGGGAATTGATATAAATATAGGGTGGAATATCTAGCAAGAGAAAGGTTTAGAGTGATGACTAGATTATGGGGTACCTATAGTTTAAATAATCCCTGCTTTCCCTCTCTTTTAATGATAATGGACACTTGCTGATCTTTTGAATAGAAGATCAAGTTTTTCATCCATAACAATTCAAACCTCATTAGAATTTCTACTTCACATATTTTTCTTTCCATTATGCTTTTTGGAGGAAGCGTTTTTCACGTCTGAGATATAGAGGAGTGCATAAAACATATCTGTCAGGTTTCGATAATTTGTAAAAGCAAACACCCATGTAACCAGGACCAAGGTCAAGAAACAGACCATTGCCAGCCTTCCAGAATACAGCCACTGTATTCCTCCCAGTCGCAACCCACACCCTCCTCTGTGGATATAGTCATTATCCTGACTTTGTGATAATCATTTCAGTGGTTTTCTTTATAGCGTTACCACTTTTGTAGGCGTCCCTGAAAGATACAGTTTATATGAAGTTACATAAATGGAATCATTCTGCATGCTTCCTTTTATGGCTTGCTTCTTTCACCCTGTATCATATTTCTTGGAGAGACTCATCCATGTTGTTCATAGCAGCTGTAGATCTTTTCTCCCCATTGTTGACTAGCATTCCAGTGTATGATTTTAGCAAAGTGATTATGATATGACTATGCCATTCTACAGTGGATGGTCACTGGGGTTCTTTCTAGGTTTTGACTATCATTATGAACAATGCTGCAGTGAACGTTCTTGGACACTTCTCATGGGACACGTGTAAAAGTCTCTTGGGTATACATGCAAGAACGCAATCACTGGGCCATAGGGTATGCATATCTTCAGCTTTTCCAGATGATGCCAAACTGGTTTCTGTAGTGGCTGTACCAATTTACAATCCTACCAGTAGCACAGAGAGTTCCTGCTGTTACACATCTTCACCTATACCAAGTATTGCCAGAATTTAATTTCTTTTTTTTTTACCATCACTATTAAGGTTTTGCACGTTCTCATGTTTATGAGCCTTTTGGATTTTCTCTTCTGTGAAAGGGCTGTTCAAGTTCAACTCTTTCACCCATCTTTCTATTCTGTTTTCCGTATTGCAGTTACTGATTTAATGAGTTCTTTATGTGTTTTAGATACCAGACTTTTGGTGGTTACATGTGTGGCCAAAATATTTCCTTGCTCTGTTGTTCCTGTGGCAAAATACTCACTTGCTTTATGCTGTGCTTTGTGAACAGAAGATCTTAATTATAATATAGTCAAAGTTATCATTCTTTTCCTACGGTTAGTGCTTTTCTGTTTTAAGAAATCTGTCCCTGCCCTGTGGCCATGAAAATATTCTCTATATTGTCCTCTAAAATATTTATGGCTTTGCCTTTCACAGTTAGGTCTTAATCCACCTGCAAGTGATGTCTGTTTACGGTGTTGAGGAGGGTTCCATTTTTTTTTTTCATGTGTATATCAGATTGTCTCAGTGGACCACTTATTGAAAGGTATGCCCTTTGCCACCCGATTTGTAGTGCCACATGTGCCATAAATCAAGTATCTACCTATGCATGGTCTAGTTTTTATACTCTCTATTAAGTACCATGGCACTATGTATCTGTCTTTTTGAAATATCACATATCAATATTAATTACTACAGATCTATGGTCAATCCTGATATTGGATAAGATCAGTCAATTCTACCTTGCTCTGCAAAAGTGTCTTGGTTACTTTCGGCCTGTTTCAAGTCCATTTAAATTATCAATTCATTAGAAAGAGTTCAACCAAAACCTTGTTTGGGGCTCTATTAGGATTGTGTTGACCTTTTAAATTTGACTTCTTTTCAATATTGAATGTTTGATTCATGGATATGGTGTATCTCTCCTTTTAATAAGGACTTTTTAAATGTGTTCTAATAATATTTTATATTTTTCCCATAAGAGGGCATTTTATCCTAGGTACTTTTCTTTGTGTTTTTTTTGAGGAAGATTAGCCCTATCTTAGGTACTTCATATTTTGCAAATACTAGCTTTGAAATTTTTACTTTCTAGATTTGTTGATCGTAAATAGAATGCAATTGGTGTTCATGTGTTGATTTACAAACGTCTGAACTCTTTTATTGGTTCTAACAATTTGTCTGTAAATACCTATAGAATTTAATGTACACAATCATATCATCTGCAAATAATGCCAGGATTATGTCTTCCTTTCCAAGCATTTTGTTCCCGTCTTTCCCTTATTGCTCTCTCTGGGTGATAGTGGACATCTTTACTTGATGCAGCTCTCAAAGAGAAAGCTTTCAGTAATCCTGAGAAGGATATTTGCTCTAGATGTTGCGTTCTGTAGCAATCTGGATCCAATCAGTTGATAGAAAGTACACAGTGGACAGAGGAAGTTTAACATAAAGAATTATTAAGCTGTGACAAATGTATAAAATACAGGAAATAAGAAAACTCTATATGGTATCTTGGGGCTGAGGGAGAGTACCCAAGGGAAGACAAACTTGGAATGGGGGCTCTTCCCCAAGGCTGGAGTTCACACTTCATTGGAGAAGGTATAGGAGAACTTACTGGATGGTAGAGAAGTTTGCTGGTTTGCTGGGGCCAGACCTGGTCTACAGAACCAGAGCTGGTCTACAGTTGCAGGGTAAGCAGGAAGCAACCCTCTGGAGCACATCAGTGTGGACAAGCCACAGCTGGTGGCCAGTGTGTGGGCATGTAGTAGGAAATGGGGTCCTGGTGGAGTTGGAGGCCTGGAGCTAACAATGCCCTGTACATAGGATCAGGAGGGCCTTGGTGTTGGGAGGGCTGCAGTGTTGGGAGAATTACAAGACATAAACCTGTTCTTGGTGAGCTGTGGTGGGAGAGAAAGCAAGCGGAGGGAATCAGTGCACAGGTAGTTTGGAGCATAAGATGTCCCTATGAAGAGGGCCACAGAAAGCTGATCACCAGGCCACACCAGTATTGCTCGGTCGCTGAGACCAGTTGTTCTGGGCTCATGCCTGGGGCAGAGCACCCAGGATATTCTCACACTCACACCTCTCAGAACCAGAAACCGCAGGAGAGCCACTTCCTCCTTCAGTGTCCCTTCAGCGGCTTCTACTGGGAAAGCATAACATCATGCTCGCTTTGAAGGAGAGATGCTTAAAGGAATTCGTCCATTATCAGAGAGCATATATTGAAGGGTGAATTTAGAGTGGGGAGGCAGTACGTTGATAATTGGCTTCATAAGCTTTATCAGTTTAGGGGAGTCTCTTCTATTCTTAGTTTGCATGAATAGAAGGCACCCCACCTGCCAGGGCTATTGTTGTTAGCTCACCCAAGCAAGAGTATCTGTTATCCTGTTGTTTCTCTGGTAAATTAATGATTAAAGCAGCTGAGTGGCCATTTCAAGAGTTTTAGTAGACTGCTTAGGATTCGTGGTGGACCCAGGGTTCCCTGTCCTGAACTGAGTTTTGCTGAAAAACCCAGGCTCCGGCACAAAGGGGTGTCATGCATTTAGGGCAGAGAGCCTGTGAGCCCTACATTCTAGTCCTACCCAGGGCTTGCCTGCTCCACCTGCAAGGAGAGCCTTGGTGTGTGGTGAGATTGTCTCTTCCACCATTAAGTGTGAGTAGCACATGTTCTCCTCAGGAATAGACTTATTTATACCTTAAATGCCACTTTGCTTTCCTGGTAGCTGCACCTGAGCTAAACAAGGAGCGAAGATGCTTGGATTTCATTTGAACTCATGCCCAACAGAGCCCTGTCCGTGGAGGAGCTTGGCAGAAGATTTCTGTGTTATTCTTACAAAGTGTATATATTTACCAATGTTGGCAATTTGAGTGCTTTAATTGTACTTTTCTCAATTCGTCTTAGGCTCCAAAATGGACAAAACCTGATGCGAGAAAATGGCACTTTTTCTCTGCCATTCTTAAGTGGCAAACAATCCATTCTTTAGTGAGTGAACTGGCAGCTTATATTGAGAAGGCGAGACATTTTAATAAAAAATGTTTCTTTGGGTGCGTCCATATTCAATAGATAGAATAAGATACCACTAAATCAGGAGGAAAAATACTTTAATAGTTGCTCATCCTTGTACTCTTGTACTCTCTTCCTAGTACTGCCAATGTATAAAGCATATTCACCTCTGTATTCAGAAGCCACACAAGACAAATTAACCCACAGCCTTCTATTCACACACAGGACTGGGCTAGCTTTCTATCCCCGGCACCCTGAGACCTTGTACATGAAGACCTGGGTAAGAACAGGGAGTTTATCCTTTAAATGCTGGTTGGAGCTGCTGCCCAGACCAACTCTCTTAACTGCCACTCTGGCAATGGTGCGACACAAATGCGAAATCTGAAACTTGTCCACTAACAGGAGGAGCAGCTCTCTAGGCCTGGCACTTGGGATTCGTGGTGGACTCAGGGTTCCCTGGCCTGTCACCACTGGGCATCCAAGCAGTCACTCTCACTTCATAGAAATCACTGAGAGCCAAGTTTTGTGGAAATGCACACCTCCAGTCTGTGGTTTCTGAAGATGGGCCATGTAGCTGAGGTGTCTCTCCCTGCAGGAGGAAGGGGAATTTGAAAGCTTCCCATGAGGCATGGGCTGGGAGGGACCCGCCAGAGGTCATATCCTCCCACTGACAACTGGAGTAACCCCTGCTCTGTTGCTCCTGAACTCCAGCGAAAGAGCAAAGGGGGAGAAAGGAGAAGGTGTCGACAGCCCGAAAGTGCAGTCTTACTGTCTGTGTCCCTCACCCCAACCTGCCATGCTCTGGCAGAGGATGCAGAGTGAGAGCCAAGGTATAGTAGTTCCTGAAAATTCAAGAAGTTATTTCTCCCTGGTCCAACTGAGGGAAGAGCGGATGGGGCCAGGGTAAAATCTGTGTTTACACCTGGGGGACCAGTTGCACTTTGGGAAAACTTTGACAACTACTGCACCACAGAACTCTTCCCCATGCCCTGCACCCGCTCTCTGAATGTAATGAAATCTCTGAGGATACCCTGGCTATGTTATATTAAGTTCCAGTTTTCCCTCAAAACTTGTATGGGCGCAAGGCTTTTCTTTCCCTCTCCATTTCTCCTTACTAAAAACACCCCAAACCACACTCAGGGATCACAGGACCGTGTCAAGACTTCGCCCAGGCCCTGACTCCCTGCCATTTGCAAGCTCCGCACCTTCTGATGTCCTCAGAGGAATCTGATCTCAAGAAACAAACTCGTCAGGGCAATCCTCTCCCTAGAGAGGGCGCTCTCTACTGCATCTCTGAGACTAGAAGAAGGATCAGAGACTGGTGGCCTGAGCCCTTCTCTGGAAAATTCTGCACTATCTGCCAGCAGAGCACATGTCTAGGAAGGACTGTCCCAGTTATCTGCTGAGCAGGGAACTTTGCAGAACCTGACCCTCTACCCTCCAGATCTGTTGGAGTTCGACCCTCTTCATGTCCTGAAGACAGTTTAACTTTTCAGAAAGATACATGCTACATTTCACTCACCTTTTATCCATGTGATCTGGTGAAGATGGAAACCACTATCTATCCACATTTATTTTCAACTTCTGTCCATTTCACTGTTGTCCTCACCTCCCTCCTGCCTCCTCTAGGAGTGTGGTCCCCAAGACCGCAAGCCGCAGTTAGACAGTCTCACCTGGGTCTGGGCTTTGGCTCCGAGTTCTCTGTGAGGTTAACTGTGGATTCAGATTCAATGCAGAAGGCAGGGCATGGAGTGAAAAGAGGTTCACAAGCCAGCTGGCTCCTTTGGCCAGAAGAAAACCTTTTTCCTACAGCCAGCTCAGCAGGGGAGTTCTTGGTTTTCACATCACTTTTCCCACACGTGGAGATGCGAGGTCTCTGCTTCAGAGCCCAGTGGACTCATATGGTCATTTTTCTTCCTCGGCATCTCCCAAAATCTCCAGGAGCTGGCCGAGGAGAGCTCTTAGTTGCCAACCACCAGCTGCGTTTTGCCTCAGCCTGTCTTGCATGTGACTTACCTTTCCAAGGAAAAGCACTTTCCCAGAGGTTTATTGTGGGCTTCTATGCAACCTTGGAGTGGGATCTTGAAGAATGAAGAGATATTGGGAAAAAGAACTGTGGATAGGAATTGGCTAGAATTTTTTGGCGATGGAATAGTCTAAGCCAGTTAGCATATTTGAGTACTTGATTCATCAAGTGGTATTTGCAATAGCTGCTCATCACTTTTTCATTTTCCCAACAGCAGGTACCTGCTTCAGAGCGTTCCTTAAATATCAGACTTCTGACCCATAATTGTGCCCCCGAATGGTTCATATGAGAATCAGAGAGGCTCCTGGATCAAACTGAAAAGCAGGACCTTGCTTGAGATGTGCATTACTAACAGTGGAGAAAAAAGTACACATATCGTATATGAAGAAATAGTTGGAAAACATGACCCAGCATGCAAAACAAGCAACGGCACGTTAAAATAAACAAAGGAAAAAAAAGCCTTGAAGATTTTGATTTATTCTTCACTTTAAAGAAAAGCTAATTGGCTAATAAATTGTATAGATTTGATCTCAGCCTCTGTCAGTCAGATTAATCAGAGTGACTAAGTGGCATATTGCTATATAAGTGAGTTAAAGATGGCACCTGTGTTGTTTACTTCCTCACAGCCAGCTAGGACCATTAGCTCAAAGCCCACCAGCAACAAACTCAAAGTTTCATGCATGCAATTGCTTTAAATGTAGCCCAAATAAGCATACTTTTAGCCATTTAGAGCTTGCCTGCTTTGTATACTTCACAAAACTGCACCCAACATATGCTAGCCATAGTTAAGACAAACTCAGGGGGTATAAAACACCACTGCTTGCCTTCAGAGCCCTCTGACCCAGAGACTCCTCTGGGTTGATTCACCAAGAAGGTATAACAATTATAAAAATATGTGCATAAAATACCAGAATTCCAAAGTATACAAAGCAAACATTGAAAGAATTCAAGAGTGAAATAGGCAGTTTTACAATAATGGTTGGGGACTTCAAAAGCCCACTTTCGGTAATGGATGGAACAACCAGACAAAAAATCAATAAGGAAATAGAAGACATCAACAACACTATAAATCAATTGGACTCAACAGACATATGGAGAACCCTGCACTCAACAACAGCAAAATATAAATTTTTCTCAAGGGCACATAGTATGTTCTCCAGGATAGATCGTATCTTATACGACAATACAGATCTTAATAAATTTAAAAAATTTTAAGTCATACAAAGAATTTTTTTCAAACACAATTGAATGAAAATAGAAATCAATAGCAGAAGGAGAACTAGTAAATTCACAAATATGTGGAAATTAAACAACACACTTTTAGGGGCTGGCCCTGTGTCCTGGTGATTAAGTTCGCATGTTCAGCTTTGGTGGCCCAGGGTTTCACCAGTGAGGATCCTGGGTATGGGCTTGTCACCGCACATCAGGCCATGCTGAGGTGGTGTCCCAATAGCACAACCAGAAGGACCTACAGCTAGAATGTACAACTATGTTCTGGGGGTGCTTTGGGGAGAAGAAGAAGAAGAAACAAAAGAGGGAGATTGGCAACAGATGTTAGCTCAGGTGCCAATCTTTATAAAAACAACAACACACTTTTATTAAACAGTCAATGGTCAAAGAAGAAATCAATATGGAATTTAGAAAATATGTTTAGACAGATGACAAAACCACAATATACCAAAACTTATGGGATGAGGCGAAAGCAGAGCTGTGAGGGATATTTATAAGTGAAAAACACTTACTTTAACAGAGAAGAAACATCTCAAATCAACAAACTAATTTTACAACTTAAGGAACTAAGAAGCAAAGAACAAACTAAACCCAAAGTTAGCAGGAGAAAGGAAATAATAATGATTAGGTCAGACATGAATAAAACAGAGAATAGAAAAATACCAGAAAATCAATGAAACTTAAAATTGAATCCTTGAAAACATAACAAAATTGACAAAGTTTTAGCTAGATTGACTGAAAAATGGAGAAGATTAAAATGACTAAAATCAGAAATGAAAGTGGGGCATTACAATGATTTTGCATAAACAAAAAGAGTGTAGAGAGTAGTATGAACGACAACAAATAATATGCCAACAAATTGGATAACCTAGATGAAATGGACAAAATCTTAGAAATAAGCAGTGAATCATGAAGAAATAAAAAGTCTGAACAAACCTATATTGAGTAAGGAGATTGAATCAATCAAAAAGGAGATTGAGTCATCAGAAATCTCCCAACAACGAAAAGCCCTGGACCAGATGGCTTCACTGTGAATTTCCCCAAACACATAAAGAAGAATTAACATGACTCTTTCTCAAACTATTCCAAAAAATTGTAGGGGAGGGAACGCTGTTTAATTCATTCTATGATGCCAGAATTACCCTGATACAAAGAAACTACAAGAAAAGAAAACTATAGATCGATATCCCTGATGAATATTGATGCAAAAATTGTCACCAAAATACTGGCAATCAGAATTAAAAGGGCTATTAAAAGGATTATACACTATGACCAAGTGTGATTTATTGCTGCAATGAAAGATGGTTCAACATATGGAAATCAATCAATGGAATGCAACACTGTAACAGAATGAAGGGAAAAACCAACATGATCATCTCAATTGATGAAGAAAACATATGACAAAATTCAACAACCTTTCATTATAAAAACCCTCAATACATTAGGAATAGAAGGGAACTTCCTCAACATAATAAAGGCCATATATAAGAAACTCATAGTTAACATCATACTCATTTGTGAAATAATGAAAGCTTTCTCTCTAAGATCAAGAACAAGAGAACTGTCCCACTTTTACCGCTTCTAATAAACATAGTACTGTAAGTTCTAGCCAGAGCATTTAGGCAACTAAAAGAAAAAAAAGCATGCAAATTGGGGAGGAAGATATAAAATTATCTCCATTTTCAGTTGGCATAATCTTACATGTAGAAAACCCTAAAGATTTCACACACAAAGAATTAGAGCTAATATATTAATTCAGCAAAGTTGCACGATACAAAGTCAACACAAAATATCAGGTGTGATTCTATACACTAACAATGAATGATTTGCAAAGGAAATTAAGAAAACAATTTCATTTACGATAGCTTCAAAAAGAACAAAATAGACTTAACCAAGGAGATGAAGGACTCGCACACTGAAAACTACAAAATGTTGCAGAAGGAAATTAATTCTTTATGTCTTCTGACATAAATCCATGGAAAGACATCTTGTGTTTATGGATTGGAAGACTTAATATGGCTAAGATGTCAACATTATCCAAAGAGATCTTCAGATTCAGTGATATCCTTAACAAATTCCAACAATGTTTTTTGTGGAAATAGAAAAATCCATTCTAATATCTATATAGATTCTCAAGGGATCCCAAATAGCCAAAACCAACTTCAGAAAGAAAAGAAAGTTGGAGGAGTCACACTTCCTGATTTCAAAACTTACTACAAAGTTACAGTAATCAAAACTTGTGGTATTGCAATAAAGGCAGACATACAGACCGACAGATTAGAATAGAGAGCTCAGAAATAAAACCTCACACACATGGTCAAATGAGGTGTTACAAGTGTGGCAAAATCATTCAATGGGGAAAAAGGCAGTCTTTTCAACAAAGTATGCTAGGAAAATTAATATCTACATACAAAAGGGTGAAGTTAAACTCTTTCCTTACACTATATACAAAAAAGTAACCCCAAATCGATCAAAGACCTAACTGTTAGAGCTAAAACTATTAGGAAAAAACCATAGAGAAGAGGAAAAATGGTGATGTAAGAGAATCCAGCCCCCCTGTCCCCTGCCAAAGATCAATAATTGGATAGCTATCCACAAAGAAAAACAGCTATGGCAGGATTCTAGAGTCCATTTAGGAAGGTATTGCAATACAATGGAACAAAAACCTGACAGTAATCATGTAAGAAGAGAAGGAAGACAACTTCATTTTGCCTGCATTATCCCATCTCCCACACCAGCATTGTTCAGCACCAAGAAAGAACTTCCCAACTAGAAAGAGTTCCTCTCACCTGGAAAGTAAGAGTTGGGTAAGCCACCAGTTTCTCCAGCCATTTGGGGCACTGCACAAAGGTCCCACTTCAGTTTCACCCCATCAAGACCAGCAAAAATGAGACATATAGAGTAGGCTAGGAACAAGAAAGAAGAGCAGGGGCTATTATTAGCAGACACACAGCGGGAGCAATCATGGTTCACAGAGACCTGCCCTGCAGACAAACTCAGCAGATTCCACCACCAAGGAAGCCAATGGCCAGCACAGCCACTGCAGATTCCCAGAAATTTCACCAGCTTTTGCCCCACAGGAATTCACGTTCACTGACACCAGCCACTGGAGTCCCGCCTAACTCCCTCTAGCCCCACCCTGACAGGAGCCAAAGAACTGCACTAGCAGCCAGCGCAGGCCTCTGCGGCTGCACTAGTGTAAAACACCAGCCACCTGAATCCTTCCCAGCCCACACTGGAGACCAGGAGCCACATCAGCAGCCAGCTCGGATCTCAGCAGTTGTGTGAATGGAGGGCCAGCCACCTGAGTCTCCCCCTGCTTCTTCTGCCTCTGTCCCTGCCCCTGCCCCTGCCCCTGCCCCTGCCAGAGCTGAGAAACTGCACAGGCAGTCATCTCCAGCCTCTCTGGTTATACTAAGATGCCAGGCACCTGAGTACCTCTTTGTCCCTGCTGGAGCCTGGGAGCCACTTCAGCAGCCAGCTTGGGACTCTCTGGCTGCACAAGTGCAAGATGCCAACCTAGACCCCCTCAGCTGGCCTCCACTGCTGTGCCCGCACTTAGAGCTAGCCACTGCAGTTGTGCACCTGCACACCACCAGCCAGACACCCAGTCATCAGCCTCTACCAAAGCACACAATCCAAGGAGGAGAATGTGCGGTCGTGGGAGAGGATGCCTACAACCAGGTCCTCTGCAGTTGCCAGGGAGCCCATAGTTGGCCCCAGTCCTTGCTACCTGCCCTGGCCCCCATCACTATGTGTGTGTATGCAACATGCCCCTGACACTACACAGACATCTGAAGCTGGCCCCCACAGCTGAGTATGTGCACACCACCAGTTCTGGCCACCACTGCTGCCTGCCCTGGTCCCTGATGTTGTACCTGGAGGTGCCACAGAGGATTTCGACAGCCCATGAAGCCACTGCAGACCCCCTACAGTACTCACAAAGGACCACACACTGGTCGATGCTATGGACACCAGTGGCCTGAACCAGGGCAGGTGCCACCATGTGCCCCTGCACTTGGCACCCTGGACCAATAGCCCCATGGTCACAGCATGATCCAGCATGCCCCCACTCACAGGTGAAATGTTTCCCTGACTGAAGTCAGTCCATAAAATCTGTATGAGATGCCTATTTCAAATGCACAGATACCTACTGGGCTACAGGGATTATGCAGAAGTAGGGAAACATGCCTCCACCAAAGAGATACAGTAAACCTCTAGTAACTGGCCCCACAGAAAGGAAGATCCATGGATTTTGCAACCAAAAATTCAAAATAATTATTCTAAACATACTCAGAGAGCTACCAGAGAACACAGATAAACAATAGCAGGAAAACAATATGAGTGCAAAGTGGGGAGTTCAGCAAAGATAGGAAAGCTAAAAAGAACCAAACAGAAATGGTGGAGCTGAAAATACAATGACTGAACTAAAAAAAAAAAAAAAAAAAAAAAAAGGGCACTAGAGCGCTTCCATAGCAGACTCACATAAGAAGAAAAGAGAATCAGTGAGCTAGGAGACAGACCAACCCAAATTATCTAATCAGAGGAGAAAAATCAAAGAATCATAAGGAACGAGGAAAGCTTATGGGGCTTATGGGGCTTATGGGACACCATTAAGGGAAATAATGTACACATCATTGGAGTCCCAGGAATAGAAGAGAAGGAGAAAGGGGTAGAAATCTTCTTTAAAGAAGTAATGACTGAAAACTTCCCAAGCCTGGGAGAGATTTGGACATCTAAGTTCATGAAGCTAATAGGTTGCCCCCAAATTTTAATCCAATGTGATATTCTCTAAGATACATAATAATGCTATCTAGCTTAAAAGGAAAAACGAGGATTTTGAAAGCAGCGAGAGAAAAATAATTCTCTCATACAAAGGAAGCCCCATAAGATTATCAGTGGATTTCTCTGCAGAGACCTTTCAGGCCAGGAGAGAATGGGATGATATAATAAAAGTACTGAAAGAAAGAAACTGGCAACCAAGAATACTTTACTGGCAAAGTTGTCCGGCAATGAAGGAGAGATAAAGACTCTCTTATAAACAGAAGCTAAAGGAATTCATCACCACTAAACCTGCCTTACAAGGAATGCTAAAAGCAGTTCTTCAAGCTGAAGCAGAAAGATGCTAATTAGTAACATGAAAACATATGCAAATATATGACATATTGGTAAGATAAGCCTATGCTCAGATTCAGAATACCCTATTACTGCAATATGGTGATGTGTGAACTACTTAACGCTAGTGTAAGATTAAAAGACAAACATATTAGAAATAGGTATAGCTTCACAATTTGTTAATGCATACACAGTATAAGATGAAGTAAATGGTGACCTCAAAAATGTAAAAGAGAGGGAGAAAAGAGTAGGAAAATAGGATAAAACCTAAACAGACATAGAAAGCTGTAGAAGGTTTATGAAAAAAGGATCTTTAAAAGGAAATTTTAACATGTGGTCAAGCTGGCTAAGATTTAAGTAAATTTATTTAAAAATGAATTTTAATATCAAAACTACACTAGTACAAAATTATAATTTTTCTCTAATAAAAAGGAAAAGTCTTCTCAGATTATTGATTTCCTCTTAATAAGAGATTCTTTTTTATTAATTGCAGTAACATTGGATTATAACATTATATAGCTTTCAAACGTACATCATAATATATTTCGAATTATGTTTAGATTACATCATGTTCCCCACCAAAAACTAATTATACTCCATCATCTCATGTTAGCCTAATCACCCCTTTTGCCCTCCCCCCCTTCCCCTATGGTAATCACCAATCCAATCTTTGTTGCTATGGGTTTGTTGTTTTAATTTTCTACTTATGAGTGAGATCATACGGTATTTGACTTTCACCCTCTGACTTATTTCATTCAGCATAGTACCCTCAAGGACCATCGATGTTGTCACAAATGGCCAGATTTCATCATTTCTTATGGCTGAGTAGTATTCCATTATGTATATGTACCACATCTTCTTTATCCATTCGTCCCTCAATGGGCAACTAGGTTGCTTCCAAGTTTTGGCTATTGTGTACAATGCTGCAATGAATATAGGGATGCATGTATCTTTATGCCTTTGCGTTTTCAAGTTCTTTGGATAAATACCCAGCAGTGGGACAGCTGGATCATATGGTAGATCTATTAATTTTCTGAGGATGCTCCATACTGCTTTCCGTAGTAGCTGCACCACTTTGCACTCCCACCAGCAGTGTACGAGGTTTCCCTTCTCTTCACATCCTCTCCAAGACTTGTTATTTCCTATCTTTTTGATTTTAGCCATTCTGACTGGAGTGAGGTGGTACCTCATTGTAGTTTTGATTTGCATTTCCCTGATACCTAATGATGTTGAGCATCTTTTCATATGCCTGTTGGCCATCCGTATATCTTCTTTGGAGAAATGTCTGTTGAGATCTTTTGCCCAGTTTTTAATTGGGTTGTTGTTTTTTTTGTTGTTGACATGTATGTGTTCTTTGTATATTTTGGATATTAACCCCTTGTCTGATACATGGTTTGCAAATATCTTCTCCCAATTGTTAGGTTGTCTTTTCATTTTGTTGATGGTTTCCTTTGCTGTGCAGAAGTTTTTTAGTTTTATGTAGTCCCATTTGTTCATTGTTTCTTTTGTTTCCCTTGCCCAGTCAGACATGGTACTTGAAAATATGCTGCTAAGACTGATGTCAAAGATCGTACTGCCTATGTATTCTTTTAGAAGTTTCATGGTTTCAGGTCTTACATTCAAGTCTTCAATCCATTTTGAGTTGATTTTTGTGCATGGTGTAAGGTAATGGTCTACTTTCATTCTTCTGCACGTGGCTGTCAAGTTTTCCCAACACCATTTATTGAAGAGACTCTGCTTTCTCCATTATATGCTCTTGGCTCCCTTGTCGAATATTAGCTGTCCATAAATGTGTGACTTTATTTCTGGGATGTAGATTCTGTTCCATTGATCTGTGTGTCTGTTTTTGTGCCAGTACCATTCTGTTTTGTTCACTATGGCTTTCTAGTATATTTTGAAATCAGGGAGTGTGATACCTCCAGGTGTGTTCCTTTTTCTCAGGAATCCTGTGGCTATTCGGAGTCTTTTGTTGTTCCATATAAATTTTAGGATTCTTGATTCTATTTCTGTGAAAAATGTTGTTGGAACTTTAATAGGGATTGCATTGAATCCATAGATTGCTATAGAAAGTATGGACATTTGAACTACGTTAATTCTTCCAATCCAAGAGCACAGAATATCTTTCCATTTCTTTGTGTCTTCTTCAATTTCTTTCAACAATGTTTTATATTTTTTGGTGTACAGATTTTTCACCTCTTTGTTTAAGTTTATTCCTAGGTATTTTATTCTTTTTGTTGCAATTGTAAAAGGGATTACATTCTTAATTTCTCTTTCTGCTACTTCATTGTTAGTGTATAGAAACACAACTGATTTTTGTATGTTGATTTTGTATCCCGCAACTTGACTGTATTCATTTATTGTTTCTAAAAGTTTTTTAGTGGATTCCTTAGGGTTTTCTATATATAAAACCATGTGGTTTGCAAAGAGTGACAGTTTCACTTCTTCTTTCCCAGTGTGGATCCCTTTTATTTCCTTTTCTTGCCTGATTGCTCTGGCTAGGACTTCCATTACTATGTTAAATAAGGGTGGTGACAGTGGGCATCCTTGTCTGATTCTGGTTCCTAGAGGGATAGCTTTCAGTTTTTCTCCATTGAGAATGATATTTGCTGCTGGTTTGTCACATATGACCTTTATTACGTTGAGATATTTTCCTTCTATACCCATTTTTATTTAGAGTTTTTATCATACATGGATGCTGTATCATGTCAAATGCTTTCTCTGCATCTATTGAGATGATCATGTGACTTTTATTCTTCATTTTGTTAATGTGGTGTAACACTTTGATTGATTTGCAGACATTGAACCATCCCTGCATCCCTGGAATGAAGCCCACTTGATCATGATGTATGATCTTTTTAATGTATTGTTGTGTTCGATTTGCTAGTATTTTGTTGAGGATTTTTGCATCAATGTTCATCCGTGATATTGGCCTGTAATTTTCTTTTTTTGTGTTGTCCTTGTCTGGTTTTGGTATCATGATAATGTTGGCTTCATAGAATGAATTAGGAAGCCTCCCCTCCCCTTCAAATTTTTGGAAGAGTTTGAGCAGGATAGGTATTAAGTCTTCTTTGGCTGTTTGGCAGAATTCACCAGGGAAGCTATCTGGTCCTGGACTTTTATTTTTTGGGATGTTTTTGATTGCTGTTTCGATCTCTTTACTGGTGATCGGTCTATTCAGATTTTTTACTTCTTCTTTGCCCAGTTTTGGAAGGTTGTATGTTCCTAAGAATTTATCCATTTCTTCTAGATTATCCAATTTGTTGGCATATAGATTTTCATAGTATTCTCTTATTATCTTTTTTATTTCTGGTGTGTCCATTGTAATTTCTCCTCTTTCATTTCTGATTTTATTCATTTCAGCCTTCTCTAGTTTTTTCTTGGTGAGTCTAGCTAAGAATTTGTCAATTTTGTTTATAATTTCAAAGAAACAGCTCTTGGTTTCATTAATTTTCTCTATTTTTGTTAGTCTCTATTTCATTTATTTCTGCTCTGATTTTTATTATTTCCTTCATTCTGCTTATTTGGGGCTTTGTTCTTAATTTTCCAGTATCTTTAGATGTGCTCTTAGATTGTTTATTTGGGATTTTCCCATTTGTTGAGGTAGGCCTGACTTGCTATAAACTTCCCTCTTAGAACTGCTTTTGCTGTATCCCATAGATTTAGGCAGGTCATATTTTCATTTTCATTTGTCTCCAGGAACTTTTTAAATTTCTTCTTTGATTTCTTCATTGACCCAATAGTTGTTCAGTAGAATTTGTTTAATCTCCAGATTTTTGTGGCTTTTCTGGTTTTCCTCCTGTAGTTGATTTCTAGTTTCATGCTTTTGTGGTCAGAAATTATGAGTGCTATTATTTGATCTTGTTAAATTTATTGAACTTGTTTTGTGGCCTAACATGCGATCAATCCTGGAGAATGTTTTATGTGGATTTGAAAAGAATGTGTATTCTGTGGCTTTTGGATGGAATTTTCTCTATATATCTACTAAGTCCATCTGGTCTAACGTGTCCTTTAGGGCCAGTGTTTCCTTATTGATCTTCTGTTTGGATGATCTATCCATTTGTGTAGGTGGAGTGTGAAAGTCCCCTACTATTCTTGTGTTACTGTCTATTTCTCCTTTTATGTCTGTCAATAATTGCTTTATATATTTAGGTGCTCCTATGTTGGGTGCATAGATATTTACAAGTGTTATATTTTCTTGTTGGATTGTTTCCTTTATCGTTCTGTAGTGCCTGTCTGTCTCTTGTTACAGTTTTTGTTTTTAAGTCTATTTTGTCTGATATAAATATTGCTACCCCCACTTTCTTTTCTTTTCCATTTGCATGGAATATCTTTTTCCATCTTTTCACTTTCAGTTTGTGAGTGTCTTTAGGTCTGAAGTGTGTCTCTTGTATGCAGCATATACATGGGTCTTTTTTTTTATCCAATTGGCCACCCTATGCCTTTTGATTGGAGTATTTAGTCCATTGACATTTACAATGGGTCTGGATAAATATGTATTTATTGCCATTGTGTTGCTTTTTTTCTGGGTGATTTAGTAGTTCTCCGTTCCTTTCTTTTTCTCTTGCTCTCTTCCATTGTGGTTTGATGGCCTCTTTAGTAATATGTTTGATTTCTTTTGTCTTACTTATTTGCTTACTTCTTATAGGTTTCTGATTTGTGATTACCATGAGGATCCTATGTAATATTCTATGTGTATAACAGTCTATATCGAGTTGATAGACTCTTTAGCTTGACCTCTTTCTAAAAGTTCTACATTTTCACTCCCCTCCTCCAACATTTTATGTTTGGGAAATCATATATAATATCTTGTTTAGTGTGTGTCAATCAATTACCCTCTTATCATTGAAATAGGTAATTTTAGTACATTTGTATTTTAACCTTCATATTATCTTCACAGGTAGTTGATCTGCTACCTTTACTATGTTTTTACCTTTACAAGTGATTTTATTCACTGTTTTTTTTTATTATGTTTTTATCACTATTTCTGGTCATCACTTTCCCATTTAAATAAGTCCCTCCAGCATTTCTTGTAGAACTGGTTTCTTGGTGATAAACTCCTTTAATTTTTGCTTGCCTGGGAAGCTCTTTATCTCTCCTTCCATTCTGAATGACAACCTTGATGGATTTAGTATTCTTTGCTGTAGGTTTTTTTCCTTTTAGCACTTTAAATACATCATGCCATTCTTTTCTCACCTGTAGGTTTCGGCCGAGAAGTCTGTGGATAGCCTTATGAGTTTTCCTTTGTGTGTCACTTGTTGCCTTTCTCTTGCTGCTTTTAGGATTCTCTCTTTATCTTTAATTTTGGACATTTTAATTATAATGTGTCTTGGTGTTGGCCTCTTTGGGCTTATCTTCCTTGGAGCTCTCTGTGCTTCCTGTACTTGAATGTCTGTTTCCTTCCTAGATTAGGAAAATTTTAATCTATTATTTCTTCAAATAAATTTTCGGCCCCTTTGTCTCTCTCTTCTCCTTCTGGGACACCTATAATATGAAAGTTAGCCCTTTTGATATTGTCCCAGATTTCCCTTAGACTGTTTTCATTCTGTCTCATTCTTTTTTCTTTTATCTGTTCAGCTTGGGTGATTTCCTCTAGTCTTTCATCTAGCTTGCTGATCCATTCTTCTGTATCCTCTAATCTACTATTGAGTCCCTCTAGTGAATTTTTCATTTCCAGTATTGTATTCTTCATTTCTGATAGGTTCTATTTTATATTTTCCAGGTCTTTACTGATGAGCTCACTGTGTGCATCCAGTCTTCTCCCAATATCTGTGAGCATCCTTGTGAGATTTTGTTTGGACTCTTTGTCAAGTAGGTTGCTTACTTCTGTTTCATTTAGTCCTTTTTCTGGGATTTTGTCCTGTTCCCTTGCTTGGAATGTATTCCTTTGTCTCCGCATTATGCCTCTTTCTCTGTGCTTATTTCTATGTATTAGGTGAGTCGGCTATGACTCCTGATCTTGGAGAAGTGGCCTTATGTAAGAGATGCCTTGTGAGGCCCAGCACTGTGCTTCCCTCTCATCACCAGTCCAAATGATCCATGAGAGACCCCTTTGTGGCCTACTTGTGTCTTTCTACAGTGGCAGGGCTGCTCTTAATGCAGGTACCCAGGGAGTCTAGTCTTTCCTTCCCTGGCCAGCTGTTTGTAAATCTGGTTTGGGGAGCCTCAGCACCAATGGCTACAAAGTCTGACAGCACACTCCTGTTGCAGTTTCCCTATGGTAGGTACCCAGTGTAGCTTCTTGATAGGCTCAGGGGCTTACAGTTGCTATGGGCCTCAGGCCTATAAAGCTGTTGTCAGTTCTCTTAGGAGTGCAGCTGAGTGGGGCTGGCCTTAGGCATGGGAGCATTCAATTGTTTCAGACTTTGGAAGGTGGGGCTGATCCTTTTTATGGCTATTTGTGCGGCACAGGTCTTCTGCCACTGATAAGCCTAACCCCTACAGGACAACAGACACCATCAACGCAGTCCTGGTCTGTGCACACTTCCAACCCCCCTGGAGCATACCCTGATGCCCCACTACATAGGCCCCCACCTCTCCACAAATACCCCCCCCCCACAATTCACCTGGTCCTCACACAGGCCCTGCCCCACAGAGATGGACATGTTCGCCTGCCAGTAGAGGATCAAGGCACCAAATAATTGCAGGCCCACAAGTAGCCTGAGGGCTTGCTGTTGGGTGGGGCCGATCTCTAGGGCAGGCTGCCTGCCCTGGCTGAACTCGATTAAATCTGAACTCTAGTGGGTGTGGCAGACCCCTGAGCTAACAGGCCAAGGGAAGAACCTCAAGGCTGTCCACCAGGGTCTGTGTCAGCCACCTGGACCAGGTCAGAACAGTGGCCCCCACCAATATCTCAGTCTATGGAGAGGTCCCTCCTCTCACCAAGATGCCCCCCAGAGCCCACCAGATGCATGTCTTTTCACCAAAGATCTGTCAGCCTTCTCTCTGGTGGTTTTAGGTTGCTGAAATGGGTGGGTTTGTGCATGGGCCCTTGAAGACCCAGGTCTTTTTGGCTTTCACCTGATAGCTTTTCTAGGGGTATCCTCACTGCAGTTAATAGCCAGTGAAGCCAGATAGTAAGACCCTTGTCTCAATTATGCTGAGTCTGAAGGATGCTTATAGCAGTATTGGCCCCTGCTGCAGACCTCACTCCTCCAGGGAGGGCTGCATACCTTAAGGTAGCTCTTGCCTGGCCAGATGAAAAACTCCACTGCTCCTGAAGGTAGCTTTTTTTCCTTTCCAGCAGGAAACTCTGCCTCTTCCGCTTTAGTCAGGATTTTCCATTTTTGTGAGGGATCTTTTTATCCAGTTTTCAGTTTTCTATCCAGGGTGATTTTTCCAAAAATAGTTGTAACCTGGTTGTGTTCGTGGAAGGAGATGAATTCAGAGTCTGCTTACATTGCCATCTTGATGTGATATCCCTTAATAAGGAATTTGCAAACAGAATTTCTTTGCCTTTAATATAATCTCCCTAGGAAACAAAGATTTTGTGTTTGTCTTTATCATCAGGTCTTCAGTTACTTAGAAAAGCTGAGTTTTCGCAGTATTAAAAGAGTGGGCTTTTGCTCAGAACACTCTAACTTTCTGTATTTGCCTTTAAAATGTCTATCTCTCTTCTTTTAGCTTCATCACTATTTCTTTCTGTTTATGGCTGAATAATATTCCATTGTATGGATATAAAGCATTTGTTTATCCCTTCACCAACTGATGCACATTTGATTTGTTTCCACTTAAAAATATTTTATTGAGGTCATATTGGCTTATAACATTGTGTAAATTTCAGGTGTACATCATTATATATCAGTTTCTGTATAGACTGCATTGTGATCACCACCAGTAGTCTAGTTTTTATCCATCACCATACATATATGCCCCTTTACCCATTTTCCCCTCCCCCTACCTCCTTCCCCTCTGGTAACTACTAATCTGTTCTCCTTATCTATGTGTTTGTTTATCTTCCACATGAATGAAGTCATATGATATTTGTCTTTGTCTGGCTCATTTTGCTTAGCATAATACCCTCAAGGCCCATCCATGTTGTTGCAAATGCCACAGTCTTGTTACTTTTATGGCTGGGTAGTATTCCATTGTATATACATACCACATCTTCTTTATCCATTAATCTGTTGATGGGCACCTGGGTTGTTACCACATCTTGGCTATTGTGAATAATGCTGCGATGAACATAGGAAAGCAGAAATCTCCTTGAATTGTTGATTTCATATTCTTTAGGAAAATATCCAGGAGTGGAATAGCTTGATCATATGGTATTTCCATTTTAATTTTTTGAGAAATCTCCGTTCTGTTTTCCATAGTGGCTGCAGCAGTTGGCATTCCTACCAGAAGTGTATGAGGATTCCCTTTTCTTCACATCCTCTCCAACATTTGTTATTTTTGTCTTGGTAATCATAGCCATTCTGACAATTGTGAAATGATATCTCAATTAGATTAAGTGAATATAAACTCTTTCCACATAATATAGTTAAAATAAACCTTACACTTTTGGGAAATTACAGTATGAGATTCACTTGTGTGTATAGGTTCATCTTGACATGCTCTGTCAAACTGAGAATAGTAGGACAGGCAGAGGCAAGAAGTTCTCCACCTTATTACTGAAGATGGTTTCCCTTAAGTTGAGTAGGCAGAATAAAGATTTGAAAGATGGAACAATAACATCTAAACCGCTGGCAGAACCAGAAGTATCTGGGAAACCACCACCAGAATTCTCAGCCTTGCAAGTAGTCATAAGAAATTAGGGAAGTTATTTTAAACAAAGATTGCTGCCTTGCTGTAAATTTGAAAAGAAAAGGCAACAAAGTATGAGCCTATCAGAGAATGATAATAGCCTGACCTTGAGGAGTTATCATTGTATGTGTAAGGGACAGAAAGGGTAGCTGTTCTTGTATTGTCCTCTCCATTTGGCCTCACAGATCCTTCTGTTTCTCAATTTACTGTGGTGTAAGAATAGTGGCTTTTAAACATATTGGATCATTCCACAGCAAAAGATATAGTTAGTGTATATTATAGTCCACCATATACCTACATATGTAAAACCATATAAATACTGAAATAAAAATTTAAAATTCTGACATATTTTTCCTATTTTTGGTATATTCCATACATGCATTCTATTTTCCATTTTATGAAGTTATACTCTTTTAATATATAATAAATAAGTTTATAATAGATTTATCTATGACATAGATAAAATTGAAGATATATATTATCCATTTATCTATATCAATACATCTAGATACCATATACATTTCTTTTTAAATAAATGTTAATCATAATTTATCACTTGTCTGTGACCATAGTTTGAAAAATAAGAAGTTACAGTAAATCCTTTCATAGTAGGAGAAAGCTCTCATGAAAGTTTCATTGCTTTTCATCTTTCAAAGGGACATTTGCTGCTTTGCCTGCATTCTTTCAGCATCAAGTCACACAGATTGCATAGAGTTATTTTACATTTGTTACTCTAAGTGTTTTGACATTTTTTCTTTGGCTCATTTTCTATTCTCAGCTCTTCTTCCAACTTTTTGAACTACTTATAATCTTTGCTTTTCAATGAAAACTAGGAAGCAGGCAGTTGTGAACTATCATGTATTAGCAAACTGTTCTTAATTTCTAGAAGCATACTTCTCTTTACAGCAAATCTTTTAATGTGGTACAAAACATGTCTTTTGATAGACCCAAATATTGTTTGTCTCTCTGTAAAAAAATTAGAAAGCCAAAGCTAGACAAACTTATGTTTAGCAATCAATGTCTCAGTATGCTATCCTATTCGGAAATTGTTTATATATTCAATGAATATTTATTATTTAGCTTAACTTAGTATAAGCTTTTATCATATGTACATTTATTTAAATGCTTTTTTTAACAATTATGTTTGGATTAGACACTAAATAGTGAAGCATCGTCCCAAGTCATTCTCCCTGACAACAAATTCTACAATGGAAACAGTACGAGCCCACCTGCCCAGGAAACTCAGGTAGAAAAATCGTATGTTTGCCTTGCATTCCATATTGATAACTCTAAAGACATGCCTGTTTTTATTGAGCCAACAAACAAACTATCTTTTATTTATCAAAGATTAACTCAGATCACATGAACTTGAAAAACATTTGGGTTAGTTTCTATATTTCTGAGAGTTTTAGGAATAGTTTATATAGATGTTTAATTTTGACAATACCACCAAAGTAGAAAAATATCATAGATATATATTTACAAACATATGCAGACATACAGATAGACACAAAGATCTTTAAAATTTTTTAGCCATGTCTCAGGTACAAAAATTAAAAGAATAGTTGGATCCAAATTGTGTTTCTGACAGAAGGGCTAAGTTAAGGTTGCCTGTTCAGATGACCAAAGATTTTTACTGAAGACTTTTTAAAATTTATTTGCATGCTATGAGGGTCCTTTAAGAGCCATTTCTCTAAAAATCCAAATCCAGCAGGAGTCCCAAAAGTGGTTGAGCTCCTGTAGCAGTCCTAGACTGCATACTTCCCAAAGTGGAAGCCCCAAATGGAGCTTCAATCCTCATAGCAGTCCTTGACTGTGTACTTACCTCTACAAGTATGTACTCACCAAAAGAAAACATTAATGTTTTTAAACCAGTTCAAAAAGACACCCAAAATAAAAGACAGAACCTCAACCAAGGTGGGTGGTACAAGACCAAGAGAATGTCACAACCTGGGCCTAGGGCTATTGAGGAGATAACAGCACACAAGAGGCTCATGCAGGTACCTTGCTCAAAATCAACAGTGGCACCAGAAAGAGGCAGAAAGTTGCTTTGGATACCACATTGCTGACACCAAATATGTCAACATAAAAAAAATGCAAGTGGAAAACAAAAGGAAAGCATTTGTTTGGAATCTTAGAATTGCAATTTGAGGAACACAGGTTCCAGTAGCAGCCAGAAAAATGTCCCCCTGAGGAGCAAAAGTCAGGAGTTTTTATTAGCAACAAGGAGAGCCCAGAACAATCACCTCAGTTGTTTGTTAGAGTGGGTAAATTTATGTTACAGTTTATTAGTTTACTTAAGGACATCTTTTTCTTACCAGAAAAAGTATATTTTTACACATTCCTCAGAAAGTCCTTTCTCAGCAAATAACTCCCTTGTGGCAAGTCAGCCAGGTCAGCATGGTTTCATATTTTTAACACGATGGAGTCCAGGGTCCAAATGGCATCACTGTTGTCAACTCATTTCACAGGTGTTTCCTCAAAAATTTTAAACACAGGATTACAATATGATCCAGCAACTCCTCTGCTGGCTATACCCAAAGTAATTGAAATCATGAAATGAAACAGGTATGTGTACACCAATGTTCATAGCAACATTTTTACAATAGCCAAAGTGTAGAAACAACCAAAATGTCCATTGATGGATGAATGGATAAACAAAATGTAGTATATACACACAATGGAATACTATTCAGCCTTAAAAATGAATGAAATTCTAATATATGCTACAACATGGATGAACCTTGTAAATATGCTAAGTGAAATAAGCCAGACACAAAATGATAAATATTGTATAATTTCACTGTTTGTGGTACTTAGAATAGTCAAATTCAGAGAGGCAGAAAGTTGAATAGTGGTTACCTGAAACAGGGCAAAAAGAGAGATGAAGATTATTTTTTATTGTGTATGGAGTTTCAGTTTGGGATGATGAAATTTTTTTCAGATTGGTAGTTGTGATGACTACACAATAATATACTTAATACCACTGACCTGTACACTTAAAAATGGTTAAAATAAAATAAATTTAAAGTACAAAATAAAAGATATATATATTAGTTACATTTTAAAAATATTTGTGTATACACAGAGGAATCCATTGACACAATCAATATAGTGACCACATCATCTCCAAAGTTTCCTCCTTCCCCTTTGTATTGCTTCCCTCCCTACTCTTCCCTGCTCCATCCTTTCCCTTGGCAACTACTGATCTGGTTTCTCTAAGTATAAATTTGTTTGTGTTTTATACAACTTACACAATTGGAATCATACATTAAATACTTTTTTGTCTTCTTTTACTCAGCATAATTATTTTGAGATCTATCTATGCTGTTCTATTTATCAATAGTTTATTTGTAGTGTTGCATAGTCTGATTTTTGTCTATTACAAATCAAGCCATTATGAACATTCATCAAGAAGTCTTTGTATGGAACTATGATTTAATTTATCTTGGGTGAAAATTTAAGAGTGGTCATACGGGCTAATGGGTTTTTTGACAGCTTTATTGAGGTATAATTCACACACCATACAATTTGCCCATTTAAAGTGTAGAATTCAATGTTTTTTAGTATATGTATAGATTATGTTAAGAATCTTTATGTGTTTACTAAACATCTGTATGCCTTGCTTGAAGAAATATCTGTTCAGATCATTTGGCCATTTTAAAAATTATGTTGTCTTTTCTTTATTGATTTTTAAGTGTTCTCTTTATAGTCTTGATACAAGTCCCTTATCAGATATATTATTCTCAAATACTTTCTTTTGTTCTGTGGGCTGTTTTTTCACTTTATTGATGGTGTTCTTTGATCACAAATGTTTTTAACTTGACGAATTCCAACTTATCTATTTTTTTCTTTATTGCTCATGTTTTTGGTGTCATATATAAGAATTCTTTGCCAAATGCAAGGTTATGAACATTTACCCCTATGTTTTATTCTAAGTATTTTATAGTTTTAGCTCTTACATCTAGTTTTGATCCATTTCAGCTGTTTTTTTTAATATGATGTGGTGTGTCTGACTTCATTCTATTGCGTGTGGCTAACCATTTGTTTCAACATCATTTGTTGAAAAGACTATTCTTTACCCATTGAATGGTTTTGACCCCCTTGTGGATAGTTGACCTTAGATGTGTCAGTTGATTTCTAGACTTTCAATGTTATTCCATCTATCTATCTATCTATCTATCTATCTATCTATCTATCATCTTTGGTCCAGTGCCACACTGTCTTGACTACAGTTGCTTTGTAGAATGCTTTGCAATCAGGATGTCTAAGTGCTTCTCACACATGAATTCTCACACAGAAATTCTGGATCCCTTGCAATTCCAAGTGAATTTAAAATCAGCTTATAAACTTCTACAAAAAGTAAGCTAGGAGTTTGCTTGAAATTACACTAAATCTGTAAATCATTTGGGGGAAGTATCGTCATCTTAACAATGATACAGCTTTTGATCCATGAACAGAGAATGATTTTACATTTATTTAGATATTTAACTTCTTTCAACAATATTGCAGTTTTTAGAGTATAAGCCTTTCATTTCTTTCATTATTTCTTAGTATTTTGGTCTATTCATTGCAAATGCACAAAAATAAAGTTTATTTGTCTATATTGATCCTATGTCCTGTAAACTTACTTAACTCATTTATTAATTTAACAGCTTTAAAGTTTTTTAGTACTTTCTTTAGATTTTCTTTTTTTTCATTTTTATTTTGTTCGGGTGTACATCATATTTCAAATTCTGTATACATTACATCATGTTCACCACCAGAACACTAATTATAGTGCATCCCCTCACATGTGACCCTAATCACCCCTTTTGCCCTCCCCCCGCCCCCCTTCCCCAATGGTAACCACCAGTCCAATCTCCAATGCTATGTGATTTTTTTTGTCATTTTTTATCTTCTACTTATGAGTGAGATCATATGGTATTTGACTTTCTCCCTCTGACTTATTTCACTCAGCATAATACCCTCAAGGTCCATCCATGTTGTCACAAATGGCGGGATTTCATCATTTCTTATGGCTGAGTAGTAGTCCATCGTGTAGAAATACCACACCTTCTTTATCCATTCGTCCCTTGATGGGCACGTAAGTTGCTTCCAAGTCTTGGCTATTGTGTATAATGCCGCAATGAACATAGGGGTTCAAGTGTCTTTATGCCTTTGAGTTTTCAGTGAATAGAGATAGCTTTACTTACTGCTTTCCAATCTTAATGTCATTTCTTCCTTTTTTTTCCTCCCCTCTTCTCTCTTTCTCTCTCCCTTTCCCTCTTTTTCTCTCTTTGATTTTTTTGTCTAATCCACTGACTAGATCTTCAAGTGCAATTTGAATAGAATTGGCAAGAGCAGACATCCTCATCTTCTTCCTGATCCTAGGGTGAATGCATTCAGTTTTTATAAATAATTATGATGTAAATTGTGGGTTTTCCATAGATCCCCCTTTTTAGTTTGAGCATGACTTATTCTAGTCTTACTTTAAGTGTTTTTATCATGAAAGAGTTTTGGATTGGTCAAATGCTTTTTCTACATCCTTTGAGATGATCTTGTAATTTTTGCTGTTTATTTTATTGATATAATGTATTCAATTAATTGATTTCCAGAAGTTGAACCAACCCTCCACTCCTGGGATAAATTCCACTTTGTCACGGTATTTACTTCTTTCTATGTATTGCTAGATTTGGATTGCTAGTATTTCCTGAGAATTTTTAAGTCCATATTCATAAAATATGTTGATCTGTAGTATTCTTTTCGTGTGATGTCTTTGTCTCCTTTGGGTATTAGGGTAATATCGGTCTCATAATATGAGTTTGGATTTGTTCCCTTTTCTATTATTTGGAAGAATTTATAAATAAACATTATTAATTCCTCCTAAAAGTTTGGTGGAATATAGTTGTGTCATCATCTTTGTCTGGGCTTTTCTTTGTAGGTAGTTTTTTGGTTACTAATTTGATATTTTCACTTATAAATCTAGTGAGATTGTCTATTTCTTCTTGAGTCAGTTTCAGTCATTTGTGTCTTTCTACAGTTTGTCTATTTCATGTAAGTTACCTAATTTGTTGGTAAAGAATTGCTCAGAGTATTCCTTTGTAATAGTTTTTATTTCCGTATGGTCAGTGGTAATTTCTCCTCATATTTTTGATTCCAATAATGTGAGGGTGTTTTTCTTGGTCAAATTAGTTAAATATATTTTTTAATTGTACTGATCTTTTTAATAAACTAACTTTGGTACCACTGATGCTCTCTATTGTTTTACTATTCTTTATATATCTCTGCTATAATCTTTTAATTTCCTCTTTTATGCTATCTTTGGATTTAAATTCCTCCTTTTTGTAGTTTCTTATGGTGAAAGCTTAGGTTATTGATGAGTGATGTAGGTCTGTGCCCAGGATCCAAATCCATGAAGCTGGGCAGCCAAAGTAGAGAATGCTGAACTCGACCATTATGCCATAGGCCCACAACCCCTTGCTTGACAATTTTTTATTGAGTACTTTGGGTATGTTATCCCACTGCATTATAGCTTCCCTTGTTTCTGCTGATAAGTCACATGTTAATCTTATTATTATTATTTTTTTTTGAGGAAGATTAGCCCTGAGCTAACTACTGCCAATCCTCCTCTTTTTGCTGAGGAAGACTGGCCCTGAGCTAACAGCCATAGTCATCTTCCTCTACTTTATATGTGGGACGCCTACCACGGCATGGCTTTTGCCAAGCGGTGCCATGTCCGCACCCGGGATCCGAACCGGTGAACCTCGGGCTGCCAAGAAGCGCAACGTGCAAACTTAATGGCTGTGCTGCCACGCTGGCCCCTTATTGGGGTTCTTTTGTAAGAAAGTCATTTTTCTCTTGCTGTTTTCAAGATTTTCTCCATATATTTCATCTTCAGCACTGTTACTATGTGTTTGTTAATCACTTTGCATTTATCCTACTTGGAGTTTGTTGAGCTTTCTGCATTTGTAAGTTACTGTTTTTACATAAATTAGGGAAGATTTCTGCCACTGTTTTTTCAATATCTTTTCTTCTCCTTCTGTCTTCTCTCCTGGTATTCTCATTATTTTGGCATGCTTAACGTTCTTCTATATTTTTTGAGACTCTATCATGGTTAATTTTATGTGTTCATTGAATAGGCAATGGTGCCCAGTTTTTTGGTCAAGCACAATTCTATATGTTGTTGTCACAGATTTTTAAATATGATTAATATTAAATCATTAGACTTTGAGTAAAGCATATTACCATCCTCCATGTAGGTAAGTCTCATCCAATCATTTGAAGATCTTAAGAGAAAAACTGAGATTCCAGAAGAGAAAGGAATTCTACTCTGAGGCTGCCTTTGGACGCAAGACTGCAGCATGAACTCTTGCCAGAACTTTCAGCCTGATGACTTGATCTTTGGATTTCAGACTTGCCAGCACCAACAAATGCATGACTCAGTTCCATCCTATTAGCTCTGTTTAGAACCCTAACTAATATATTTTGGTACTGAGAGTGGTTCTAGCAGAATAGAGTCTTTTTTACAGATTGGCACCTGAGCTAACAAATATTGCCAATCTTCTTTATTCCTGCCTTTTCTCCCCAAATCCCCCCAGAACAAAGTTGCATATTTTAGTTGTGGGTCTTTCTAGTTGTGGCATGTGGGATGCTGCCTCAGCATTGCCTGATGAGTGGTGCCATGTCCTCACCCAGGATCCAAAGCAACAAAACCCTGGGCCACTGAAGCAGAGCATGCGAACTTAACCTCTGGGCCACAGGGCTGGCCCCTGGAAGAAGAGAGTCTTAAGCATGGAGTTTTCTGAATTGTTTCTGATATTTCTGGAATTGGCTATCTAATCTAATTAGATTGAAAGGCTTTAATGACTCTACTTCCAGTAGTAAATAAGGCTCTGATAGTCCATAGCACAATATGGCAATAAAGATAATGCAAAATATCACTGTTAGGTACTCCTGGCCAAATACTTGTAAGAGGCAAGGTTCTAGGTGACCGTGTATTTACTACCTTAGAAAATGTTTGTCACACTAACAACTATAATGAGATTGGATGGCTGCTTCTACCTGCAGTAGGCAAAGTAGGGAAAGAAATAGATGAATTCAGAAATTCAAATTCCCAGCTTGAGCACTGCATAAATGACCTGAAGCTCTTTATGTTTTTATTAAAATAGACCTCTATTTCTTGTATCTACAGAGCTGATATTGCTAAAAACCAAACCCAGATTCTCATTCTGTGAGTGACTGAATTACAATGCAAATTGAATTCTCACCCTCGCAGGGTGTTTTCTATTAAAATGAGGTCATTAGTTTGGAAAGAATGAGATCCTCAACATTGATATGGGGATATATAGGAAGATCTTGATCAAGCTAGAGACATTGAACTCCTAAAATCTTCTGAGTATTTTTGGCTAGTAGAAGCAGCCATTCCACCCTAATCTGAGAAGATTAACGTTACATTGCCTGAGAAACCTGCAATGGCCTACCCTATGGTAGTTGTCTTGCAAGACACTGCTATTCTTCTCAGGACCTAGCCCCATATCCCTCTTTGCTTTTAGACCTATAACTAGATTCAAATCCCAGTAGGTGAGATATAATATATGACACATAAGAAGGTGCACTACACTCCAAAAGAACTGTGTGATTTTCCCAATTTATACAGACATAAATCTGGTAAATATATGTAGAAATGGATAGTAAAGTTGCAGGATAATAGTGGAAGAAACATAACGTTGGATCAGCTAGAATTTATGGATATTTGTTTGGTAAGTAGAGAGTCTAGATTTAATGTTGCATCTTGGAGTCATTAGAAAGGGCTTGAGCAGTTTGTTTATTTGGCTGGATGAAACATGAACCAAAAAATGGCCTGAACTAAATAAAGTTGAATTGCCAGAACTGCTTTGGTTTCCTGCAGAGAAAGGAATCCGTAGGCTTGGGAGATTAGAGTGTTCAAGTATATTTATCATTTAAGACCTGCTCACTCACTCCCTAGTGGGGTCCAGAGGACACACCTTTCACCTCAACTGTGAGAAATGAATATGTGAGGGGAGCCCCAGAATCCTGGAAGAGTTCTTTGGTCACTCTTCTTTATAGGTCAGAAATTACAGTGGGAACTGTTGCCATTAATTTGGGAAATCTAAGTGCAGTGGGGATATTTGGTATCCAGGGTAGCAGGGGCCAAGTGGCAGCACTTAATAGGCAAAAGAAAGATGAGCATTGTTACCATAATGGACAACAGAGTCAAAGAAGTGTAGGGGAGGAGGACATTTCCTCTCCCCAAATGGGGGTTCGTCTGGCTGGAGAATGAATTAAATTAAAAAACTCACCACTCTTGCTTCCGTTGGAGCCTGCAGGCAGAGATCCGGAAGACTGATGTGGTAAGAACTCTTACCTCTTGCTGGCTCTCATCAGGTGTCCGGGATCTCTTGGCCGCAGCAGTCCAGGAGCAAGCAGTGTCCAGCCAGTGAAATTTCATCCTGCTGACTACGCCAAAACTGTAGGGGAGGAGGAGATTTCCTCTCCCCAAATGGGGGGTTCGTCTGGCCAGAGAACGAATTAAATTCACATGAGACAGAATAGCAAGAGAAAATTAAACAAAGCTTTATGAGGAACCATGGCCCGGGGCCTTTCTTCCCGAAGGAAGAAAGGGCACTGAAGAAGTGGGGTGCACATAGTGGTTATATACCCCCAAACGGGGTGTTTCACATGTGATTGAAATGTCCCTCCCACAATAGTCACAAGATTGCCCTGTCGGCACAGTGCTTGATGGACACAGCAGGTAGTGGTCGGCTATCTTGGTGGGCGTAGCATGAGGCTAGTTGATTGTCTGGAGCTGGGCGGTTACAGGTGAGCGCAGCAATCAGTTCCTAGCCTAAGGAGAGATGCTTAATCCTTAAAGAAATGCCAAAGTTGGGAGGGGGAGGGAAGTCAGCTACAGGAGGTTACCAGACAGGCACAATAAAATGCAGATTTTAAGTCCTTGCCTTTGGTATTGATTAAGAGTTTTTAGAGAGAAGGTCATCTCCTTTCTTCTTCCTGGTACAGAGAGGGAGGCAACTTTTACAGATAGAGATTTACCTTACAAATGTAAACGTGTCCTAACAAAGGGCAAGCTCCATTCCTCAGAGCCTCCTTGCCTGTCCCAGTTTATCAAAAGTAATCAACCTCAAACAGTCCTGATACCAAAGAGACATATCTTGGGGTGGCCGATTCCAGGTCCCCACAGTAGTAATCAGAATAAGCTGACTCAGAAAAATGTATGGTGTTTGCTTGATAATTATGGTGTTCCTAGAAGTGAAATTGATAGGCAGTCTAATACATTCTTAATTGGTTTTTTAAAATGAAACTTTCTAGGCCAAGTGAACTAATATCTAACTTGAATCACAAAAACAGAGAGCCATGGTCCCTCCATTAACTCCAAGACTTAAATCAGTTTATAGGTGTAGAACTCCTTGAATGAAGAGGAACCTAGCCCTCCTTGAAGAACCTTGCTTCACTGCCAAAAATTTATGTCGTTAATCTGTTTCCCACGCTTCCCCAAAGAGACTTCTGGCCTTTTATAAGTGTGACTGTACATAAGGAAAAAGGAAATAATTAGACTTTTGAGTGATTACTTGGACACTGGCCCTGAACTGATACTAATTGTAGGAGAAGCAAACTGTCACTATCATCCACCAGTCAGAGTAGCAACTTATGGAAGTGAGACGATCAATGAATTTTAGCACAATTCCATCTCACAGTGGGACCAGTGTATCCCAAACCCATCCTGTGGTTATTTCTCAGTTTCAGAATGCATAATTGGAATAAACTCAGAAACTGGCATACTTATCACACTGGTTCCCTGGCCTGTGTATTGGGGGTTGTTTGGGTGAGAAGGGGCAAAAAGAAGCCACTAGAACTTCCTCTACCTAGAAAAAGAGTAAAGCAAAAGCAATACTGCATTCCTAGAAATTACAGATATGAGTGCCCCCATGAAAAACTTGAAGGATGATGATTTCCAACAGATCCCTATTCAATACACCTATTTGGCCTGTGCAGGAAGCAGATAGACCTTTGGGAATGAGACTATATTATAATAAGCTTAATCAGATCATTAAGCTCAAATTTCAGCTGCTTTACCCGATGTGATTTTATTGCTTGAGCAAATTAACACATATCCTGGTACCTGGTATGCAATTATTAATATGACAAATGCCTTGATAACCAGAGCAGTTTATTTTCACCTGCCAAGGCCAGCAATACACCTTCACTGTCCTATCTCAGGGGTATATCAACTCTCCAGCCTTTGTCATAATTTAGCTAACATAAAACTTGATCACCTTTGCCTTCCAGAAGATATCACACTGGTCTGTGATGTTGGTGGCATTATGTTGATTGGAACTAGCGAGCAAGAAGTAACAACTGCTCTATATGTGTTGGTAAGACATTTTCATGTCAGAGGGTGGGAAATAACCTGACAAAAATTCAGAGGTCTTATAATCAGTGAAAATTCTAGGAGTCCACTGGTATGGGATATATCAAGTATCTATCTATCTATCTATCTATCTATCTATCTATCTATCTATGTATCTATTCATCCACATCATTTTTGGTTCTCTTTTTCTGCACAATTCTAATACAAGCTCTGTTCATTTTTCTTCATTCTTTCCCCCCCCCGTTCATTGACTTTCATTATCTCTATTGATGTATCTTCAAGTTCATTAATTATTTCTTCTTCTAGTTAAAATATTCTGTTGAGTTCCTCTAGTGAATTTTTCTTTATTTCAGTTAGTGTACTATCTGCAGAATTTTCAACTCCACATCCAGAATTGCTATGTTAGAATTTGAACTCGAGAATTTGTTTGATTCTGTTTCATAGATTCTATCTCCTTTTGCTATTGTCTATTTGATGTGACCTTGTCATCATACCTTCTTTTACATTTTAAATCATACTTTCCTTCAGTTATGTGCACCTATTTATAATGGCTATTTGAAACTCTTTTTGTTAAATCTTATATCTGATTGCTTTCATTGATGATTTGTGTTGCCTGCCTTTTTTCTTTGAGTGTGTGTTTATGTGCAATATTTTCCTGTTACTTTGCATGCTTTGTAATTTTTGTTGGAAATTGGACATTTTAGGTATTTTATTGTAACAACTCTGGTTTCTGGTTACCCCCTTCTCTTGGGCTTGTTCTTGTTATTTGCTTATTTGTTTAGTACCTGCCTTAATTAATAAAATTGATTCCCTTCCCTACATTATTAAGCTTCTGATGTTACTCTTCAGGGAAGTGCAGCTTAGGGTGTGCTCACAGTCTCTCTAGATTGACAGCGGTATTCGTAGGGCTATTTTTCTCTTTTCCAGACCACATCCAGTTGTTAAACACTAATTCTGGCTGATTGCTCTTTTGTTTTCAACAATGCCCTGAGACATAAATTGCTCTACTGATTATTCCAATGAAACTGTAGCTCCTTCATTGGGATGGTTTCTGAGGTCAGTGTTTGGTATTTGTTCTGATCCCAGGAAGGCTCCTCTCAGCGGTCTTATTCCCTAGTTCTCTCCTGTAAACTAACCAGCCTCCTTTCTAGGCTTTATCTTCACTAAATCATGAAGATTCTCCCAGTTGCCTTTCTTTACAATGTTCACTGTTCATGAGATTGCCCATAGGCTTGAACTTCTTAACTCTCAGTTGCAAATAAAAAACATTCAGAGCTATCTGTTTTACATCCTACTTTTCATACCCCACAAGGTAAAAATTTCTGAGCCCAGGCTCTGAAGCTGTGGGTGGGGACCCATTCTAGGAACCTGACCCCCTCCTCTCTAGTGTATCTCCCTTTGTCCAGAAAGTGTCAGGGCTCAGGTCTTCTTTCTTTCTGTCTCTTGAATGCCTTCACTGCTCTGCTTCACAGTAATTGTGTTTATCAACACCTCCATATCCCCTTCCCTCATGGGATGAGGCAGGATAGTGTCTTAGGGGCCTGTATCCAATAGAGTTATAAAAATTTGGGTTACTGCTCTTTCTGAAGTTCCTCACAAAGTGCATGCATTTTAGACCTCAGCACAGAGAGGTCTCAGCCTCACACCTAGTTATATTTTTCTTAAAGCAGCTGAGGTCAGGGAAGAGAGAGAGCCAGACATCAGGGAGTGCATATCGAAAGAGAGACTCTGCACCAGTAAGCAAGACACTTTAGCATTTTAGAAGCTAGCAGCAAAGTTCAACCAAACAGATTTCTTAATGGCACTGATCTGCTAAAAGCTCTATATTCTCATTGCTGACACCATTTGGTTCAGGTTTAGTGACAATTGACTCAGCATGATGGTATCATCCCTTCCTCCTCACCCCCAGAGGAGCATAAAAATAACCAAGGCAGCTTGTTTTATTCCTGCATCCTGCCTTTCATCTTCAGTAAGAAGTTGGAGGGTAAGGGCCTTACACCATTCTGCCAATCCTCTTGGGCAAGACCATTTGCTCTCTAATCCCAGGGAATCTTCTCATATCAGCTAATCAGGCCTGTGAAGTGCTCTTGTCCTTTTATTTTCCAGAAAGCCATGTCTTATCCTCTTTTCTCAAACTGTCAAGAATTGTGAAGTTTGGTATTTTACCCTACTTGCAAGCTAACAAACATTCTTGACATAGTTTCATAGATATTGACAAATGATGCAAGACTGTTTGGTAAGAGTTCATATTTGTTTTGTTTGTATTAGTTTCCCTTGTCCCAAAAAGTCCCACAGGAATAATGCAGAGCAGCCATCCAATAGTTCGGTACAAACATTCTTTTTATTTTAAAGTTTGACCCCTGAGCTAACATCTATTGCCAGTCTTCTTCTTGTTCTTGTTCTTGTTCTTGTTCTCCTTCTCCTTCTCCTCCTTCTCCTTCTTCCTTCTTCCTTCTTCCTTCTTCTTTCTTTTCTCCCAAAGCCCCCAAGTACATAGTTGTATATTCTAGTTGTAGGTCTTTCTGGCTGTGCTATATGAGACGCTGCCTCAGCATAGCTTGATGAGCGGTGCCATGTCCATGCCCGGGATCCCAACCGGTGAAACCCTGCACTGCCGAAACAGAGCATGTGAACTTACATAGGCAGGCCCCCTGTACAAATATTCTTGAAAAGATAGGGACAAAAGCTGTTACAAGAAAAGTAGAATAGTCATGGAGAATTACCCCTATAATACCTGCCCTTTGTTTCTACACTGTCTTGGCTTCTGGCAAATTTTCCAGTAAGTACGCAACTCTTCAGCCACTCTGATTAATCTGAATGACAGGGATTCTGGCAAAATCCATCCAATTTTTGCTATCAACAAGACTCTAAAGCAGCAAGATGAGATCAATCTGCAGTATTAGCTTCATTCATGTCCCACACCCTAGTATCCTAGCTGAACAAACTCCATTAACTATCATGGATGGTCTTCTTAAATAAGCTAGGAGGATTTAAGTTTCTGTGTTAAAATTTCCACTTTGCTCAAGGCATTAATTCAGGAATAGCAAGATGTATTAGCAATTGCACAGGCCCCACCTTGGCCCACAAGCAGGAAGTCTATGGAAATTCTCTCATCCATAACAAAGCTGACATGAAAGTCTTCTGAGGCTGAAGTGGAGTTTATTTAAATATTTTGGAAGCCTCTTATGAGCATTATTAGTGCATGAGTGAGAGTGTTTTTGGGAGGGAGGCAAGTTAATGTTTGACTTTCACACAAATACAATCCTGAGAGCTGTGGTTCATCACCTAGAACTGGGGCACATCTAGGCAAATGACAAGTTTATTAGGCTCCAATTGTTAATTAAAATAGCAGTTAAGAATGGAGAGTGTCCTTAACCTATTGAACGGGCTAGAGTTTTTTAGAATAGAAATTATTTCAAATCTGAGATTGGTGTGAATGGGCAAAGAGCTCTTTCAAAGAATGTAGGTGGTGAAACATGCAGTCAACTGCACTGAGAGTACTCTGGAGCAGACATTTTCTAAAATCTAGTAAAGATGATTGTGATTGAGATGAGAGAGAAAAAAATCAGCTACGATCAGAAGCTATCAACAAATAATTGCACATAAAAAATGGAAATGAATTTTCTGTACATTGAAATCATTCCTCTTCTGTGACTTTAGAATTGTGTATTATGTGGCAATAATGGGGATGGTTTGATTTAAGGGGCCACAAATTTATTGGGCATTTGCTCTGCCTCCAATGGCAAAGTAGCACCTTTTTATGCCATCTTATTTAAGGTAATGGGTAATCAATCTAGGTATTTGAAATGTCACAAGCCAGACCACTATAGGAGAGTTTTATTTTTTTCAGTGTACGTTGGTTTGTTTAAATTGGATGCTTGTGGGTTCAGAGTTGACAAAGATTCTCTTCTTGACCAAACTTTAGTCAAATTCCTCTGAACCTAACTAGACCCCATACTTGGGTATGTCCTCCAAGAGTCCAGTTTTACCAAAAATCTTGCTGTCAGTTTAGCCAGAATCCCCCACCTTCAAATTATGATCACCCTTGATATCTGGTCATCCTCCACCTTTCCCCAGGTGATTTCTGATCACTCTGGCCTGCCTCAACCAAAGAACCTGTTAGATCAGTTTATCAAGAATTACCCTACCCTTTAGTACTTTTTCATCAACCGACACCCATCACTCTTCTCCTCAGTTATAATTCCTACTTTTTCTTGTTGAATTTTGAGTTAGACCAGTCTCTCTCCCCTACTGCAAAAACTTCATTGCAGTAGCCCTTTTACCTATTACAATAGTTCTGAATAAAGTCTGTTTTACTGTTTTAACAAATGTCATAATAATTTTTTTAAGAAACATTTATGCTTATGGAATTTCCATTAAGATTTTATGTACCTTGGGAGCACTCTGAGAACTCCATTATCAGTGGAGGTGTTTTAAAGTTTATAGTGTCATTGTAAAAACTAAGAGATGTCTTCAGGGTCATCACTTACTGAAAATAGAGGAATAAGTCCACCAGAGTATAGAATATTATTTTTTTTTACCAAATTGTCAATATAAATGATGTGAAACATTTCAAAAATATAACGATGACATGAGAAAGATAATAGAGGAAGGAAGGTAAGTGGTGTTTAATGAAGTGGTTAATCCATAAAATTTAGTGGAAGTACATGTAAAAAATGAGGCAAGTTTATGTGTGTTGTGGATACTTGTGTATTTATTAGAATAACTTTGGTATTGTACATATTGGAGCCTATTTGATATAACTACCATATATATATATATATATATATATATATATATATATATATATATAAAATTATATAACTACACATCTTGAGAGTCCAAGAAAGGAGATTAATGAATAATGATAAAATGATTCACATCTAGTGAAATAATTTGTCCTTTGCCATTAATATTTGACTTCTCAGGACTGGTGGCCCTGTAAAGTTTAACAAATAGCGCTTTGGGACTGGTTGCATTTGGGTAAAAACAAAATAAAAGCAACAAAAAACTGTTTTGTGGGCTCTTGGGCCAAAAATAGTATAGGAGCTAGGGAAAAGGAAATAATGTCTGAAAAATAAATATTCTTTATATACATTGAGAACACTGGGAGACAGAAGATGATGATTTTCATCACAGATTGAAAAATCATCACCATCAGGTAAGAACAATATTCCTCCAGACTTGGCTTGTAACTCTGAGATCAAGACATCTACCTGTGCATTTTCTGTGTCCATCCAGTATAGTTGGGGTTTGGAGATGTTAGAGTCTACTTTGGACAGTATCCCTTTTGGCAGCTGTGTGTCAAGAATTGTGAAATGTCTGAGATTTCCCCCTACTTGCAAGCTGAAGCAGTTTCATATATGCTAGAAGATAAGACAAGTCTCTTGGATCAGACACAAAGGACAGTTTATTACTTATGCCACAACAGGCAGCATGAACTTTTTGTTTGCATTGGTTCCCCTGCAACCCAAGTCTCATGCTGGGAATGAGGAGTACTGCAGGTGGATGAGGTGCTCACAGTGTGTTTGCATTACAGCTTAGGAAACCAAAGCTTAGGAAATGCTAATCTTTTAAAGGGGCTTCCAGTAAACCTCCCCAGAGGGAGGTTTATGATCCTGAACAGCAAAGAAATATGCCCTCTGTACCAGAAGAAGACACAATTTCTTTCTCTCAAGGATGTTTGCTACACAAACAGCATTGAAAATAGTCCAGAATAAAAGCTGTTAAAACCTCTGCTCATAATTCAAGCAGAAATGTGAGAAACTTATGAAGAATTGCCTCCCAACAATAGCAAGATCTTTCTAAGATGTAAATGGAAATGCATTTCCAGAATGTCCAAAAGAGAATTGAAAAAGAATAGCAATGCTGTAGAATTTATACATGATAGTGTTATAAAGAACTGGAGGTGGAAAAATTCGATATCTAAAAGTTAAAAGAAATCATACAGACCACTTACCTTTCACTATAGAAAAAATTAACTAAAAATGGAAATTAGAGCTAAAGTGAGAGCTTGTGTTTTTAGTATTATGTCTAAAGAAGCAATACCAGATCCAAGAAAATTAAAATTTAGCTCTACGTTTTTGCATAAGAATTTTGTAGTTTTAGCTCTTTTATTTAGGTCTTTGATCCATTTTAAAAGTAATTTTATTGGGATTATAATTGTTTATAACTGTGTAATTTTGGGTGTACATTATTGTTTATCAATTCCTGAATACACGTCATTGTGATCACCTCCAGTAGTCTAATTTTTATCCATCACCATACATATGTGCCCCTTTGTCCCTTTTGCCCACCCCCCAACTCCTTCCCCTCTGGTAACCTCTAATGTGTTCTCTTTGTCCATGTATTTGTTATCGTCCACATATGAGTGAAATCACACAGCATTTGTCTTTCTCTGGCTTATTTAGATTAACATCACACCCTCCAGGTCCATCCATGTTGTCTCAGATGGGACAATTTAGTCTTTTTGATGGCTTAGTGTTCCATTGTATATATATATATATATCACATCTTTATCCATTCATCTGTAGAAGGGCACTTGGGTTGCTTCCACATCTTGGCTATTGTGAATAATGCTGCAATGAACATAGGGATGCATAAGTCTCTTTGGACCATCGATTTCCATAGTGGCTGCACCGGTTGGCATTCCCACTAGCAACGTATGAGCATTCCTTTTTCTCCACACCCTCTCCAACATTTGTTATTTTTTGTCTTTGTAATTATAGCCATTATGACGGGTATAAGGTGATATCTCATTGTAGTTTTGGTTTTCATTTCCCGAATAATTAGTGATGTTGAGCATTGTTTCACGTGTCTGTTGGGACATCTGTATATCTTCCTTGGAAAAATGTGTGTTCCTATCGTCTGCCCATTTTTTAATCAGGTTGTTTGTTTTGTTGTTGTTGTGGAGTTGTATGAGTTCTTTGTATATTTTGGAGATCCACACCTCATCTGACACATGATTTGCAAAAATTTCATCCCCATTGGGGGGTTGTCTTTCTGTTTTGTTCATAGTTTCTTTTGCTTTGCAGAAGGGGTTTGGTCTGATGTAGTCCCATGTGTTAACTTTTTCTTTTGTTTCACTTGCCCGAGTAGACATGGTATTCAAAAAGATGTTGCTAAGACCAATATCGAAAATTGTACTGCGTATATTTTCTTCTAGGATTTTTATGGTTTCAGGTCTTGCATTAAAATATTTAGTCCATTTTGAGTTAATTTTTTGTGTATGGTGCAAGATAATGGTCTGCTTTCATTCTTTTGCATGTGGCTGTCAGTTTTCCCAGCACCATTTATTAAAGAGACTTTCCTTTCTCCATTGTGTGTTCTTGGTTACTTTGTCAAAGATTAACTGTCCATAGATGTGTGGTTTTATTTCTGGGCTTTAAATTCTGATCCATTGATCTGTTTGTCTGCTTTTGTGCCAGTACCATGCTGTTTTGATTTTTGTAGGTTTGTAGTATATTTTGAAGTCAGAGATTGTGATGCTTCTAGTTTTGTTCTTTTTTCTCAGGATTACTTTCTCTATTCAGGGTCTTTTGTTGTTCCATGTAAATTTTGGATTCTTTGTTCTATTTTTGTGAAGAATGTCATTGGGATTCTGATTGGGATTCCATTGAATCTGTAGATTGCTTTGGGTAGTATAGATATTTTAACTATGTTTAATCTTCTGACCCATGAACATAGAATATCTTTCTATTTGTTTGTGACTTCTTCAATTTCTTTCAATAATGTCTTATAGATTTTAGTGTACAGGTCTTCCACCTCTTTGGTGAAGTTTATTCCCAGGTATTTTATTCTTTTTGTTGCAATTGTAAACGGGATTGTGTTCTTGATTTCATTGTTAGTGTATAGAAATGCAACTGATTTTTTAAAGTTGATTTTATACCCTGAAACTTTGCTGCAGTTCTTGATTATTTCTAATAGTTTTCTGGTGGATTCTTTAGGGTTTTCTATATATGGAATCATGTCCTCTGCAATGATGAGAGTCTCACTTCCTGCTTTCTAATTTGGATTCCTTTTATATCTTTTTTCTTGCCTAATTGCTCTGGCCAATGCCTCCAGTACTATGTTGAATAGGAGTGGCGAGAGTGGAGACCCTTGTCTCATTCCTGTTCTCAGAGGGATGGCTTTCAGTTTTTCACCATTAAGTTGTTGGCTACGGGTTTGTTGTACATGGCCTTTATTATGTTGAGGTACTTTCCTTCTATGCCTATAATATTGAGAGTTTTTCTCATAAATTGATGTTGGATCTTCTCAAATGCTTTCTCTGCATCTATTGAGGTTATCATGTGATTCTTATTCCTCATTTTGTTAATGTGGTGTATCACATTGATTTGCGGATGTTGAACCATCCCTGTGTCACTGGAATAAATCCCACTTGATCGTGGTGTATGATCCTTTTAATTTATTGTTGTATTCAGTTCACCAATATTTTGTTGATGATTTTTGCATCTGAGTTCATCAGTGATATTGGCCTGTAGTTGTCCTTCTTTGTGTTGTCCTTGTCTGGTTTTGGTATCAGGGTAATGTGGGCCTCATAAAATATGTTGGGAAGTGTTCCATCTTCTTCCATTTTTTGGAATAGTTTGTGAAGGATAGGTACTAAATCTTCTTTGACTGTTTGGGAGAATTCTCCATAGAAGCCAGTCTTTGATCCATTTTGAGTTAACTTTTATACATGGTGTGAAGTAATGATTCAACCTAATTCTTTTTCATGTGGATATACAGTTGTCCCAGCATTGGTTGTTACAGAGATTTGTCAGGAGCTCGGCTGAGCTAGGAGAAAGAGTGAACTACACTGCTGGGTGCTGGAGTAGCTAATTAAAACAATAAGCTAAAAATAAAATAGTTAAGCCTTTGTTTATTTACTGTGATCATATAAGCAAATGTCTAACACTGGAGGAAATACCAACTCCACCTATTTCATTTCCCCCATGAAGTGGAGCAATAGTTGGATCAGTGCAGGCTTAGGTGTAGACTCAATGTTGCAGGAACCTCAAGCACAAGGTTCTGGCAGTTTTGTGGACTGGAGAGGGGACAGGTGAGTGGAAAGCAGTTACAGGAAAACTGCTGGTGGCTGAGTCAGAATGGGGGGGATATCTTCAAGATTTCCCCTTCCCACACCACCTAACCAGGATTTCACAGAGATAACTTAAGAGGACTTCAGACAAAGGCCTCAGGTAAAGAGATCTAGGGAAAAAGGCACACCAGGACTAGGAATGCAAAATGTGTAAAAGTGTGACCAGCCGGGAGGGCCTGAGACTTGACTGCAGCTACCTTCAAAGACTGCTGTGCATGGGCTCTGCACCAGTTCTGGTGTAGAAAAGACAGGCTTCCCCTATGAGATCTGTCAGATAGAGCCTTTGTAATTACCTATTGTCAGGCCTGAAAAATTACGAAGAGGTTTTTAACCAGGAGCCGGACTCCTCAAAACTGTTTTTTTCTATTGAATAGTCTTGACACCCTTGCCATCAATCAATTCACCAAAGCCACTTGGGTTTATTTCTAGGCTTTCAATTTTATTCTATTGATGCATATGCCTTTCCTTATGTAACATAATATTTTGATTACTGAAGATTTATAGTAAATTTTGGAATCAGCAAGTGTGAGTTCTCCAATTTTGTTCTTCTTTTTCAGGAGCATTTTAGCTGTTCAGGGTCCTTTGTAACTTCATAAAAATTTTAAGATCAGCATTTCCGTTACTAAAAAATGGTTGTTGGGATTTTGGTAGGGGTTGAATTGAATCTGAAGATTGCTTGGCAAAGTATTACAATCTTGACAACGTTAAATCTTCCAATGCATGAATGTGGGATGTGTTTGTATTTCTTTAGGTATTCTTTAATTACTTTCAGCAGAATTTTTTAGTTTTCAGGGTACAAGTCTTAAACCTCCCTGGTTAAATTTGTTCATGAAAATTTTATTCTCTTTGATGCTATTAGAAATGGAATTGTTTTCTTAATTTTCTCATTGTATTGTTCATTGATTGTGCATAGAAACACATTTGATTTTTAATGATGATCTTGAATTCTGAAAATTTGTTTTACTCATTTATTATCTCTAATAGTTTTCTGTGGAATCTTTATAATTTTTATTTATACAATTCCATCTGTGAGTAGATATAGGTTAACTTCCTTCTTTCCAATTTGGATGTTTTTTAATTACAATTTCTTGCCTAATAATTCTTCAGTACAATGTCGAATAGAGGTGGCAAAATGGGCATACTTGCCTTGTTCCTGGTCTTAGGTGAAAAGCATCCAGTCTTTTACCACTAAGTATAATATTAGCTGTGGGTTTGTTGAAGATGACCTTATCAAGTTGAGGAAATTTCCTTTTTTTCTGGTACATTGATTTTTTATCAATTTTTAAAATTTTGCCAAATGCTGTTTCTGTATCAGTTGAAATGATCATGTGTTCTTATTCTTTCATTCTATTAATATGGTATATTCCATCATTGGTTTTTGAATGTAGAACCATCTTCAAATTCCTAGAATAAATCTCAGTTTGTCATAATGTATAAGCCTTTTAATATGCTGCTTTATTTGGTTTGATAGAATTTTGTTGAAGATTTTTAAATCTATATTGATAAGGGATGTTGGTCTGTAGTTTCCTATACTCTGATGTCTGAATTTGGTGCCAGGCTCATGCTAGCCTCATAGAATGATTTAGGAAGTGCTCCCTCTTTCTCTATTTTTTGGGGTGTTTGATAAGCACTGGTTTAAATTCTTTAATGTCTGGTAGCCATCTGGTCCTGGATATTTCCTTGTTATGAATTCCTTTTATTATGAATCAATCATTTTGCTTGTTATACAGTCAAGCCTCATTATTCGCAGATTCCATATTTGTGAATTTTCCTACTGGACAATATTTATTTGTAGCCCCAAAAGGAACACTTGCAACACTTTTGTGGCATTTCCTCATAATGCAAAGAATTTCAAAAGAGTTGAGTCACCTGACACACATGTTACCAGCACAGGTTAAACAAGGTGACATTCTCTTTTCTTTATCTTGTATTTTTGCCTTTTGTAAAACAGCTTTTGAGGTATAATTGAAATACAAAGAAAAACTGCATATGATTAATATGTATAATTTGATGAGTTTGGACATATGCCTATATACATATATGAGTTTATTTCTTGGATTTTTATTCTGTCCCATTGGTCTAAATGTCTGTTTTTATGGCAATATCATTCTGTTTAATTACTGTAGCTTTGTAGTATATTTTGAAATCAGGAAGTGTGATGCCTCCAGCTTTGTTCTTCTTTCTCAAGATCACTTTGACTATTAAGGATCTTTTTGTGGTTCCATATGAATTTTAGGATAATTTTTTAAATGTCTTTAGAAAATGCTATCAGTGTATCACTGGGGATTACATTGCATCTGTATATCGATTTGGGTAGTATGGATATTTTAACAGTAATGTCTTCCAGTTATAAACATATGACATTTTTAAATTTACTTATGTCTTCTTTAATTAAGTTTTGTAGTTTTCAGTGGACAAGTATTTAAACTCCTTGGTTAAGTTTATTCCTAAGTATTTTATTCTGTTTGATAATATTGTAAATGAGATTTTTTTCTTAATTTGCTTTTCAGATGGGTCATTGTTAGAATATAAAAACAGAACTGATTTTTTATGTTGATTTTTTTTATCCTGAAACTTCAATGAATCTGTTTATTAGTTCTAATAACTTTTTTGAGTCTTTAGTGATTTCTATATTTAAGGTCAAGTTATTGGCAAACAGAAGTAATCTTATTTCCTCTTCTCTGATTTGGATGTCTTTTATTTCTTTTTCTTAAATAATTTCTCTCATTAAGACATCCATTACTATGTTGAAAAGAAGTAGTGGGAGTGGGTACCTTTGGTTTTCTCCTGATCTTAAAGAAAAGGTTTTCAGTTTTTCACCATTGAATATAATGTTAGATATGGGATTGTTATATTTGACCTTTATTATATTGAGGTACATTCCTTCTATTTCTAGTTTGTTGAACACTTTTATCATAAAAGGATATTGAGTTTTGTCAAATGCTTTTTCTGTGTATATTAAAACGGTCATGTGGTTTTTCTACTTCATCCTATTAACATGTATCACATTTTTTTGATTTATGTATGTCGAACTATCCTTGAATTACTGGGATAAACCCCACTTGATCATGTTGTATGAGGCTTTTCATGTGTGTTGAAATTAGTTCGCTAGTATTTTGTTGAACATTTTTGCATCTATGTACATCAGGGATATTGGCTTTTAATATTCTATTGTAGTTTTCTTCTCTGGCTTTGGAATCAGAGAAATGTTGGCCTTGTAAATGAGGTTCGAAGTATTCCCTTGTTTTCAATTTTTTTTGAAGAATATGAGGATTGGCTTTAATTCTTCCTTAAATGTTTTGGTAGAATTCACCAGTAAAGCAATCTGTCCTAGACTTTACTTCTTTGGGAAATTTTTAATTACTAAATCAATCTCCTTACTTGTTATTGGTCTGTTCAGATTTTCTATTTCTACATGGTGCAGTCTTGGTAGGTTATATGTTTTTGAGGAATTTTTCCAATTTTTATGGGTTATCAAACTTGGCATAAAACTGTTCATAGTAGTCTCTTATGATCATTTATATTTCTCTGGTAACGGTTGTAATTTCTTTTCTTTCATTTAAGATTTTATTTATTTTTCTTTTTTTCTCAGCCTACCTCAAAATTTGTCAATTTTATTGTTTTTGAAAACCAAATCTTACTTTCACTGATTTTTTTCTCTTCTCTATTTCATTTGTGTCTGTTCTAATCTTTATTATTTCCTTCCTTTTGTGGACTTTGAGCTTACTTTGATCTTTTTTCTAGTTCCCGGTGTTAATTTAGCTTGACATATTTCTCTTTTTGCTTAACAAAATTTAACATAGGTGCATATCGCTATAAACTTTCATCTTTTTTTTTAGACTATGACTCTGAAATTTTATTTAATGTGAAATAAAATGTTTCTTTTGTCATTGTCAGTTTGCTCATAATTGAGTGCTCTGGTTTAAACAGAACTCCAACATACTATGCCTAGAAGGTGATTCTTTTCTTAGATTGTTGATTTACTCTTTAACATCATGTTTTCAGCAAGAGTCCTAAATAAGCAGTTTCATTTTTTTATTGTTTTCTTTTTTTGAATTGTAGTAACATTGGTTTATAACTTTAAATAATTTTCAGGTGTACATCATAATATATTTTGATTTCTGTGTAGATTCCATCATGGTCACCACTCAATGACTAATTACAAGCCATCACCATACACATGTGCCACATCTTTTTGCCCTCCTCCCTCCCCACTTCCCCTCTGGTAACCACCAATCCAATCTCTGTTTCTATGTATTTATTTGTCATTGTTTTTATAGTCTACTTATGAGTGAGATCATATGGTATTTCACTTTCTCCCTCTGACTTATTTCACTTAGCATAATACCCTCAAGGTCTATCCTTGTTGTCATAAATGGACAGATTTCATTGTTTCTTATGGCTGAGTAGTATTCCATTGTGTATACATACCACATCTTTTTTATCCATTTGTCCCTTGGTGGGCACCTAGGTTGCTTCCAAGTCTTGGCTATCATGAATAATGCTGCAATGAACATGGGTGCATGCATCTTTATGCGTTTGTGTTTTCAAGTTCTGTGGATAAATTCCCAGAAGTGGAATAGCTGGATCACATGGTAGATCTATTCTTAATTTTCTGAGAAATCTCCATACTGTTTTCCATAGTGGCTGCACCAGTTTGAACTCCATCCAGCAGTGTATGAGGATTGCCTTCTCTACACATCCTCTCCAACACTTATTGTTTTCTGTCTTGTTAATTATAGCCATTCTGATGGGAGTGAGGTGATATCTCGTTGTAGTTTGGATTTGCATTTCCCTGACAGTTAATGATGTTGAACATCTTTTCACGTGCCTGTTGGCAATCTGTATATCTTCTTTGGAGAAATCTCTGTTCAGTTCTTTTGTGCATTTTTTAATTGGGCTGTTAGATTTTTTGTTGTTGAGATGTATGAGTTTTTTGTATATTAGCCCCTTATCTGATATATGGTTTGCAAATATCTTCTCCCAATTGTTAGGTTGTCTTTTCATGTTGTTGATGGTTTCCTTTGCTGTGCAGAACCTTTTTAGTTTGATGTTGTCCCATTTGTTTATTCTTTCTATTGTTTCCCTTGCCCACTCATGCATGGTATTTGAAAAAATGGTGCAAAGACCAATGTTGAAGAACCTACTGCCTATGTTTCTTCTAGAAGTTTAATGGTTTCAGATCTTACATTCAAGTCTTTAATGCACTTTGAGTTGACTTTTATGCATGGTGTAAGAAAATGGTCTACGTTCACTCTTTTGCATGTGGCTGTGCAGTTTTCCCAACACCATTTATTGAAGAGACTTTCCTTTCTCCATTGTATGTTCTTGGCCCCCTTGTCTAAAATTAGCAGTCTGTAGACGTGTGGGATTATTTATGGGCTTTCAATTTTGTTCCATTTATCTGTGTGTCTGTTTTTGTGCCAGTATCATGCTATTTTCATTACTATAGCTTTGTAGTATATTTTGAAATCAGGGAGTGTGATACCTCCAGCTTTATTCTTTTTTCTCAGGATTCCTTTGTCTATTCGGAGTCTTTTGTTCTTCCATATAAATTTTAGGATTCTTTGTTCTATTTCTGTGAAGAATGTTGTTGGAACTTGGATAGGGATTGTGTTGAATCTATAGATTGCTTTAGGAGGTGTGGATATTTGAACTATGTTAATTCTTCCAATCCAAGAGCACAGAATATCTTTCCCTTTCTTTGTCTCCTTCAATTTCTTTCAACGATGTTTTATAGTTTTCACTGTACAGATCTTCAACCTCTTTGGTTAAGTTTATTCATAGATATTTTATTCTTTTGGTTGTAATTGTACATGGGATTGTATACTTAATTTCTTTCTGGAGCATTGTTGTCAGTGCATAGAAATGCAACTGATTTTTGTATGCTGATTTTGTATCCTGCAACTTGACTGTATTTATTATTTCTAGATACTTTTGGTAGATTCTTTAGAGTTTTGTATATATAAGGTCATATGATCTGCAAATAGTGACAGTTTTGCTTTTTCCTTTCCAATTTGAATCCCTTTTATTTCTTTTTCTTTCCTGATTGCTATGGTTAAGACTTTCAATACTATGTTAAATAAGAGTGGTGAAAATGGGCATCCTTGTCTGATTCTGGTTCCTAGAGGGATAGCTTTCAGTTTTTCTCAATTGATAATGATATTAGCAGTGGGTTTGTCACATATGACCTTGGTTACATTGAGATATTTCCTTTTATACCCATTTTATTTAGATTTTTTATCATAAACAATGCTGTATCTTGTCAAATACTTTCTCTGCATCTATTGAGAGCATCACGTGATTTTTATTCTTCATTTTGTTAATGTGGTGTATCACTTTGATTGATTTCTGGATGTTGAACCATCCCTGTATCCTTGGAATAAATCTTACTTGATCATGGTGTATGATCTTTTTAATGCATTGTTGTATTCAATTTGCTAGTATTTTGTTGAGGATTTTTGCATCAATGTTTATCAGCGATATTGGCTTGTAATTTTCTTTTTTTGCATTGTCCTTGTCTGGTTTTAGTATCAGGGTAATGTTGGCATCATAGAGTGAGTTAGGAAGTTTCCCTTTCTCTTTAATTTTTTGGAAGAGTTTGAGCAGGATAGGTATTAAGTCTTCTTTGGCTGTTTGGTAGAATTCACTATGAAAGCCATCTGGATTTTTATTTTTAGGGAGGTTTTTGATCACAGTTTCGATCTTCTTACTGGTGATTAGTTTATTCAAATCTGTATTTCTTCTTGATTCAGTTTTAGAAGTTGTATGATTCTAAGAATTTATCCATTTCTTCTAGATTATGCAATTCATTAGCATATAGCTTTTCATAGTATTCTGTTGGAATATTTTGTGTTTCTGAGATGTCTTTTGTAATTTATTCTCTTTCCTTTCTGATTTTATTTATTTGAGCCCTCTCTATTTTTTTCTTAGTGAGTCTAGCTAAAGGTTTGCCAAAGTTTTTAAACCAGTTCTTAGTTTCATTGATTCTTTCTATTGTTTTTTCATAAAGTCTCTATTTCTTTTATTTCTGATCTGATTTTTTTTATTTCCTTCCTTCTGCTGATTTTGGGCTTTTATTGTTCTTCTTTTTCCAATTCCTTTAGGTGCACTGTTCGCTTGTTTATTTGGGATTTTTCATGTTTGTTGATGTAAGCATGGATTGCTATAAACTTCCCTCTTATAATGGCTTTTGCTGTATCCCATAGATTTTGCCATGTCGGATTTTCATTTTCATTTGTCTCCAGGAATTTTTTGATTTCTCCTTTGATTTCTTCATTGACCCAATCGTTGTTCAGTAGCATTTTGTTTAATCTCCACATATTTGTGTTTTTTCTGATTTTCTTCCTGTCGTTGACTTCTAGTTTCATATCTTTGTGTTCAGAAAAGATGCTTGGTCTTACTTCATTCTTCTTAAATTTATTTAGACTTTTTTGTGGCCTAATATGTGATCAGTCCTGGAGAATGTTCCACATGCCTTTGAAAAGAATGTGTATTCTGTGGTTTTTGGATGGAATGTTGTATATATATCTACTAAGTCCCTCTGGTCTAATGTGTTATATAAGACCAATGCTTCCATAATGATTCTCTGTTTGACTGATCTCTCCATTGGTCTAAGTGGAGTTTTAAAGTTCCCTACTATTGCTGTGTTGCTATTTCTCCTTTTATGTCTGTTAATAATTGTTTTATATGTTGAGGCGCTCCTATGTTGAGTGCATAGATATTTATAAGTGTTCTATCCTCTTGTTGGATTGTTTCCTTTATCATTATGTAGTGCCCTTCTTTGTCTCTTGTTACAGTATTGTTTTAAAGTCTATTTTGTCTGATATAAGTATTGCTACGCTTGCTTTCTTTTCTTTGCCGTTTGCATGGAATATCTTTTTCCATCCCTTCACTATCAGTTTTTGAGTGTCTTTAGGTCTGAAGTCTCTTGTATGCAGCTTATATATTGGTCTTGTTTTTTTTTTTTGTCCAGTCTGTCACCCTATGCCTTTTGATTGGAACATTTAGTCCATTGACATTTAAAGTAGCTATTGATAAGTATCTATTTATTTCCATTTTACTTTTTTCTAAATGTTTTAGTAGTTCACTGTTCCTTTCTTCTTCTCTTGGTCTCTTCTTTTGTGGTTTGAGGGTTTCTTTAGTATTCTTTTTGAGTATTTAATATAGGTTTCTAGTTTGTGATTACCATGAGGTTCATATGTAATAATCTATGTACATAGCAATCTATACTGAGTTGATACTCTCTTTAGTTTGACCTCTTTCTAAGAGCTCTACTCGTTTACTCCCCTCCTCCCATATTTTATGTTTTTGATATTATATCTAGCCTCTTATTTTGTGTGTGTGTGTGTCCATTACCCTCTTATCGTTGACATATTTGATTTTAGTACTTTTGTCTTTTAACCTTCATAATATCTTTATAGATGGTTGATCTGCTACTTTTACTGTACTTTTGCCTTTACCAGTGATTTTATTGCCTTTTTTTTGATAATTTTCTTATTCCTCTTTGTGGTCTTCTTTTTCCAAACTTAGATACATCCCTTCAGTATTTCTTGTAGAATTGGTTTCTTGGTGATAAAGTCCTTTAAGTTTTGCTTGTCTGGGAAATTTTTATCTTTCCTTCCATTCTGAATGATAACCTTGACAGGCAGAGTATTCTTGGCTGTAGGCTCTTTCCTGTCATGACTTTAAAGATATCGTGACACTCTCTTCTACCCTGGAGAGTTTTGGCTGAGAATTCTGCTGACACTCCTACAGGGTTTCCTTTGTATGTCACTTACTTTTCTCTTGCATCTTTTAGGATTGCTATTTATGTTTAATTTTGGACATTTTAATTATAATGTGTCTTGGTGTTGGCCTCTTTGAGTTTATCTTGTTTGGTGATCTCTGTGCTTCCTGTACTTCGATGTCTGTTTCCTTCCTTAGGTTAGGAAAGTTTTCAGCTATTATTTCTTCACATAGATTCTCTGCCCTTTTGTCTCTTTCTTCTCCTTCTGGGACACCTATAATATGAATGTTAGTGTGCTTGATCTTGTTCCAGAGTTCCCTTAGATTGTTCTCATTCTTTTTAAATCTATTTTTACCTGTTCAGCTTGTGTGATTTTTCCTAGTCTTTCATCAAGTTCACTGGTCCATTCTTCTGTATCATCTACTCTGCTATTGAGTCTCTCTAGTGAATTTTTCACTTCCAGTAGTGTATTCTTCATTTCTGAATTGATTCTTTTTATATTTTCCAATTCTTAGTTGACATTCCCACTGTGTTCATCCAATCTTCTCCCCAGTCAGCATTGTTATGACTTTTTGTTTGAACTCTTTGTCAGGTAGATTGTTTGTTTCTGTTTCACTTAGTTCTTTTCCTGGGGTTTTGTCCTATTCCCTTCTTTGGAACATATTCCTTTGCCTCCTCATTTTGCCTCTTTTTCTGTGTGTATATCTATATAATAGGTTGATCGGCTATGTCTCCTGATCTTCGAGAAGTGACCTTACGTAAGAGAAACCTTTTGAGGCCCAGCAGTATGGTTCCCCTCCCATCACCAGTCCAAATTTTCCAGGCGTCACTGCTGTGTGGGTTATGTCTGTCCTGCTGTGGTAGGGTTGTGCTTGCTGCAAGTGCCCAGGGAGTCTAGGCTTTCCCTCCTGGCTGGCTGTTTGTAAATCAGATTTGGGGAACCTCAGCACAGTTGGCTGCAAGGTCTAATAGTGCATGCCTGTTGCAGTTTTTCTGCTGAGTAGGCCCCCAGTGTGTCTGGCTGCTAGGCTCAGGTGTTTATAATTGCTGTAGGCCTCAGGCTATTGTCAGTTCCCTCAGGATTGGAGCTGAGTGGGGCTGGCCCTAGGCATGGGAGCACCCAATTGTTTCAGGATTTGGAAGGTGTGGCTGATTCCCTATGAGGCTATTTAAGAAGCATAGGTCTTCTGCCACTAAGTCCCACTCCCCACATATCCACACACACTGTCCTGTGTTCATGTCACAACCCCCTGGAGCATACCCCACTGCAGAGGCCCCCACACTCTCCACCAATGCCCCCCACACTACACATGCACCTCATGTAGTCCCTGCCCCACAGAGGCATACACACTCACCTGCTGCAGAGGATTGAGGCACCCAGTCTATGCAGGCTGGCAAGTAGCCTGAGGGCTGGCTGTCAGGTGGGGCCAGTCCCTAGGGAAGGCTGTCTTCCCTGGCTGGGTATTCTAGTGGGTGTGGCAGACCCTTGGGCTAACAGGCCAGGGGAAGACCTCCAATGGCATCTGCCAGTATCTGTGCCAGCATGCCTGGACTAGGTCACAGAAATGGCTACTGCCAATATCTCAGTCCCCAGAGAGGTCTCACCTCTCAATGAGATGCACCCAGAGCCTACCAGATGAGATTCTTTTCACCAAAAGATTACTCACCTTTCTTTATGGTGATTTTAGGTTGCTTTCTGAGAGAGGTGAATATGTGCATGGCCCTGTAAGAGCTGATTTTTTCCACTTGTGTCTGGTAGATTTTTCTGGGGGTATTCTCTATTGCAGTTAATAGCAATCGAAGGTAGATATTATGACACTCATCTCAGTTGTGCTGAGTCTGAAGTGTGCTCATAGTGGTAATATGCTCCTACTCAGTTCCCCCCACTGCTCCAGGTAAGTCTGCATATCTTAGGTTTGCTCCTGGCCAGCCAGCTGTGAAGCTCTGTGTCTCACAAAGGTGGCTTTTTTTCTCTCCAGAAAGGAATTTCTGCCTCTTCCACCTCAGTCAAGACTGTCCCTTGCTGTTGGGGTTCTTTCTATCCAGTTTTCAGTTCTCCCTCAGGGGTAATTTTTCCAGGAATAGTTGTAACTTGGTTGTGTTCATGGGAGGAGGTGAGTTCAGAGTCCGCCTATGCCACAATCTTGTTGAGGTCTCCTAAACTTTCATCTTAATACTGCTTTTGCTGCATCATGTGTTTCCTATGTTGTCTTTTTACTTTCATTTGTCCTAAGATATGTTATGATTTTCCTTTTGGTTTCTTCTTAGATCCATTGGTTGTCCAGTACTGTGTTCTTTAATTTCTTTAATTTAATTTACCTTTCATTATTAACCTAGTTTCATTTCTTTCTGCTTAAAAAACATTTTGTTCGATTTCAATCTAATTAAATTTGTCGATATTTGTTTTGTGACCTAACATCTGATCAGTCCTGCAAAATGTTCTGTCTATGTTTCAGAAAATTGTATGTTTTGTTGTTCTTGGGTAAAATGTGTTGTATATGTCTGTAAGATCCATTTGATCTTCAGTGTTTTTCAAGTCTACTATTCCTTCACTGGTTTACTCTCTGGATATTCTCTCCATTATACACAGTGGTGTATTGACATCTTCTATTACTGTTTTATTACAGTCTATTTCTCCCTTCAGTTTGGTCCATATCTGATACATGTATTTAGATGCTATGATGTTCAGTGAATTTATATTTATAATTGTAATGCCTTTGTGGTGATTTAATCCTTTTGCCTTCATATAAAGCTCTTCTTTGTCTCTTATGACAGAATTTTACTTGATGTCTATTTTCTCTGATACAAGTAGAGCTACCCTTGCTCTTGTTTCACCATTTGCATGAAATATCTTTTCCATCTCTTCACTTTCACCCTATGTGTTTCCTTGAATATAAAATGTGTACTTGTACATATTATACAATTGGGTCTTGTTTTATCCATTCAGTAACACTATGTCTTTTTACTGGACAGTTTGACCCATTTCTATTTAAAATAGTTATTGATAGAGAAGGACTTAATGTTGCCAGTACCATGTTGAATAAAAGTGATGAGATTTGGCATCTTTTTCTTGTTCCTGATCTAGAGGAGATGCTTCCAGCTTTTTACTAAGTATGGTGTTAGTTGTGGGCTTGCCATATATGGCCCTTATAATGTTGAGGTATGTTCTTTCTATACCTAATTTGTTGAGAGTTTTTATCATGAAATGTTGAATTTTGTCCAACAATTTTTCTGCATCTATTGGGATGATCATATCATTTTTATTTTTCAGTGTTGTAATATGGTGTATCACATTTATTGATTTGCATATGTTGATGCATCATCACTTCCCAGGGATATATCCAAATTGATCATGATGTATAATCTTTTAAATGTGCTGTTTAAGGGGCTGACCCCGTGGCCGAGTGGTTAAGTTCGCGTGCTCTGCTGCAGGCAGCCCAGTGTTTCGTTGGTTCGAATCCTGGGCGCGGACATGGCACTGCTCATCAGACCACGCTGAGGCAGTGTCCCACATGCCACAACTAGAAGAACCCTCAACGAAGAATATACAACTATGTACCGGGGGGCTTTGGGGAGAAAAAGGAACTAATAAAATCTTAAAATAAAAAAAAAAATGTGCTGTTTAAGTCAGTTTCCTGGTATTTTGTTGAATATTTTTACATCTACATTTATCAGGTAATTTGTCTTGTAATGGTTTTTCTTGTAGTTTCCTAGCCTACTTTGGTATCAAGGTATTATCTCAACTTTCATTTCTGAATTTACTAATTTGAATCATCTCTCTTTTTTCTTAGTCTAGCTAAACATTTGTCAATTTTGTTTGCCTTTTCAAAACCCAATTCTTATTTTGTTGATCTTTTCTGTTATCTTTCTACTTATTAGTTCATTTATTTCTGCTCTGATCTTTGTTATTTTCTTCTAACTTTGTGCTTAGATTGCTCTTCTTTCTCTTGTTCGCTGAGGTATAAATTTAGCTTGTTTATTTGTCATCTTTCTTTTTCTTAAATGTAGGCATTTATTGCTGTAACTTTCCTTTCAGAGGTGGTTTGTCTGCCTCCCATAAGTTTTGGTATGTTGTTTTTCTTTTTTGTTTGTCTCAAGATGATTTTGATTTTCCTTTTTTCATTTATTCTTTGACCCATTGTTTGTTCAGTAGTGAAGCCTCCATGTATTTGTGAATTTTCGAGGTTTCCTCCTTTTATTGATTTCTAGTTTCATATCATTGGGGTCAGAAAAGATACTTGTTATATTTAAATTTTCTTGAATTTGTTAAGACTTGTTTTGTGGCCTAACAAATGATAGAGCCAAGAAAATATGCCATGAACTCTTAAGAATATGTGTTCTGCTGCTGTTGGACAGAATGTTTTCTCTATATCTGTTTGGTCCATTTACTAAATTGTAGTTCAGTTCCAATGTTTTTTATTTTTGATTGATTTTCAGTCTGTATAATCTTTCCATTGTTAATAAGGGTTAATGAAATTCTCTACTATTACAGGATTGCTATCTATTTCTCCCTTCAAATTTGTTCTTAATTGCTTTATATATTTAGGTGCTTTGATATTGAGTGCATATATATTTACTGCTATTTCCTCTTGAGGAATTAACCACTTATTTATTACATAATTATCTTCTTTCTCTCTTATAATAGTTTTGACTTAAAATCTATTCTCTCTGACATAAGTATAGCTACCCCTGCTCTCTTTTGGTTTCCCTTTGCATGGAATATCTTCTTCAATCCATTCACTTTGAGCCTCTGTGTGTTGTTAAATCTGGAGTGAGTCTACTGTAGGCAGCATATAGTTGGGGTTTCTCTTTTATTTTTTATCCACAGCTATGTCCTTTGATTAGAGAATTTAATCTATTTACACTTAAAGTAATTATTCATTAGTAAGGACTTACTATTGCCATTTTACTTGTTTTCTAAGAGTTTTGTAGACACTTTGTTACTTTCTTCCTCTCTTGCTGACTTCCTTCATGATTTGATGATTTTCTATTGTAGTATGCTTTGATTCCTTTCACTTTACATTTGTGTATCTACTATAGGTGTTGCTTTGTTATCATGAGGCTTACATAAATCATCTTATAGTTATAACAGCCTGTTTTAAGCTGATAACAACTTAACTTTGTGTGCATACAAATTCTCGACTCCTTTACTCCTCTGAAACACATTTTATGCTTTTGATGCCACAATTTACATTTTTATATTGTATATTCATTAAGAAATTTTTTGTAGCTTTAGATATTTTTGATTATTTCATTTTTAACCTTTACACTAGAGTTATAATTGATTGATACACCATCATTACAATATTAGTGTATTCTGAATTTGGTCATTTATTTACCTTTGCTGAGTTAGTTTTATACTTTCACATGATTTCATGTTAGTAGTTAGCATCCTTTCTTTTAAGCTTAAAGAACGCCCTTTAGCCTTTCTTGTAAGGCAAGTCTAGGGGTAATAAACTCCCTTAGCTTTTGTTTACCTGGAAATATATTTTTCTCTCCTTTATTTAAGGATAGCTTTGCCAGGTAAAGTATTCTTGACTGGAAGGTGTTTTTTCCTTTCAGCTCTTTGAATATGTCATTCTACTCTCTCCTGGCCTATAGGTTTCTGCTGAGCAGTCTGCTCATAGTCTTCTTGGAGTTCTATTTTATGACAAACTTCTTTTATCTTACTGCTTTCAAGATTCTTTCTTTGCTTTGATTTTTGGCAGTTTTATTTTAATGTGCCTTGGTAAAGTCTTCTTTGAGTTAAACCTAATTTGAGATCATTAAGTTTCATGTTCCTGGATGTCCATATATTTCCCCAGATTTGGAAAGTTTTCAGTCACTATTGTTCTTTTTTTAATAAATTATCTTCCCCTTTCTCTCTCTCTTCTATTTCTGGGATCCCCATAATGCAAATATCTTTTAGACTTTTGGTGTCCCATAAGTCCCATAGGCTTTCTTCTTTCCTTTCCATTCTTTTCTCTCTTATTTAAGGCTAATAAGAGTGCCTTATTTATTAAAGAAGCCTGAGCTTCTTTACAACAATTATTTTGAAATCTTTCTCAGGCAATTCATGGATCTCCATTTTTAAAGGACACTTATTGGAGATCTGCTGTATCTTTTTAGTGGAATCATGTTTCTCTAATTCTTTGTGATCCTTGTAACTGTCATAGGTGTCTGCACATTTGAAGCAAAAGTAACGTCTTCTAGACTTTATGAACTGTCTTCAGTAAGGAAGATCTTTCATCTCTGGTTGGGGGAAATATTGAAGTATACTGTGACCCCAGGTCTAGTGGGGTGCCAGGTGTAGGGATGTATGGTGTCTTAGTTTAGGCAGGTGGTGTCCACAATACGGACAACTGTGTGATCTTTGGCAGTAAGATCTATGAAGTGTTCATGGTGGCTGCAAGGACTGATGGGGTCCTCAGCATTGCCTCCAGGTCCAGCAATGAGGGAGGTGGGCAAGTGATGGTGGTGGCCAAAGCCAATGACTCCAAAGCACATGCTAGGCTGTGGAGGCCTGTTTCAGTTCCCTGAACAGTGGCAGGTGCTGGCTACAGGCTCATGTGTAATGGTGAAGGCCAGGGCCAATGTCAGGGGCTGGGGCCAACTGTAGGTGCATGAGCAGCTATGGTGTCCCAGTCTGTCAATGTGCACTTGCATGGTTTCATGGCCTAGTGACAGGCACATGGACGGCCAGGGGTATAGTGAAGGTAGTTGGGGAAGATTATGTGCTGGTTCATGGTTGCAGAGTTTATTTCTGTGCATGTGCAGTGGTAGAGGCCAGTGTTTGTGCTGGCTCCAGGCACCTGAGCAGCTGTGAATGTCTGAGCTATTGACATACACTCATGTGGCTACAGGGGCTAGCCACAAGTATGTGCATGATGATAGACAGCCAGTGATGAAAGTTGGGGCCAACAGAGTGCAGATGCATTGCTGCACATTTAGCTGTTCGTGCATATGAGGTGCAGCTCTGTGACAGGGGTCAAGACCAGATCCTGATGCAGAAGCATCTGTGAGGCTTTGGCTGCTGGCATGTACTTGTGTGGCTGCAGGGTCTAGCTGTGAGCACACATGCAACAAAGGAGGCTGTGGACAGGAGTCAGGGCAAGTGATGTGCAAGTGTGGGGCTGCAGATGCTTGTTGTGGGCATGCCTGTTGGTGGAGGCCACTGACAGGATTTGGATCTGGATCTGGATGGACAAGCAGCTGTGGTGGCCTGGGCTGTCAGTGTGCACTCATGTGCAAACAGGGGCTAGCCATAGGCACACACACAACTGTGGAGGCTGGTGACAGGAGTCTGGACCTGAGGCATGCAGGTACAGAGCTGCCATTGCTAGCTACAGGTGTGTGCATTGGTGCAGGCCAGTGACAGGAGTCAGGGCCAGATTTGGGCCCATGAGCAGCTGTGGAGGCCTTTGCGATCAGTGTGCACTTGTGTGTAAACGGGGCTGCCACTGGTACTGCCGCCACTTCCAAGATGTTCAGCTTTGCATGGGGCTGCTGCTGCTACACTGGTCTTCAGGTGTGCAGGGCTGGGCCTCCCTCACCTCCACTCACAGAAGCCCACCACTGCATGAGGATCTGCATCCTGGATCACTGCTGCTGGAGTGGGAGAGGCACTGCTCCCCTAGTTCCACTGCTTCCAAGGGGTCCAGTCCACCTACCTTCAGATGTATAGATGCCTGGTTCTCTTAGGCATCCTGTTGTACTGAACAGGGAATCCTCTGTTGGTCCATAGATACCTGTTTGGTTTTAATTTAGAGGGGGAGACAAAGGCAAGCTCTTACACCACCATGATGCTGACATCACTCTAACTACCAATTTTGTTACTATTTGCTATTTACAGCCCTGTGCTTTGTTTCTATTTTTGTCTTCCACTCTTTTGCTGCCTTCTCTTGTTTTAATTCAGCATTTTATATAATCTCATTTTTCTCCGTTCTTGACATATCATATACTTTAAAACTGTTTTAGTGTTTTCCCTTGTGTTTACAGTATATATTTACAACTAATTAAATCGACTTTTAAAATAACACTATATTACTTCACAGGTAGTGCAAGAGCCTTATAAAAGAATATTCTCAGTTCCTCCCTTTTGTACCTTTGCTGTCATTGATTTCACTTATCTATAAGATACAATCACCTACAACAATGCTACTACCATGATTTTGAACAAGAATGTATCCATTTCTTCTAGGTTATCCAATTTGTGGGCCTATAGTTTTTCACAGTATTCTCTTATAATCATTTGTATTTCTGCAATATCTGCTGTAATTTCTCCTCTTTCATTTCTAATTTTATTTATTTGAGCCTTCTCTCTTTTTTCCTTGGTGAGTCTGGCTAAGGATTTGTCAATTTTGTTTATCTTCTCAAAGAACTAGCTCGTAGTTTCATTAAATCCTTTCTACTGTTTTTTTTAAGTCTCTATTTCATTTATTTCTCCTCTGATTTTTATTATTTTCCTCCTTCTGCTGACTATTGGCTTTGTTTGTTCTTCTTTTTGTAATTCTGTTAGGTGCACTTTAAGATTAGTTATTTGAGGTTTTTCTTGCTTGTTGAGATAGACCTGTATTGCCTGGATATTTATCCAAAGAACATGAAATCAATGATCCAAGGAGATTTATGCACGCCTATGTTCATTGTAGCATTATTCACAATAGCCAAGATGTCGAACCAACCCAAGTGTCCTTCTACAGATGAATGGATAAAGAAGATGTGGTATATATACACAATAGAATACTACTCAGCCATTAAAAAAGAAAATTGTCGCATTTGAAACAACATGGATGGAACTTGAAGGCATGATGTTAAGCAAAGTAAGCCAGACAGAGAAAGACAAATACTGCATGAGTTCACTCATATGCGGAAGATAAATACAGGGATAAAGAGAACAGATTAGTGCTTACCAGAGGGGAAGGGGGTTCAGGAGTGGGCAAAAGGGATAAAGGGTCACATATGTATGGTGATGGGTAAAAATTAGACTACTGGGGTGAGCACGATGAAGTGTATTCAGAAATTGATAAATAATAACACACAACTGAAATTACACAGTTATAAACCATTATGATCTCAATAAAATTACATGAAAAAAAGAATAAGAAAAATAAAATAATTTTTTATCTTTATATATTCTTTCTACAACACTTTTCCTTTTTCTGTATATCCCAGTTTCTAACATAAAACATTTCCTTTTTTTGAAGTCAAAATTTCTTATGAGGTGGGTCTACTGGTGACTAATTCCTTCAATTTTTGGTTGTCTGAGGAAGTATTTATTTCTTGTTCATTTTACATGATAATTTAACTGGCTACAGAATTCTAGGGTTGGGGGATTTTTTTCATCACTTTAAATATTTCACTCCTTTTTACTACCATGGTTTCTGAAGAGATGACTGATGTAGTTCTTATCCTGAATTGCTATACATAAGGTGTTTTTCCTCTTACTTCCTTCAGGATTTTCTATTTTATTTTCTGCAGTTTGAATATGATATGCCTAGATGTCGTTTTTTTAAAAATTTATTCTACTTGGTGTTCTCTAAGTTTCCTGGTCTGAGATTTGATGTCTATCATTGATTTGGGGAAATTCTCAGTCATTATTGCTTCAAATATTTTTTATTTTTCTTTCACTCTTCTTCTGGTATATCCTATCCATATGTTACACTTCTTGTGTTTGTTCCACAGTTCTTAGATAATTTGTTTCATTTTTTTTCTATTTCATTCTAGGTTTGGAAATTTCTATGGCATTTCTTCAATTTCACTAATTCTTTTCTTGGCTGTGTCAAATATATTGATGAGCCCATGAAGGGTGTTTTTCATTTTTGTTACAGTGGGTCTTTTTAGTATTTACTTTTTTATTCTTGTTAGAGTTTTTATCTCTCTGCTTCCATTTCCCATCTGTTCTTGCATGTTGTCCGCTTTTTCCACTAGAGCTCTTAGCATATTTATCATAGTTTTAAAAATTTCTTGTCTGATATTTTCAACATTTGTCATATATGAGTCTGGTTCTGATGCTTGTTCTATCTCTTAAAGCTATGTTTCTCATTTTTTTGGTAGGCCTTGTAAATTTTGTTTAAAGCCAGACATGATGTACTTGGTAAAAAGAACTGAAGTAAATAGGATGTAAGCATGAGGTTTTATGTTTATTCGGCTAGAAGTTAGGCTGTGTTTACTGTTCAGGTTTTAAAAGCTAAAATTTTCTCTAATGTTTTGTGTTTTTTTTTTGTTTGTTTCCCTTGTTATCCTTACATTTCCCTAGAGATTTCTTCCTAAATAAGACCTGAGATATGCAGTTAAATCAGTTGTATTATTATAAAGGAGTCTTACTGGTTTATGGGAGGAAGGAGAGCATTCCATAGTTTGTTGATTAGCTCTCAAACTGTTAGTGAGTCTGTGCTCCCGGATTGTGACCTTCACAATACTTCTCAGTTGTGTTTTTTTAACTTTGATAAGACAGAAATGTTAGAGGGGTCTGCAGTTGGGTACTTCCATTATCCCATGCACAAGGCTAGAAGGGAGTGAGATGGGTATTTCCCTTGCCTCAGGTCAGTTAGACACTTGTAAAACCACAGTATGTTAGGCTCTGATAAAATAGTTCACTTGAGGGGAGACTTTGCTGAAAAGGACTGAATAGTCTGCATATATTTCAAAATGACTACTTTTCCCCTCACTTTGACAGTGGTATAAGGATATTTTTCTCCAATATTCACTGTGAAAACCTGGTAGGGCTCCTGTAGGTAAAATTAACAAATGGATGGGACCTCTCTAAAACCGGACCCTGGTGGAGTTTTTAAATCTTAAACTTGTCCACACTGATCTTCCTTTAATTTCTCAATTATAGTTTGTTTTGGTAAACAAACTGGTAAAGGGTTCTGCAGAGGATTTTGCTCCTGGGATTCTACTCTGGTAAGCTGCAATTCTCTTTATCTGCCTGTCTCTCTTTCTAATTTGGCAGGCTATGTTTTGCCATATGACCTCACTTCTCTGATAGATCACAGAGTTGTCAATTTTCATTTTGTTTAAAGATTTTATGTTTTCCTTTTTCTCCCCAAAGCCCCCCGGTACATAGTTGTATATTCTTCGTTGTGGGTCCTTCTAGCTGTGGCATGTGGGACACTGCCTCAGCATGGTTTGATGAACAGTGCCATGTCCGCGCCCAGGATTCGAACCAATGAAACACTGGGCTGCCTGCATCGGAGTGTGCAAACTTAACCACTCGGCCATGGGGCCAGCCCCAATCAATTTTCTTTTTTTTAAGTAGTCTTTTTTAAAAAAAAAAAAAAAAAAAAAAGATTGGCCCTGAGCTAACATCTGTTGCCAAGATTTTTTAAAATCTTTTTCTTCTTGTCCCCAAAGCCTCACAGTACATAGTTGTATATCTAGTGGTAGGTCCTGCTAGTTCTGCTATGTGGGATGCAGCCTCAGCATGACTTGATGAGCAGAACTAGGTCTGCACCCAGGATGCAAAACAGTGAAAAATGGGCTGCTGAAGCAGAGCGGGTGAACTTAACCACTCAGCCATGGGGCCAGCCCCATCAATTTTCAGTTAGTTTAGCTTTTTCTTTTTGTAAAGACAAGAATGATGACATCCAAGCTTCTTACATGCTAGATTGAAAATTATATGTCCTCTTTTTGCCTATTTATAGCTACAACCACTTCTTTCCTTTCCCCCCACACTTAACTCCTAGAAGCCACTAATCTATTTATTTTCTGTTTATAGAACTTCTGTAACAATTATTTTAGGGTAGGTCTCCTTGTGATACATTCTCTTACTTTCCCTTCTGAAAATGTCTTAAATTCTTCATTTATGAAAAACGTTGTCACTTGATACAAGATTCCGAGTTGAGTTTTGTTTCTCCTCATAAAAAGCATTGTGCCACTTTCTCTGATTTCCACGGTTTCTCATGAGAAATCCTCTGTCATTCAAATTGTTTTTCCTCTCTAGGAAGGTAAGGTGACATTTGTCTCTGACTGATTTCAACATTTTTTTTCCTGGTCTTTAGTTTTTAATAGTTTACTTATGATTTGTCTCTGTGGGTCTCCTTGGGTTTTTATTCTTCAGTATTCACTTCTCTTTTTGAATCTCTAATGTTATGTCTTTTGCCAAATTTGGTAAGCTTTCAAGTAACTTTCAACACTGCTCTATTTCTCCTCTTTTTGGACTCCAGTGACAAATATTTTAGATTTCTTTTCTATTCCCCCAGGTTACGGAGTCTCTGTTTATTATATTTTCTGTTTTCTCTCTTTTGTTCAGATTGGGCAACTCACTATCATCGAGTTCGCTGATTTTTTTTTATCTTCTTTTCTTCAACTCTTCTATGGAGACTAGCTTTTATTTTGGTTATATTTTTTAATTCTAAAATTCTCACTTTTTATTTCTTTTGGTTTTTGTGATAATTTGTATTTCTTGGCTGCAGCTCTCTATTATTTATTCATTTGAAAGGTGTTCATAATTGCTCATTGAAGTATTGTTATGATGTCTGCTTTAAAATCCTTTTCAGGTGATTCTCACATCTCTGTTATCTCAGTATTAGTATCTGTTGATTACCTTCTCATTCAAATTAATAATTTTTGCTTCTTGGTATGATAAATGATTTTAAATTGATATTTTCATATTATGGACATTTTCATATATTATGAGAGTGTGAATCTTACTTAAGCATTCTATTACAGTTGGTTTTCTCTAACATTGTTTGGCAGAGGAATGGAAATGCCAATTTGTTTCCTCTATGTTGAGATTGAAGTCCAAGTTTTAATCTCTGCCTCTATAGACACAAGATAGGGGTGGGTACTCAGTGTTTGATGGTGGTGGGAGTTCTGTTTCCTCACATATTGCCACTGACTGCAGTGGGATTGGCCTCATTACCATACATGACGGTGAGAGTCATGACTCCACAAGGCAAGCTCTGGTACCACCCCCAATGAAGAGGAGGATATTTACCTTATAACTTCTGGGTGTGGGTGGACATCCAGGCTTCCTTCATGGTCTGCTCTAATATTGTGAGGGGAACTCATTACCCGCCAGTGAGGATAAAAGTCCTGGCTTCCTTCTTGGCCGCTCTGACACAGTACTGGAAGGAGCATTGGAGTGCCTCATTATACACTCATAAGGGTGGAATTATAGACTCCCCACTTTATCTGTGGTTGCATAGGTGGGTGTAACACCACAGTTTATTTAAGGGGTGTTTGGCTTATTTGAACTTTTATGTTTTTCTGTGCTTCCCCTTTCCTGGGTCCCTTAGCTAGAGAGAGCAGGGTTTAGTTGGAGCTATGTTGTCTGTTTCCATTAGTGTTCTTACACTTCATGTCTGGGATATATAAGGCAAAAAGAGGAAACACAGGAACTCACCTCCATGTCATCCCTAGCTGGTTTGCCTTCTTCTCTTCACCTTTCAGAGCCTTTTAATTTTCTTTTTATGTATAATGTCCAGGATTTTTAGTTGTACTTAGAGAAAAATATGTCTTCTCTATCTTTCCAGAAGCAGAAGTCCTCAGTTCCATACTTTTGTTAATTGAGATATAACTTACATACCATAGAGTTCACCCATTAAAAGTATACAATTCAGTGGTTTTTAGTACATTCACAATATGGTGCAACCATCACCACTATTTAATTTCAGAATATTTAATTACTACAGGAAGAAACCACATACCCAGTATCAGTCAATCCTCATTTCTTCTTTCCCAAGCCCTGGAAATGACTAATTTAATTTCTATCTCTATGTATTAGCTTATTTTAGACATTTTGTATAAATCAAATTATATAATAGGTGGCCTTTTGTGTCTGACATCTTTCATGTAGCATATTGTTTTCAAAATTCACCCCTATTTAAATTATATCAGTACTTCATCTAGCTTATAGCTGAGAAATATGCCATTGTATGAGTATCCAAGATTTTTTATACATTCATCAGTTGATGGACATTTGGGTTTTTTCTACTTCTTGACTATTATAAATAATAGTGCTTTGAGCATTTGTGTACAAGTATTTATGTGAACGTATTATTTCAATTTTCCTGGGTTTATATCTAAGTGAAGAGTTACTGGATCATATAGTAACTCTATGTTAAACCTTTTGAGGCACTTCTAAACAATTTTCCAAAGTGGCTCTGCTTTTACATTCCTACTAGCAGACTATGTGTGTTCTCATTTCTTCACAGTTTTGCCAAAGTTTATCACCTATCTTTTTAAATATAGTTACCTTAATGGTGGTGAAGAACTATCTTGTTGCAGTTTAAATTTGCATTTTTTCAAACGAATAATTATGTTGAGCATAATTTAATATGCTGTTTGGCCATTTGTATACCTTCCTTGGATAAATGTCAATTCAGATTTATTGTTCATTTTAAAAATTGGATTATTTATCATTTGATTGTTGAGGTACAAGTATTGTTTGTATATTCTGGATACTAGATCCTTATCAGATATATGGTTTTCAAGTATTTTCTCCTATTCAGCATAATGTCTTTATACTTTCTTGATAGTGTCCTTTGAAGCACAGAAGTTTTTAATTGTGATGAAGCCCAATTTATTTGGTTTTCCTCTTTTGATTACAAGTACTTAAAGTATCATATATTTAAAAAAACATTGTCTGTGGGATGCCACCACAGCATGGATTGATGAGAGGTGTGTAGGCCCATGCCTGGGATCCAAACCCATGATCTCCAGGGTGCTGAAGTAGAGTGCACAAACTTAACCACTATGCCACTGGGCCAGCCCCTATGGGTTTATTTTTTGACTCTCAATTCTATTCTATTGATCTATATAGCTGTTCTTATGCTAGTACCATATTATTTTATTTACTGTAGTTTTGTAGTAAGTTTTCTTTTTCTTAAAAGATTTTTTTTTATTTTTCCTTTTTCTCCCCAAAGCCCCCCAGCACATAGTTGTATATATATTTTTAATTGTGGGTCCTTCTAGTTGTGGCATATAGGATGCCACCTCAACATGGCCTGATGAACAGTGCCATGTCCATGCCTAGGATCTGAACTGGCAAAACCCTGGGCTGTTGAAGCAGATTGTGCAAACTTAACCACTCAGCCACGGGACCAGCCCCTGTAGTAAGTTTTCTAATTGGGAAGTGTGAGTCCTCTAATTTTTTAAAAAGATTTTTTGAATGTTCTTGGTCCCTTCCATTTCCATATAAACTTTAGGATCAGGTTGTAGTTTTCTGTAAAATAAAACCTGGAATTTTAATAGAGCTTGTGTTAAATCTGAAGATTACTTAGGGAAGTATTGCCATATTAAGAATGATAAATCATCCAGTTCATGAATATAGGGTTTATTTCTATTTATTTAGGTGTTCTTTAATTTCTTTAAACAATTATTTTTACTTTTCAGTGTACCTTGAACTGCTTTTGTTAAATTCATTCCAAAGTATTTTATTCTTTCTTATGCTTTGGAATTGAACTATTTTCTGTGTTTTATTTTGGATTTTCATTGTTAGAGTATACATGTATAATTAATTTTTGTGGTTGATCTTATATCTTTATGATTTTTAGCCCTAATAGCTTTCTTTTATGTATTCCTCAGGATTTGTATAAAAAATACAAGATTGTGTCATCTGAAAATATGCTTTTATTTATTCCTTCAAATCTGGATACCTTTCATTTCTTTTTCTTTAGTAATTCTCCTGGCTGAAACCTTCATTACAATGTTGAATACAAGTAATTATAGTGAACATTCTTCTCTTGCTCCTGATCTTAATATGAAAGCTTTCAGTATTTCGTTTTCTTCTCTGTGGGTCTTTTGATGTGGAATGATATTTGTTGTAGGTTTTTTGCATATTATTTTGGTCCTGTTGAGGAAGTTCCATTCTATATTTTTGAATTATATTTTAGTGGTTGCTCTGGAGGTTTACAGTTAATATCTTAATGCCTAGCAACTTATTTTGGGTTAATACCAATGTAATTTTAATGGTATAAAAAAACATTTCCTATATAGCTTAATTCCCTTCCCTCTTCTTTGTACTGTTATTGTCATACAAATTAAATATTTATATAATGAGTGCTCATTAACACAAATTTATATTGATTTAGGTAGTTGTCTTTTTAATCAGATAGGAGTAAAAAGACTTACAAACAAAAATCATTTTTATGTTTACATTTACTTATGCTCTTTATTTGTTGATGCGCCTTTGAGATACTGCTTTCATTTCAGCCTGAAGTAATCCCTTTAGTGTTTTTCATGGCTGGTCTTTCAGAGACTATTTCTTTCAGTTTTTTTCTGAGAGTTTCTAGTGTCTCCTTTATTTTAAAAGGGTTGTTTTGCTGGATATAGAATTCTTGGTTGCCATTTTTTTTTCTTTCAACACTTCACATGTTTTACCACATTGCTTTCTGGCCTTCATAGTATCGAATGAGAACTCAGCTGTTGATCTTAATCATTCCTTTCATAGGATGAACCATTTCTCTCTTGCTGGTATTTGTACTCTTTATTCTTTGGCTTTCAGTGATTGATTATGACATATCTAGTTGTAGATCTTTTTGAATTTCTTTCATGTGAAGTATATTGAACTTCAGTGATGTGTAGATTAGTGTTTTTCATCAAGTTCTGGATGAATTTGGCAGTTATTTATTCAAACAATGTTTCTTCCAATTTCTTTTTCTCCTTTTCTTCTGGTACTCACATTACATGTACATTGGTATGTTTGATGGTATCCCATCAATTTCTAGGGCTCTGTTAATTTTTCATTCTTTTTTCTCCCTATTCCTTAAATGCAATACTCTCAATGTATCTATCATCCAGTTTTCTGATTCTTTTTTCTGCCTGCTCAAATCTCCTGTGATATACTCTACAAAAATTTTTATTTCAATTACTGCATTTTTAACTCCAGAATTTCTATTTGGTTCCTTTTTATAATTTTTATATCTTTACTGATATTCTAGACAGTGTGGAATTATCACATACTTTCTTTTAGTTCTTTAAACATGCTTTTCTTTATATTTCTGAACATATTGATAATAGCTGATTTAAAAATATTTGTCTAGTAAGTACAACATCTGTGCTTATTCTGGGACAGTTTCCATTGTCTACATTTTCCTGGTTATGAGTCATTCTTTCCTGCTTTCTTTCATGACTTGTTATTTTTTTAAACTGGACATTTTAAATACTATAATGTACCAGCTCTGGAAATCAGATTCTTCCCTTTCTTCAGAGTTTGTTGTTGTTTTGCTTGTTTTTTTCTAATTGTTGTTGTTGTTTTGTTCAGAGACTTTTCTGAATGAATTCTCTAACATCTGCATTATTATGTAGTGTAATTTCCTTAAGTATCTGTAAACTCAGATTCTTCCAGTCTTTGCCATGGAGCTGTGTGTATGTTGAAACACATCTTCAACACTCAGCTAGGAAGTTAACCATTTGACCTTAACCTTACTTCCTGGTTGTGCAGAGCCTCAAGGGAAGTCAGATCTTAGAACTTATAGCATTCTCATTTTTCTTCTTAGCATGTGCACAACCCTGGTCTTACAAACACCCCACACATGAGAATTGCCCTCTAGGTTCCTAGAAATATGTTAAAGCTTTACAAAGACCCTATGGAAATCTGAATTCCCAGATTTTCCTTCTAAGCTTTTTGTCAGTCTGTTTTCCTCCAACTGTTAGCCACTGCCTCAGGAGGCTTTAAAGTTAAACAGTTATTTCCAAGTTTTTTCAAAAATGCCCTCATGAGAAATGATTTTCATACAGGAATAGTTCTGAGTAAGGTCAAATACAGACAGCTTGGCAAGTGGAATGCTTCTGGAAACCACAAGGCAGGTCAAATAATGATAATTTTCTTGGAAGGAAGTCTTGAATGATCTTTTACCCCATTCTTTTCCCTTTGGTTGTGTTCAGGAAGCTCTTTTCACTGGAAATGCAGGCTGTCATTTTCTAAAGCTACTACTAAGCTGGAGAATAGGGGATGTGACTAGAGCAAGTGAAAACTCCATAAGGCTTGGTGTTGTTACCAACATGATGCCATTTTTTAATGTAAATGCTCCCCTCACTGCTGCAAGTCTTAGTTCATTTTCTACGGTTCTAAAATAGTTTGTTCTCACAATTTTTGCTAGGTTTGTCTTTGTTTTTATGAAGGAAAGAATTTTTGGTGGTTTACAGCATCATTTTAGCTATTTTTCATGTATTGTTTCTTTTTATTTAGATGAAATTCACATAACAATAAAAAACTTTTAAGTGGGTAATTCAGTGTCACATATTACATTCACAGTGTTCAACCAGAACCTCTGTATAGTTCCAAAATATTTTTATTACCCAAAAGTAAAATCTCATGCCCATTAAGCAGTAACTACCCATTCACCTCTATACTTAACCCTTGACAATCACCAACTACTTTATGTTTTTATTGATTTATATATTCCAGATATTGCATATAAGTCAAATCATACATGTGACCTTTTGTTTCTGTATTCTTTCAATTTGCATAAAATTTTCCAAGTTTATCCATGTTGTAGCATGGAATAGTACTTCATTCTTTTTATGGTTAAATAATATTGTATTGTATGTGTATACCCGAATTGTTTAGCCATTTATCATTTCATGGAAATTTGGGTTGGTTCCACTTTTAGCTAATAGTGCTGCTATGAACATTTACGTACAAGTATTTGTTTGAAAACATATTTTCAATTCTTTTAGAGTATATACCTGAGTGAAATTTTGGTCATTTGGTGATTCTTTTAAATTTTTTGAAGAACTGCCATATGTTTTATACAGAAGCTTCACCAGTTTACATTCCCACCAGCAATGTACAAGGGTTTCAATCTCTGTATATCCTTGCCAACACTTATTTTCCATTTTTTTATTATAGCAATACTAATGAGTGTGAAGTGGTATCTCATTGTTGTTTTATGTGTATTTCCCTAAAGACTAACAATGCTGGACATCTTTTCATGTGCTTTTACGCAATTTGTCTGTCTTCTTTGTCTATTCAATGCCTTTGCCCGTTTTCTAATTGCATTGTTTTTTGTGGTTGAGTTGTTAGAGTTCATTATATATGCTGGATACTAGACTCATCAAATATATGATTTTAAAATATTTTTTCTCAATGTGTCTTTTCACTTTTGTGATGCACAGAAAATTTTAATTTTGTTCAATTCCAGTATATCTATTTTTTTCTCTTTTTGCTTGTGGTTTTGTTGTTATATCTAATACTCCATTGCCAAATCCAAGGTTACGAAGATTTACCCCCCTTTTTTCCCCTAAGAGTATTATAGTTTTAGCTTCTATGTTTAGGTCTTTCATCCATTTTGAGTTTATTTTTATATATGATGTTAGATAAATTCCATTAAATTTTATGTCTGTCCTTATGCCAGTCCCAAACATTTTTTTTTTATTACTATACCTTTATTTTAAGTTTTGGCATCAGGAATTGTGAGTCACCCAATTTTAGTTTTCTTTTACAATACTCTTTTGGCTGTTAATAGCAATCTGATATAATTTAGAGGATTTCGTTTTACTTTTCTGGCAAAAAAGCAGTTAGAATTTTAATGAGGATTGCATTGAATTTGCTTTTTACTTAGCGTAGTATTGTCGTCTTAATAATATTAAGTCTTCCAATTCATGAGCATGGATGTCTCTTCATTTGTTTGGTTTTCTTTTCTTTAGTAATGTCTTGTAAATTTTAATTACAAATCTTTAACTTCATTGGTTAAATTTATTCCTATGTATTTATTCATTTTGATCCTACTGCAAATGAAATTTTTTCCTTAATTTCCTTTTATGATTACTCATTGCTGAAATTGTATATACATATTATATGTGTGTGTATTTTGATCTTGTACTTTGCTTGAAATTAGCTCTGGTAGATTTTTATGAAGTGTACAGTCTTTAGAATTTTCTATATATGTGATCATGTCATCTTTGAATGCAGACAGTTTGACTTTTTTCTTTCCATTAGAGTGTCTTCGAATTCTTTTATTTGCCTTTTTGCTTTGAGTAGAAGTTCCAGTACAATGTTGAATACAAGTGGCAAATGCAGACATTGTTGCTTTATTTTTGTTTTTAGGAGAAAGCTTTTGAACTTTCAACAATGAATATTATGTTAGCTGTGGATTTTTTATAAATGCCCTTTATCATATTAAAGAAGTTCCCTTATATTCCTAGATTTCTAATTTTTTTATTATAAAAGGATGATAGATGTTTTCAAATCTTTTTTCTTCATTAATTTAGATGATCATGTGATTATCTCCCCTAGTTTTGCTAATGCAGTATATTATGTTGACTGATTTTCTTATGTTGAAACCTCATTGAATTTCTGGTATAAATTCAACTTAATAATGGTGTTTAATCCTTTAAAATGCTATTTGGTTTGGTTTGCTGTATTAACATCTATAATATTAAGGGATATTATTCTGTAGTTTTCTTTTCTTGTAGTGTCTTTGGCTTTGGTGTCAGAGACTGAATTAGGGACTGTTTCCCCATCTTCTATTTTTTGTAAATGTTTGATAAGGATTTGTATTGATTCTTCTTTAAACGTTTGGTAGTATTCATTTAGCCCTGGATTTTTCTTATTGGGAGGCTTATGACTACTGATTCAATTTCTTTATTAGCTATGGTGTGTTAAGATTTTCTATTTCTCCTTAAGTCGGTGATGTGTTTTGATGTGTTTTGATGTGTTTACAGGAATTTGTTCATTTCATGTAAGTTATCTAATTTTCTATCATAAAATCATCTATAGTATTCTCTAATAATCAGTTTTTATTTCTGCAAAGCACATAGTAATGTTATTTTAATATATGATCTTAGTTATTTGTGTATTGTCTCTTCTCATTGTCAGTCCAGCTAATATTTGTCAATTTTGTTAAAATTTTCAATGACCTCATTTTGGTTTTGTTGATGTTCTCTATTATTTTGCTATTCTTTAATCTTTACATTTCCTTACGTCCACTAGCTTTAAGCACTTTCAGTATTCCGTCACACTCCCGACTAGCATCCATGTTTTATAATGAGAAATCAGCTGTTAATTTTATTGAGTACCTCCTATACATAAGAAGTTAATTATCTCTTGCTACTACCAAGATTCTCTTTTTGTCTTTTTAAAAGAATTATTTAATTGAGGACACATTGGTTTATAACATTTTGTAAATGCCAGGTGTGCATCATTATATTTTGGGTTCTGTATAGACTGCATCATGTTCACCACCAAAAGTCCATCTGCCACCATACATATTTTCCCCTTTAATCCTTTTGCCCTCTGCTCACACACTTGTCCTCTGGGAACCACCAATTTGTTCTCCTTATGTATGTGTTTATCTTCCATATTTGAGTGAAAGCATATGGTATTTGTCTTTCTCTGTCTGGCTTATTTTGCTTAGCATAATATCCTCAAGGTCCATCATGTTGTCACAAATGGCATGATTTTGTCTTTTTTTATGTCTGAGTAGTATCCCATCAAACATATTTATATATGCCACACCTTCTTTATCCATGCATCCATTGATGGGCATTTGGGTTGCTTCCAAGTCTTGGCTATTGTAAATAATGCTGCAATGAACACAAGAGTGCATATATCTTTTCAAATTAGTGTTTTCATGTTCTTTGGATAAGTACCCAGAAGTGGAATAACTGGATCATATGGTATTTCTATTTTCAATTTTTTGAGAAATCTCCACATTGTTTTCCATAGTGGTTGCACCAGTTGGCATTCCCACCAGCAGTGGATGAGGTATCCCTTTTCTCCACATCCTCTCCAACACTTTTTATTTCTCGTCTGGTTAATTATAGCCTTCTGATGGGTGTGAGGCGATATCTCATTGTAGTTTTGATTTGAATTTCCCTAACTATTAGTGATGTTGAACATGTTTTCCTGTGCCTGTTGTCCATCTATATATATTCTTAAGAAATATGTCTGTTCATATCCTCTTCCCATTTTCTGATCAGGTTGTTCATTTTATTGTTGTTGAGTTGTATGAGTTCTTTATATATTTTGGATATTAACCACTTATCGGATATGTGATTTGCAAATATTTTCTGCCAGTTGGTGAGTTGTCTTTTTATCTTATTGATGGTTTCCTATGCTGTGCAGAAGCTTTTTAGTTTAATGTAGTCCCATTTGTTTATTTTTTATTTTGCTTCCCTTGACTGATTAGACATGGAATTGGAAAAGATACTACTATGACTAATGTCAAATAGTATACTGCCTATGTTTTCTTCCAGCAGTTTTCTGGTTTCAGGTCATACATTAAAGTCTTTAATCAATTTTGAGTTAATTTTTGTATGGTGCAAAATAATGGTCTATTTTCATTCTTTTGCATGTGGCTGTCCAGTTTTCCCAACACCATTTGTTGAAGAGACTTTCCTTTCTCCACTCTATGTTCTTGGCTCCTTTGTCAAAGATTGGCTGTCCATAGATGTGTGGTTTTATTTCTGGGCTCTCAAGTTTGTTCCATTGATCTGTGTGTCTGTTTTTGTGCCAGTACCATGCTGTTTTGATTACTATAGATTTGTAGCACATTTTGACTTCAGGGAGTATGATGCCTCCAGCTCTGTTCTTTCTTTCTCAACATTACTTTGGCTATACTGAGTCTTTTGTTCTTCCAAGTAAATTTTAGGATTCTTTGTCCTACTTCTGTGAAAGATGTCATTGGGATTCTGATTGGGCTTGCATTGAATACATAGATTGCTGTAGGTAATGTGGACATTTTAACTATGTTTATTCTTCCAATACATGAGCACAGATTATGTTTCCATTTCTTTATGTCCTCTGATTTCTTTCAACATCTTATAGTTTTCAGTGTATACGTATTTCATCTACTTGGTTAAACCTATCCCTAGGTATTTTATTCTTTTTGTTGTGAGTGTAAATGGCATTGTATTCTTGATTTTTCTTTCTGCTTCTTTATTGTTAGTGTATAGAAGCACGACTGATTTTTGTATGTTGATTTTGTACCCAGCAACTTTACTGTACTTGTCAATTATTTCTAATAGCTTTTTAGTGGATTCTTTACAGGTTTCTATATGTAGAAACATGCCATCTGCAAATAGTGACAGTTTTACATGTTTCTTTCCAATTTGGATACCTTTTGTACCGTTCTTATGACTAGTTGCTCTGGCTAAGACTTCCAACATTATGTTGAATAAGGGGGGTAAGAGAGGTATTCCTTGTCTTGTTCCTTTTTCCAGAACACCTTTCAGTTTTTCACCAATAAGTATGATGTTGGCTATGGGTTTGTCATATGTGGCCTTTATTATCTTAAGGTACTTTCCTTCTATACCCATTTTATTGAATTTTTATAATAAATGGATGTTGAGTCTTGTCAAATGCTTTCTCTGAGTCTATTGGGATGATCATGTGATTTTTATTCTTCATTTTTGTTACTGTGGTGTATCACATTGATTGATTTGTGAGTATTGAACCACCCCTACTATCTTGGAACAAATACTACTTGATCTTGGTGTATGATCATTTAATATATTGTTTTATTCAATTTGTTAATATTTTGTTGAGGATTTTTACATCTATGTTCATCAGCAATATTGGCCTGTAGTTTCCTTTTTTGTGTTGTCCTTGTGTGTTTCTGGTGTCAGAGTGATAATGGCCTCATAAAATGAGTTACTAAGCATCTGGTCATCTTCAAATTTTTGGAACTGTTTGGGAAGGATAGGTATAAAATCTTCTTTGAATGTTTCGTAGAATTCACCAGAGAAGCCATCTGGTCCAGGGCTTTTGTTTTCCGGAAGGTTTTGATTACTGTTTCAGTCCCTTTACTTGTGATTTGTCTATTCAGATTCTCTATTTATTGATTCAATTTTGGGAGGTTGTATGAGTTTGAGAATTTATCCGTTTCTTCTAGGTTATCCAATTTGTTGGCATATATCTTTTAATAGTATTCTCTTATAACCTTTTGCTTTTCTGTGGTACCTGTTGTAATTTCTCCTTTTTCCTTTCTGATTTTATGTGAGCCATCCCTCTTTTTTCTTAGTGGGTCTAGCTAAGAGTTTTTCAATTTTATCCTTTCAAAGATCCAGCACTTACATTCATTGATCCTTTCTATTGACTGTATTTGATTTATTTTGGCTCTGATTTTTACTATTTCTGTCCTTTTACTGTCTTTGTTCTTCTTTTTCCAGCTTATTTAGCTTTATTACTAGATAGTTTATTTGGAATTTTTCTTGTTTTGGAGGTAGGCTTGTGTTGCTATAACCTTCCCTCTTAGTTCTGCTTTTGCTGAATCCTATGTTTCAGTATGCTGTGTTTGCATTTTCATTTGTCTCCAGGTAGTCTTTTATTTGTCCTTTGATTCCTTCATTATCCCAATAGTTGTTCAGTAGCATGTTGTTTATTCTCTACATATTTGTGACTTTTCCAGCTTTCTTCTTGCGGTTGATTTCTGGTTTCATACCACTGTGGTCAGAAAAGATGCTTGATATAATTTCAATCTTCTTAAATTTATTGAGGCTTCTTTTGTTTCCCAGTATATTGTCTATCTTTGAGAATGGTCCACATGCCCTTAGAAGAATGTAAGTTCCATTGCTTTTGGATGGAATGGTCTATATATATCTATTAAGCCCATATAGTCTGGAGTTTCATTTAAGGCCACTTTTTCCTTCTTGATTTTCTGTCTAGATTATCTTGCATGATATAAGTGAGGTGTTAAAGTCCCCTACTATTATTGTTTTGCCGTCAATTTCTCCCTCTAGGTCTGTTAATAGTTGCTTTATAAACTTTGGTGCTCTGATGTTAGCTGCATGTATATTAATGAGTGTTATATCTTCTTCATGCAATGTCTCTTTTTTATCATTAAATATTGTCCATCTTTATCTCATTACCTTTTTTGGTTTGAAGTCTGCTTTGTCTGATATAAGTAGAGCTAAACCTGCTTTCTTTTGGTTTCCATTTGATTGGAGTAGCATCTTGTATCCCTTCACTCTGAACTTATTTGTCTTTAGAGCTTAAATGGATCTCCTGGAGGCAGCATATTGTTAAGTCCTGTTATTAATCCATCCAGCAACTCTATGTATTTTGATTGGTGAATGTAGTTCATTTACATTTAGAGGGATTAATGATATATGAGAGCTTAATACTGCCATTTTATCCCTTGTTTTATGATTTTTTTAATATTTCCCTCATTTCATTATCCTTGTATTTATGCCTGCCATTTCAGTTTGGTGATCTTCTATGATGTTTTTCTCAGTTTTCTCTTTATTTTTGATTTGTGACTCTGCTCTGATTTTCTGTTTTGTGGCTACTATGATGTTTGTATAAAAGATCTCATGAATGAGAGTCCATTTTCTCCAGATAGGATGATATTTCCATTAGCCTATGCAGGATTTGTCCTTGCCTCTTGCCCATCTGTTTTTATTGTAACAAATTATCCTTTTTGTATTGTGAATTTGTGACCAAAGTGTTTATAGCTATTTCTGATGTTTTATTTCCCTTTAGCAGTTATATTATAATTGTTTAACTTATTATGATATAGAGTTGCAATATTGTGATTAGGTCTTTATATTTATTACCTTGCTCAGAGTTTTGTAAACCTTTGCCTTTTTGTTTCATTTAGGAGAGTTCCTTTCAACATGTCTTGTAAGGCAAGTCTTGTGATGATGACCTCCCTCAGCTTTTGTTTGTCTGGGAAAACTTTTATTTCTTCTTCATGTCTGAAGGATAACTGCTGGATGCAGTATTCTTGGTTGATAGTTTCTGTCTTTCAATATTTTGAATATATCATTCCACTCTCTCCTAGGCTGTAGAATTTTCACTGAGAAATTCTCTGATAGCCTGATGTGGGTTCCCTTGTAAGTTATTTTCTTCTCTCTAGCTGCTCTTAGTATTCTTTCTTTGTCATTGACTTTTGACAGTTTTAATATAACATGCCTTGGAGTGGATCTATTTTTGTTGAGATAATTAGAATTTGTTTTAACTTCATGTACTTGTATACCCAGTTCCTTCTCCTAGTTTGGGAAGTTCTCAGCTCTTATTTCTTTGAATAAGTTCTGTTCCTTTCTCCCTCTCTTATCCTGGAATACCTCTTATCCGTATGTTATTTTTCCTAATTGAGTCAGTTATTTCTCATAGAATTTCTTCATATTTTAAAATCATATTTCTCTCTCCTCTTCCACCTGAATCATTTAAAATTTTTATCTTTGAGCTCATTAATTCTCTCTTTTATATGATCGGCTCTATTTTCAATGCTTTCTGATTTATTTTTTCATCTCATTACTTGTATTCTTCATCTCCTGTGTTTCTGATTTTTTTCAGAGTTTTGTTAACAAACCCAAACACACGTTTATTTACCTGCCACATAGTAGGGCCAATAAAGGAAGAAAACTCAGAGTCTGGCCTGGGGGTGAAGTGGTTAAGTTCACACACTCTGTTTCAGTGGCCCAGGGTTTGCCAGTTTGGATCCTGGGCATGATCTTCACATCCCTCATCAAGCCATGCTGAGGTGGCATCCCACATAGAAGAACTAGAATAACGTACAACTAGGATATACAACTATGTACTGGAGCTTTCGGGAGAAAAAAAGAGGAAGTGGGCAACAGATGTTAGCTCAGGGCCAATCTTCCTCATGAAAAAAAGCATACCTTAAAAAATGTATTTAAGAATAAAACTGAAACACAAGGCTTGTTGCAATGAAAGAGGTTTACTGTTATCGAAGGGCAGCCAGAAAAGGAGGTAGGAATTAGAACTCAGATCCACCTCCTTGGACAAAAAAATGTACGAGTTTTTATATGGGTTTTAGCTAGGGGATGGGGAGCATGGGGCTGTGCTGGTTGGCACCTTCCCACCAGCCTCAGTTTGGCCTTAAAGACTGAATATCTTTTCCTTTGACTGTCTGGACTTTCCTGGTTAATTTTCATCTTCACTCTCCATTTGGCCTTGTAAGGCTGAATCTTGATATCTGGACCTTGACATCCTGGAAAAGGTGGCTCACTCATACACTAAGGAGGGACAGAAAGACCTGGTTACTTTTGAAACAACAGGTGATTATGCTGAATATGCACAGCTGCTGTTTAGCAAAGCTTATCTCAAAGTTTTCTTCTTTTCTTCTAGCTCAGGGAAGATTTTTTAACCTCTTCTTCCTTGATTTCAGTTTCAATCTCTTTGTTGAAGTACTTCTGTTCATTAATTTCATTCCTGAGCTCATTGAACTGTCTGTCTGAGTTTTTTGTAACTTACTGAGTTTCTTTATGATGGCTATTTTGAATTCTGTGTCAATTAGATTGTAATCTTCTGTGACTTCAAATTTGGTTTCTGGAGAATTGTCATTTTCTTTCTGTTCTGTCATGTTACTGTAGTTCTTCATGGTATTTGATGAGTTGATCCTCTGCCAGTGCATTTGTTGTTGTAAACAGCTTTCTTCTTTGGATAAAGCTTTGGTTACCTTGGTTGTGAACTGCTGCTGGTTGTATTTGAGAGCCTACACTTTCCACTGTCCACTTACTCTACTGGATGTGTTGTCAATACTCTCCTTGTGCTGTTTGTGCCTGTGAGGTTGCTGGTACCTTGCTGCTTACAGTGTTGCGGCAGTCTCACTTGTCACCACTGGGTTCACCAGGCTGTCAGCACTTCTGCTGCTTCTGGGGTCACCTGGGTGTCATGTTCTCCCACTGGCTCTCCATGGGCTCTCCGTAGGGTCAGGTGATGCTTCCTTGTGCACCACCTTCACTGGTGCTCCTGGATTGTCTGGTGGTGCTGGCAGTACTACTGCCAGGAGCACTGGATTTATGGGTTTCACTGTCACCACCAGGGCCCTGCAGTCTTGTATACAGCCCCCACTTCTGGTTGAGCTGGTGTTTGGGGTGCCATCACTGGAGGCTGGGACACCAGTTCTACTTTGGTCCTGAAGGCTCAGGTCACAGATACCACCCACCACTACTCAGGGTGCAAGGGTAAGCCACGAGTGAGTGTCATTGCTGCTTGTGCTGCTTCTGGTCACTGGTGCATACCAGTGTGCTTTGAAACCTCATGTTATGGTGCCCCTCCAGACCTCAGAAAATCTGCATTTTTGGATAATGTTCCCACTCTTAGAAGGACCAGCACTACTACTGTGGGAGGGGCTGGGGACTAGGTCACTGGCTAACCTCTGTGTCCTAAATCCTCAGGATATGTTTGTCAACTGCCACGGCTGTTGGGGGGCAGGGGCTAAGCCGTAAGTGCCATGTCTACCTTTGCAGCCTCTGTTCATGGGCATGAGTATCTGAATTTTGGATTACTGCTGCCCAGGGAGGCAGAAGAGGCTGCTCCTCTAGTTCCACTGACTCTCAGATGTCCAGTCCACCCACCTTCAGATTTATAGATGCATGGATCTCTCAGGCATTCTAGTGTTCTGTGCAGGGAGTCTTTTGTTGGTCAGTAGATGTCTGACTGGTTTTAACTTGGGGGAGACAAAAGAAACAACTCACTCTGCCATGATGCTGATGTCACTCTGTCTCTTTGTTTTTCAACAGTTTGATTATAAAATGTCAGTGTGGTTCTCTTTTACTGTATTCTACCTGGAGTTTGTTGAACTTATTGAAAGTGTGTATTTATGTCTTACATCAAATTTAAGAAGGTTTTTTGCCATTTTTTAAGTGTTCTACCTTCTCCCTTTCTATAACTTTTCTCATTCTGGGACTCCCACAATGCATATTTTGGAGTGCTTGGTGGTGTCTGACAGGTTCCTTCAGCTGTATTATTTTTTTCTTTATTCTCTTTTATGGATATTCAGACTGGATAATTTTAATTGTCTTATCTTAAAGTTTGCTGATTTTTTCCCTACCTTTTGAATCTTGCTGTTGAACTCTTATAGTGAATTTTTCATTTTGGCTATTGTACTTTCTAGCTTCAGAAATTCTATTTTGCTCCTCTTTGTAATTTATCTCTCTTTATTAATATTTTCTATTTTTCAGCATCATTCCTCTTATTTCCATGAATATTTGTCCATGATTTCTTTTAGGTGTTTTAGCATACTTAGAACAAATGACTTAAAGTCTTTGTCTACTACGTCCAATATCTGGGCTTCCTGAGTTTATGTAAATTTCATTTTTTTTTGTTCTGTTGAATCCACCATATTTTTATGTTCCTTTGTGTGTCTTGTTTTTTGTTTTCTTTTAAAATCTTGACAATTTGAATATCATGATATGGCAATTATGTAAATAAGATTCTCTCACCACATTGGGGCTTATTGTTGTTGATTTTTGTGGGCTGAAATTGTCTCTTTTTCAGTCACTTTTCTAAATTATTTTTGCACTTTAGTTCATGTTGTGTGTTGTCACTGAAGTCTCTGTTTTGTTTTCTCAGCAGTCAAAAAGTGACCTGACAGAGATTGCCTTAAACACTTGAAGCCAAAAAGAAAACAAAAGTCATTTCCACTCTATTTATATAGGTATAGAACTGGGTCAGGTCTTCAACACTTAGGCTGCCTGGAATTATGCCTTAGCCTTCACTTGCTGCTTATGAAGGACCCAATTATTAAGACAAAGGTCCTCTTAGTTATTTCTAAGTATGCTTTCATCACTGGGCATATGTGTTGCACTCCACCTGCCCCGATATGTGTGGTAGCTTTTCAATGCCTTTATTTTCCCCCAAATCTTCCTCTTCAGCCTTCTCTTTCCCAGGATTTGGGTCAACCTGCTTCTTGTCCTTTCTACCTTCCTTGCCCCAGGCAGCTACAGGTAATTTATGTCATTAAATGTCTTGACAGACACTATCAGAAAGCCACTCATGCCCAATGGAGTGAAACAAAAATCAGTTTCTGTGCTGAAAATTCAGGGAACTACCAGAGAGATCAAAACAAACAATCACGATTTCTTGATAACAAAGTCCATATTGCCTTAACTGGAACCAGCAACCTGCATTAGCAAAGTGATCTGCTATCCCCAAAGTTGAGCAGAAGTGGAGAATGAGGAATGATAGGTGGGTAAGCAAAAATGGCACAACTTGCAAAATTAAGCAGCTTCTTTCTTCATTAAGTATTCCCCTGTTTGTTGTATGATTTTATTAAACTCCAGCATTATAGACAAAACTAAATTTAATTGGGGTTTTTTCTCAGCTTAAATTTTGCTTCAGTGAAGGGACTGATTTTTGGAGTTCCCTACTCTGCCACTTCTGTGATGTCACTTTCCTTTGATACATTTTTAAATCACCAAATGTTATTGGGCTTGTGGATACCAATCCTTCAGCACAGGTACTGCACTGGAAATTTTTTACAACTGAGTAGGTTGGAATAAACAGGATAAACATGTACAGAGTCACTTTGGAGTAGATGACAATCCCTCTCACCCCGACCTTTTAAGTTATGGGTTAAAGGAAAGTTCTATCTGTAGGTAGATTGTCTTTTCTATTTGTCCCTCTAGCTGACTTTTTCCAGTTCTTTAGGTAACCATAATGGTCAAATATGTCACAGTAACAACCATGACAGTGATTAACTGTAACACCCCTGTTAAGCAAACAACAAGATATATCTGTTTAATCTCATTTAGTAGCAAAATCTGTAGCTAAATAGCTACGTTTCCTTTGCAACAGCTTAAGCCCATGCTAATCCCATCACGGTAGATTTGGGTAGCTTGTCCTACTGCATTACTTCTCGATAATAATTCAGTTGAACATTATATAGAAGTGGGCTCTTCAATATTGGGGCTATTAGACATATGTGTATATTTAAACTTAAATTACATTAAGTAAAATTTAAAATTTATTGTTGCTACTCATAGCTTATTGGTTCTACTCATAGCTCAAGTGCCCAATAATTACATATATAATTACATAATTACATTTGGCTACTGTGTTACACAAAGCAAATTCCATTATTGCAGAAAATTCTACTGGGCAGTGCATGTTTATACCTTTTCTATTCAAATTGCAGATCAACAGAATAAATTGCACTTCACTACTTGTTGGAAAGGCAGAGGTGAAGGCAAAGGATTATATCTACTCCAACCATCCCCCAACAAGAAAAGATGCAGTAGAACACAGTTTATAGAAGTCACCCAACTCCTGAAAACCTTCATCCTGAACACTGCAATCAGTATCAAAGTCATAAGAAAATCCAGTTGGGCTAATTCAGGAGATAATAGTGTTCAGCTGCAGTGTACGGTTTAGGGGGTTAATGTTGTGGTGAGTATCATCAGATGTATAGATAGGATTATTGTCTCCCCAAATTTTTGTTAGCATCTAGAATTTAAACAGAAGTGCAGCATTATTTTCTTTAACCTAATCTCATGATAAAGCTATTGAAAACTCAATTTTTTTTACCATACTCTATTAATATATCTTTTTAAATCATATTATTGTAACTGATGCTGCAGTAAAGAAGATAGCTTCCAGAATTATTTCCAAAATTTCAGGAAGCCAACTTCACAGATTCTAAATCTTCCTTAGTAGATTTTGAAACAACTACTCCTCCCACAATCCTCATATATTAATAGTTGTAACTCATATTCTTAAGCAGTACTCCAGGCTAACCTCCTGTTTGAAACAAAGGACACATATGAAACTACTAATATCTTTTAGATATCCATCCTCCACAAATGGCCTAGAAGTTATCAAATCATTCTGCCACTTTAACTAGCAAAACACACATTGTAGCACATATAAAGACTCAATATTCTATGTTTTATTGACTGGAAGAATAATACCGGGTTATATTCAACATCTAAAATGACATAATATGGTGTTAAAAATTCATGTTTATGAACTATTTGACAATGTGGGATTGACTATCCTCCTCAATGGGCCTTATGTAAAAGAATGGTAAAATGCTTCTTACTACAACCCAAGCCATAAACAGACACACATCAGTGACACTCAAATTTAGAATTGAAGACTGGCTCCTTCTATATTTGATAAGTGTTTGGCAAATAGGCTTGTGATGCTCAGTCATCAGTCACTGAATGACACCAATGGTCCTCTATTCTCCCAGTAATAATAATTAAGTCTTTGTCTACAGTGAATATCTTCATGGTGGTATTAGACGCCCCTCCTTTTTGTCCCCCCTTTTAACAACAACAATTCAACATGCATCCACAAACAGAAGTGCCTATGTGGGAGTTGTGGGATACACCACCATATTTCTAGGGACCCAGGAGGAGACTTACTCACCCGTGCATTGGGTAATAGGCATACAAAACTCAGTATTGGCTGTGGAACTAGCAGAAGCCAGTGAACAGGCCCCAATTACTTTCAGTTGTGGTCAGGGAAAACCTGGAGGATGCTGTTTGAGGCAGACACCCACAGACTATAGAGACTCTGTAGAAGTTGAGCCTTCCTGTGGAGAGATTCCAGCACTCCATTGGAGCAAAAAATATCAGTTTTGATGGATTGGAGAGGGTAAGAGAAACTTTGCCTACACCACTCCTCCCCCGAGGTGACGCAATGTGGAGTGAACTAGCTGACAGTGATCTCTCTACAAAGGGAAAGGGTGAGCAGTGAATGAAGGCCCAGCCACCCCAACTGTGAAGCCTGCTTCTGGAGAAATTCCTTTCTCTCTAGCAAACTCAGAGTTATGAGGTGAGACCTCCATATCCAGAAGCAGGGAGGAGATCAGGAAAGAGGCAGATAAGAATATCAAAAGGGGGCCATCCCTGGTGGCCTAGTGGTTAAGTTCAGCATGCCCCACTTAGTGGCCCAGGTTCAGTTCCCAGTTGTGGACCTATAACACTCATCTGTCAGTGGCTATGCTGTCACAGCAGCTCACATACAAAAAAAGGAAGATTGGTAATAGATGTTAGCTCACAATGAATCTTCCTCAGCAAAAAGAGGAGGATTGGCAATAGATGTTAGCTTAGGGCAAATCTTTCTCAGAAAAGAAAAAGAATAAAAGAATGTCAAAAGGGATTGAAGGGACACAGTTATTGCTGACGGTGTTCAGGACTTAGCAAGGAAACCTGGCCAATAGCCACTGGGAAAATCTCACCCAAGGGTATCCCCACCTGACCTGCAGGTACACCAACACACTGAGTGCTAAACCCACACCCACCCTGACTAGGCAAAAGGCTCCTTGGGCACACTCACAAATGTAGTGGCAAAAGTAAATTCTGGTGAACAGGTAATGCATGCAAAAACTCAAGCCAAGATTGGTGTACAAGGAAGTAATCACAAACTTGAACTGTAGCAACAGATAATGGAAAACAAAAAAGAGGTTTCCAGCATCCAGACTTGGTGAGTTGTAAAAAACCGAGAAGGCTACAAGCTTAAGAATTCAGCTAAAAAAAGCAAGTGTCGATCAGGAGTATTCATACAAGGTTAGAAAAAATCCCAGATGAAAGTAGGACCAACAAAAAATTATCCCACCTAAATGCAATTAGTAAAGATTTGAGGAGGTATCTTCTCTTTCAAAGATAAAAACAGCAATGCAAAACTCCAAGGAACATGAAGAATCAAGTAAATATGTAATCACCAAAGAAAATAATAATGCCCTAGTAACTGAACTAAAAGAAATGGAATTTTGAAATCTAGCCAATAAGGAATTCAAAATAGCTGTTTTGAGGAAACTCAATGGAGATAAAAGAAAACAAAGACAGACAATTCAATGAAATCAGAAAAAAATACAAGATCAAATAAGAAGATTCACAAAGACAGAAATCATTAAAAAGAACCAAACAGAAATTCAAGAGTTGTAAAATTCAGTGAATGAAATAAAACATGAAATAGAAAGCATCTATGGTAAGTAGACCAAATGGAAGATAGAATAAATGAGCTAGAGGAGAACTTTGAAATAACCCATCAGAGGAAAACAAAGAAAAATGAATGAAAAAGAGTGAAGAAACTTAAGTAATCTATGGGAATCCATCAACTATACAATTATTAGAATAATTGGAGTTCCAGAAGGAGAAAAGGATGAGAAGGAGGCAAAAAGTCTATTTAAAGAAATAATAGCTGAAAACTTTTCAAACCTGTTGAGAGAACTAGACATCCAAGTTCATTAAGCTGAGATCACCTCATTATCTCAAATCAAAACAAACTTCTTCAAGGCACATTATAATACAATTCTCAAAAGTCAGACAAAAAGAGAATGATAAAAGCAGGAGGAGAAAAAAAATTGATTGTAACCTACAAAGGAACTACCATTAGGCTATCAGCATATTTCTCAGCAGAAATTTTACAAGTCAGGAAAAAGTGGAATGATATATTCAAAGTGGTGAAAACTATACCATCAAAGAATACTCTACTTGGCATATTTATTCTTCATATATGAAGGAGAAATAAAGGCTTTCCCAGAAAAGCAAAACTCTAGGGAAATCATCATCAACATTAGACGTCTCTTGCAAGACAGGCTAAAAAAGTTCTTCAAGCATAAATGAAAATATACTAGCTAGAAACATGAAAAAATACAAAAATATACAATGCACTGGTAAAGATAAATATGTAGTCAGATTTAGAAAACTAATTTAGTAATATGATGGTATGTTAACCGCTTAACTATAATATAAAAGTAAAAGGAAAGGAGTGTTAAAAATAACTATAATTAGTTCACAAATGCACAAGATAAAAAGAGGTAAATTGTGACATCAAAAACATAAAAAGAGGGTAAAGCTCTTGTATGCAAAGTTATTATCAGTTTAATATGGACTATTTTATCTATAAGATGTTTTATATAAGCCTCATGATAACCATATAGCAAAAACCTATAATACATCAACAAAAGAAAAAGCAGGAGAATCAGGCATATTACCACAGAAAATCACCAATTCACAAACATAGGCAGAAACAGGCAAAAAGAAAGAGGGAAACTACACAATATCCAGAAACCAATTAGTAAGATGGCATTAGAAAGTCCTTACATATCAACAATTAATAAATGTAAATGGATTTAATTTTCCAATTAAAAGCACAGAGTGACTAGATGAATAAAAAAACAACCCAAAGATATACCTATGAGACTCATGTCAACTTTAGGGACACACATAAGTTTAAATGAAGAGATAGAAAAGATATTCCATGCAAGTGGAAACCAAAGGAAGGCAGGAGTAGCTATACTTAAATAAGAAAAAATAGTCTTTAAGCCAAAAACTGTAACAAGAGAAAAGAAGGTCAGTATAAAATGCTAAAGGAGTCAACTCATCAAGAAGATATAACAATCATAAAAATATACGAACTCAACACCCCAGCACCTAAATATACTTAAAAATTACTAACGAATATGACGGGTAAAATAGACAACAATATAATAATAGGGGACTTTTGGGGCTGGCCCCATGGCCAAGTGGTTAAGATCACCTGCTCTGCTTTGGTGGCCCAGGGTTTTGCCAGATCAGATCCTGGGCATGGACATGGCACCACTCATTAGGTGATGTTGAGGCAGCATCCTACATGCCACAACTAGAAGAACCCACAACCAAAAATATACAACTATGTACTGGGGAGTTTGGGGGAGAAAAAAATGATTGGCAACAGTTTTTATCTCAGGTGCCAATCTTTAAAAAGAAATAGAGCAGGGGACATCAATACTCCACTTTCAGCAGTGAATAAATCCAGGCAGAAAATTAGGAAGTAAACATTGGACTGAACCATACATTTGACCAATGGACCTATTAGACATCTATATAGCATTCCATCTGAAAGCACCAAATTACACATTGTTCTCAAATACACATGGAACATTGTCCAGGATAGATCATATAATAAGCCACAAAATAAGTCTTAGCAAATTTAAGATGAGTGAAATCATACTGAGTGTCTCTTCTAACCACAGTGGTATGAAACTAGAAATCAGTAACAAAAGGAAAGCTGGAAAACAACAATTGTGGGGAGATTAAATATACTCCTGAGTAATCAATGGGTGGAAGAAGAAATCAAAAGGGAGTTCAAGAAATATGTTGAAAGAAACCAAAAAGGAAGCATAACATATCAAAATCTATGGGATACTGAAAAAGCACTTCTAAGAGGGAAGCTAGTAGTGATAAATGCCTACATTAAGAAATAAGACAGACCTCAAATCAACAACCTCACTTTACACCTAAAGGAACTAGAAAAAGAACAAATTAGGACCCAAGGTATCAAAAGGAAGGAAATAAAAAAGCATCAGAGCAAAGATAAATGAACGAAAGAAAAGAAAGACAATAGAAAAAATCACTGAAACTAAGAGCTATTTTTTTGAAAAAGTAAACAAAATGGACAAACCTTTAGCTAGACTAAGGAAAAAAGAGAGAAGACACAAATAAATAACATAAGTGAAAGCAGAGGCATTACAAATTATACCACAGAAATACAAAGTATCGTGAGAGACTACTTGAAAAATTATATGCCATTGAATCAGATAAACTTGAAGAAATGGACAAATTTCCTACAAACATAAAACCTATCAATTCTGAATGATGAAGAAATAGAAAACATGAACAGAGCAATAATGAGTAAGTGGATTGAATCAGTAATCAAAAACCTTCCAACAAAGAAAAGCATACACCAGATGGTTTCACTCTTGAATTGTACCAAACAATCAAAGAAGAAATAATGCCAGTCCTTCTCAAATGCCTCCAAAAACTTGAAGAAGAGGTAGTACATCCAAACTCATTTCACGAGGCCAGCATTACTCTGTTACCAAAGCCAGATAAGGATACTACAAAAACCCCCAAAATTAGACAGCAAAATCCTCAATGACTATAGATGCATTCTCAATAGAATTCTAGGAATATCAATTCAATAATATATTAAGAGGATCATACACCATGACAAATTGAATTTGTCCCTGAGATGCAAGAATGGTTCACATATGCAAATCAACTAATGCATTATGACACATCAGTAGACATAAAGATAAAAATCAAATCATGTCACTACATGTAGAAAGAACATTTGAAAAAATACATCATACTTTTATGACAGAAACCCTCAACCAATTGAGTATAGAAGGAACACACTACAATAAAATGAAGGCCATATATGACAAACCCACAGCTACATTATACTCAATGGTGAAAGCTTGAAAGCTAATCCTGTAAGATTAGGAACCAGACACCATGCTCACTCTCATCACTCTTATTCCACATAGTACTGGAAGTCTTAGCTAGAGAAATCAGGCAAGAAGAAATCAAAGGGCCAGAATTGGAAAAAAAAGATATAACATTGTCTCTATTCACAGATCAGGGATTTTATACATAGAAAATACTAAAGACTACCAAAAATCAGTTAGATGTAATAAACAGTCAGTAAAGTTGCAGGATACAAAATTAAGATACAAAATTTAGTAGCGATTCTATATGCTAACAATGAAATATATGAAAAAGAAATAAAATGATACTATTTACAATAGCATCAAAAACAGTAAATTACTTAGAAATAAATTTAACCAAGGAGGTTAAATTTATCTCTACACTATCTCTACACTGAAATCTATAAGACATTGATGAATGAAATCAAAGAGGACACAAATAAATGCCAAGTATCCTGTGTTCAGAGACTGGAAGAATTAATATTGTTAAAATGTCTATACTACCCAAAGCCATCCATAGATTCAATGCAATCCCTATCGAGATACAAATTAGAGAGATAGGAGATTCAATGAGGAGAAAGAATTTAAGGATCATAGGAATTCCCGAGAAGGTAAAAAGGAAAATGGAGCAGAAAGTGTGCTTAATGAAATTATAGAAGAGAACTTCCCACTGTACCGGGGGCGGGAGTCTTAGACAATCCCCTGGTTGCGTGGCCCCTCCCCCACTCCTTCCCGGACCTGCATTGCTATCCCAGTTTCTAGGAAATGGAGCGATGTTCTCTCCTACCCTGTTCCAGCTCCTCTGAGGTGGGCAGCAGGGGCTCCTTCCACTGTCTTTTGATACTGTAGGTCTCTGAGTCCTGGCATTAGGTTCATTAGCTGAAATTCAGGGTTTTTTTTCAGTCCTCTGTTGTACTCTGGAGGGGAGAGAGTCCCTGGTCAGCTCACCCCGCCATTTTGCTCCGCCTCCTCTCCAGGAGTGCAGTTTTTTTGATATCTTGTTTTCCTTTCCTTCAGATATATACCCAAAATTGGAATTGCTCGATCATATGGTAGTTCTATTTTTAATTTTTTGAGGAACCTCCATACTGTTTTCCATAGCGGCTGTACTAATGTATATTCCCACCAATAGTGAGCAAGGGTTTCCTTTTCTCCACATCCTCACCATCACTTATCTTTAGGTTTATTGATGATAGTCATTCTAACAGATGTAGGGTGATAAATCATTGTGCTTTCAATTTGCATTTCCCTAATAATTAGTGATATTGAGAAATTTTCAGGTACTTGTTGGCTATTTGAATATCTTCTCTGGAAAAATATCTATTCAGGTCCCTTGCCCATTTTTAAAATTGGATTACTTTATGTTTTGCTACTGAGTCATATGTGTTCCTTTTATATTTTGGATATAAACCCTTTATCAGATGTGTGGTTTACAAATATTTTATCCCATTCTGTAGGTTGCCTTTTTATTTTGATTTCTTTTGCTGTGCAGCTTTTTAGTTTTATGTTGTTCCACTTTTTATTATTCTACTTTGTTGTTTTGTGCTTTAGGTGTCATATCCAAAAAATCATGTCGTCTGCAAACAACGAGAGTTTCATGTCATCCCTCCCTATTTGGATTCCTTTTGTTCCTTTTTCTTGCCTGATTGCTCTGGCCTGGACCTCCAGTACTATGTTAAATAAGAGTGGTGATAGAGAGCATCGTTGTCTCATTCCTATTTTCAGGGGGATGGTACTTCAAAACTTACTACAAAGCTACAGTAATCAAAACAGCATGGTACTGGAACAAAAACAGGTGCACAGATCAATGGAACAGAATTGAAAGCCCAGAAATAAAACCACACATCTACGGACAGCTTATCTTCGACAAAGGAGCTGAGGGCATACAATGGAGAAAAGAAAGTCTTTTCAACAAATGGTGCTGGGAAAACTGGAAAGCCATATGTAAAAGAATGAAAATTGACCATTCTTTTTCACCATTCACCAAAATAAACTCAAAATGGATCAAAGACCTAAAGGTGAGACCTGAAACCATAAGGCTTCTAGAAGAAAACGTAGGCAGTACACTCTTTGACATCAGTATTAAAAGGACCTTTTCGGACACCATGTCTTCTCAGAGATGGGAAACAATAGAAAGAACAAACAAATGGGACTTCATCAGACTAAAGTGCTTCTTCAAGGCAAAGGAAAACAGGATTGAAACAAAAAAACAACCCACTAACTGGGAAAAAAGTATTTGCCAGTCATATATCTGACAAAGGCTTAATATCCATAATGTGTAAAGAACTCTCACAACTCAACAACAAAAAATCAAACAACCCGATCAAAAAATGGGCAGGAGACATCAACAGACGTTTCTCCAAAGAAGATATACGAATGGCGAATAGGCACATGAAAAGATGCTCATCATCGGTGATCATCAGGGAAATGCAAATCAAAACTACACTAAGATATCACCTTACACCCATTGGAGTGACAAAAATATCTAAAACTAATAGTAACAAATGTTGGAGAGGTTGTGGAGAGAATGGAACCCTCATACACTGCTGGTGGGAATGCAAACTAGTGCAGCCACTATGGAAAACAGTATGGAGATTCCTCAAAAAATTAAAAATAGGACTACCGTACGATCCAGCCATTCCACTACTGGGTGTCTATCGAAAGAACTTGAAGTCAGCAATTCCAAAAGTCTTATGCACCCCAATGTTCATTGCAGCATTATTTACAATAGCAAAGACATGGAAGCAACCTCAGTGCCCATCAACAGATGAATGGATAAAGAAGTTGTGGTATATATACAATGGAATACTACTCAGCTGCAAAACAGAACAAAATCATCCCATTAGCAACAACATGGATGGACCTTGAGGGAATTATGTTAAGTGAAATAAGCCAGTTAGAGAAGGATTATCTCTGTATGACTCCACTCCTATGAGGAATTTGAAAATGTGGACAAAGAGAACAGATTAGTGGCTACCAGGGGAAAGGTGGGGTGGGGGGTGGGCACAAAGGGTGAAATGGTGCACCTACAACACGACTGACAAACAATAATGTACAACTGAAATCACACAAGATTGTAACCTATCATTAACTCAATAAAAAAACTGCACTCCCATATTCATTGAAGCATTATTCACGATAGCCAAGAAATGGAAACATATGTCCCTCAATGGATGAATTAATAAAGAAGGTGTGGTATATACATGCAATGGAATATTATTCAGCTATGATAAAGAAAATCTTGCCATTTGCTACAAGATGAATGGACCCCAAGCGTATTGTGCTAAGTGAGATAAATCAGACATAGAAAGGAAAATACTGCATGATATCATAGATATGTGGTATCTGAAAAAGCCAAACTCATAGAAAGAGAGAGTAGGATGGTGGTTACTAGGGGCTGAGAGTTAGAGAAACTGTGAAGATATTGGTGAAAAGGTACAAACTTGCAAGTAGAAGATGAATAAGTTCTGGAGTCCGTTGCACAGCACAGTGGTCATAGTAAAAAAATACTGTATTATTTGCTTCAAAAGCTAGACCCTAAGTATTCTCACCACAAAAAAGAAATGACGATATGTGACATGATAGAGGTGTTAACTAACATTACAGTGATAATTATATTGCGACATATGAATGTATCAAATTGACAGGTTGTACACCTTAGACTTACACAATGTTATATGACAATTAGAATAAAAAATGGGTATCAACAATAAACAAATAAATAAATGAAATTGTATGGGTTCAGACACTCATACATTTCTGGTTGGAGTTTAAATTGTGGCAGTCCTTGTGGAGGAAATTTGACAAATCATAAAAATCAACATATACATTTACTTTTTAAAATACAACTTTTTAGATAATTGTAGATTAACATGTAATTGTAAGAAATAATGCATTTTCCCCAAATGGCAGAAGCTTTAAAAACTATAGTATAATATTACTACCAGGATATTGACATTGATAAAACCTACCCATCTTATCAGATTTCTCCAATTTTACTTGTATGCATTTGTGTGTGTTGGTATGTGTGTATGTGTGTGTACTACATTCTTTACAATTTTATCACCTGTGTAGATGCTTTTTGTCAAAGTGAACTTTCATCTGTATCCAACATCACAGTAAGGATACTGAACAGTTCCACCATGAAAAGGATTCTTCATGTTTCCCTTTTATAACCACACCTACCTCTCTCTTTCCCTTGCCCTCCAGATCCTTCTTCCATCCTTAACCCTTGGTAACTACCAATTTTCTCTTAATTTCTAAAATTTTCTTTTGAGAGCTCTTTATATTCTAAATAATATTCCTCTATTCGATATATAGTTTGCAAATAATTTCTCTCAGTCTGTAGCCCTTCTTTTCATCCTCTTCATATGGGCTTTTTCACTGAGCAAAAGTTTTTAATTTGATGCAGTCAAACTCATCAATTTTTGTTTTTGTTTATTGTACTTTTAGTGTCAACTACATATACATTTACTTTTGACTCAGGAAACCTCCTAGTAGGAATTTAGTCTGAAGATACCGCTAAAACTATAAGAAAATGAATGTATGAAAGATTATTCATTACAGCATTTTTTTACAATTGCAAGATATTGAAAATAACTGTATGAGGATACATAGAAGTGATTGTGTACACTCTGGTATAGCAACTAAATGGATTACTATGTTGCTGTAAAGGAAGGCAAGAGTGCTCTATGAACTGATATGGAGTAATTTCCAGAATATATTGTTAGGTGAAAAAATGTTCAGTGAAAAAGAATATCTGTATTCTTCACTTAAGAAAATATAGAAAATAAGCAAACATATGAGTATCTGCCCATTTGTACAAAGAACTCAGAGATGATAAATCAGCAACCTATGTGATTGATTACCTGCAGGGTTTTTGTAGGAATGAGGTGGAAGGTATAGAAGGAAGGGAGGGGCTAATGGCTCTTACTTTAGTATAATTTTTTTACAGAATTTTGACTTATGGATTCACATTAAGTTTTTACATCCTTTACATTCTCAAAATAAATACCTAAATATAAGCAAAAAGGATGAGAGAAACACTCTAGAAAGAAATACAAACAGACACAATAAACTGAACCATATTTAAAACAATAGTAATAACCACATCAGAACTTGGAAGGGAGAACTAACCCCAAAATTATTGGAACACATTATTTGGACTATATGCCCTCAGGGTAAAGAATTAAGAATTTTAAATAAATTATTGAACTTTATTTTGTGGTTTTCTTTTTTATGGATTCATGGTTGGCAATTCTGAAACTACTTGATATGTATTCTAAGACTGAGAAAATAGATAAATAAATATATCATGGATAATGGGAGCCAGGTTTCTCACTGTCAGAGAAGGGAGTTACAAATATGGAGAGGGGGAGCCCTATTATAGTATCTTATAATTGGAGATAACAGTGTTAACTCATTACCAATACCAATTGTTCCAGGTCAGCTTTTCTGAAATGCAGGCTATGAGGTGGAGATTTGTGTCCAGAATAGTCTGCTGGGTATGATTTTGGGATGAACACCTATGGGAAATGAAGGACGTGTGGTTGAGAAGAAATCCTGTGCTCTGATATAGTCATAACCAAGGCCTCAGTCAGTCTCACAGGGAGCTCTGTAGCACTGATGAAACTTCAGAGAAGTCCGGAAGAGTGTTCAGCCTTTGTACCACTCCTTCCACCATCCACCCGTCATGGCATCTAGATTGTCCCAGGAATGAGGTGTAACCTTGGATGTAAGCAGATCCTGTGACTCAGGACAATAATGTTTACCTGAATGCCAGTCATTTCCATCAAACTTAATGCCTCAATTGTTAAAAATAAGAGATGCTTGTTCAAAAGTCACAATGTTGTCCCCTATTTCCCCAAATATGCTTCAATAACTCTTAAACTTGTTAAGTAATATAGCAATGTTTTGATTTTTTCCTGTTCTGACTAGTGTTCTTCAAGCCAAGATGCGGCTTTCTCTCCAAGAATTTTTATTTTGATGTGGAACTGTGCAAGCGTCTCTTCAAGCTAATTCAGATTCCCAGTAGAATAAGCAGAAATGGCATCATGAAAAAGGACTAGCTGATTATGCAGTACTTTAACATATGCACAAGGGCAGAGAAAGAAAAGTAAAAAATTAATATTACAGTGGATAGTGGATTTTAAGGTTATTTGCCATGTAGTTTATGTCTCCAAAAGGAAAGTTCAATAATTATAGAGTATTTCACACACATCATATGTGAACTTCTTGCAGGATTGCTGAGTCTATGATAACATTCTAATTCCCCACCTTATTTACACTGAAAAAATAAATCTGAGTCGGTTTAAAAAGCTTAATAAAGCAGTATGTAAACAGTTTCCAAAAATCAATCGATGCATTAGTTAAAAAATCACCAAATTCCCCTATCAAATCAACTGTATACAAATTCAGGTAAAATATGTAAAGTTATATGAATAAACAATTTCTGTATCATCTGTGCTATAAAACTTAAGACGCTATTAAGACCCAATTACATATAAAATTTAGTGGGCTAAATTATTTTAGATACAGATTCAATCTATATGTACTTCATAAAGAATCAAATAAATGGCAGCAAGAATTACTCAGAAATTTAATTTACTTAAAGTTAATACGATGCTCATTTTAAATTGCTTAAAATTTCTTTCATATCAAGAGATATGACTAAACAAGGTAACTGAAAAACAGAACCATTTAGTCTGGTAGCCTTAAAGGTAGTGTCTACCAGGCTACAGCCTGAGTGTGGTAGACATTGACCAATTGTGTCTACCTGAGTGTGGTAGACATTGACAACTTGTGGAAAAGCACAATTGCTGATGTTCATAAAATTTTAGGTTTTAAAAATATTAGGTATAATATGTTTAAGAAAATAAGTGTACAATGTTTTTGTTAAAATTCCCTTTTAATTGTAGCTTATAAAAAGAAACTCAAGTAATAATTTCACTTATGTAATTCTCTGACAAAATTAAAGTAGTTTCATTGTCATTTCAGCTCTAATTTAAGATAACAAGAAAAACTCTGTTTTGAGATAATGCAATAGAAATTGTGAAGAAAGCAAAAAGGATGACAGTCAGTTCTTAGGCTTAAAGACTTGCTTCTCTCCCATTCCTTCCCTTTTAAAGCTAGTAAATATAAAGCTTAAAAGTTACTCAACAACATCCAAAAGCAAAGATAAACTATGCAATACTAAGAAGTAGCTGAAACCCTGACTACTCATCCAAACTCTAAACACATATTTTTAACTTGTTTCCACTTGAATATGTTGTCATTATTTCAAACTCAATACAGGCCAAGTAGACCAAATTCTTATCCCTTCTCCATGCACTCTGTAAGTGCCACTCCTACAAAAGCTAAACCAGTGTCTTATTTTGATTTCCAGCCCCTGACAATGGTACTGTCATCCTCACAGTTATGCAGGCTGGAAATGGATCAACATGTACATTTGTCCTTTTTATTCCCATCACAATTATCCTACTCTGAGGTCCCAAGGAAATGTATTATTCTTACTGTAAAAGTGCAAGCTTTATGGTAGCGAGCAGAGTCTTTGCCATGATGAAAGAGAAAGCTGAAGTATCAGCATACAATTTCTTTGGATCTTAAGGAAGATCTTTCATGTGATGAAGGGTGTTATAAACATTGCTGCCCTTGGGTGTACTGAGCAATAATTTTAAAAGTTGTTACTGGCAGAAACCACAGCTGAGAGCATGTGATGACTTCACAAGTGTGAAGAGCACTGAAGAGGGACTACCCCTGTGCAATGCCAGGATGGTATCTCCATAGGGACTATACTATCCTAACCTGTATAGCACTCTCTTTTAGCTGCAGGCCAAGACTGCAGGCTGCACACAGAATGAGAATAGATGAAAAGACAGAAATATTCTCTACCTATACCATAATCCAAGAGCTGGTGATTAAACCACCTCCAGACAGAGCCTACAGAAATTATATCAGAGCCTGTCACTCTTTATATTCCTAAGAAATGTTCATGAAACATTAAAACCATGTTGATGGTTGATTTCTGGATTCCTGCCTTCTAGGTTTTGTGGCTACATCACGGCAAGTTAGACTACTTCGCAATTCTTCATTTATCAGTAACTGGGAAGAATGCTTTTCTTTTCTCCAAATCTGCATAAATCCATTACATGAGTTACAACAGCTTTAAGATTTTTTCATATTTTCCAGAGGACAGTTTGGCATTATTAAACCTTTAAAAGTATTTACAATCAACAAGTCCACATTAAAATATAAGATATTTTTTACTAATTGTTGAATATAAAAATGTGGATAGTGGAATTGTTTATATCATTTTGGACAGAAGGAAAGTATATTTTGTATCATTAATTGTGAATGGAATTCTTTACTGTGTGTCTCATAAAGGAGGATGATAACAGAACAATCAAATTTTATTATGCAGTCTCCTTTGACATACTGATCTCATTTTAAATTTCCGAGAAAGATCTCAGAATGTAAAGAAAAAATTATCTTATTTTCTTCTAGAAACTGAGTTTGATAGCAACGTTACTGTACAGTTTTTCTTATTTTTCTTTATATGTTTAGAAAGAAGTTTTTGCGGCTCAATCTTTGGCAAATTGTGTGGGTCCAGTGGTCCATGATTCGGTTCCTCTAAATCAATGTGATATGCAACATATTCAATCCTTGAAAGAGAAAAATTGGAGTACCACAGGAACACTGAAATACATTTAGTACAGAGGAGGATTTACACTGATATACATATTATATACAAAGAATATTTTAAGTCATTTATTTCTGTGAGTAAAAGCAATTAACAAGGGGAAAAGAAAAGACTATTTCTTTTATCTCATAAGTACCCCTTTCTACGTTATAGTGTTAAATGGAAAGTAAAAACCAACAATTTTAAAACAAGTTTAAGCACTGGATGTGAAAACCTTCTTGTAATAAAATCAAGGTCATGTGATTAATCCCAGTGTGGTGGAATAGCTAATTTTAGTGAGGCTAAAGCAAGTGTGGACTAGCAAAATAATATCAATAAAGTAACTGCTAAAAGGAAGTCACATTAAACATACATTGAAGGTCAGATGAATCAGCTGTGTCACACATGCTTAGTGATGCTTAAAGTATAATTTATGGATTCCTATGAAATCAACATTTATACTATGACAGTGACATGTACTATAGATGAGTTATCATCTCTTCCCTGAGAAACCTCCACTTATGTTTTTTCCTATCAGTAGCTGAGAGAGGTATCACCTGCCATTCCCGTCACTGCATGCCCTCTAGCACCCAGTAAATCCCTCTGTCTTAGCATATGTGAAATGCCATATTAACTTCTTTGAGATAAGACTTCAAGAGAGATCTTGTCAAGATGGTGGCATAGGCAGACTCTGAACTCATCTCACATGAACACAACCAGGTTACAACTATTTTTGGAAAAACTACACTGGATAGAAAACTGAAAACTGGATAAAAAGAACCTCCACAACAAGGGGCAGTACTGACTAAGGCGGAAGAAGCAGAAATTCCTTCTGGAGAGAAAAAATCCACCTTCAGGAGCAGTCGAGTTTGTCAGCTGACAAGGCTGGAGCCACCCTAAGGTACGCAGCCCTACCCAGAGTAGTGGGGTCCTGAGCAGAGTCCAGATACTGCTTTGTGCATCCTTCAGATGCAGCACAACTGAGATGAGGGTCTTACTATCTGGCTTTGCTAGCTGACTGGCTGCAGCAGGGATACCCCTAGAAAAGCTATTAGACAAAAAATGAAAAGACCCGGGTCTTAAAGGGCCCATGCACAAACTCACCCATCTCAGCAACCTAAAATCACCAGAAATAAGGCTAACAGTCCTTTGGTGAAAAGAGCCTCGCCTGGTAGGCTCTGGGTTCATCTTGGTGAGAGGAGGGACCTTTCCAGAGACTGAAACATTGGTGGTGTCCATTGTTGTCACCCAGTCCTGTTGTGCTGACACAGGCCCTGGCAGATGCCATTGAAGTTCTTCCCCTGGCCTGTTAGCCCAGGAATCGGCCATACCCACTAGAGTGCAGATTTAATCCAGTTCAGCCAGGGCTGGTAGCTTACCCTGTGAACTGGCCCCACTCAACAGCAATTGTTCAGGCTACTTGTCAGCCTGCATTGACTGGGTGCCTTGATCCTCTACAGGCAGGCAAGTATGTCCACCTCTGTGGGGCAGGGCCTGTGTGAGGACCAGGTGAACAATTTTGGGGGGCATTGGTGGAGTGGTAGGACCCTCTATAGTAGGGCAATGAGGTACACTCCAGGGGTTGGAAAGTGTGCATGGACCAGGACTATGTTGATGGTATGTGTGGACCAATGGGGCATGAGGCTTATGATTGGCAGAAGACCTGTGCTCCACAAATAGACATAAAAAGGATAAGCCTCACCTTCCAAAGCCTGAAACAATTGAGTGCTCCCTTGCTTAGGGCAAGCACCAATCAGCTGCACTTCTAAGAAAACTGAAAACAGCCCTGTAGCCCTGAGGACTATAGCAACTGTAAGCCCCTGAGCCTAGCAAACAGCTATACTGGGTATCTACCCAATTAACAGGAAAACTTCAACAGAAGTGTGCCGTTAGACCTTGTAGCCAACAGTACTGAGGCTCCTCAAACAGGATTTACAAAGAGCAGGCCAGGGAAGGAAAGAATAGACTCCCAGGGATCCTGCATAAAAAGCAACCCTGCCACAGCAGAAAGACACAAGTAACCCACAAAGGGGTCATTCCTGGATCATTTGGACTGATGATGACAGGGAAGCACACTGCTGGGCCTCAAAAGTCATCTCTTACATAAGGCCACCTCTCCAAGATCAGGAGACATAGCCAGCTCACCTAACACATAGATATAAGGACAGAGAAAGTGGTATAATGAGGATACAAAGGACTATATTCCAAGCAAGAGAACAAGACAAAACCCCAGAAAAAGGACTAAGTGAAACAGAAATGAGCAACCTACCTGACAAAGAGTTCAAACAAAAACTTATAAGGATGCTTACAGATATTGGGTGAAGACTGGATGGGCCCAGTGAAATGATCAACAAAGAAATGGAAAATATAAAAAAGCACCAATCAGAAATGAAGAATACAATACTGGAAATGAAAAACTCACTAAAGGGACTCAACGGCAGAGTAGATGATACAAAAGAATGGATCAGCAAGCTAAATGAAAGACTAGAAGAAATCACCCAAGCTGAACAGATAAAAGAAAAAAAATGAGACAGAATAAGAACCGTCTAAGGGAACTCTGGGACAATATCAAGTGCTTTAACATTCGTATTATAGGTGTCCAAGAAGGAGAAGAGAGAGACAAAGAGGCAGAAAATCTATTTGAAGAAATAATAGCTGAAAATTTTCCTAATTCAAGGAAGGAAACAAACATCCAAGTACAGGAAGCACAGAGAGCTCCAAACAAGATAAGCCCAAAGAGGCCCACACCAAGACACATTATAATTAAATGTCCAAAATTAAATATAGAGAATCCTAAAAGCGGCAAGAGAAAGGTAACAAGTGACATACAAAGGAAAGCCCATAAGGCTATCCACGGACTTCTCAGCCCACACGCTACAGGTGAGAAGAGAATGGCATGACATATTTAATGTGCTAAAAGGAAAGAACCAACAGCCAAGAGTACTCTATCCTGCAAAGTTGTGATTCAGAATGCAAGGAGAGATGAGAGCTTCCCAGACAAGCAAAAGTTAAAGGAGTTTATCATCAAGAAACCAGTTCTACAAGAAATGATGAAGGGAGTCACTTAAGTGGGAAAACGATGACCACAAATAGGGATAAAAAAATCAACCACCCCCCCGCCAAAAGAAAGAAATGCAGCAAAATCACTGGTCTTAAAGGTAAAAATACAGTAAAGGTAGCACATTAACCAACTATGATGATAATATAAAGGTTAAAAGACAAAAGTACTAAAATTACCTATTTCAATGATAAGAGGGTAATGGATAGACACACACAAAACAAGAGGCTATATAGGATTTCAAAAACATAAAATGTGGTTGGAGGGGAGTGAAAAAGTAGAGCTTTTAGAAAGAGGCCAAGCTAAAGTGTCTATCAACTTAATATAGACTGCTATATACATTGACTATTATATAGGATCCTCATGATAATCACAAACCAGAAACATATAATAAGTAAGCAAATAAGTAAGATAAAAGAAATCAAACATATTACTATATAAAGCCATCAAGTCACAAGGGCAGAGAAGAACAGAAAAAGAAAAGAACAGAGAAGAACTACTAAAACACCCAGAACAAAAATAACAAAATGGCAATAAATACATATTTATGAATAGCTACTTTAAATGTCAATGGACTAAATGTCCCAATAAAAAGGTATAGGGTGGCCAACTGGATAAAAAAACAAGACCCATATGTATGGTGCATATGAGACACATGCTTCAGACCTAAAGACACTCACTAACTGAAAGTGAAAGAATGGAAAAGATATTCCATGAAAATGTCACAGTAAAGAAAGCGGGGGTAGGAATACTTAGCTGAAACAGACTTTAAAAAACATTGTAATGAGAGACAAAGAAAGGCACTGCATAATGATAAAGGGAACAATGCAACAAGAAGAAACAACACTTGTAAATATCTATGTACCCAACATAGGAGCACCTAAATTTATAAAGCAATTATTAACAGACATAAAAAGAGAAATAGACAGTAACACAATAATAGTAGGGGACTTTAACATTCCAATTACACCAATAGATAGATCATCCAAAAAGATGATCAATAAGTTAACATTGGCCTTAAATGACACATTAGATCAGATGGACTTAGTAGATATATATAGAACATTCCACTCAAAGACCACAAAATACACACTCTTCTCAAATGAACATGGAATGTTAAAAAGGATTGATCACATATTAGGCCACAAAACAAATCTCGATACATTTAAGAAGATCAATATACTACCATGCATCTTTTCTGACCACAAAGGTATGAAACTAGAAATCCACTACAGGAAGAAAACCAGAAAAGCCACAAAAATGTGAAGATTAAACAAAATGCTACTGAACAATGATTGGGTCAACTGAGATATCAAAGGAGAAATCAAATAATTCCTGGAGACAAATGAAAATACAACATGCCAAAATCGATTGGATACAGCAAATGTGGTTCTAAAAGGGAAGTTTATAGCAATTCAGGCCTACATCAACAAAGAAGAAAAATCCCAAATAAACAAAGAGTGCATTGAAAGGAACAGGAAAAAGAAGAACAATAAAAGCCCAAAATCAGCAGAGGGAACGAAATAATAAAAAACAGAGCAGAAATAAACAAAGTACAGACTAAAAAGACAATAGAAAAAATTAATGAAACCTCAAGCTGGTTCTTTGAAAATATAAAGAAAATTGGCAAAACTTTAGCTAGACTCACCAAGAAAAAAGGAGAGCAAGCTCAGCTAAATAAAATCAGAAATGAAAGAGGAAAAATTACAACAGATACCTCAGAAATACAAAACATAATAAGAGAATACTATGAAAAGCTATACACCTATAAATTGGATAATCTACAAGAAATGGATAATTTGTTAGAAACATACAATCTTCCAAAACTGGACAAAGAAGAAGTAGAGAATTTGAATAAATCAGTCACCAGTAAGGAGATCCAAACAGCAATCAAAAACTTCCCAAAATATAAGTCCAGGACCAGATGGCTTCCCTGGTGAATTCTACCAAACATTCAAAGAAGACTGAATACCTATCCTTCTCAAACTCTTTCAAAAAACTGAAGAGGAGGGAGGCTTCCTAACTCATTCTCTGAAGCCAACATTATCCTGGTAACAAAACCAGACAAGGACAACACAAAAAAAGAAAATTACAGTTCAATATCACTGATGAACATTGGCGCAAAAATCCTCAACAACATACTAGCAAATCGAATACAACAATACATTAAAAAGATCATACATCATGATCAAGTGGGTTTTATTCCAGGGATGCATGATGGTTCAACATCTGCAAATCTATCAACATGATATTAACAAACAACATTAACAAGATTAACAACATTAACAAAATGAGGAATAAAAATCACATGATCATCTCAATAGATGCAGAGAAAGCATATGACGAGACACAGCACCCACTTATGATAAAAACTAAATAAAACGGATATAGAAGTAAGATTTCTCTACATAATAAAGGCCATATATAACAAACCCACAGCAAATATAATTCTCAAGGGAGAAAAACTGAAAGCTATCCATCTAAGAACAGGAACCAGACAAGGATGCCCACTTTCACCCCTCGTATTTAACATAGTATTGGAAGTCCCAGTCAGAGCAATGAGGCAAGTAAAAGAAATAAAAGGGATCCAAATCAGAAAAGAAAATATCACTCTTTGCAGACGACATGATTTTAGAAAACCCTAAAGAATCCACTGAAAAACTCTTAGAAATAATAAATGAATACAGGCAATTCACAGGATACAAAATAAACATACAAAAATCGGTTGCATTTCTATACACTAACAACACAGTAGCAGAAAGATAAATTAAGAATACAAGTCCATTTAAAACTGTAACAAAAAGTATAAAACACCTAGGAATCAACTTAACCAACCAAGTGAATGATGTGTACACCTAAAACTATAAAGCATTGTTGAAAGAAATTGAAGAAGAAATAAAGAATCGGAAAGATATTCTGTGTTCTTGGACTGGAAGAATTAACATAGTTCACATGTCCATACCTCCTAAAGCAATCAATAGATTCAATGCAATCCCTATCAAAGTTCCAACAACATTCTTCACAGAAATAGAACAAAGAATCCTAAAATTTATATGGAACAACAAAAGACCACTAATAGCCACAGGATTCCCGAGAAAAAGGAACAAGGCTGGAGGTATCACACTCCCTGATTTAAAAATATACTACAAAGCCATAGTAACCAAAATAGCATGATATTGGCACAAAAACAGACATACAGATCAATGGAACAGAACCAAGAACCCAGAAAAAACCCACACATTTATGACAGCTAGTATTTGACAAGAGGGCCAAGAGCATACAATGGACAGAGGAGCGTCTCCTCAATAAATTGTGTAGGGAAAACTGGACAGCTACAGGCAAAAGAATGAATGTAGACCATTATCTTACACCATGCACAAAAATCAACTCAAAATGAATTAAAGACTTGAATGTAAGACGTGAAACCATGAAACTTCTAGAAGAAAATATAGGCAGTATGCTCTTTGACATCGGTCTTTGCAGCATATTTTCAAGTACCATGTCTGACTGGGCAATTGAAATAAAAGAAAATAATGAACAAATGTGACTACATCAAACTAAAAAGCTTTTGCATAGCAGTGGAAACCATCAACAAAATGAAAAGACAACCTAACAATTGGGAGAAGATATTTCATATATCAGATAAGGGGTTAATATCCAAAATATACAAAGAACTCATACATCTCAACAACAAAAAAACAACCACCGGATTAAAAATTTGGCAAAATATCTGAACAGGGATTTCTCCAAAGAAGATATGCAGATGGCCAACAGGCATGTGAAAAGTTGTTCAATATCATTAGCTATCAAGGAAATGCATATCAAAACTACAAGGAGATATCACCTCACTCCAGTCAGAATGGCTATAATTCACAAGACAGAAAACAAGAAGCATTGGAGGGGATGGGGAGAGAAGGGAACCCTGTGCACTGCTGGTGGGAGTGCAAACTGGTGCAACCACTATGGTAAGCAGTATGGAGTATCCTCAGAAAATTTAGAATAGATCTACAAAAACCACACATCTATGGACAGCTTATCTTGGACAAAGGAGCTGAGGGCATACAATGGAGAAAAGAAAGTCTTTTCAACAAATGGTGCTGGGAAAACTGGAAAGCCACATGTAAAAGAATGAAAATTGACCATTCTTTCTCACCATTCATCAAAATAAACTCAAAATGGATCAAAGACCTAAAGGTGAGACTTGAAACAATAAGGCTTCTAGAAGAAAATGTAGGCAGTACACTCTTTGACATCAGTATTAAAAGGATATTTTCGGACACCATGTCTTCTTAGAGAAGGGAAACAATAGAAAGAATAAACAAATGGGATTTCATCAGACTAAAGTGCTTCTTCAAGGCAAATGAAAACAGGATTGAAACAAAAAAACAACCCACTAACTGGGAAAAAATATTTGCAAGTCATACATCTGACAAAGGCTTAATATCCATAATATATAAAGAACTCACACAACTCAACAACAAAAAATCAAACAACCCAATCATAAAATGGGCAGGAGACGTGAACAGACATTTCTCCAAAGAAGATATACAGATGGCCAATAGGCACATGAAAAGACGTTCATCATCGCTGATCATCAGGGAAATGCAAATGAAAACTACACTAAGATATCACCTTACACCCATTAGAATGACAAAAATATCTAAAACTAATAGTAACAAATGTTGGAGAGGTTATGGAAAGAAAGGAACTCTCATACACTGCTGGTGGGAATGCAAACTGGTGCAGCCACTATGGAAAACAGTATGGAGATTCCTCAAAAAATTAAAAATAAAACTACCATATGACCCAGCTATCCCACTACTGGGTATCTATGGAAAGAACTTGAAGTCAGCAATTCCAAAAGTCCTATGCACCCTAATGTTTCTTCCAGCCTTATTTACAATAGCCAAGACATGGAAGCAACCTAAGTGCCCATCAACAGATGATTTGATAAAGAAGATGTGCTATATATATATACAATGGAATACTACTCAGCTGTAAGAAAAGAACAAAATCATCCCATTTGCAACAACATGGATGGACCTTGACAGAATTTTGTTAAGTGAAATAAGCCAGATAGAGAAGGTCAATCTCTGTATGACTCCACTCATATGAGGAATTTAAAAATGTAGACAAAGAGAACAGATTAGTGGCTACCAGGGTAAATGTGGGGTGGGGGTGGGCACAAAGGATGAAGGGGTGCACCTACAACACGACTGACAAACAATAATGTACAACTCAAATTTCACAAGATTGTAACCTATCATTAACTCAATAAAAATTAAAAAAAGCAAAATGGCATCTTACATTCTAAAAAAAAATAGTTCTACCATATGATCCTGCTATCCCACTGCTGGGTATTTAGTCAAAGAACTTGAAAGCACAAATGCATAAAGATACATGTATCCCTGTGTTCATTGCAGCATTATTCACAATAGCCAAGACTTGAACGCAACCTAGTTGCCCATCAAGGGATGAATGGATAAAGAAGATGTGGTATACATACATAATGGGATACTATTTAGCCATAAGAAATGAAATGTGGTCATTTGTGACAACATGGATGGTCCTTGAGGTTATTATGCTGAGTGAAATAAGTCAGAGTGAGAAAGTGAAATACCATATGATCTCACTCATAAGTAGAAGATGAAAATAACAAGAAACAAACACATACTAATAGCGATTGGATTGGTGGTTATCATAGGGGGAGGGGGAGAGAAAAAGGGGTGATTAGGCTCGCATGTGAGCTGATGGACTATAATTAGTTTTTGGTGATGAACGTGATGTAATCTACACAGAATTAGAAATATATTATGATGTACATCTGAAAGCTATATAATGTTATAATCCAATGTTACTGCCAGAAAAAAATGAAAAAAAGATTTCAAAGTAGCCATTATAAATGTATTCAAAGAACTAAAGAATATCATTCATCACATGGTTAAAATACAAGCTAAAATAACTCTAGTTTTGTCAAATCACTGTTAAAAATTTCATGCTCTAAACCTCATAATCTTTATTCAAATATTTATAGCATGGTTCATGTACCCTATTTGGAGTGCCAATCTTCCATTAAACAACAAAAAAGAATAACATTGTTAATGTGATTTGTGAACAAATCACCAGTCCGTTACATGGATTTAGAGAGCTTCTATTTGCTAGTTACCATGGTAGAAACTGAAACTATACAAATAAATAGGTGATAGATTGACTTCAGTGTAAGGAGCGTCATGGACCTGCTCCTCAGTTAAAATGGCAAAAATTACTTTTAAAAACCACATAAAAGCTCTTAAAATTGTCCTAAGTACATAGAACCAATGAAGAAATATTAAAAATCTATGAAAATGTGGTTTAAAAAATAAGAGTCCACTACCTTTCTCCTCTCTCCCAGTTGAGCCAGGTATAAACTCCACTCAATACTGTTATTGCCAAAAATATAGGTCTCTCCAGTGGAGAGGTAGAAGACTTTCTCCCTGGGAGGAGCATGATATCATTATTTCTCATCCTGCCCTGAACTATCTGTTGCTGATGCTATGTTCTGGGTGAGTGTGGTCAAGAGGTGTGGCTTTTCTTTTTCTCCCCTCTCCCCATCAGGGGATGAAGGCTCTACCTTAGGCACAAGCACAGAGAATACTGAGACCTCATTCCCTGTTCCCTGGCTTCTATGGTTACAAGTGAGGAAGCCCTCAGGATTTTGCCCCCCATTCCACTGTGTGCTGAGCTCCTAAAGTGGGGGTGTTACTCAGAGAGAAGCATGCCCACATCCAGATTCAGAGACCTGGTTCAGTGATTCTTCTAGAGTAAAGAGGCAGGCTGTAAAACAGATAGCTCCTAATCCCTTCTCAAAGAAACTGCATTTGAAATAGAGTGCTAAGAAATTCAAGCCTAGGGGCACTCTGAAGAACAATGATGGCTGTAGTGAAAGGCAATTTGGAGAAGATTCAACGTACAGGTAAAACTGTACACCAGCTAGTTTTCAGGAGTAAACCAGTGAAGGATATGGCTGGAGGAGTCCCCTTGGGATCAGAACAAATATAAGATATGATTGCAGAAACTATTCTTCATGGGAGGCTAAATCTTATTGGATTAGTCTGTAGAGAAATTTTTGCTCAAGGACACTACTGAAAACAATAGAGCAATCAGTAGACAATTAGTGGAGCCTAACAGCTGCTTGTGGTCAGGGAAAAAATAAAGAAAGTCCTGCCAATATTGGAGTCACCCCAAGGTGACTGAGGGCATACCCAAAGCTCCACATATCTGAGGAGAAATATCAAAGTCTTAGCAATAGCCAGAAAGGCAGGGGATAGATTTCACCAAAATAATCCAACTAGTCCCTAAAAAGTAACAACAACAAAAAAAACACAAGTAAATAACAATATTCTCCCTGAGGGGGCAGTACCCAGAGTCATTTCATTATCTACAACATCCAGTTTCCAACAAAAAACTACAAAAAAATACAATAAAACAGAAAAGTATGTCTCATACAATGGAATAAAAGAAGACAACAGAAACTGCCTGTGTGAACAATCTGATTTGGGATTTAAGAGAAAAACACTTTTAAGTAGCTATTATAAATATATTCAATGGAAGGATAATTGGTGTAGGCTTGGCAAGCTGAGGAGTCAAAAGAAAGATTTCTTGGACTCTCAAGGTCTGGCAGTAGTGTTCTTTTATTCATAGAATAGTGTGGAGTAGCACGGGGACAGGACCCATGGGCAGTAAGAGCTGCACCCATGGGTTGAGGGTAGGGCTAAATTTAAGGCATAGGTATGTGAGTTATCTCTTTACAAGACAAAGGAAAGATTATGTAAAAAACTTCGTTAAAATGTTACAGTGTAGGTGGGATCTGGTTATTGGGTGGTTCTATAACTTTGCATAAGAATCAAATCAGATCAGGTCAGGACATCCTATACTTCCTGAAGGATGATATAGAGTGTATGTAGGGCAGGATACCTTGGGCTTCTCTTCCTGGGGCAGCCTTGATCCTCATCATAATAACAACATCATATTGAACATAGAATATCATTAAAGAGATAGAAATTATAATAATAAAAAAACAAATGAAAATTCTGGGTTGAAAAGTACAAAAGCTGAAGTGAAATATTCACTAGAGGGGCTCAATAGTAGATTTGACTTAAGAGAAGAAAGAATGATAGAACTTGAAGATAGATCGATAGAAATTATGCAATCCAAAGAACAAAGAGAAAAAAGAGTAAAGAAAAATAAACAGAACATCACTGAAATATAGGACACCACTAAGTGTACCAAAACGCATGTAAACAGAGTAACAGAATGAGAGGAGAGAAAACAGAAAAAAAAAACATTTGAATTAATAAAGGCTGAACACTTCTCAAATGTATTGACAAACACTGAACTACACATTCAGGAAGCACAGTACCCTTCAAGTGGGATAAGTCCAAAGAGATCCACAGAGATCTAGCATAGTAAACATGTTAAAAGTAAAAGACAAGGAGAAAATCTTGAATGCAGAAAGAGAAAATCACTCAACACTTAAAAGGAAACATCATTTAAGGGAATTCTGAATAAATTAACACCTAAATTCTCAGCAAAAACACTTATGGACCAAAGGCAATGGGATTACATATTTAAAATGCTCAAAGACTCTACACTAAGAATCTTATATTCTGCAAAGTTATCTTTAAAAAATGAAAGTGAAATAAAACATTGCCAGATAAACAGAGAGTGAGAAAATTTGTTTCTGGCAGAAGTGCCTCACAAGAAATATTGAAGAAAGTATTTCAAGCTAAAAGAATGATCACAGATGGAAAATCAAATCCACATGAAAAATAAAGAGCACCAATAAGTGTGAATTTGTAGTTATAAAAAATAGTATAAATGGATTTTTCTCCTTCATTCTGTTAACTGATTTTTGAAATGGGTAAAATATCTATATATGGTGCTGTTGCACCTATAAAATATTGAAATGTAATATATATACGAACAACAGCACAAAGAAGCTAAATGGGCACAAAGGTGTAATGGGAAAGGAAATGACTACAGATGCTAAAGTAATAATTATAACAATGCCTTCTTGAGTTTTTAACATTAATAGATGTAATATGTAAAACAATAATGCTACAAAAAGAGAGAAAAAGGAATAGAATTACATATGATTAGCATTTCTATGTCTTATTGGAATTAAGCTAATATAAATTTGAAGCTGATTCTGATAAGTTAAAATTTACATAGTCATCCCTAGAGAAATTGCTAAAAAATAACTAAAAAAGTAGTGAAAAAACTCAATAGTAAAATTAAATGCTACATTAGAAAATATTCAATCATGTAAAATAAAGCAGTGAGATAGAAGAACACAAACGATATGAGACACAAACAAAAATAAACTGGCAAATATAAATCAAACTGTATAATCAAAACATTAAATGTGAATAGATGAATGCAATGAAAAGCAGAGATTGTCAGACTGGATAAAAAATGATCCAACTACATTCTGTTTCTTGGAGACAAAATTTAGATTTAAAGATACATATATATTGAAAGTAAAAGAATTTAAAAGCTATGCCATGCAAGCAAAAATTCCAAAACCTCCCCACATTAGCTATACTAATATAAGACACAATGGACTTTAGAGCAAAATATATTACGAAAGATGAAGAATGACATTTTATAATGATAAACAATCTATCAGAAAGTATGACAACTATAGACATATATGCCCCTAGAACAAGAGCATAAATATATGAAGTTAAAACTGATAGAAATGAAGGGAGAAATAGACAACTCAAAAATAATAGTTGAAAACTTCAATGCTCCAATTTCAATAATGGATAGAGCAACTAGGCAGAAGATCAATGAAAGACAAGGCTTGAATAACACTATAAAACAAGTAGACCCAACAGATGACCATGGAAGACTCCAACCATCAAAAACTGAATATACGTTCTCTTCAAAGGCACAGGGACTATTCTCCAAGGTAGACAATATGCTATGTTATAAAACAAAGTTCAATAAGTCAAAAAAATAGAAATAACACAATACGTTTTCTCTGATCACAAAGAAAATTGGTTTAGAATAAAATCAATTGATTTAGAATGAAATTTATTGATTTGGAATGAAATTATAAATCAGTAACAAAAAATTGGGGAAACTTACAAAAGTGGAAATTAAAAATCACATTCCTAAATAATCTATGGGTCAACAAGAAAATAAAAATAAAAATCAGAAAATTATTTGGTATAAGAGAAAATGAAAACCCAGAATACCAACACTTATGAGATGCAGCTAAAGAAATTCATAGGGGGACATTAATAGCTGGACATGCCTACAATAAGAAAGAAGCAATGTCACAAGTTAATAAGCTAACCTTCCATCTTAAGACACTGGAAAATCAAGAGCAAATTAAACTTTAAATTATTTAAGATTATATCAGAGATAAATTAAATGGAGAATAAAAAGTAGTAATCAAAGGTAGCACAAATTTGTTTTTTGAAAAGATCAACAAAATTTACAAGACTTCATTTAAACTGAGCAAGAGAAAAAGAGAGAAGACTCAAAAAGAGAGAAGACCGTATAAGCGAGAGAGGAGATATTTCTACAAATCTTACAGTAATAAAAAGTATAGTAGTCCTTCCTCTGTGGTTGTGCTTTCTGTGGTTTTAGTTACCCACAGTCAGCCCCAGTCAGAAAATATTAAATGGAAAATTCCAGAAATAAACAATTCATAAGTTTTAAATTGTACACCATTCTGAGCAGCATGATGAAATCTCACGGTGTTCTGCTCCATCCTGCCTAGGACGTGAATCATCCCTTTGTTCAGCATATTCATGCTGCATAAGCTACCTTCCCATTAGTTACTTAGCAGCCCTCTCAGTTATCAGGTCTATTGTCATGGTATTTCAGTGCTTGTGTTCAAGTAACCCTTATTTTACTTAATAATGGCCCCAAAGTTTTAGAGTAATGATGCCAGTGTCGACGAAAATAATCCATAACCAATCTATAAATGAAAATTTGGGTGAGTTTATTCTGAGCTTAAATCTGAGGATTATAACCCGGGAGAGTCTTTCCACAAAGGAACAGAGCACTCCAAAGAAGTGGGGGTATAGAGGGTGGTTATATACCCTCAAAGAGGATGTTTCACATATGATTGAAATGTCCCTTTTACAATAGTCATGAGGCTGCTCTGTCAGCACAGCGACTGATGGAAACAACAGATAGGCCTGCTGTCTCAATGAACACCGCAGGTTGGCAGGTCTGTTGCCTCGAGCTAGGCGGACACAGATGAGTGCTGCAATCAGTTCCCAGCCTAAAGAAAGATGCTTAATCTTTAAGGAGATGCCAATGTTGGGAGGGGGAGGGAAGTTGCACCTTTATCTCAAAATGTCTAAGCAGATATACAATGCATGCTCAATGGCCACAGTCAGGCCCTTTTGGAAAAAACAGTCAGGCCGAATTAGGTTTATACCAAATGGCTTCCTCATATACTCCAATATATCCTATTGCTTGCCATTTCAATATGTCACCGGGAATTCAGATGTGCCAAAGAGGAGCTATAAACTGCTTCATTTAAGAGAAAAGGTGAAAGTTCTTGACTTAATAGGGAAAGAAAAAAATCATATGATGAGATTGCTAAGATCTACAGTTAGAACAAATCTTCTATCCAGGAAATTGTGGAGAAGAAAAAAGAAATTGTGGCTTGTTTTGCTGTAACACCTCAAATACATATGTATAGGAAGAAAACAATGTATATATATGGTTTGGTACTATGTGAGATTTCAGGCATCCTTTGGGACTCGAATTATATCCCGTGTGGATGAGGGCAGACTACTGCATTGTAAAGAAATGTTGGATAATGACCAGGCTCCCATGTCAGACTCCTGCTTATCCCTCCATTTCGTAGGCAGGCATGACTCCTGACCCTGAGGACCCAGACCCATGTGGAAGGTGTTCCCTACTGCTGCTCAGCTCAAAAACCATACGGATTTTTGAGTAGTATTGAGTACATTGTTGTAAGAAAACACTGTCATTCTAATTGAAGAGAATTAGTCAATCAGTTGAAATCATGCTGTGTTAACTGCAAACTTTTCTGGAGCCAACCTGAGTCAAACAGATGAAATCCCTATATTGACAATAAAAGATAATTCTAAGTATGGAAACTTTGTTAATGAGAAAAAAGTGCAGAATGGCTTTTCCTGAACTTTGAAGACGGGATAGAGGTACTTTTGGAGTGTTTGACAGTAAATTCAAAGTAGAGTATGAACCTTTACTTGCATGCTTCTTTTTTTGTTCAGCCGTCTCTTAGAAACTACTTTAAATCAAGCTATATTGCAGATCAGTGGATTTACTGTAAACAACTGGACAGAAGAATGTACTCACCTTGTCATGATATGGTTAAAATAACGATTAAAACAGTGTGTGCACTCATTAGTAGATGTCCAATTGTAAAGCCAGAATATTTTACTAAGTTTCTTAAAGCACTTCATTCCAGGAAACAGCATCCACAAATTAGATAGCCTAGATCAAAGGATCAAACTCCTAGAAAAATACAAACTACCAAAACTGATTTGAGTTACAACAATATGGCAACATAGGATGTCCCTCCTTTAGTGCTCCCTTTCAAAAACAAAAACTTGAGAAATATCCCCAAACAAAAGTCCATCTATGAGAGTTGAGGAATCCAGCACCACAGGCCAAGGGACCTGGGAGAAATTTTGCCCACCTGTAAATGAGGTGATATGCAGCCAGACTTTGGTAGCACCCATGGAACCTGCAGGAGCAGTTCCAGTTCCAGTCTCTCTTGGCTGTGATCCAGAACCACCTGGAGAACACTGACTTGGGCAGTCATCTACAAATAACAGAGCCTCTGTGGAAATCAAGGTTTCCAGAGAAGTTCCAGCAATCCACTGGAGCAAAAAAAAAAAAATTACTTGGGACAGATTGGAGTGGGTAAGAGGAAAGGATAGACTTTATTAGCATCGATCTTTCCCCAAGGTGGCACAGCTTAGGGTTAAAAAGCCCGTGATGTCTCCTGCAAGTGAAGAGAGAGTAAGTGAACAACTAGCTTCCTCAGCAGTGCAAACAACTGCCAATAAGATTCTTTCACACAACACCTAGAGTATTAAATTGGGAACTCCATGAGGAGGAAGAGGGAGGAGATTAGGAAAGATGCACATAAAGCAGAGGGCACTAAAGGGAAGCATTTCCTGCTGATTGAATTCTGTACTCTGTCAGAAAGCCTACACAGGAGCTGTGGGGAAAATCTTCCCCAGAGAATCACCCAACTGACACACCCCCGGTGCACTATGTGCCAAAAACACAATTTCTCCCATTCGGTGGCTGGTTCCCTGTGCTCTCAAGAAAGGTTGCAAGAAGAATCTTTGCAGACAGCTAGGGAGCAAGTACAGAAAGCAGGCCAGCGTCTATGAGCAAAGGAGAAACCACAAACTTGAGCTATTGCATCACCTTTGGGAAAGCAAAAGTGAGGCTATCAGCAGCTGCCCTGGTGCATTGTAGTACCTACTGAAGATATACAAGCTTAAGGATTCTGCCACAATAGAGAGCAAAACGTGTGGAGCAGCACAACCAGAAGGACCCACAACTAGAATATGTAACTATGTACTGGGGGGCTTTGGGGAGAAGAAGAAGGGGAAAAAACATTGGCAACCAATGTTAGCTCAGGTACCAATCTTAAAAAAAAAGTGTAGAGCAGTTGTATCCACACAAAGCATTAGAAAGACTCAGAATCTATCACAGGACTGACAAAAGGTATTTCTCCCCTGAAGGCAGTTAGTAAAGATTTGAGGAGGTGACTGCTACTTCAAATGCAAAAACAGCAATGTAAATCTTCAAGTAATCTGAAAAAATCAAGTAAACATGACACCACCAAAAGTTCACAATAAATTTTCAGTAACCAAACACAAAACCATGAAGATTTACTAGATAAAGAAATCAAATTAGCTGTTTTAAGAAAACTTGATGAGTTACAAGACAACACAGAAAGACAATTAAACTAAATCAGTAAAACAATACACAATCAAAATGAGAATTTTAACAAAGAGATAGAAATCATAAAGAAAAAGTATCAAACAGGAAATCCAGAGCTGAAAAAAATCAATGAATGAAATAAAACTATGCAATAGAAAGCATGAAGGGCAGAATAGACCATACAAGAAAAAATCAATGAGATAGAGGACAAGAAATGTGAAATAACCCAGCCAGAGGACAACAACAACAGAGTGAAAAAGAGTGACGAAAACATGTGTTCTATGGGACACCATCAACGTAAACAATGTTGGAATCATTGGAGTTAGAGAAGGAAAGGAGAGGGAGAAGAAGACAGAAAACTTATTTAATTAAATAATGGTTGAGAACTTCCTAAACCTGGGGATACATTTGGACATCCAGGTTCAAGAAGCTAAGCAATCACCCCATTATCTCAAGCCAAACTGTCTTCTACAAGGTACATTATAAGAAAACTATCAAAAATCAAAGACAAAGTAATAATCCTAAAGGCAACCAGAGAAAGGAAGATTGCAACCTACAAAGGAACTCCTTTAAACTATAAGGAGAATTATCAGCAGTAACCACACAGGCCAGGAGAGAGTGGGATGATATATTAAACCAGCTGAAAGAAAAAAAATTGCGAACTAAAACTTCTGTAGTCAACAAAGTTATCCTTCAGAAATAAAGAAGTAAAGAGTTTTTTAGACAAACAAAAGTTGAGGAAATTCATCATGAGTAGACCTGCCTTGCAAGAAATGCTGAAGTGAATTCTACAAACCTAAATGAAAGGACAATAATTAGTAACATGAAAATATATGAAAATATACAATACACTGGTAAAGGCAAATATGTTGTCAAATTCAGAACTCTAATACTGTAATATAATATGTTAACCACTTAACTATAACAAAAAGTTTAAAGAAAAAGAGTTATCAAACTATAGCTACTATAATTTCACAAATACACAGTATAAAAAGAGGAAAATTATAACATTTAAAATATAAAAGGGGTGAGTAAAAGGGTAATTTTTTGTACGTGATGGAAGTTAAATTGTAATCAGCATAAAATATATTGTTATAAGATAGTTTATCTGAGTTTCACAATACCAACAAAGTAGAAACATATAGTAGATTCACAAAATATAAAGACAAGGGAATCGTGGCATACCACCAGGGAAAATAAACAATTCACAAAGTAAGGCAGCACAAGAGTCAAGAAAGAACCAGGGAATGACAAAAGAGAGAATACAATTAAAAAGATGACATTAGTAAGTTCAGACCTATCAATAATTACTCTAAATGTAAGTGGATTTAATTCTCCAACCAAAAAGAACAGATTTCTGTTGGTTTTTTTACTACTAAGAAAGGGAGAGGAAGTCTGACTTTTCTTCCCTGGAATCTGTGGAAAGTTTCATCATCTCTCCTCTAATTTTTCAATAGTTTCTCATTTCAGGGACACAAGAAAAAGAGACGGACTGGGGTGGGAAGAGTTGACAGCTCAAACCCTGGACTTGAACATCTGTAAAATAGGCAATTACCATGCTTCCTTCATGAATTGCACAATATTCACTACACTTTGGTTTCATTCTTAGGTAAATTTTATTGTGTACCATGAAAGTATTTGTAAAATCTGTTGAAGTTTGAAGTTAATTATGCAAAACAAACAAAAACCCAACAGTATACTTTCTCTCAAATTTCAACTGTTAATTGTCATTATTTAATCAATACCAGTTTGCATTATGCACTTTTCTTTTTTAAATGTGATTCAAAATTTCTGTATTTGTTTTACACCAGAGTAAATAGAGTAGCTGGGTGAATATAAAAACAAGACCTAACTATATGCTGCCTACAAGAGTCTCATTTCCTCTTTAAGGACACACATAGGCTCAAAGGGCAGGGATGAAAAAAGATAATCCATACACCTGGATAACAAAAGAGAGCAGGGGCAGATATACTTATATTAGACAAGCTAGACTTTAACCCAAAAGGTAATAAGAGACAAGGAAAGTTATTATATAATGATAAAGTGGTCAGTTCATCAAGTTAAACCAATTGTAAATATATACACACAACCTCAGATCATCTAAGTATACAAAGAAAATACTAACAAATATAAAAGTAAAAACATGCAACAATACAATAATAGTAGGGGACTTTAAAATACCACTTTCAATAACGGATAGATCATTGAAACAGAAAATCAACGTAGAAATGTTGGACTTGGACCATACTTTACAACAAATTGTCCTAACAGCCTTTCAAAAAATGTTCCAGTATACAGAAGCAGAATACACATTCTTCTCAAGTACACCTGGAACATTCTCCAGGATAAATCATATGGTAGGCCACAAAACAAGTCTTAGAAAATTTAAGAAGATTTAAATTATACCCAGTATTTTTTCTGACCACAATGCTATGAAAGTAGGAATCAATAACCAGAGGAAAGATGGATAATTTACAAATGTGTGGAAATTAAACAACACACTTCTCAACAACCGAGAGATCAAAGAAAAATCAAAAGGGAAATTTTAAAAATCTCAAAACAAACGAAAATGGAAATACAACATACCAAAACTTATGAGATGCAAAAAAGCAGTTCTAAGAAGATTTATAGCAATAAATGTCTATACTAAGAATAAACAAAGATCTCAAATAAATAACCTAACTTTACACCTCAAGGAACTAAAAACAGAAGAATTAAGCCTAACCTTCACAGAAGAATGTAATAATAAAGATCAGAGCAAAAACAAATGAAATAGAGACCATAAAAACAAGAGAAATGATCAATGAAACTAATAGCTGTTTTTTGAAAAGATAAAATTTGACCTACTAAGAAAAAGAGACATGACAAAAACAAACAAAATTAGAAATGAGAGATATTTTAGCTACTATATAGGCTATTAGGAGACTACTATGAACAATTATGTGCTAACAAATTGGATAAACCAGAAGAAATGGATAATTCCTTGAAACATACAGCTTGAAAATGGAATCATTAAAAAAATACAAAATATGAAGACAAATAACAAGTAATGAAATCGAATCAGTAATGAGAAAATTTCCAACAAAGAAAAGCTCAGGAGCAGATAGTTTCATTGTTAAATTCTAAAACTGTTAAAGAATTAACCCAAATCCTTCTCAACCTCTTCCAAAAACTTGCAGAGGAGATAAAAATCTCAAAATCATTTTATGAGTCCAGTATTACCCTGATACCAAAGCCAAATAAGGATCCTACAAGAAATCAAAATTACAGACCAATATCCTTTATGAATATAGATGTTAAAATCTCAAAAAAATTAGCAAACTGAATCTAATAGTACATTAAAAAGATCAAGTGGAATTTGCCCCTGGGAGGCAAGAATGGCTCAACATATGCAAATAAATGTGATGCACCGTGTTATTAGAATGAGAGATAAAAATCATATGATTATCTTATTAGATACAGACTAATCATTTGACAAAATAAAACAAACTTTCATGATAAAAACTCTCAGCAAATTGGGTATAGAAGAAACGTACCTCAACACAATAAAAGCCATATATGACAAGTCCACATTTAACATTACACTCAATGGTGGAAGTTAGGAAGCTTTCCCTCTAAGATCAGGAACTAGACAAGAGTGCCCACTGTCACCACTCTCATTTAACAAAGTAGTAAAAGTCCTAGCCACAGCAATCAGGAAAAATAAAGAAATAAAATGTACCCAAATCAGAAAGGAAGAATTAAATTTGTCTTTATTTGCTGATATGATATTATATATAGAAAATGCTGCAGACATAGCAAACTTTTTTAGAACTATTCAACAAATTCAGTAAAATCGGCACACAGATATCAGTTGTTTTTCCAATCCATACCAACAAAATATCTGAAAAGACATAAAGAAATCAGTTCCATTCACAATAGCATCAAAAACAATGAAATAAGCATAAATTTAACCAGAAATTAAAACATCTGTACACCGAAAACTATTAGCCTCTGATAAAAGAAATTGAAGAAAACAAAAATAAAAAGATATCCTGTGTTCATGGATCAGAAGAATTAATATTCTGAAAATGTTCATAATTCCGACATAATCTAGAACCCAAAAATAAACTCCTACATATATGGTCAACTATTATTTGACAAAAGAGACAGGAATGCTCTATGGTGAAAAGATAGTTTCTTCAATAAATATCGTTATGGAAATTGGATAACCACATGCAGAAAAATAAAATTGGGCCCCTATGTTACAAAACTCACAAAGAATAACTCAAAATAGGTTAAATATTCAAGCATAAGAGCTGGAACCATAAACTTCCTAGAAGAAAACATATAGAAAAATCTTGATTTTGGACTTGGCAATGATGTTTTGTATATGACCCTAAAAGCACAAGCAACAAAAGCAAAAATTAATTAGTGGGACTACAACAAAATGAAAAGCTTCTGCACAGCACAAGGAAAAATCAACAAAAGGAAAAGGAAACCTACAGAAATGTGAGTAAATGTTGCAAATCATATATATGATAAATGGTTAATATCCAAAATATATAAACAGTTCATTCAACTCAATAAGAATAAACCCCCAAAAATTCCCATAAAAATAGGACAAAGTATCTGAATAATTATTTTTCCAAAGAAGACACACAAATGGCTCACAAGGACATGAAACAAAGTGCTCAACATCACTCATCAATCATCAGGGAAATACAAATCAAAACCACAACGAAATATCACCTCATACCTGATAGTATGGCTATCATGAAAAAGACAAGAGATAAGAAGTGTTGGTTGGCTAGGATGTTGAGAAAGGGAACATTTGTGCACTGTTGATGGTGATGCAAAATGATACAGCCACTATGTAATATAGTACGGATGTTCCTAAAAAAACTAAAACTAAAACTACCATATGATCCTGCAATCCCACTTCTGGGTATATATGCAAAGTAAATTAAACAGGATATCATGAAGATCTCTGCTCTCCCATGTTTATTGCATCATTACAGTTATGCACTGCATAAAAATGTTTCAGTCAACGATAGACTGCATATATGAAGGTGGTCCCATTAAATTAATATCGTGTAGCCTAGATGTGTAGTTTGCTATGCCATCTAGGTTTGTATAAGTATTGTAGGAGAGGAAGAAATTTTCCTCTACTCTTCTAGGTTCTTCTGGCTTGTCTAAGAATTAAATTGATGCAATACAATTTAACAGGAGAAAAATAAACAAAAGTTTAATAACATGTATACATGGGAGAAACCTAGGAAAACCAAGTAACTCACCAAAATGGCTAAAGCCTTCACCTTAAATACTATCCTCAGCTAAAGGTAAAACAAGATGTTGGGTGTGTGAAGAGTCAGGGACTTCAAAGGGAAGTAAGGCAATTCACAAGTAGGTGAAAAGGAGCAAACATTTGAAAAAGAAGTATTTGGCCACACAGAAACAGAAGAACAAAAGGGAGCTCAACAAACAGGCTTTTCTAGGTTCCTCCCTGCCTACCACCTAAGTGAATGTTATGCTAAGATAATAGCTCACTTCTTGAGACAGGATTTTTTATCTGAATTTTTGTAGGCAGTTAAGGGGGCGGTAAGAAAAAAATTTTCTGAGTCTTTTCTTTTTTAAAACTAACCAGCATAAAATAATCCTCACATTAAAGAGACACATTTTAGAGTGGCAAATCTTATTTCCCTTCAGTGCACTCTATGATGTTTTCACAATGATAAAATCACCAATTGATGGATTTCTCAGAACATATCCCCATTGTTAAGTGATGCACGTCTGTATTCACAATAGGCAAGATATTGAAACAACCTTAGTGTCTGTCAATGGATGAATGGAGAAAGAAAATGTCATTTTATACACACACACACACACACAAAACACACACACAGACACACATAAAATGGAATATTATTCAGCCATGAGAAATGAGGCAATCCCGATATTCTGATATCTGCAATAACATGGATGGATCTTGAGGGAATTATGCTAAATTAAATAATTCACACAAAGAAATACAAATAGTGTATGATATCACATACAAGTGGAATCTAATAAAGCTGAACTTGTAGAAGCAGACACTAGAATGGTTAACTGGGTTTGGAGGAAATGGGGAGATATTGGTCAAAGATAAACTCTCAGAAGATGCATAAGCTGTGGGTATCTAATAAATAATAAATAAATAACATTGCGATTATACTTAATTCTATATTATATAATTGAAAGTCTCTAAGAGAGTACATCTTGAAGGTTCTCACCAGAAAACAGTAATGATAAATGCTGGACATAACGGAGGTGTTAGTAATGCTATCCTGGTAACCATATTTCAATATATTAGCACATCAAATCAACACACTGTACACCATAAACTTATACAATGTTATATGTCAACTATATCTTAATAAAGCTGAGAAAAAACTTGATTCAAGAATAAACGTAAAATCCAAATAGACCTATAAAAAATAAAAAGATTGTATTATCAAAAAGAAAAGAAAAATTTAAAGTAAAAATTTAAATAATAATCCATAATGAAAAACTGAGGCCTTGATAGCTTGACTGATGAAATTGTCCAAGCATTTAAAAAAATTAATACCAATTATAGCCAATTTTTCCATAAAAAAAGGGAACACTATCCAATTTACTTTATGAGACCAAAATTATCCTGATATAAAACCATACTAAGACATCATGAGAAAACTACAGACCAATGTGTCTTATGAATATGGGTACCAAATATTCAAGAACATACTAGCAAAATCAAGCAACATATGAAACGAATTATACACATGACAAAGTGGATGTATCCCAAGAATGCAAGTTTTCTTTAAAAACTGAAAATATTAGTGTAACGCATTATATAAATAGAATGAAAAGCCATGTGATCAGCTCAATAGATATAGAAAAGCATCTGACAACATCCAATACCTTTTCATGGAAAAAAAACCTCAACAAACTCAGAATAGAATTGAACTTCATTATCCTGAAAAAAGACATCTATGGAAAACTCACAGCTAACATTATACTCGATGAAATACTGGATGCCTTTCCTCTAAGATCAAAAGCAATACAAGGATGTTTGGTCTTCCCAATTCTCTTCAACCTTATAGTGGAGATTTTAGCTAAAGCAGTTAGGTGAGTAAATCTTTTTAAAAGGCATCCATATTGGAGAGGAAGAGGTCAAATTATCTTTCTTTGTAAATGACATAGACTTGTATATAGAAACTACTAAGCAATTTAAAAAATATATTAGAATTGAAAGATGAGTCATGCAAGGTTGCAGGATACAAAACCAATATCAAAAAACCCGATAGTATTTGTATGCACTTACAATGAACTATCTAAAATTCAATTAAGAAAATAATTCCATTTATAATAGCATCAAAATGAATAAAATATTGAGGGATGAATTTGCCAAGAAAAATTCAAAATTTATACTCTGAAAATTATTTTAATAATTTAAAGAATTTAAATACTCAAACAAATATTAAAACACCCTATGTTCACAGATAAATTGTTGTAATATTGTTTAGATGCACTATTCCCCAAGTTGACTTAAATATTCAATGCAATCTCTATCAGAATTCCAGCTTTTTTGTATAAATTCCCAAGCCAATTCTAAAAGCCATTTGGAATTACAAGGGACCCAGAACAAACAAAACAATATTGAAAAAAGACAGATTTGGAGTACTCACAAAGCAATATTAATCAAAAAAGTGTAGTCCTGGAATAAAGACAAGCATATAGATAAAAAACTGAGATTTGAGAATGCAGAAATATAACCATATATCAAGGTGGACTGAGTTTCGACAAAAATGTCAAGGTAATTCAATGGAAAAAGGATCTTTTTTCCAACAAAGGGTTAGGACAAATGGAAATCCACATTCAATGAATGAATTTGGACACCCACACCAGACGCAAAAATTAGCTCAAAATGAATCTAATACCTAAATGTTATAGCTAAAACTGTAAAACTCTTAGAAGTAAAGAAAGGGGGCATTTTAATGACCTCAAGCTAGACAAAATATTCTCAAACATTATACCAAAAGTTCTAGCAGCAAAATAAAAAGTAGATAATTTGCACTTCATCAAGATTAAAACCTTTTATGCTCCAAAGGACACCAAGAAGACAACGAAAAGACAGCATGCAGAATGGGACAAAATATTTTCAAACTTTTATCTGAACAGGGATTTCTTCCTGGATTATATAAATAACTATTAAAGTCAATAATAAAAGACAAATACAATATTATAAATTAAGAAATTATCTGAATAGACATTTCTCAAAGTCTTATATGAAAGAAGCCAATAAGCCCATCAAAACAACAAAGAGATATCACTTTACAAAGCCTGGCATGGCTAGAATTCAAAAGTCATTTAATAATAAATGTTGGCCAGGATGTGGAGAAATCAGAACCCTCAAACACTGGTGGTGGAAATAGAAAATGGTGCAGAGACAATGGAAAACATTCTGACAGTTACCTAAACAGTTAAACATAAGGTTTACATATGATACAATAACTCCACTCTTAGGTATATGCAAATGAATTGATATGTTTACACAAATGCTTGTGCACTGATGTTAATAGCATCATTATTCATGATAGCCAAAAAGTGAAAGCAATCTAAACACACATCACTAATAAATGAGTAAACAAAATATGGTATATCTATATAATGGAATAAAATTTGGCCACAAACGGAATGAGCTCTCATAGATACTACAACATGTGGATGGAGCATGATAAAATTAAGCTAAATGATAGAAGTCAGACATAATGAATGACATGCTATTTGATTCTAATCATATGAAAACTTCACAATAGGGAAATCTATAGAGACAGAAAGAAGATTAATGGATGCTTAGGGCTAGGGGTGATGGAGGATGAATAGTGATAACTAAAGGGTACAGGTTTTATTTTTTGAGGTTGTAAATCTTTTAAATTGGCCTGATGATGGTTGAACATATATGTGAATATACTAAAACCCATCGAGTTATACACTTTAAATGGAATGGCTATATGATATTTATATATCAAAGATTAAAAAAACACAAGGTCTATATTCAAGAAAGCCTACACCTTGACATCATTGAGTTGGAAAAATAAATTTTCTACCACCTGCTCCTCAAAGAACACTGACTTTGGTAATCACCCATAGACAAGAGTTCCTTTGTGGAAGTCCAGGAGTCCAGTGGAGATGTTCAAGCACACTGTTGGAGCAAAATATCCTTCACTTTACCAGTGTCATCCTTCTCCCCAAGGAAACACAGCTCAGCACTAAGAGAGACCTTCTCAGCCTGTGATTTCTTCCATGGGGGAAGGAGAGCATGTAAGAGAACACTCAAGTTCCTCTTGCTGTGTGAGATTCTGTCAAACATATCTCTTATTTTTCACCTTATCAAGAAAACTGAATGGTGCTCCACAACAAGGACTAGGGAAAGGCTAAAAGAACAGAAGCTTGGGCTCTCTGGAGGTATTAAGGGGACAAGGACCCTACTATCCACTATGTGGACACCACCAATTAGCCCACCCACAAGCTGCTAGGGATGCCTTACCTGCGTATGCCCCAACTGGCCACATGAATCCCCAAAAATCTATGTGCCTAACACATGAACATACATACCATGTGGTCAGCTCACTATACTAGCTCCCAATGGCCATAAAAGTGAGCCTTTCAAATAGCTAGTGTGCTTGAACAGAAAGCCACCCAAATTCTGAGAAATTGGGAAAAAACACACAAACCCATGTAGTCAGCACCATCCTAGGGAAAGTAAAAGGGCAGCTGTCAGCATCTGGATTGTCTTTGGAAGATCAAGAGAAGGCATATAATCTTAAGAATTCTCCAAGAGGGAACAAGAATGTGGAGCGGACATACCTATAGAAAAGTTCTGCGAATGCTCCAGAAACCCTAACAGGACTGATGGAATTTATTTCTCTTACAAAACCAGTCAGTAAAGACTAGAGGCAGTGATTACTTCCTTATATGTGAGGACATAAACACAAGACTTCAAGGAACATGAAAAATCAAGGAGACAATACAAGCAGAAGAACACAATAATTTTTATGTAGTAAGTCACAGAGAAATGAACTCTCTGTTAAGCCCAATAAAGAATTTAAAATACCTGTTATAAGGAAGCACAGTGATCTATAAGAAAACATAAAGACAGTTCAATAAAATCAGGAAAACAATATACAAACAAAATGAGAAGATTAACAGAGAGATAGAAATAATAAAAAAGGAACCAAATAGAAATTATGGAGCCAGAGAATGTAATGAATTAAATGAACAATGCAACAGAGAGCATCAAGAGTGAAATTAATCAAACAGAAGAAAGAATCAGTGAAGTAGAAGTAAGGTCATTCGAAATTATTCAGTCGGAGGAAAGGAGAAAAGGAAGAATGCAAGAGTAATGAAAGCCTATGTGAACTATGGGATATAATTAAGGGAAACAATCTATGCATTATAAGTGTAGTAGAAGAAGAAGAGTGGGAAAAAGTGGCAGAAAGCTTATTTAAAGAAATAATGATTGAGAATTTCCCAAACATTGGGAGAGATATGGACATCCAAGTTTATAAAACTCTTAGGTCGCTCCAAAATATGAAGCCAAAAGAGTATTCTCCAAGAAAAATTGAAATAAAATGGCCTAAAAGAAAAGACAAGGAATTTTAAAATCAGCAGGAGAAAAAAGCCCTCACATATAAAGGAACTCCCATATGACTATAAGAGATTTCTTAGCAGAAACCTTGCAAGCCAATAGAGAGTGGAATGACATACTCAAAATGGTAAAATTGAAAAACTTCCAATGAAGAATACAGACTGCAGTAGATACCCATAGATCTACTGTTGCCCATAGTGGACAAGTGAGATATTGTGGGGCCTGACAGTGGCAGAGCTTCAAGTTTAGGTAAACCTGCTCCCAGCCACTGTGAAAGCCCCATCACACTGCTGCAGACTCTAAGGAGGGAGTGTGTCTAGGCAGTCTGTGAGAGTAGGCAGCAGCAATCTGAGGCCACCTTTCTATTGTACCCACAGCTTATGAGAGACCTCACAGGGCTACTGTGATCTCAAGGAGGGGCTCAGTCTCAGTCAGGAACAGCTGACAGGGATCCTGGTCAGTGCAGATTACACAGCTGCTGCCCCCTCCCCCACCAGTAGAAGCAAGTGGAAGCAGTAACCAATTTTTTTCTCTATGTGGAGGTGCAAATCCACACCATCAAGCAGTATGAAAAAATTTATTAAATCTCCAGAACAGAAGCAAAATGACAAGTACCCAGAAAACAATCCCAAAGACACTGAAATCTATAACCTAAATGACAATGAATTCAAAATAGCTATCATAAAAAACTCAATGAGTTAAAAGAGAATACAGATAGACAACTCAACGAGTTCAGGAGCTATGTCACAAAAGAGATTGATATTATAAATAACCAATCAGAAATGTTGGAGATGAAGAACACAATGGAGGAGATTAAGAAAACTCTGGAATCTCTGAATAGTAAGGTTGATAATATGGGAGACAGAATTAGCAATTTGGAGGATAGGAATATCAAAATGGCTTCAGATACAGGAGGAGAGGGAACTAAGGCTAAAAAGAAATGAAGAAACTCTCCAAGAAATATCTGACTCAATTAGGAAATGCAACATAAGGATTATAGGTATCCCATAGGGAGAAGAGAAAGAGAAGGGGGCAGAAAGCCTATTCAAAGAAATAATGGCTGAGAACTTCCCACACCTTGGGAGAGAGATGGAACTCCAGGTGACAGAAGTGAATAGATCTCCAAACTTTATCAATGTAAAAAGACCAACCTCAAGGCATATAGTAGTGAAGCTTGCAAAAGTCAATGACAAAGAGAAAATATTAAGGGCAGCGAGGCAGAAGAAAATAACCCACAAAGGAACCTCCATAAGGCTGTCAGCAGATACCTTACAGACTAGAAGAGAGTGGAATGATATATTCAAAACTCTGAAGGACAAAAACTTGCAGCCAAGAATACTCTATCCAGTGAAAATATCCTTCAAATATGATGGAGAAATAAAAACATTCCCAGATAAACAAAAGTTAAGGGAGTTCATCGCCACAAGATCCCCCACCTACAAGAAATGCTCAGGAAGACCCTCATACATGAAAAAACAAAAAAAGGAAATGGGTTACAATACCCAGAGCAAAGGAGATAAATAGAAAGACAAAATTACAAATCTGTAGCTCTGCATCACAACAGGTTATCAAAGGCTAAGTATAACATTAAATATAAAAGGAAGGGAAACACCAAGAATAAATATAATCCTGTCATTTTAACCATAAACTCAGAACAAAAGACGGAAGAAAAAAAATCTGACAATAACAACCTAGACGGGGAAGAGGAAAGGGATGGAATGGCTTAACCTAAGGAAATAAGAGGCTATCAGAAAATGGACTATCTCATCTATGAGATGTTTTATACAAACCACATGATGACCATTAAACAAATATCAAGAGTAAAGACACAAATTACAAATAAGAAGAAAGCCAAAACAGAAAACTACCTACCTGAATTATTAGTCCAAAAATCATGGGACGAGAAACAAAGGAAATGAAGGAAAGCCAGAAAACAAGAGATAAAATGGCAGCATTAGACTCCCACATTTTCATAATCACCCTAAATGTAAATGGATTGAACTCTCCAATCAAAAGACACAGCACAGCAGGATGGATTAAGGAAGACCCAACAATATGCTGCCTACAGGTAAAACACCTCAGCCCCAAAGACAAACACAGACTCAGGGTGAAGGGATGAAAGACAATACTACAAGCTAATAATGAACATAAGAAAGCAGGTGTCACTGTACTTATATCAAAGTAGACTTCAAAGAAAAACAGATAAAGAGAGACAAAGCTGGGCAGTTTATAATGATAAAAGGGAAAATCCATCAAGAAGAGATAACACTTATAAATATATATGCACCCAACACAGGAGCACCAAAGTATGTAAAGCAACTATTAACAAAACTAAAAGGAGATATCAACAGCAATGCAATAATAGTAGGGGACCTCAATACCCCACTAACACCAATGGATAGATCATCCAGACAGAAAGTCAACAAGGAAATTGTAGGATTAAAGGAAAAACTAGACCAGATGGAGTTAATAGATATATATAGAACACTCCATCCAAAAAGAGCAGGTAACACATTCTTCTCAAGTGCGCATGGAACATTCTCAAGGAAAGACCATATCTTGGGAAACAAAGCAAGCCTCAACAAATTCAAGAGAGTTGAAATATTATCAAGTGTCTTTTCCAAACATAATGTTATGAAACTAGAAATCAGCTACAAGAATAAAGCTGGCAAAGGGACAAAAAAGTGGAGATTAAACAACATGCTATGAACAACCAAGGGATCATTGAAGAAACTAAAGAAGAAATCATATATTATCTGGAGACAAATGGAAATGAAAACACACCATATGAACTTTTTTGGGATGCAGCAAAAGCAGTCCTAAGAGGAAAATTCATTGTAATACAGGCTTACTTCAATAAACAAGAAAAACCTCAAATAAGCAATCTCAAACGACACATAACAGATTTAGAAAAAAAAAACAAAGCCCAAAGTCAGTGGAAGGAGGGAAATAATAAAAGTTAGAGCAGAAATAAATGAAATTGAAACACAAAGGCAGTAGAAAGGATCAATGAAACAAAGACCTGGTTCTTTGAGAAAATAAACAAAATTGACAGACCCTTTGCCCGGCTCACTAAGACAAAAAGAGAGACGACTTAAATAAATAAAATTAGAAATGAAAGAGGAGAAACCACAATGGATACCATAGAAATACAAAAGATTATAAGAGAATACTATGAAAAACTATATGCCAACAAATTGGGCAAGCCAGAAGAAATGGATAAATTCTTAGACTCTTACAAACTCTGAAAACTGAAGCAGGAAGAAATAGAGAACCTGAATAGACCAATCACAAGTAAAGAAATTGAAACAGTAATCAAAAACCTCCCCAAAAATAAAAATCTAGGACCAGATGGCTTCTCTGGAGAATTCTAGCAAACATTCAAAGAAGATTTAATACCTAACCTTCTCAAACTATTCCAGAAAATTGAGGAAGATGGAGCACTTCCAAACACATTCTATGAAGCCAACATCGCCCTGATCCCAAAACCAGATGAAGACAACAGAAAGAAGGAAAACCACAGGCTAATATCACTGATGAACATAGATGGAAAAACTCTCAATAAAATTCTGGAAAACCGAATACAGCAATACGTTGAAAAGATCATACACCACGATCAAGTGGGATTTATACCAGAGACAGGGATGGTTCTACATCCACAAGTCAATCAACGTGATACACCACAATAACAAAATGAGAAACAAAAACCACATGGTCATCTCAATAGATGCAGAGAAAACATTCAACAAGATCAACAACCATTTATGATGAAAACGCTCAATAAAATGAGTATAGAAGGAAAGTACCTCAACATAATAAAGGCCATATATGACAAACCGACAGCCAACATCATACTAAATTGGCAAAAACAGAAAACAATCCATCTGAGATCAGGAACAAGACCAGGCTGTCCACTCTCACCACTCTTATTCAACATAGTACTGGAAGATTTGGCCAGAACAATCCAGCAGGAAAAAGAAATAAAAGGAATCCAAATAGTCAATGAAGAAGTGAAACTCTTGCTGTTTGCAGACAACATCATCTTGTATATAGAAACTCCCAAAGAATCCATTGGAAAACTATTAGAAATAATCAGCAACTACAGCAAAGTTTCAGGGTATAAAATCCACATACATAAATCAGTAGCAGTTGTATACTCTTAACAATGAACTAACAGATAAAGAACTCAAGAACTTAATCCCATTCACAATCATAACAAAAACAATAAAATACCTTGGGGTAAATTTAACTAAGGAAGTGAAAGACCTATACAATGAAAACTGCAAGACTTTCCTGAAAGAAATTGATGACGACATAAAGAGATGAGAAGGCATTCCAAGCACATGGATTGGAAGAATAGACATAGTTAAAACGTCCATACTACCTACAGCAATCTACAGATTCAACACTATCCCAACCCCAATCCCAATGACATTCTTTACAGGAATAGAACAAAGAATCCTAAAATTCACATGGGGCCAAAAAACACCCTGAATTGCTAAAGCAATCCTGAGAAAAAAGAACAAAGCTTGAAGCATCACAATCCCTGACTTCAGAACATACTACAAAGCTACAGTAGTGAAAACAGCATGGTACAGCTACAAAAACAGGAGCACAGATCAATGGAACAGAATTGAAAGCCCAGAAATAACAGCACACATCTATGGACAGCTAATCTTCCACAAAGGAGCTGAGGGCATACAATGGAGAAAAGAAAGTCTCTTCAACAAATGGTGCTGGGAAAACTGGAAAGCTACATGTTAAATAATGAAAACTCACCATTATTTTTCACCATTCACAAAAATAAACTCAAAATGGATCAAAGACCTAAAGATAAGACCTGAAACCATAAGGCTTCTAGAAGAAAATATAGGCAGGACACTCTGACATCAGTATCAAAAGGATCTTTTTGGACATCATGTCTCCTCAGACAAGGGAAATAATACAAAGAATAAACAAATGGGACTTCCTCAGGCTAAAGAGCTTCTTCAAGGCAAGGGAAAATAGGATTGTAACAAAAAACACCCACCGATTGGGAAAAAATATTCGCAAGTCATATATCCAACAAAGGGTTAATCGCTATAGTATATAAAGAAGTCACACATCTCAAGAACAAAAAACTCAAACAACCTGATCAACAAATGGACAGAGGACATGAACAGACATTTCTCCAAAGAAGATATACGGATGGTCAATACACACATGAAAAAGATGCTCATCATCACTAATCATCAGGGAAATGTAAATGAAAACTACACTAAGATATCACCTTACACTAATTAGAATGGCAAAAATGACCAAAACAAAAAGTGACCAATGTTGGAGAGGTTGTGGAGAAAAAGGAACCCTCATACACTGCTGGTGGGAATGCAAACTGGTGCAGCCACTATGGAAAACAGTATGGAGATTCTCAAAAAATTAAAAATAGAAATGCCATATGACCCAGCCACCCCACTACTGGGTATCCATCCAAAGAATTAGAAATCAGCAATTCCAAACGTCCCATGCACCCCTATGCTCATTGCAGCATTATTTACAATAACAAAGATGTTGATGCAACCCAAGTGCCCATCCACTGATGATTGCATAAAGAAGATATGGTGTATATACGCAATGGAATACTACTTGGCCATGAAAAAAGATAAAATCATCACATTCACAACAACATGGATGGACCTTGAGGATATTATGTTAAGTGAAATAAACCAGATAGAGAAAGACAATCTCTGTTTGTCTCCACCCATATGTGGAAGTTAAACATGTCGACAAAGAGAACAGACTAGTGGTTACCAGGGGAAAGGGGGTTGAGGAGTGGGCACAAATGATGAAGGGGTGCACCTACATCATGACTGACAAACAATAATGTACAACTGAAGTTTCACAAGCCTTTAAACTATCATAATCTTAACAAAAAGAAGAAGAACAAAAAAACAAAAAAGAATACCTTACCAGACAAACTTGTCCTTCAGAAATAAGGGCAAGATCAAGACTTTTCCAAAAAAAATTCTGAAGGACTTTATCATCACTAGACCTGCCATACAAAAAGTGCTGAGAGCAGCTCTTCAGCTGAAAAGAAAACTTGCTAATTAGTAACATGTAAATTTATAGAAATATAAAAAACACTGGTAAATGTAGGTATACAGTGAAATTCAGAATATTTTTAAATGGTCGTGTTAATCAATTGACTTTAATAAAATGTTATACGACAAAACTATTTAAAATAACTATAGCTACAATAAGTTGTTCATAGAAACAATATAAAAGTAAGTACATTGTGAGATCCAAACATCAAATGAAGGAGGGAGGGGCTGGCCCAGTGGTGCAGTGGTTAAGTTTGCACATTCTGTTTCAGCTGTGCGTGGTTTACCAGTTCAGATCCCGGGTGTGGATATGGCACTGCTTGACAAGCCATGCTGTGGCACGCATCCCACATATAAAGTAGAGGAAGATGGGCACAGATGTTAGCTCAGGTCCTGTCTTCCTCAGCAAAAAGAGCAGGATTGGCAGCAGATGTTAGCTCATGACTAATTTTCCTCAAAAAAAATGAAGTAGGGAGCAAAAGAGTAGAGTTTTTATATGCAATGTTAAATTGTTTATCTTAAAATAGATTGTTATGTTATAAGACGCTTTACATAAGACTGCTGGTAAAAACAAAGCAAAAATCTAGAGTAGATATACAAAGGAGTAAGAGAAGGGAATAAAAACATGTCAATATGGAAAATCATCAATTCATAAATGAAGATGGAGAAAGAGAAATAAAGGAACAAGAGAACTATAAATGATTCAGAAAACAATTAATAAGATGGCATTAGTAAGCCGTTAACTATATGTAATTACTTTAAATGTAATGAACTAAATTCTCCAATTAAAAGACATAAAATTATGAATACATTTAAAAAGATCCAAATATATACTGCCTACTAGAGACTCACTTCAGCTTTCAGAATATACATAGGCCCAATACAAAGGGATGAATAAAGAGATTCCATGCAAAAGGAACTCAAAAGAGATCAGAGGTAGCTATACCTACACTAGACAAAATAAACTTTATGCTAGCATCATGGCAGAGTGTGTTCCCTTTATCTTTCCCCTCTAAGTTGCAACCAGTTGGACATCCATTGGCCAACAAAGGACTCCCTTAACAGCATAGGAAATGCTTGAGAGATCCATGCATGTATACATCTGAAGCAGTGGCAGGTGACATCTGCAACCTGAGGCTTCAAGAACCACAGCAGAACCAGTGAAACAGCCCCCAGTAGTGGAACACCTGAAACCAGCTCTACCAGCAATGGGGACAGCATGCAAGACCCTGGGCCCCTAGCAGTAACAGCAAACACCATGAACCCAGTGCCACTGAGAGTAGTGCTGCCAGCACAACAAGGCAACCTGGAGGCAGCAGCACAGCTGGTGGACAGGGAAGCATCACCCAAGCTTATGGATATTCTGCAGAGACCAGTGGGGGAACATGAGCCCCAGGCAACCCTGGAAGAAGCAGAAGTGCTTGGAGCCTGGTTACCCTAGTGGTGACATCTGAGACCACAGAAACATCATAAGCAAGACAACAGCAACTTCAGTGGCACAAGCAGCACAAGCAGGTCACAGACAATGCCTCTAGCAGAGTCAGTGGAGGGTGGAAAGTGCAAACTATCAAATAAAACTAGAAGCAGCTCACAACCAAAGTAACCAATGTCTTACCCAAAGAAGAAAGGTATTTACCACAAATGCACGGGCAGAGGATGAACTATTGAGTACCATGAAGAACTACAGTAACATGCAGAACAGAAAGAAAACAACTCTCCAGAAGCCAAATTTGAAGTCACAGAAGATTACGATCTAACTGACAGAGAATTCAAAACAGATGTCATGAAGAAACTCTGCAAGTTACGAGAAAATTCAGAAAGTTCAATGAGCTGAGGAATAAAATTAATGAACAGAAAGAGTTCTTCAAGAAAGAGATTGAAATTCTACAAAAAAATCCAAACAAATTCTGGAGATGAAAAACACAATTAGTGAGATGAAAAATAAAGTGAAGGGCATTGAAAATAGAGCATACCATATGGAAGAGAAAACTAGTGTGCTCAAAGATTAATCTAAAAATGATTCAAGTGGAAGAGGAGCGAGAACTCCAATATTTCAAAATGAAGAAATTCTATGACAAATATCTGACTCAATTATGAAAAGCAATATAGGGATAATAGGTATCCCAGAAGGAGTAGAGAGGAAGAAAGGAATAGAGGGCTTATTGAAAGAAATAAGAGCTGAGAACTTCCCAAACTAAGAGCAGAAATTGAATCTACAATTACAGGAAGCTAAAAGAACTCCTAATTGTCTCAACAAGAATAGATCTTCTCCAAGGCATATTATATTAAAACTGTCAAACTAAATCACCAGGAAAGAATATTAAGGACAGGCAGAGAAGAAAATAACTTACAAAGGAACCCCCATTGGGCTATCAGAGGATATCTCAGCAGAAACTGTACAGGCTAGGAGAAAGTGGAATAATATATTCAAATATTGAAAGACAAAAAGTATCAGGCAAGAATACTCTATTTGCTGAAGTTAGCCTTCAGATATCAAAGAGAAATCAAAGTTTACTCAGAGAAACAAAAGCTGAGAGAGTTCAGCATCAGAAGACCTATCTTACAAGAAATGTTGAAAGGAATCCTCCTAATTAACACAAAAAGGCAAAGGTTTGAAAAGCTTTGATCAGGGTGATAAATAGACAGAATCAGAAAATTGCAACTCTATATCAAACACTTAATTATAATATAAAGGCTAAAGGAAAAGAAAGCATCAAAAATAACTAAGAGCACTTCAATTTGGTCACAAAACCAACAGTAAACAGGAAAATTTGTGGTAAAAATATAGAAGTGGAGGGCTTGCCATGTGGCATAATGGTTAAGTTTGCGCGCTCTGCTTCTGCAGGCCAGGGTTCACAGGTTCGGATCCTGGGTGTGGACCTAAACACCACTCATCAAGCCATGCTGTAGTGGTGTCCCACATAAAAAAAAATAGAGGAAGATTGACACAGATGTTATCTCAGCAACAATCTTCCTCAAGCAAAAAGAGGAATATTGGCAACAGATATTAGCTCAGGGTCAATCTTCCTCATCAATATATACATAGACAGAGAGAAAGGGAAGAGGAAAAGGATGGAACCTGCATAGACCAATGGAGATAAGATGCTATCAGCAGAAAAGGGACTATCTCATATGTGAGATGTACAAACCTCATAGTAACCACAAAACAAAAAATTCAGAGCAGAGACACAAATCATAAATAAAGAGAAAACTGAGGAAAACATCAGAGAAAATCACCAAAATGAAATGGCAGGAAGAAATACAAGGAAAAAGAAACAATGGAAATATAGATCAGCTGGAAAAGAAAAGATAAAATGGAAGTATTAAAGCCTCATGTATCAATAATCATTCTCAATGTAAATGGATTTAATTCACCAATCAAAAAACACAGCATGGCTGGATGGATTAAAAAGCAAGATCCAGCAATGTGCTGCCTTCAGGAGACCCATTCAGGTCTAAAGACAAACATACATTCAGAGTGAAGGGATGGCAGATGATTCTCCAAGCAATTGGAAACCAAAGGAAATGAGGTGTAGCCATACTTAACATCAGACTTATATCAGACAAAACAGACTTCAAGCCAAAAGAGATAAGAGAGAAATATGGATATTACAGAATGATAAAAGGCACATTCCACCAAGAAGAGATAACACTTATTAATATATTTGCACCTTACATAGGAGAACCAAAATATATAAAACAACTGTTAACAGACATAAAGGAAGGGATTGACAGAAACACAGTACTTGTAGTGGACTTTAACACCTCACTAACATCAATGGATAGATCATGTGGACAGAAACTCAACAAGGAAACAGTAGCCTTAAATGAAACTATAGACTAGATGGGCTCAATAAATATATACAGAAAATTCCATCCCAAAGCAACAGAATCCGTATTCTTTTCAAGTGCACATGGAACATTCTCAAAGACAGGTGATAAGGTTGGAAACAAAACAAGTCTCAATAAATTTAAGAAGACTGACATTTCAACCTTCTTTTCCAACCACAATGTTAGGAAACAAAATCTACTGCAACAGGTAAGATGGAAAAGTCATAAATATGTGGAGATTAACAACAGCTACTGAAGAACTATTGGATCAATGAAAAAATAAAAGGAGAAATAGAAAAATACATGGAGACAAATGAAAATGAAAACATAACATATCAGAAATTACGGGATGCATAAAAATGATACTAAGAGGGAGTTTATAGCAACACAAGCCTACCTATAAAAACAAGAAAAGTCTCAAATAAACAATCTAACACTATACCTAAAAAAACTAGAAAAAGAAGAACAAACAAACCCCAAAGTCAGTAGCAGGAGGGAAATAAAAAAAATTAGAGCAGAAGTAAATGAAATATAGACTTAAAACACAATAGAAAGGATCAAAAAAATTAAGAGTTGGTTCTTTGAAAAGATAAACAAAATTGACAAACAGCCAGACTCACTAAGAAAAAGAGAAAAGTCTCAAATAAATAAAATCAGAAATGAAAGAGGAGAAACTTCGACAGATAACACAGAAATACAAAGGATTATAAAAGAATACTAAGAAAAGCTATGTCCCAACAAACTGGATAACCAAGAAGAAATGGATAAATTCTTTGAATCATAGAGCCTCTCCAAACTGAATCAAGAAGAAACAGAGAATCTGAATAGACCAATCACAAGTAAAGGAATTGAAACAGCAATCCAAACCTCCCACAACACAAAAGTGCGGCACCAGACAGCTTCTCTGGTCACTTCTACCAAACAAAGTAGATTTAATACCCATGCTTCTCAAACTCTTCTGAAAAACTGAAGAGGACAGGTCAGTTCCTAACTCATTTTACAAGTCCCACATTGCCCTGATACCAAAACCAGACAAGGATAGCACAACAGAGGAAAATACAGGTCACTATTGATGATGAACATTGATGCAAAATTCTCAACAAAATATTAGGAAATTGAATATAACAATACATTTAAATGATCATACCATGATCAAGTGGGATTTACTCCAGGGATGCACAGGTGATTCCAGAAATCAAAGAAAGTGATACACTGCATTATCAAAATGAAGAATAAAAATCACATGATCACCACAATAGATGCAGAGAAAGAATTTGACAAGATCCAACATCCATTTATGATAAAAACTAGCAGTAAAATGGGTATAGAAGGAAAGTACCTCAACATAATAAAGCCCATGTATGACAAACTCACAGCTAATATCATACCCAATGGTGAAAAACTGAAAGCTATTCCTCTAAGAAGAGGAATACAACAAGATGTTCACTCTCGCCACTCTTATTCAACATAGTATTAGAAGACCTAGCAAGAGCAATGAGGCAAGAAGAAGAAATAAAAGGAATTCGAATTGGAAAGCAAGAAGTAAAACTGTTACTATTTGTGAATGATATAATTCTATATATAGAAAATTCTAAACAAAAAATCAAAGAATTATTAGAAGTAATTAACGAATATAGTAAAGTTTTGGGGTACAAAATCAGCGTATAAAAATCAGTCACATTTGCATATACTTACAGTGGACTAGCAGAAAAAGAAATCAATAATACAATCCCATTTACAAATGCAACAAAAAGAATAGAATACATAGGAATAAATTTATCTAAGGAAGTGAAAGACCTACATGCTAAAAACTATAAGATTTATTGAAAGAAATAATTGAAGACTTAAAGAAATGGAAAGATATTTTGTGCTCTTGGATTGGAAGAATAAACATAGTTAAAATGTCCATATTACTTAAAGCAATCTACAGACTCAGTCCAAACCCAATCAGAATCTCAATGACATTTTTCACGGACATAGAGCAAGGAATCCTAAAATTTATATGGAACAAAAAAAGACCTCAAATAGCAAAAGCAATCCTAGGAGCAAAGAATGAAGCTGGAGGCATCACAATCCCTGACTTCAGAATATACTACAAAGCTATAGTAATCAAAACAGCATGGTACTGGCACAAAAACAGACACACAGATCAATAGAACAGAACTGAGAATCCAGAAATAAAACCACACATCCATGGACAGCTAATTTTTAGCAAAGGAGCAAAGAACATACAATGGAGAAAGGAAAGTGTCTTCAATAAATGATGTTGGGAAATTTGGGAAGCCACCTCCAAAACAGTGAAAATAGACCATTATCTTACACCTTCACAAAAATTAACTCCAAAGGGGATAAGGTCCTGAATCCTTAAAACTCCTAGAAGAAAACATATGTAGTATGCTCTTTTACATCGGTCTTATCAGTATATTTTCAAATACCATGTCTCCTCAGGCAGGGGAAACAAAAGAAAAAATAAATGAATGTGACTACATCAGACTAAAAAACTTCTGCATGGCAAAGGATATCATCAACGAAATGTAAAAGACAACCCACCAGCTGGGAGAAAATATTTGCAAGTCCTATATCCAACAAGGTGTTAATTTTGAAAATATGTAAAGAACTCACAACTGAACAATAAAAAAATTAGCAACCTATTCAAAAAATTGGCAATGGATATAAACAGACATTTTTCCAAAGAAGGCATACAGATGGCAAATAGGCACATGGCAAGATTTTCAACATCACTAATTATTAGAGAAATGCAAATCAAAACTACAATGAGATATCACCTCATGCCTGTCAGAATGTCTATAATTAACAAGACAAGAAATAACTGTCAGAGAGCATGTGGAGAAAGAGAACACTCATACACTGCTGGTAGGAATGCAAACTTGCAGCCACTATGGAAAACAGTATTTAGATTTCTCAAAATATTAAAAAACAGAAATACCATATAATCCAGCTATTCCACTTCTGGGTATTTATTCAAAGTACATGAAAACACTAATTCAAAAAGATATATTCACACCTATGTTCATTGAAGCATTATTGACAATAACCGTGAATTGGAAGCAACCCAAGTGCCCATCAACAGAGGAATGCATAAAGAAGACGTTTTATATATATAGAACGGAATACTATTCAGCCATAAATAGACAAATTGTGCCATTTGTGAAAACAAGGATGGACCTTGAGGGTATTATGTTAAGTGAAATGTCAGGCAGAAAAAGACAAATAACATATGATTTCACTCATATGTGGAAGACAAACAAACATAGATAAGGAGAATGTATTGATAGTTACCAGAGGGGAATGTGGTTGGAGGAATGCAAAACGGAAAAGGGTCACTTACGTATGGTGATGAATGGAAACTAGTCTTTTGGTGGTGAAAAAAGAGCAGTCTATACAGAAGCCAAAATACAATGATGTACACCTGAAATTTCCACAATGTTGTAAACCAGTGTGACCTCAATAAATAATTTAAAGAATAAATTTAAAAACTAAACTTTATATCAACAACAGTAGCAAGAGACCCATAAGGTAATTATATAATGATAAGGGGGTCTAATAATCAAGAACACATAACAATTGTAACTATGTATACACTCAATATTTGAGCACCTAAATGTACTAAATAAATACTAACAGTTCTGAAGGGAGAAAAAACAATAGCTGTGTTTTGTTGTATATTGCCTTTATTATGTTGAGACACTTTCCTTATGTACTTATTTTATTCAAAGTTTTTATTATAAATGGATGCTGTATCTTGTTGAATGCTCTCTCTTCATCTAAGATGATCATGTGAATTTCATTCTTCAGTTTGCTAATGTGGTGTATCACATTAATTGATTTGTGGATGTTGAGCCATCTCTGCATCCCTGGAATAAATCCCACTTGATCATGGTGTATGTTCTTTTAAATATATTGTTTTGGATTTGCTGGTATTTTGTTGAGGATTTTTGCATTGATTTTCATCAGTGATATTGGCCTGTAATTTTTTTCCCTTGTGTTGTCCTTGTCTGAGTTTGGTATCAGGGTAATGATACCTTGCTGTTGATTTCTAGTTTCATCCATTGTGATCAGAAAAGATGCTTTGTATAATGTAAATCATTTAAATTTATTAAGACTTGCTTTGTTGCCTAAATATGGTCTTTCCTGAAGAAACTTTCATGTACACGAGAAAAATATGTATTCTGCTGTTGGATATAGTGTTTCATATGTCTGTACAAAAATATCACATACACATTACATACATACATACATACACCCTTAAACATACAGACAGACACAAATAGAGGCATTATAGCTGACATTCTAAAGTTTTACTCATGAGCCTGGTACACATGGTAATACACTATCGTGTTTGATATTTTAACTAAATTGTGTTTTTGGCAAATGGAACAAGTTGAGGTTACCTAATCAATATAATGGTTAGTGCTTTTCACCAATATTTGTAGAAGAGACTTTTGAGATTTTTAATTTGCCATGCTATATAATCTTATGAAGGCTGTGAACTAAAAGGTGATAAACTGAGAGGACATCAAGCAGCTCTCCAAATCTCTCTGATGCTCATATAAATGGATAAAATATCCAGTATGTTCCAATTAGCCTTTTTATCTATTTCTTTTTAGTCTTAAGAGATTGCCTTTGGGAATCCCTGGGTCCCTTGAGATCCCTGAGAGAGCTGGGAGCATAAAATTTAACTTACAATAGGGAGTTGAGGGGCTGGAGAGAGAAAGGGGATGTCTGGCAGTATAAAAGACCTCAGTATAGAAATGGGCTAAATTCGGAATATGGTATGGACAAATGGGGATTTATAGCCAAGGAGCAGAGTGGGGATTAGTGGATGTAAAATTAATACAAGGAAACATCAGGTGTAAAGGGGGATTCTAGCCGAACAAATTTTATGCGATTCTTGCTGAAGGTGGGCCAGGATGGGGGATGAGGAATTTGATCACATATTGAGGGTGGTCAGATATTGAGAGAGGGGAGTTCTCTCTAAACTGACTTAATGTGATTCTTGCTAAACTGAAAGAGGCAGACCTGACAAAGATGGACACTGAAGCCCAAAGTCAAGGCTTAGAGGGCTTATAAGACTTAGAGGAGCCTGATAGAATTAGGTTAAAGAGGGCATCTTCTCAGTACAATCCCAAATTACAATAATACCGGTTTTTATATTTATCCATATATTTAACTTTCCTGGAGGTATTTTACTATGGCGTTAAGTTACTGTCTAGCGTCCTTTCATTTCAAATTGAAGGATTCCCTTTAGTATTTCTCATAGGTCATGTCTAGTAGAAATGAAATTCCTCAGCTTGTTTTTTAGAAATGTATGAACTTTCATTTTTAGAGCAGTTTTAGGTTCTCAGTAAAATTGAGCACAAAGTACAGACAGGTCCCACATACCCTTGCCCCTAAATGTGCTCAACCTCCCCCACTATCAAATCCTCCACAGATGGTTCAATTGTTGCAAATTATGAACCATCTTTGGCACACCATTACATCCTAAAGTCCAGTTTACATTACAGTTCACTCGGTGTTGTACAATGTGTTTTTACAAATGTATAATGGCATATATACACCATTATAGTGTCATACAGAATGGATTCACAGACTTAAAAATGCTCTTTGCTCCATCAATTCATCCCTCCCAACCACATCTCTGGCAGCCACAGATATTTGCTGTCTCCATAGTTTTGCCTTTTCCAGAATTTCATGTATTTGGAATCACACAGTATGTAGCATTTTCAGATTGGCTTTTTTAGCTTGGTGTCAAGCATCTAAGCTTCCTCCATGTCTTTCGTAATTCGTTAGCTTATTTCTTTTTAGTGATAGATTACTTATGGTATGGGTGTACCACAGCTTATTTATCATTCCCCTAACTGAAGGACATCTTAATTGCTTACAAGTTTTGGCAAATATAAATGAAGCTGCTATAAACATCCATGTGCAGGGTTTTGTGTGGACATAAATTTTCAACTCCTTTGAGTAAATTCCAAGAAGTGTGATGGCCGGATTATATGGTTAGAGTTTCTTTAGTTTTATAAGAAACTGCCAAGCTGTCTTGCAAAGTTGCTGTACCATTTTGCATTCCCTCCACAATGAATGAGAGTTTCCGTTGCTCCACATCCTCAGCAGGATTTGGTATTGTCAGTGTTGTGTATTTTCACCATTCTAATAGGCATGTAGTGATATCCTATTGTTTTAACTTGCAATTCCTTAATGATATATGATGCTGAACGAATTTCATATTCTATGTGTAATTGGTATATTTTCTTTTTTGTTTTTTAAGGGAGATTAGCCCTGAGCTAACTACTGCCAGTCCTCCTCTTTTTGCTGACGAAGCCTGGCCCTGAGCTAACATCTGTGCCCACCTTCCTCTACTTTATATGTGAGACGCCTACCACAGCATGGCATGCAAAGTGGTACCATGCCCGCACCTGGGATCTGAACCAGTGAACCCCGGGTCACCGAGAAGTGGAATGTGTGCACTTAACCACTGCGCCACTGGGCTGGCCCCTGGAATATTTTCTTTAGTGAGGTGTTGTTTTATATCATTCACCCATTTTTTTCTGCCTTTTCTCCCCACATCCCAGCAGTACATAACCACATACACTTTTTAGCTGTGAGTCCTTCTAGTTGTGGCATGTGGGACACCGCCTCAGCATGACCTGATGAACAGTGCTGTGTCCATGACCAGGATCCAAACTGGTGAAACCCTGGGCCACCCAAGTGGAGCATGTGAACTTAACCACTCAGCCATGGGGCCGGCCCCTCCTTTACACATTTTTAAAATCCAGTTTCCTATTCTCGTATTGCTGACAATTAACAGGTTTTTAAAAATATACTTTGGATGAGCCCTTAAGCAGATATATCTTATGCAAATATTTTCTCCCAGTTTATGCTTTGTCTTCTCATTCTCTTGTCAGTGTCTTTGACAGAGCAGATATTTTTTATTTTAATGAAATCCAGTTCTCACATTTCTTTTATGGATTATGCCTTTAGTGTTGTATCTAAAAAGTCATTTCCAAACCCAAGGTCATCTAGATTATCTCCTATGTTGTCTTCTATGAGCTTTATAGTTTTGCAGTTTGCATTTAAGGCCATTTTGAGTTAATGTTTTGGTCCATTTTTAGTTAATATTTCTGAAGTGTGTAATGTCCGCATCTAGATTAATTTTGATTTGAATGTGGATATCTAATTTCTGCAGTAACATTTGTTGAAAAGTTTATCTTTTCTCCATTACCTTTGGTCCTCTGTCAAAAATGAGTTGACTATATTTATGTAAAGCAATTATTAACAGACATAAAAGGAGAAATAGACAGTAACACAATAATAGTAGGGGATGTTAACACTCCACTTACATCAATGGATAGATCATCCAAACTGATCAATAAGGGAAACATTGGCCTTAAATGACACATTAGATCAGATGGACTTAATAGATATTTAGAGAACATTCCATGCAAAAACCACAGAATACACATTTTTTTCAAATGCAAATGGAACATTCTCCTGGATAGATCACATATTAGGTCACAAAACAAGTCTAAATATATTTAAGAAGATTGAAATAATACCAAGCATCTTTTCTGAACACAAGAGTATGAAATTAGAAATCAATTACAAGAAGAAAATGAGAAAAGCCACAAATATGTGGAGGTTAAACAAAATGCTACTGAACAACCCTTGGGTCAATGAGGAAATCAAAGGAGAAATAAAATGCACCTGTAGATAAATGAAAAGGAAAACCAACATGCCCAAATTTATGGGATACAGCAAAAGAGGTTATAAGAGGGAATTTTATAGCAATAACAGCCCTACCTCAACAAGAAAAATCTCAAATAATCTAATAGTGCACCTAAATGAGCAAGAAAAAGAGGGAAAAAAACAAAGTCCAAAGTCAGTTGAAGGAAGGAAATAATAAAATTCAGAGCAGAAATAAATGAAAGAGACTAAAAAAATTGAAAAACTCAGTGAAATGAAGAGCTTGTTCTTTGAATAGATGAAAAAAAATTGGCAAACATTTAGCTAGATTGACCAAGAAAAAAAGAGAGGTCTCAAATAAATAAAATCATAAATTAAAGAGGAAAAATTACAAGATACCTCAGAAATACAAAATTATAAGATGATACCATGAAACCCTATATGGCAATAATTTGAATAATCTAGAAGAAATGGATAAATTCTTAGGACCATACAACCTTCCAACACTGAATCAAGAAGAAATAAAGATTTGAATAGACTAATCACCAGTAAGGGGATTGAAATAGTAATCAACAACCTGCCAAAAAATAAAAGTTCAGGACCAGAAAGCTTCCCTGGTGAATTCTACCAAACATTTGAAGAAGACTTAATGCTTATCCTTCTCAAACTCTTCCAAAATATTGAAGAGGAGGGCAAACCTCCCAACTCATTTTATAAGGCCAACATTACCCTGATACCAAACTCAGACAAGGACAACACAAGGGAAAAAAATTACAGGCCAATATCACTGATGAAAATCAATGCAAAAATCCTCAACAAAATACCAGCAAATCAAAAACAATATATTTAAAAGCAAGTCTTGATAAATTTAAATGATTTAAACTATACAAAGCATCATTTCTGATCACAATGTATGAAACTAGAAATCAACAGCAAGAAGGAAAAATGGAAAATCCACAAATATGTGAAAATTAAAAAAATACACTCTTAAATGACCAGTAGGTCAAAGAAGCAACCACAAGGGAAATTAAAAAATATCTTGAGGGGGCCAGCCCATGGCCAAATGGTTAAGTTCGTGCACTCTGCTGTGGCAGCCCAGGGTTTCGCTGGTTCAGATCCTGGGCACCCACATGGCACCACTCATCAGGCCATGCTGAGGCAGCATCCCATGTGCCACAACTAGAAGGACCCACAAGCACAATGTACAACTATGTACTGGGGGTATTTGGAGAGAAAAAGAAGGATGAAAAAAAAAGAAGATTGGCAACAGTTGTTAGCTCAGGTGTCAATCTTTAAAAAGAAAAATATTTTGAGAGTCCAGCCCAGTGGCATAGTGGTTAAGTTTGTGTGCTCCACTTCGGCAGCCCAGAGTTCCCCAGTTCAGATCCGGGGTGAAGACTTACACAGTGCTCATCAAGTCATGCTGTGGTGGAATCCCACATAGAATAACTAAAAGGACTCATAACTATGATATACAACTATGCACTGGGGCTTTGGGGAGAAAAAAAATAAAGACTCGCAACAGATGTTATCTTAGAGCCAACTTCCTCACAAAAAAAAAGCCAAAAAAAACTTGAGAAAAATGAAAATAAAAACACAACATACCAAAACATATGAGATGTAGAGGAAGCAGTGCTAAAATGAAAATTTACAGCTATAATCGCTTACATTAAAAAAGGAAGAATGGTCTCAAATAAAGAACCTAACTTTACACCATAAGGAAGTAGAAAACGCCAAAAAAACTAAACCCAAAGGTAGCAGAATAAATTGAGTAATAAAGATTAGACCAGAGATATGCAAAATAGAAAAACAACAGATAAAAATCAATGAAACCAAAAGTTAGTTCTTCACAAAGATTAACAAAACTTGATTAGACTGACTAATAAAAAATGACAGAAGACTCACATTACTAAAATTAGAAAAGAAAATGGGACATCAGTACTATTTTATGGAATTAAAAGGGTTTATAAAATAGTGCTATGAAAAATTACATGCCAACAAACAGGATAACCTAGACAAAATGGAAAAATGGCTGGAATTTCACAACATATGAAGATTGAATCATGAAGAAACAGAAAATTTGTTTAGACTTTAGTAAGGAGATTGAACTAGTAATCAAAAACCTATCAATAAGGTAAAACCAAGAATCAGATGGCTTTAATGGAGAATTCTATCAAACATTAAAAGAAGAATTAGCACCAATCCTTACCAAACTTTTACCCAAAATTGAAGAAGGGAAAACTTCCTAACTCAGTCTATGAGACCAGCATCACCCTGATACCAAAGCCAGACAAAGATACTACAAGAAAAACAAAACAAAACAAAACTAAACCATACTCCAATATCCCTTATGAATATTGATACAAAAATCCTCAAAATTAATTAGCAAATCAAATTCAACAGCACCTTACAAGGATTATACATCATACATCATGGCTAAGTGGAATTTATTCCTGGAATGCAAGGATGCTTCAATATATGCAAATCAATAAATGTAATAAACTCCATTAGCAAAATGAAGAAAAAAACACATGATCATTTGAATTCATGTCACAAAAAGCATGTCACCAAATTAAAAAAAAGTCATGATAAAAACACTCAAAAGGACGTGGTTGGCCCACTGGTGTAGTGGTTAAGTTCACATGCTCCACTTCGATGGCTTGGGGTTGACAGCTTTGGATGCCATGTGTGGACCCAGCACTACTCCTGAAGACATGTTGTGGTGGCATCCCACATAAAGTAGAGGAAGATTGGCACAAGTGTTAGCTCAGTGGCAATCTTCCTCAACCAAAACGAGGGATATTGGCAACAGAGGTTAGCTCAGGGCCAATCTCCCTCACACACATACAAACCCCCCCCCCCAAAAAAAACAATCAAAAGGAAACTACCTCAACATAATAAAGGCTATATACAAAACCCCCACAGCTAGCCTCATACTCAATGGTGCAAGATTGAAAGTTTTTCCTCTAATATCAGGAATAAGAAAAGGATGTCTACTTTTGCCACTCTTATTTAACTTAGCACTGAAAGTTCTAACCAGAGCAATAGGCAAGAAAAAGGAATAAAAAGCATCAAGATTGTAAAGGAAGAAGTAAAATTATCCCTGTTTGCAGAAAACATGATCTTACATATACAAAACTCTAAAGGTTACACAAAAAAATACTTGTTGGAAGTAATAATCAAAGTTATTAAAATTACAGCATAGAAAATCAACATTCAAAAACCAATTGCATTTTTATACACTAACAATGAAAAATATGAAAAATATTAGAGAACAATTCTGTTTATAATATCATCAAAAAATATAAAATACTTACAAATAAACTTAACCCAAGAGGTATGAAACTTTTACACTGAAAAATTAAAAATATTGCTGAAAAGAATTTAAAAAGGTAGAAATAAATGCAAAGAGATTCTGTGTTCATTTATGAGAAGACTCAATATTGTTAAGATATCAATTCTACTGAAAACAATCCACAGATATAATGCAACCAGTATCAAAATGCCAATGATTTTTTGGAAGGAAGAGAAAAATCTATTTCAAAATTTATATGGTATCTCAAGAAGGCCTGAACTTCCAAAAACAATGTTGAAATAAATCAACAAAATTGTAAGTCTTACCTTTCCTGATTCCAAAACTTACTGCAAATATGATTAAATAAAAAAAATTGTAATACTAGCACATTGATAGACAGACAAATGGAATAGAGTAGATAGCCCAAAAATAAACCCTCACATATATAGTCAAATTATTTCCTACAAGGGTTCCAAGACCATTCTGTGGGCAGAGGACAGTCTTTTCAACAAATTGCACTGGGAAATATGGATATCCACACACAAATTAATGAAATTGGAGTCTGCCCCTACCCCACATACAAAAATTAACTCAAAATAGATCACTGACCTGCATTCAACAGCTAAAACTATAAAACTCTTAGAAGAAAACATGGAAAAAATAATGAAATTGGATTTGGCAATAATTTCTTTAATATGATACCAAAAGTACAGGCAACGACAAAAAAATTAGATAAATTAGACTTCATGAAATTAAAAACACTTGTGCATCAAAGGACACTATCAGCAAGATGAAAACACAACACACAGAATGGGAAAAACATATTTGCAAATCATGTATCTGATAAGAGGTTAGTATTCAGAAATATATAAAGACCTCCTACAACTCAACATTAACAACAACAAAAACAGCCCAATTAAAAATTGGGCAAATAGGGCCAGCCCCATGTCATAGTGTTTAAGTTTGGCACACTCTGCTCCAGTGGCCTGGGTTTACAGATTTGGATCAAGGGCACGGATCTATACCACTCATCAGCCATGCTGTGGCAGTGACCCATGTAAACTGGAGGAAGATTGGCACAGATGTTAGCTCAGGGCTAATCTTCCTCAGAAAAAATAATAGCAAAGGACCTGAATAGAGATTTCTCAGAAAAAGATATGCAAATGGACAATAAGAACATTAAACGATGTTCAATATCACTAATCATTAGGAATATTAAAATCAAAAACCTAATGAGATGCCATTTCACATCCATTAAGTTGGTTATTACCAGGAAATAACAAGTGTTGACAAGGATGTGGAGAATTTGGTACCCTTGTGCATGGCTGATGGGAATGTAAACAGTGCAGGTGCTGTGGAAAACTGTGGAGCAAGTGATATCTATTTTTATCTGTCAGAAAGAGCCCCATGGCATGGAGAATAGCAAATAGCAAAACAATGCCTACCACTAGGTGCAGTAGTCAGAAGATGTCAACCCACTCTGTGCTTTGCCAGTGTCACAGTCACCAAAAAAGACCCAGCTTACACAGGCACTGAATGAAACAAAACTTTACTTACATAGAGAAGAGACAGACCAAGATCAGCTTTAATAGTGAGCACTGCCCTTGCCTTAGCTGGGTGGATCTTGCCCAGCACCCAATGTGGGGCTATGGTCTACATACACCCCTCTTGCGCTGCAAGTGAAGTATCCCTCCCTTTCCTCCATGGAGTCTGAAATACCAAAAGCTGGAAGTTTGTTGGAGAGTCAGTGATGCACAGGCTTAAGCAGAACAAAGAAGTACACATCAAACCTGGAACAGAAAAAGATATTCCCATGCAAGGTGATATGCTCAACAAAGGCTGCAAGGGCTCCTTATCTCCCTGTAAGGAAATGTTTTGGTCCAAGTCCACTTTTATGCAATGTTGCAGGTGTCAAAAGACAGCACTCTCAAGACTGCATTTCCCAACAGTCCAACCCCCTACACCCCAGCTTGGTTGCTGAAATAGCAGATAAAGCATATCAAATCTGGTGTGATCATTGTCCATTCCAAATTTGGAGGCAGACCTGGGTCCAACCAGGGCTCCAGAAAACTCCACATAGAGTTAGTTTGCTTGAAAAACCTTCCTGTCATTTTGAGAGATCATTTCACCAGGTCACTAGGGTAAACAGACCCAGGAGCATGATTAGGCCTCCCTGGAGGATGGTCCTCAACAGAAAAACCCAAGTGCCTGGATTAAGTCAACTAAAGAGGTCAAATAATGAGTATAGGGGGATTGTGGATGTACAGTCGATAACCATCCCATGTGAGCATGGATCTTCTCCAGCTCAGTTTCTACTTTCCATGAATTGTTAATGTACATACAGCAAAAGGCGCTGGCAATAACAGAATGCTATTCTGTTCCACCAAGTAGGTGAGAGTTATTTGGTTGTTCATCACTAACTTGGCCAGTAAGTTTAGTGAGTCCTGTTTGTCCTGGATTGCTTGAGGAATGTCCGCATCACTGTATATTGGCCAGGACATTATAATGGAGGTGCAGAATGAGAAGGATTTCAAACTTAGATGACAGATACAACATTGTTTAAGTTCACTTCCTCTCCATGTCACTGCTGATTCTCACCAGGGTGTTATGCCAGGAACAACAGAGACTTCTGTAGGAATAAGAAGAGGAAAGATTAATGTTCCTCTCTCGCCCTGCTCCATGAAGCTCCTGAGACCAGAGATACTCTTGTTCAGAGAGCTGGGGTGACTATTGCTGAGGTATAGCTAGCCAGGCTGTTTTTACAAGTCCTGAGGCTAAAAGTTCCCTGGAGACCCACTTCCCCTGTCTCTTTACCCAAGCCTTTCAAATCTGGTCATCAAACCTGGAGAAAGAGGTCACATCCTGAACAAATATGACATATCTTATAATATTACCTACTTGTATCAAAGGGTTAAGAGTCGCAGGTGCAACCAGGGGAATACTAGAGTCTCAATATTCTGTTGCTCCTTCCCTTGTTCCCTTGGGGTCCCACAGGAAGAAGGCAACCAAGGGTAACATTGTCTCCAGGTTTGAATGGGGAAGTCCTATTGCTAGCACCAATGCAGCCCCAACCACGAATCACCCCCAGGGAGTGTGTTCCAGCAGGAAAAAAAAAAAACTGAGGTTGAGGTTTCAAAGGCACAGCCTAATCAAGTGACTACCTGGTACTCCACTCCCTGCAAGCTCATCATTTCACAACACACATTGCAGTGCCATATTTCTCTTCTGTTGGAGTGCAGTGTTCAATGCCCAAACAGCTTTCGTTAGGTGGAGTTACCATCTAGTAAGTTGTCCTTCATGATGGTCTTTATATAGTTGTTGCTTGCATCGCCCATCCCATTGTTCTATCACTCTATTCACCTAGGGGTTATAGGGAGCATGTAAGGTCCATCTTACACCATGGGAGTGTGCTTATTGCTGTGTAGCTTGTGCAGTGAATGTGGTGCCTTCATCAGACTGGATTCCTGCTAAATATCTGAACATATGGCAAAGGTGTTTTCCTAAAGCCCCACAGGAATACCTGTATCTGGAACATGTTTCCATGACAGTGAGGCATAACCAGAATCTGTGACTGGGGACTAGTAGTCCAATGTGGTCAATTTGTCACACTCACGTGGGGCCTATGCCTCAGTTATTGTGGTCCAGCCACCACGTTGTACAGCCTGGGCTTGCTAGCAGGAGTTGCATGACTGTGCTGTATCTTTGGCTTCCATTTCTCCTAGCAAGTGCATTCAACAATTGTATTTCCTGGGAGCCACCTAGGCTGGTAATCAGAGGAGTATTCCTAACAAAGTTAAATGGAAGCTGCTGTCTCTGGCAGCACTCACCCACAAGAAATCGGCTCAATGGCTGGTAGGCTTGTTTGGGTATTGGAGACAACATATGGTACATCTAGGTATTCTTTTGACCACTTTAGTCAAGATTACCCATAAAGTAGCCACATTTCAATGGAGTTCCCAATAACAGAAGGAAACTGTGCAACATGTAGTGGCACAAGCCCCACCATTGAGGCCAATGGAGCCTGCCAACTCTATGAAATTACAGGTCTCAGTGACTCCTACCCATGCAGATCAGAACCTATGATAATAAGACACTGCTACTGGAGTGCATTGGCCCCTTGGGTTTTGGAAATGTAAATTGTCTGAGGCAGCCACCAGATACACCTTCTTCAAAAGGCAGTCTCTACACTTCTATTGGGCCCTAATGGAAACAGAATCCTGGCCACTGAAGCACTGTATGTGACCTTAAGACCTGAGCTCCCTATCCTAGTGTCGATATTCACTAACCCCACTAATAAGACAGAACATGCTCAGCAAAGCTCCATCTTTAAATAGAAGTTCTCTGTCTTTTCTCCTTCTGGGACGTGTGTAATCCTTATGCTACTTTGCCTTATTGAGTCAAGTATTTCTCAAAGAATTTCTTAATTTTTATTTAATCTTAGTTCTCTCTTCTCTTCCACCTGAAACATTTGTATGTTTATATCTTCAAACTTGCTACTTCTCTCTTCCATATGATCTCTTATATTTTTAATGCTTTCTACTTTATTTTTCATCTCATTAATTGTGTACTTTATCTCCAGAATTTCTTTGTTTTTTCTTTAGAGTTTCAATCTCTTTGGTAAATTAGTCCTGCTCTTTATTTTTAATACTGAGTTCATTGAAGCGTCTTTCTGAGTTTCCTTGTCACTCACTGAATGTCTTCCTGACAACTATTTTGAATTCTCTGTCAGTTAGAATGTAATCTTCTGTGACTTCAAGTTTGGTTTCTGGAGAGTTGTCATTTTCTTTATGTTCTGCCAAACTACTGTAGTTCTTCATGGTGCTTGAGGAGTTGATCCTCTGGTAGCACATTTGTGTTATAAACACCCTTATTCTTTGGGTAAGGCTTTGATTACTTTGATTCTGAGCTCCTTCTCATTGTATTTTAAAACCTGCAGTTTTCACACTCCACTGCCTCTGCCAGAGGCATTGTCAGTGACTCCTCGGGGTTTCTTGTATCTCTGAGGTTGCTGGTGTCTTACTGCTTAAGAAGTCACTGCAGTCTCAGGTGTCACCACCAGGGTCCCCAGTTTGCAAGCACTTCTGCTGCTTTAGGGGTCATCTTGGTCTCATATTACTTATGGGACCACTAAACATCTTGAGGGTCAACCTCAGACACTCCCACTAGGTTCTTAATTACCTGAGAATGTCTTACAGCTGGGAGAAGTTGGTGTCCCCCTTGTTGGAGCTGAACAAGTTCAGACTCTCATTTTTCTATCAAGTAGTTTGTTCAGACGTTATAAACATGATTATCTCAAATTTAAAGCCAAATTTAAAAAGATCAGCCTGTCCACTGACTCCAAAGTTCCTCACAGGCTCCTTGGCCTAGGAAGTTCCCCCTAGGTTTCTCTTTCCTGGGAATTTCCCCTAGTTTCCTCTTACCTAGAGTATGTACCAGTACCCCCTTAAGGCACCTAGTCTTAAGGCTTGAAACAGCTCATATAAACTCTGGACCATCCACTTAAAATAGGGAGGCTCAGGTTTCAGGAGAACTCACTGGGATCACTTGAAAAATCCAGTGATCCTGGGGGCTCAATTGGACTCTATTGGTACAAAAATCTTACTCAGTGTAGATTCCAGATGGTCTCTGGTGGGTTTCTCTGAAATCCTGCTGGACTATGCCAAGAAATGTTGACTCAAATAATCTACAACCAATCTATAAATCAAAATTGGGATGAGTTTATTATGATTCAAGTTGAGGACTATAGCCTGAGGTCTTCCTTCCCCAAGGAAGGAAGTGTACCAAAGAAGTGGAACATACAGAGTGGTTATACACCATCTTGGAACAAAAAACATACATCACCTATGACAGAAATATCTTTTTTACTACTGTCATGAGATGATTTCCTGGCACAGCACATTAGTAGACAGCAGGTCAATAGTCACAAGGTAAGCACAGCAGGTTAGTAATTAATCCTTAGTTTCCAGGAAGAGATGCTTATTCTTAAAGAAATGTAAATATGTGGGAAGCTACATCCCTACCTTTAAGGGTATCATTCTTGTGTTTGGGACATAGTAAATGTTTAAAGCAGATGTACAATGTATGTTCAACAGGCCAGTTAGGCCCTTTTGGAAAAACAAAGTCAGGCCAAATTAATTTTAAACCAAATTACTTCCTTTTATACTCAAATGTATCCTATTGATTTTCATTTACTTATCACCTATATGAGTTTCTAACTTGACAAACTGAGATCAATAAAATGTCAGTGACAGAAAAAAAGACTTTGAAAATGTCTAAGTATAATAAATACAAACGATCTTGGTGTTTATGGCCTACCTGTGTTCAGACATGAACTTCACAGGGCTAGCTTCCTGTTACAATGACCAGAGAAGACCATATATGCATTGGAGTCATGCATTTTACACAGAACATTAAATCAGCAACATTTCAAAACAATAATATTTCATCCCAAGTCCCTGAGTAGTATTACTGTGCTTTACTGGTAAATGAACCTGGTAAAGTTCTGGAAACCTAATCAAGAAATGAGTATCCAAAGCCTTTTTTATGCAAATCCTTTCATGCAAGATCTTTGACGGATTAGACTTAGGAAATCCCGAATAAGGTACAGTAAACTTGCTCTTCTAGAAAATTAGTGAATAATACCTTATTATCCTTGTTAAAACAAAAACAAAACAAGATGTTTCCAGGTTGTAGGTACAAGCAAACAAGTTGGCCTAATGTAGTACCAATAAATTTCAAAATTTATTTGGGGGTCATTATTTGAATTACTATTTCTATTCCCATATCTGAGTCCTAGGCATAAGCTGCCAATACTTTCAAGGTCTAAGCACAGCTGAGGTAGTAATAATAACTTCCAAGGAATATTTTCCAATTCTACTATAACTACCCACTGGGTGAAAGAATTTGTTCAATCTTACCAAGTATTTACCTGGCTCTGGGACTTTTATAAATATCAAAGATATAATACTGAACAAAATAAAATTCCTGCCTTCATGGACTTCTAGTGTTGGGGAAAAATTATATATGAAAATGTATAATATATAACATATAAAATAAGTATATAATATATATGCCCTGAGTATATGTGTTATGAAGAAAACTAAAGCAAGGTAAAATGATAGTGAGTGAGAGGGACCTCAAATCAAATTTGATAGGAAGTCTGTGAGGAAATAAGACACATGTATATTTAAAGGACAAGTATTTCAAAACAAATAAACAGAAATTGCAAAATCTCTGAGGTGGAAACATGCATGGAGTGTTTGAGAAATAGCAAAGAAGTCAGTAAGGTTAAATGGCTGAAGCAGAGCCAGTGAGGAGAACCCTGATAAGGCATAACATCTGTTATTCTGAGTGAGATGAGGAGGCACTTGGAGTTTTTTAGAGGAAGTTGACATAATATTACTCAGATATTAATGAGATCTCTCTTGCTGCTTTGCTAAAAATGAACTGTGGGTGAGGAAAGAGACAGGATATTTGTTAGCACATGCCAATGATTTGAATTCGAATACCAAGACCTGAGAATTTAAATTCATATAGGTGAAAGCTCCTAGTAAGTGATTAATTATAATACATGGAGGAGTTGATATGGGTAGGAGGAAGGATCTTTCTCTGCATACCGTCTCCTCACAAAGTGGAATTTGGAATACTCCTGCCTTCTTGAAAAATTTAGAAACTAGTGAATGGTGACATCACCAGTCACTTTTTCTTATTTGTGAAAATTTCTTCAAAATACAGCATTATTCAAAACTTCTTAATTTTCTCTTTTCCTTTCATATCTGTGTTCTTTGAACTCTGCTGAATTGAGGGATGGCTGGTGATATGATTATGTCTGGTGAGATAGTCTCTATGTCACTTTGTACATTCTGTAGTGCTATAGTGGCTTTGGCCACAGTCTAAGCCAATAGAATTAATAATCCTTGTAACATCTGTCATCATATTTGTTCCAGCCATATAATTATCCCCAGTACATTCTCAAAATGATGCAACTGATAAAGATTCTGAAATATGGATCTGTAGAAAGACTAACACCCATAGCCTGTGTTCCTCCAAAGAGCTTTACTTTGTCTAACCTTTTGAATGTATAGGTTTGAATCACTTGATAAATTTTCAGCCATTATTTCTTTGAATACTTTTTTATCCTTACTCTTTGTCTTCTCCTTCCAGGAGTTTGATGACACAAATGTTAGATCTTTTGTAATAGTATCATAGGGACCTGAGACTTCAATAATTTGTTTTGTCTATTTTCCCTCAGTTGTTCAGATTGGGTAATTTCTATTGTTCTATCTGAAGTTCAACCAGCAAAGTAACTCTCTTCTTTGCCTGTTGATTCAGAGAGATGAGGAGCCCAAAGTAGCGAGGTGGCAGTTTTAATTTTCAGTTCAATGGGATCATTGTTGAGTCTCTTGGTGGAAACATTCTTCTATTTGTACTAGGGTCTCTAGACCAACAGAGTATAAGATCATGGTACAGAAAGAAACAGTTTTACTAGCGTTTCATTAGAAGTAATAGCAAATGGTGCCACTCCCATTTCTATCCCTTGATTCCTGGACCCATAAATCCTGGCTATGGGAGAAATAATAATATATACTAGAGGTTGATTTACAATATATTCGGTATCCTGGAGAACAGAACACTGCCCAAGCCCTGCAAGGTATCACCATTGTGTTGGCACTGTAAGTGGGTCACTGTAAATGGTCAAAAGGCCATTTAAACATTTATCAAGCCAGCTGCTTCATGGTGATGGGAAACATGGTAAGACCAGTGACTTCCATGAGCATGGGCCCATTGTTACACTTCATTTACTGTGAAGTAAGTTTCTTCATCAGAAGCAATGCAGTAAATAATGCATCTGTAAATCCACAGAAAGTAGCTTTGGCAGAAGTGTGTTCAGAGAAGACATATCCATATCGACTAAGTTTCTATTCCGGTAAGAATAAAGAATTGTCCCTCTATGATGGAAGTGGTCCAATGTAATCAAACTGCCACTGGATAGCTGGCTTACACTGGGAATCACGTCATAGTCAATCAGTGACAATCTCTGCTGCCAGCAGATTGGGCACTCAACTGGAGCCGGGTTAGTCTTGCCAAGTAGAAGGCTATGTTGATAAACAGAATAGAGTCACTCATCTAGAGAGTGACATCAGCAATATGGCAGAATTGGAAGTCCCAGACTTCATTCTCCCTCAGAAATATATATTTAACAATGACATAAGTAACAAAATGGAGAAGGACCAAGATGGTGGCGTGAGTAGTCTTCTTTGTCTCTCCCCCTTCGAATCTACAACTAATTGGACATTCATTGCTTAACAAAGGATATCCACACAGCATCTCAGGACGCCTGAGAGACCCATGCTGCTATACATCAGAAGGCAGATGGAGTTCCCCCTGGGAGGAGGTGGAGATAAGTGGAAACTCTCTGACCCCAACCCCCGAACAGCCTAGTACCTGCAAGTGGCTTTCTTCCAGCGGATGCCCCCAGAACATCACCACACACCAAGGGCAGGAGGGTGTGCACACCAGAGGAGTGATGGTGGAAACAGGTGACCACAGCCCTACCTAAGCCCCCGTGATTACACCTAAGCCCAGGGGGAAGCTCCAGAGTCCCACACCGGAGGTGGCAGGGAAAACCTCTACTCACCATTAGCAGAGAGGCCCCTCCCAGCATCCACAATGCCAGGAGGCTCCCGGAGAGAATCCCAAATGGAGCAGCAGCCCACCAGCTGCTGCCACTGGTCTCACAGACTGCAGCTGTCACCCGGTTGGGGCACGGGGCTACCGGAGATTTCCTGGGAGAGGACTGGGGCTGGGTGAGGTTCCAGTGGCTAGCTCCGTGGCCCAGGGGGAAACTCTACAGTCTCACAGGCAGCTTCAGTGAAAGCCTCTGCACAGCACTAGTAGACAGTCCCCGCCTGGCAACCACAAGACTGGAAGACCCTGGGACAAAAGTAGCATAGCTAAGTGAGCTAACCACAGACTGCAGAAGATGCCCATAGCTCTATTGTGACCTATAGTGGACAAGTGAGATTTTGTGGGTGCCAACACTGACAGAGCTGCAAATATAGGTGATCCTGCCCCTGGCCGCTAGGAAACCCCATAACACCACTGCAAACCCTAAGGAGGGAGCACGTCTAGGTGGTCTGCAACACTAGGCACCAGCAGCCTGAAGCCCCCTTATGACTGCCCCCACAGCTGAAGAGGGACCCCACAGGATCACTGTGACTACGAGGAGGGGCCCAGGCCCAGTTAGCAACAACTGATAGGGTTTGTGGTCGGTGCAGTATAAACAGCTGTTCCCCCAGCACACCAGTAGAAACAAGTGGAAGCAGTAACCAAACTCTATCTCTATGCGGATGCACAAATCTATACCATCAAGCAATATGAAAAAGTATATTAAATCTCCAGAACAGAAGGAAAATGACAAATACCCAGAAAACAACCCCAAAGACAATGAAATATATAACCTAAATGACAATGACTTCAAAATAGCCATCATTAAAAAACACAATGAGTTAAAAGAGAATTCAGATAGACAACTCAACGAGTTCAGGAGCTTTGTCACAAAAGAGTTTGATACTATAAAGAAGAACCAAACAGAAATACTGGAAATGAAGAACACAATAGAGGAGATTAAGAAAAATCTAGATGCACTGAACAGTAGGGCCAATAATATGGAGGACAGAATTAGCAATTTGGAAGATAGGAATATAGAAATGCTGCAGGCATAGGAGGAGAGAGAACTAAGACTAAAAAGAAATGAAGAAACTCTCTGAGAATTATCTGACTCTATTAGGAGATGCAACCTAAGGATTATAGGTATACCAGAGGGAGAAGAGAAGGAGAAGGGAGCAGAAAGCCTGTTCAAAGAAATAATGGCTGAGAACTTCCCAAACCTGGGGAGACAGATGGAACTTCATGTGACAGAAGGCAATAGATCTCAAAACTTTATATATGCAAGTAGACCAACCCCAAGGCCTATAGTAGTGAAGCTAGCAAAAGTCAACGACAAGGAGAAAATACTAAGGGCAGCCAGGCAGAAGAAGATAACCTACAAAGGAACCCCCATAAGGCTATCAGCAGATTTCTCAGCAGAAATTTTACAGGCTAGAAGAAAGTGGAATGATATATTCAAAACTCTGAAGGACAAAAACCTGCAGCCAAGAATACTTTACCCAGCGAAAATATCCCTCAAATACGATGGAGAAATAAAAACTTTCCCAGATAAACAAAAATTAAGGGAGTTCATTGCCACCAAACCTCCTTTTCAAGAAATGCTCAGGAAAACCCTCATTCCTGAAAAATCAAAAAAAGGAAACGGACTACAAAACCAAGAGCAAAGGAGATAAGTAGAAGGAGAATAACAGAAAGTAGCAGATCTCCATCAGAACAGGTTAGTAAAAGTTAAATAAAACATTAAAGATAAAAGGAAGGGAAACACCAAGAATAAATATAACCCTGTCATTTTAACCACAAACTCACAACACAAGAAAGAAGGGGAAAAAAAATCTGACAACAACAACCTAGAACGGGAAGAGAAAAGGGATAGAAGGTTTTAATTTCAGGAAATAAGAGGCTATCAGAAAAATGGACTATCTCATCTATGAGATGTTTTCTACTAACCATGTGGTAACTATAAACAAATAACAAGAATAAAGACACAAATTACAAATAAGAAGAAACCCAGTACAGAAATTTACATGCCTGAATTAGTAATCCAAAAACCATAGGACGAGAAACAAAGGAAATGCAAGAGAACCGGAAAACAAGACATAAAATGGCAGCAGTAGGCCCCCACATTTCAATACTCACTCTAAATGTAAATGGATTGAACTCTCCAATCAAAAGACACAGAGTGGCAGGATGGATCAAAGAACAAGACCCAACAATATGCTGGCTCCGGGAAACACACCTCAGCCCCAAAGACAAACACAGACTCAGAGTGAAGGGATGGAAGACAATACTCCAAGCTAATAATGAACATAAGAAAGCAGGTGTCGCTATACTAATATCAGACAAAGTAGACTTCAAAGCAAAACAGATAAAGAAAGACAAAGAGGGACAGTATATAATGATAAAAGGGACATTCCACCAAGATGACAAAACACTTATAAATATATACACACCCAACACAGGAACACCAAAATTTGTAAAGCAACTCTTAACAGAACTAAAAGGAGACATCAACAACAATACAATAATAGTAGGGGACCTCAACACCCCATTAACACCAATGGATAGATCATCCAGACAGAAAATCAACAAGGAAATTATAGAATTAAATGAAAAATTAGACCTGATGGAATTAATAGATATATATAGAACACTTCATCCAAAAACAGCAGGTTACACATTCTTCTCAAGTGCACATGGAACATTCTCAAGGATAGACTATATCTTGGGAAACAAAGCAAGCATAAATAAATACAAGAGAGTTGAAATAATATCAAGCATCTTTTCTGATCATAATGCTATGAAACTAGAAATCAACTACAAGAATAAAGCAGGGAAAGGTGCAAAAATGTGGAGACTGAACAACACGCTACTGAACAAACAGTGGATTATTGAAGAAATTAAAGAAGAAATAAAATATTATCTGGAGACAAATGACAATGAAAACACGCCATACCAACTCATTTGGGATGCAGAAAAAGCAGTCCTAAGAGGGAAATTCATTGCAATACCTCAATAAACAAGAAAAATCTCACATACGCAACCTCAAATGACACCTAACAGAATTAGAAAAAGAAGAACAAACAAAGCCCAAAGTCAGTAGAAGGAGGGAAATAATAAAAATTAGAGCATAAATAAACGATATTGAAACAAAAAAGACAGTAGAAAGGGTCAATGAAACAAAGAGTTGGTTCTTCAAAAAACTTAACAAAGTCGACAAACCCTTAACCAGACTCACTAAGAAAAGAAGAGAGAAATCTCAAATAAATAAAATTAGCAAGGAGAGAGGAGAAATCACAACAGATACCAAAGAAATACAAAGGATCATAAGAGAATACTATGAAAAACTATATGCCAACAAATTGAACAACCTAGAAGAAATGGACAAATTCCCAGACTCTTGCAACCTCCCCAAACTGAATCAGGAAGAAATAGAGAATCTGAATAGACCAATCACAAGTAAAGAAATAGAAACAGTAATCAAAAACCTCCCCAAAAATAAGAGTCCAGGACCAGATGGCTTCTCTGGAGAATTCTACCAAACATTCGAAGAAGATTTAATAGCTATCCTTCTCAAACTATTCCAGAAAATTGAGGAAGATGGAGCACTCCCTAACACATTCTAGGAAGCCAATATCACTCTGATGCCCAAAACTGACAAGGACAACACAAAGAAGGAAAACTACATGCTGAAATCACTGATGAACACAGATGCAAAAATCCTCAACAAAATTCTGGCAGACTGAATACAGCAATACATCAAAAAGATTATACACCATGATCAAGTGGGATTTATACCAGGGACACAGGGATGGTTCAACATCCGCAAGTCAATCAACGTGATACACTACATTAACAAAATGAGAAATAAAAACCATATGATCGTCTCAATAGATGCAGAGAAAGCATTCGACAAGATCCAACATCCATTTATGATAAAAACCCTCAATAAAATGAGTATAGAAGGAAAGTACCTCAACATAATAAAGGCCATATATGACAAACCCACAGCCAACATCATACTCAACTGACAAAAACTTAAAGCCATCCTTCTGAGGACAGGAACAAGACAAGGGTGCCCACTTTCACCAATCCTATTCAACATAGTACTGGAGGTTTTGGTCAGAGCAATTCGGCAGGAAAAAGAAATGAAAGGAATCTAAATAGGCAATGAAGAATTAAAACTCTTGCTGTTTGCAGACGACATGATCTTATATACAGAAAACCCCAAAGAATCCATAGGAAAACTATTAGAAACAATCAACAGCTGCAGCAAAGTAGCAGGGTATAAAATCAACATACATAAATCAGTAGCATTTCTATACACTAACAATAAACTAACAGAAAAAGAACTCAAGAACTCAATCCCATTCACAATCGCAATGAAAAGAATAAAATACCTTGGGACAAATTTAACCAAGGAAGTGAAAGATTTATACAATGAAAACTACAAGACCTTCTTGAAAGAAATTGATGATGACATAAAGAGATGGAAAGACATACCATGCACATGGATTGGAAGAATAAACATAGTTAAAATGTCCGTACTACCTAAAGCAATCTACAGATTCAAAGCTATCCGAATCAGAATCCCAATGACATTCTTTACAGAAGTTTGAACAAAGAATCCTAAAATTCATATGGGGCAACAAAAGACCGCGAATTGCTAAAGCAATTCTGATTAAGAAAAACAAAGCCGGAGGCATCACAATCCCTGATTTCAAAACATACTACAAACCTACAGTGATCAAAACAGCATGGTACTGGGTCAAAAAACAGGCACACAGATCAATGGAACAGAATTCAAAGCCCAGAAATAAAACCACACATCTATGGATAGCTACTCTTCGGCAAAGGAGCTGAGGGCCTACAATGGAGGAAAGAAAGTCTCTTTAAAAAATGGTGCTGGGAAAACTGGACAGCCACATGTAAAAGATTGAAAATTGACCATTCTTTTTCACCATTCACAAAAATAAACTCAAAATGGATCAAAGACCTAAAGATTAGGCCTGAAACAATAAGTGTTCTAGAAGAGAATATAGGCAGTATACTCTTTGACATCAGTTTCAAAAGAATCTTTTCAGACACCATAACTCCTCAGATGAGGGAAACAATAGAAAGAATAAACAAATGGGACTTCATCAGACTAAAGAGTTTCTTCAAGGCAAGGGAAAACAGGATTGAAACAAAAAAAACAGCCCACTAATTGGGAAAAAATATTTACAAACTACCTATCTGACAAAGGGTTAATCTCCGTAATATATAAAGAACTCACACAGCTCAACAACAAAAAACAAACAACCGATGAAAAAATAGGCAGAAGATATGAACAGACATTTCTCCAAAGAAGATATAAGGATGGCCAATAGACACATGAAAAGATGCTCATCATCACTAATCATTAGGGAAATGCAAATAAAAACTACACTAAGATGTCACCTTACACCCGTTAGATTGGCAAAAATATCCAAAACCAAGAGTGACAAATGTTGGAGAGGTTGTGGAGAAAAAGGAACCCTCATACACTGTTGGTGGGAATGCAAACAGATGCAGCCACTATGGAAAACAGTATGGAGATTTCTCAAAATTAAAAATAGAAATACCTTATGACCCAGCCATCCCACTACTGGGTATCTATCCAAAGAACCTGAAATCAGCAATTCCAAGAGTCCCATGAACCCCTATGTTCGTTGCAGCATTATTTACAATAGCCAAGACGTGGAACCAACCTAAGTGCCCAGCAACTGATGATTGGGTAAAGAAGATATGGTATATATACACAATGGAATACTACTCAGCCATAAAAAAGGACAAAATCGTCCCATTCACATCAACATGGATGGACCTTGAGGGTATTATGTTAAGTGAAATAAGCCAGACAGAGAAAGACGAACTCTATATGACTCCACTCATAAGTGGTAGTTAACTTACAGACAAGGAGAACTGATCGTTGGTTACCAGGGAAAAGGGGGGTTGGGGGGAGGGCACAAAGGGTGAAGTGGTGTACACTAACATGCCTAACAATAATGTACAACTGAAATCTCACAAGGTTGTAATCTATCATAATCTTAATACAAAAAATATGTAAAATGTAACATCAATAATCTAAAATGTATGATGAAAGTGAAGTATAAGTGTAACTTTTAGAAATGCAATTGAATTTGCTATTAGTTTAAAATAGGGTGTTATAATTTTAAGACACTTATGTAAGCTGTATGGTAATCATAAGGGAAAAATGTGTTCTAATTACACAAAAGAGCATGATAAAAAGGTCAAAGCATCCTAATACCAAAAGACATTAAAAAAAGACACAGCAGGACAAGAAACAAAGAATAACGGATCTACAAAAAAAGCCAGAAAACAATACATAAAATGGTAATACTAATTTCTTACCTATCAACAATCATTTTAATGTAACAGAGCCAAAAGAAGAAATAAAGAAGAACACAATAATAGTTAAGCATTTTAATATCTCACTCTCAGGAATGGATAGATCATCCAGACAGGGAATCAGTAAGAAAACAGTGAATTTGAACAACAATGTGGGCTAAATGGACCTAACAGACATATACAGAAATTTTTACCTGACAACACCTCAATACACAATCATCTCAAATGCATTCCAAACATTTACTAAGAAATATTATATGTTAGGCCACAAAACAGGTCTTAGCAAATTTAAGAAAACTGAACTCATACCAATTCTATTATCTGAAAACAATGGTATGAAACTAAAAATAAATAACTGGGGGAAACCTGGGAAACTTATGAGTAGCTGGAAATTAAACAACACTGTCTCAAACAACCAATGGATCAAAGAAGAAACTAAAGGAGAAGCAAAAAAATATTTCTTGAGATAATTAAAAATGGAAGTAAAACATACCAAAGTACATAGGATGCAGCAAAACCTGTTAAGAGCAGGAAGTTCATAGCAATAATGCTTACATTTAAACAAGAAAGATCTCAAATAAAACCTAACTCTATGCCTCAACTAGAACAAGACAAAAAGAACAAACTAATTTAAAGGTTAGCAAAAGCAATGCCATAATAATATTATAGCAGAAATAAATGAAATAGAGAACAGAAAAACAATAGAATAGATTAGCAAAACTAAGGTTGGTTCTTTGAAAAGATGAAATTGACAAAACTTTAGCTAGACTAAATAAGGAAAACAGAGAAATTATTCAATCAACAAAGTTATAAATGAAAAAGAAGACAATACAACTGAAACCACAAAAATACAGAAGATCCTAGAGGCTATTATAACAACTATATGCCAAAAAACCAGACAACCTAGAAAAAGTGGAAAAATTCTCAAACATATACATTCTACCAAGACCAAACCAGGAAGAAATAGCAAATCTGGACAGACCAATTAATAGTAATGCCATTGAATGAGTAATAAAAAAATCACCATTGAAGAAAAGGCCAGGAATAGATGGCTTCACTGATGAATATTACCGAACATTTAAAGAAGTATTATCACCAATACTTCTCAAACTCTTACAAAAAATCAAAGAAACGGAACACTCCCAAACTCATTTTATGAGGCCAGCATTACCCTGATAACAAAGGCAGAAAAGGAAACTGTAAGAATAGAAAACTATAGGTCAATATCCCTGGTGAATGTTGATGCAAAAATTCTCAATAAAATACTAACAAACCAAATTCAGCAGCACATTAAAAAGACAGTTTATCATAAACAAGTGGGATTTATCCCTGGGATGCAAGGATGTTGAAACATGCAAATCTATAAATGTTATGTATCACATTAATAGAATATAAGAAAAAATATGATATCTAAATGGATACAGAAAAATCATTTAATAAAACTGAACATCCATTCATGATAAAAATTCAACAAATTAGGTAGAGAAGCAACATATCTCAGCATAATAAAGACCATATATGACAAGCCCACAGCTAACATCATACTTAATGGTGAAAGGTTGAAACATTTTTCTCTAAGATCAGGCACAAAAGAGGTGGGCCCACTCTCACAATTCCTAATCGTCATGCTACTGGAAGACCCATCAAGAAAATTCAGACAAGGAAAAGAAATAGAAGGCATCACAATTGGAAGGGAAGAGTGAAAATTTTCTCTATTTGCAATGATATAATTTTATATACATAAAATCCTAAAGACACCAAAAGACTCAGATCTAATCAATGAATTCAGCAAAGTTGCAGAATAAATAATTAAGATACACAAATCAGTAGAGTTTTGATATACTAACAATGAATTACCTGAAAAATAAAGAAAATAATTTTATGTACAATAATGTCAAAAAATGCTAAAGAATAAATTTAACCAAAGAGATGAAAGATCTCTACACTGAAAACTACAAGACCCTGATGAAGTAAATCAAAGAAAACACAAATGGGAAGTTATCCCATGTTCATGGATTGGAATAATTAGTATTGTTAAATATCCATACTTCCCAAAACCATCTATAGATTTAATGCAATCTCTATCAAGATTCCAATGACACATTTTACAGAAGTAGAAAAAAACAATCCTAAAATTTTTATGGAACCACAAAAGACCCTGAATATCCAAAGTAATTCTTAGAAAGAAGAACAAAGTAACAGTCATAACACAACTTGATTTCAAACTATTTATAAAGCTATAGTAATCAAAGCAGTACATTACTGGTATAAAAACAGGCTCTAAGATCAATAGAACAGAATTGAAAACTCAGAAATAAACCCATTCATGTAAAGTCAACTAGTTTCACAACACAGCCAAAAATACTCAATGGAAGACAGACACTCTTCAATAAATGACATTGGGAAAATTGGATATTCACATGTGAAAGAATGAAACTTCAAAGGAAGATATTCAAACTGCCAAAAGGTATACAAAAAGGTGCTTAACATGACTGACACAAATCAAAACCACAGAGTTGTTACTTGTCATAAATCAGAGAAAGACAAATACTATATGATCTTGATTATATGAGGAAGCTAGAAAAAATAAACAAAGAGAGATCATATATATGGTTGTCAGAGGCTGTGGGTGGGGGATGAGGGAATGGATGAAAGTGGTGAAAGGGTACAAACTTCCGTCTATAAAATGAATGAGTGCTGTGGATATAATGTATAATATGTTGACTATAGGTAACACAGCTGTATAGTATATATAAATGTTACCGGGAGTGTGACTCCTTGGATTTCTGTACACAAGAAGAAAACATTTTTTTAAAAATAATCTATATAAGGTGATGGATGCTACCTGGACTTGTTCTGGAAATCATTTCACAATGTAAGTACAATCATGTGCCATATAATGATGTTTTGGTCAATGACAGACCACGTATATGACAGTGGTTCTATAAAACTAGCACCATATGGCCTAGGCATGTAATAGGCTATACCATCTTGGTTGTGTAAGTACAGCAGGGGAGGAAGAAATATTCCTCTACCCTTCTGGGTTCTTCTTTGTGATCTAAGAATTAAGTTGACATGAGACAGTTTAATAGAAGAAAAACAAACAAAAGTTTAATAACGTGTATACATGGGACAAAATCAAGAAAACCAAGTAAATCGCCAAAATAGCTGATGCCCTCACTTTACATATCATCCTGAGCTAATGAAAAAAGAAGATTTGCGGGATGGGGAGAGTCAGAGACTTCAAAGAGCAGGAAGGCAATTCACAAATATGTAAAAGAGAGCAAATGTTTGGAAAACAAGTATTTGGTCAGACAGAAACAAAAATACAGAGGGGAGCCAAACAAACAGGCTTTTCTAACTTACCCCGGCCTATTACCTAGTTCACATTATGCCAAGGTGATGGCTGTCTTTCTGACACAGATTTTTTAATCTGAATTCTTTTAGGCAGTTAAAGGGGAAGCAACAAGATAAACTTTCTGAGACTTTTGCTCCTTAAAAATAATCAGACCAAAATAAACCTCATGTTAAAGAAACACATTTTGGGGCAACTAATTTTGTTCCCCTTGCCTACACTCTGTGATGTTCACACAACAATGAAATCACCTAACAGCACACTTCTCAGAATGCATCCTCATTGGTAAGCAATGCATGACTGCAACTCAAGTCATTATGCTGTACATCTTAAACTTACACAGTCCTGTATGTCAATTATATCTCAATAAACCTGGAAGAAAAATTAATAGAGAATATAAAATCAATAGAAGAAATCAACAAACTCAGAGCTGACTTACGTAAAACATAAAATGAAACATATTTAGCAAGACTAACTAGAAAAACAGTAAGGAGACAAAAATAAATACCGACCAAAGTGAAACAGCATTTACAATTGCTGTCACATAAATAAAGACAATTGTAAGAGACTGCCATAAACAGTAAGATGCTGATACATTTTATAATCTATAAGAAATGGGTACATTCCTAGATATACAAGCTACCAAGATTGAACCATGAAGAATTAGAAAATTGGAACAGACATATTGCTATTAAGGAGATTCATTCAGTAATGAAAAATCTTCCAACAGAGAACAGATGAACCAGATGGCTTCACTGGAGAATTCATATGAAACTTTAAAGAAAGATTTAATGACATTCCTTCTCAAACTCTTCCAAAACATTTAAGAGGAAGGAACACTTCCAAATTTATTCTTCTAAACTAGCATTATTCTAATATCAATCACAGACAAAGACACTATAAGAAAACTACTGACCAGTATCCCTAACGATTATAGGTGCAAAATCCTTCAAAACATAGTAAGAAACAGAATTCCACAGCACAGTGAAAGGACCATACATCACGATGAAGTGGGATTTTTCCATGGATGCAAAAATGATTCAATATATGCAAATCAATGTGATACACTACATTAACAAAAGGAAATAATCATGGGATCATCTCAGTAGATGCAGATAAATCATTTGAGAAAATTCAATATCTTTATATGATAAAAATGCCCAACAACCCAGTTATGGAAGAAGTGTCCCTCAACATAATCAAGGCCAGAAATAACAATCCAATGGCTAAAATCATGCTCAATGAAGAAAAACTAAAAGCTTTTCCTCCAAGAACAGAAACAAGGCTAGGATTTATGATCTTCCCATTTATACTCTACATAGTACTGGAAGTCTTAGCCAGAGCAACTAGGCAAGAAAAAGAAATAGAAAGCATCCAAGTCAGAAAAGAAGTAAAATTATCCCTTTGCATAGGACATGATACTTTATATATAAAACTCTACATAATAAACAAAAAGTAGTTAGAGCTAATAAGCCATTTCAGTACAGTAGCAAAATATAAAATTGAAATACAAAAATCAGCTGGATTTTTGTGTACACTCTAAATGAACTTTCTGCAAAAGATATTAAGAAAACAACCCCATTTGTAACAGCATCAAAAGGAATAAAATATGTAGGAATAAACGTAACTAAGCAGTTAAAAGATTTGTGCACTGAAAACTATAAAATATTGCTGAAAGAAGTTAAATAAGACACAAATAAATGGAATGATATCCCATGTTCAAGGATTGGAAGACAATAATTTTGTCTATATTGTATAATCTATAGATTGAATGTAATCTATGGATTCAATGAGTCTATAGATTCAATGCAATCCCAAGCAAAATCCCAATGGCAATTTTTACAGAAAATTCTATTTCTATTTCTATTTCTGTATTCTAACACTGTCTTAAACTCATATGAAACCACAAAAGACCTCAAATAGCCTAAGAACTCTTGAGAATGAAGAACAAACCAGAAGTGATCAGGCTTCTCGATTTCAAAATATATTACAAAGCTACACTATAGCACTGGCATAAACATAGACATATAGAACAATAAAACAGAACTGAGAGACCAAAACTAAACACATACATATACATTCAACTGGAACCAGGATACCAACAATACATGGGTAAAAGGATAATCTCTTCACAGATGGTATTTGGAAAACTGTATATCCACATGCAAAAGAATGAAATTTGACCCTTATCTTACACCATACACAAAAATCAACTCCAAGTGGACTAAAGACTTAAGCACAATACCCTAAACTCTAAAACTACTAGAAGTAAGCAAGGGGAAAATTATTATGACATCTGTGAAGGTATGTTTTATTGGATATGACACAAAAAGCACAAGCAACAAAAGCAAAAGTAAACAAGTGAGACTACATAAAAGTAAAAAGTTTCTGCACAGGAAGGGATACAATGAACAGAGTGAAAATGCAATATATGGAGTAGAAGGAAGAATTTGCAAAACATACACCTGATAAAGTGTTACTATCAAAAAAATGTAAAGAATTTTTCAAGGCCAGCCTGGTGGTGTAGTGGTTAAGTTCACACACTCCTCTTTCGTGCCCTGGGGTTTACAGGTTTGGATCATGGACATGGACCTAGCACCACTCATCAAGCCACGCTGAGGCAGCATCGCACACATAAGAAATAGACAGACCTACAACTAGGATAAACAACTATGTACTGGGGCTTTGGGGAGAAAAAGTTTTTTAAAAGTTTTTAAAAAATATATAAAGAATTTCTGTCACATGATCATCTCAATAGATGAAAAGAAAGCATTTGAAGAGATCCAACATCGATTTATGATTAAAAAACTCTCCAAAAATTGGTATAGAAGAAAAGTATCTCAACATAATAAAGACCATATATGACAAGCCCACAGCCAACATCATACTTAATGGTGAAAAACTGAAAGTCATCTCTCTGAGAACAGGAACATGACAAGGATGCCCACACTTGCCACTCCCATTAAACATAGTACTGGAGGTTTTGGCCAGAGCAATTAGGGAAGAAAAAAAAATGCAAGTAATCCAAATTGGAAAGGAAGAAATGAAACTCTCACTGTTCACAGATGACATGATTCTATATATATAGAAAACCCTAAAAAATCCATCAGAAAAGTATTTGAAATAATCAAAAACTACAGCAAAGTTGCAGAGTACAACATCAATTTACAAAAATGAGTTTCATTTCTATATACTAACAATGAACTAGCCAAAAGAGAAATAAAGAATACAATCCCATTCACAATCACAACAAAAAGAATAAAATATCAAGGAATAAACTTAACTAAAGGGGTGAAACACCTATTCACTGAAAACTATAAGACAACATTTAAAGAAATTGAAGAAGTCATAAAGACATGGAAAGATATTCTGTGTTCATTGGTTGGAAGAATAAATGTAGTTAAAATATCCATGCTATCTAAAGCAATCTACAGATTCAATGCAATCTCAATCAAAATCCCAATGACATTCTTCACAGAAATAGAAAAAAGAAACATAAAATTTATATGGAACAATAAAAGAGCCATCATAGTCAAAGGAATCCTAAGAAATAAGAACAAAGCTGGAGACATCACATCCTCTGGCTTCAAGACATACTACAAAGCTAGAGTAATCAAAAGAGCATGGTACTGGCACTAAAAGACATGCAGATCCATGGAACAGAAGTGAGAGCCCAGAGATAAAACTACACATCAATGGACAGTTAATTTTCAACAAAGGAGCCAAGAAAATACACTGGAAAAAGGAAAGTCTCTTCAGTATGTGGTGTTGGGAAAACTGGACAGTCACATGCAAAAGGATGAAAGTAGACCATTATCTTGCATTATAAACAAAAATTAATTCAAAATGGGTTAAAGACTTGACTGTAAGACGTGAAACCATAAAGCTCCTGGAAGAAAATGTAGACAGCACTCTATTTGACCTTGGTCCTAGCAGCATCTTTTCAATACATGTCTACTTGAGCAAGGGAAACAAAACAAAAAGTTAACAAATGGGACTACATCAGACTAAAAAGCTTCTGAAAAGCAAAGGAAACCATGAACAAAATGAAAAGATGACCCACCAACTGGTAGAAAATGTTTTCAAATCAATTATGCGACAAGGGATTGATCTCTAAAATATATAAAGAAGACATACATCTCAAAAACAGAAATATAAAAAACCCAATCAAAAAATGATCAGAAGATATGAACAGACATTTTTCCAAAGAAGACATATAGACGGCTAGTAGGAAGATGAAACAATGTTCAACATCACAAATTATTAGGGAAATGCAAATCAAAACTACAATGAGATATCACCTCAGTGTCCTCAGAATGGCTATAATTACCGAGACAAAAATCAACAAATATTGGAGAGGATATGGAGAAAAGGGAACTCTCATGCATTGCTAGTGGGAACGCAAGCTGGTGCAGCCACTATGGGAAAGAGTATGGAGATTTCTCAAAAAATTAAAAATAGAGATACCATGTGATCAGCTATCCCTCTACTGGATGTTTATCCAAAGAACTTGAAATCAATGATCCAAAGAGATTTATGCACCCTATGTTCACTGTAGCATTATTCACAATAGACAAGACATGGAAACAACCTAAATGCCCTTCTATAAATGAATGGAGAAAGATATTATATGTATATATACAATGGAATACTACTCAGCCATAAAGAGAACAAAATTGTCCCATTTGCAACAACATGGATGGAACTTGAGGGTATGATTTTAAGTGAACTAAGCCAGAGAGAAATACAAATATTGCATGCTCTCATATGTCGAAGATAACAAATACATGGATAAAGAGAACAGATTAGTGGTTACCAGAGGGGAAGGGCATTAGGGAGTGGGCAAAAGGAGTTAAGGGACACATATGTATGGTGATAGACAAAACTTAGACTACCGGAGGTGAACATGATGAAGTCTATTCATAAATTGATAAATTATAATGTATTCCAAAACTGACACAAGGTTATAAACCATTATGGTCTTAATAAAATTACTGGGAAATCACTATATAAAGAATTTATAGAAGTCAATAGCTAAAAAACAAATATCACAATTGAAAAAATGGCAAAGGCAAATAACAAACATCACTCCAAAGATAACATACAAACAGTCAGTAAGTATATGAAAACATGCTCAACATCACTAATCATCAGGGAAATGCAAATATGAAATTCAGAAAGACAATCACCTTACACATGTTTGGATAGCTTTCATAAAAAAGTCAAAAGATAAGTGTTGATGAGGATGTAGATAAACAAGAATCTTTGTAAACTGTTGGTGGTAATGTCAAATGATGCATACACAATGGAAAACAGTATTGAAGTTCGAAATAAAATTGAAAACAGAACTACCATTAGATCTAGCAATTCACTTCTGGTTACTTATTCAAAAGAATTGAAATTTGGATCTTCAATAATGCTGCATGTTTATTGCAGCAGTATTCACAATAGTCTATACATGGAACAACCTAAATGTCCATTGACAAATAATTGAATAATGAAATGCAGTATACATACAATGAAATAGTACTCAGCCTTATAAGGAAGGAAATGCTGCCATGTGAAAAAACATGGCTGAACCTGGAGGCCATTATGTTAAGTGAAATAAACCAGTCACAGAATGATAAACACTGGATAATTTTACTTATATGAGGTTTTAAAATAGTCAAACTAATAAAAATTGTGAGAAGAATATTGTTTTCCAAGGGCTGAGGAGAGGGGGAAATGGGATTTGCTCTTTATTGACTGTGAAGTTTCAATAATACGAGATGAAAAATTTCTAGAGATCTGCCGTACATTTTGCTTAGTTAAAAATAAGTTGTTGTGCACTTAAAAACTTATTAAAAGGGGAGATCTCATATTAAGAGATCTTGCAACAATGTAAAAAACAAAGGAAAAATAGTAAATAAAGGCAAAGACAGCTTAAGGGACTTACGATACACTAAGCTGAGAAATATATGCATCATTGGAATCCAAGAAAAAGATTAGAGATAAAGTGACAAAGAGCTTATTTGAATAAATAATGGCTGAAAATTTCCCAAATCTGAGTCAAGAAATGGACATTCAAATTCAAGAAGTTCAAATAGTTTTAACTAGTATAAAACCAAAGAAAAACACACTGAGACATATTATAATCAAATTGTCTAAAGTCAAAGAAAAGAGAGAATCTTGAAAGCAGCAAGATGAAAGTGACATTACATATGAGAGCTTACATAAGATTATCATCAGATTTCTCAGCAGAAATATTGCAGACAAGCAGAGGCAGCCCAAGATGTGGTATAAGATCTTGAACTCACTTCCCGCACACACAACAAATCTATAGCTACATATGGAAAGATTTCCTCTGAAAACTACCTGGACAAGATCCTACACAAAAAGGGTAAAAGGTCCACATTGAGACAGGTAGGAAAGGAGAGATGTGGGTCTCACCAAAAACCCCACTCCTGAGGCAGGTACCCACACTCAGGAAGGACCTCACAAACAGGGAAATTCTCCCTGAGAAGCGAGGGGTTTGTGTCCCATATGAAGTGCATCAACCCTTGAGACCTGCACTGGAAAGAGGAGACGCCAAAGATCTGGTTGTGAAAATCAATGGGGCTTATATTCAGGAAACCCATAGGGCTGTAAGGAACAGAGATTCTGTTCTAAAAAGGCTCACATGCAGACCCACTTGCCTCAGGACCCAGCACAGAAGAATCAGTTTGAAAAGTGCCTAGACCAAAAGTAAAATAGATTTATTTGCTAATCTTAAAGCATCTGCTGGAAGGACAGTAGCTTGTTGGGATTCTCTCTGGGGACAGAGATGCTGGTGGGTGCCATTTTTGTCAGTCTCCCTCAACCTAGCTAGTGCCATTGCTGGCAGATTCCAGTTTTGCACTTTCCCTCTAACCTGATAGTGCCACTGGGCGTGACCCACCAAAGGCAGTCAGATAAACACCCCACTCCTGCATGCTATTCCCTGTATATATTACATCATGTTCACTACCCAAGAACTAATTACCATCAATCACCATACTCATGTATCAATCACCCTTTTCACCCTCCTCTCTCCCCCTTCCTCTCTGGTAACCAACAATCCAATTTCTGTCCCTATGTGATTGTTGTTGTTTTGATCTCCTACCTATGATTGAGATCATATGGTGTTTGACTTTCTCCATCCGGCTTATTTTGCTTCCCATAAAACCCTCAATGTCCAACCATATTGTTGCAAATGTCAATATTTCATCCTTTTTATGGCTGAGTAGTATTCCATTGTGTATATATACCACATCTTTATCCATTCATCCCTTGATGGGCACCCAAGTTGCTTCCATATCTTGGCTATTATGAATAATGCAGCAATGAACATAGGGTTGCCTATATCTTTATGCTTTCATGTTTTCACGTTCTTTGGATAAATACCCAGCAGTGGAATGGCTGGATTGTGGGGTAGTTCTATTCTTATTTTTGGAGGAAACTTCATACTGTTTTCCGTAGTGGCTGCTCCAGTTTAAACTCCCATCAGCAGTGTCTCAGACTTCCTTTTGTCCACATGCTCTCCAACACTTATTTCTTGATGTCAGTTATAGCCATTCCAACAGGTGTGAGGTGATATCTCATTGTAGTTTTGATTTGCATTTCCCTAATAATTAGTTATATTGAACATCTTTTCAGGTGCCTATTGTCCATCCATACATCTTCTTTAGAAAAATGTCTGTTCAGACCTTTCACCCATTTTAATTGGGTTCCTAGTTTTTTTGATATTGAGATTTATGAGTTTTTATATATTTTGCATATAAATGCCTTATCAGATATATCATTTGCAAATATCTTCTCCCAATTGTTAGGTTGTCTTTTCGTTTTATTAATGGTTTCCTTTTCTTTGCAGAAACTTTTAAGTTTGATGCACTCCCATTTGTTTATTGTTTCCATTGTTTCCCTTGACTGGTCAGATATGGTACTTGAAAATATGCTGCAAAGACCGATGTAGAAGACCATACTGCCTATATTTTCTTCTAGAATTTTTATGGTTTCAGGTCTAACATTCAAGTAAGGACTCAGTTAAGGATTCTTTGTTCTATTTCTCTGAAAAATGTCATTGGAACATTGATAGGGATTGCATTGAACCTGAAGATTGCTTTAGGAAGTATGGGCACTTTAACTATGTTAATTCTTCCAATCCAAGAACATGGAATATCTTTCCATTTCGTTGTGTCTTTTTCAATTTATTTCAACAATGTTTCATAGTTTTCAGTCTATAGGTCTTCCACCTCTGGTTAACTTTAATCCTGGATATTTTATACTTTTTATTAGGATTTTACATTAGACTGTATGCTTAATTTCTCTTTCTGCTACTTCGTTGTTAGAATATAGAAACAGAACTGATTTTTGTATACTGATTTTGTATCCTATAACTTTACCATATTCATATACTATTCCTTAAAGTTTTTTGGTGGATTCTTTAGGGCTTTCTCCATAGAAAATCATGTCATCTGCAAATAGTGACAGTTTCATTTCTTCCTGTCCAATTTTGATCCATTTTGTTTCTTTTTCTTCCCTCATTGCTCTGGTTAGGATTTCAACTACTATGTTAAATAAGAGTGGGAAAAGTGGGAAGCCTTGTCTGGTTCCTGTTCTTAGAGGGTGAGCTTTCAATTTTTCTCTATTCAGTATGATATTAGCTGTGGGTTTGAAACATATGCTCTTTATTAACCTGAAGTGCTCTCCTTCTATACACATTTTATTCAGAGTTTTTATCATAAATGGATGTTGGATCTTGTCAAATTTTTTCTCTGCCTCTACTTAGATATCTTTTGGTTTTTAGTCCTCATTTTATTAATGTGATGTATCACATTGATTGATTTGCTGATGTTGAATCATCCCTGCATCCCTGGAATAAATCCCACTTGATCTTGGTGTATGATCTTTCTAATGAACTGCTGTATTCGATTTGCTAGTATTTTGAGAGGATTTTTCCATTGATGTTTATGAGAGATATTGTCCTGTAATTTACTTTTCTTGAGTTGTGCTTGTCTGGTTTTGGTATCAGGGTAATGTTGGCCTTGTAGAATGAGTTATGAAGTATCCCTTCCTCTTCAATATTTTGGAAGACTTTGAGAGGGATATGTATTAAATCTTCTTTGACTGTTTGGTAGGATTCACCAGGGAAGCTGTCTGGTCCTGAACTTTTATTTTTGGGAAGGTTTTTGATTACCGTTTCAATCTCCTTCCTGGTGATTGGTCTACTCAAATTCTCTATTTCTTCTTGACTCAGTTTTGGAAGATTTTATGAGTCTAAGAATTTATCCCTTTCTTCTAGATTATCCAATTTGCTGGCATATAGCATTTCATAGGATTCTCTGATAATCTTTTGTATTTCTGAGGTTTCTCTTGTAATTTCTCCTCTTTCATTTCAAATTTTATTAGAGATTTCACTCTCTTTGTCTTTGTGAGTCTAGCTAAAGGTCTGCCAATTTTGTTCATCTTTTCACAGAGCCAGCTCTTTGTTTCATTGATTTTTTCCTATTGTTTTGTTAGTATCTGTTTCATTTACTTCTGATCTGGTTTTCTTTATGTCCTTCCATCTGCTGATTTGGGACGTTGTTTGTTCATTTTTTTCAAGCTCCTTTAAGTCTACTGTTAGATTGTTTATTTGAGATTCTTCTTGTTTGTTGAGGTATGGCTGTATTGCTGGAGATTTCCCTCTTAGAACCACTGTTGCTGTATCTCATACATTTTGGCATGATGTATTTTCCTTTTCATTTGTCTCCAGGTATTGTTTGATTTCTTTGTTAACCCAATCGTTGTTCTGTAGCATTTTGTTCAATCTCCACGTGTTTGTGGCTTTTCTGATTTTCTTCCCGTAGGTGATTTCTGGTTTCATACTGTTGTGGTCAGAAAAGATGTCTGGTATCATTTCAATCTTCTTAAATTTATTGAGACGTTTTGTGGCCTGATATCTGATCAACCCTAGAGAATGTTCCATGTGCATTTGAAAAGAATGTGTATTCCGCAGTTTTTTGATGTAATATTCTATCTATATCTACTAAGTCCATCTGGTCTGTTGTGTCATTTAAGGCGAATCTTTCCTTATTGTACTTCTCTTTGGATGATCTAGCCCTTGGTGTAAGTGGACTGTTAAAGTCCCCTACTATTATTGTGTTACTGTCTATTTCTCCTTTTATGTCTGTTAATAATTGCTTTAGGTGCTCCTATGTTGGGTGCATATATATTTACAAGTGTTTTATCCTCTTGTTGGATTGTTCTCTTTATCATAATGTAGTGGCCTTCTTTGTCTCTTGTTACAGTTTTTGTTTTAAAGTCTATTTTGTCTGATGTAAGTATTGCTACTCCAGCTTTCTTTTCATTGCCATTTCCATGGTCTATCTTTTTCCATCACTTCACTTCTGGTTTGTGAGTGTCTTTAGATCTAAAGTGTGTATCTGTCTCTTGTATACAGAATATATATGTGTCATGTTTTTTTAACCAATCAGCCATCCTATGTTTTTTGATGGGAGCCTTTAGTCCATTGACATTTAAAGCAGCTATTGATAAGTATGAACTTATTGCCCTTTGATTACTTTTTCTGGGTGTTTTAGTAGTTCTCTGTTCCTGTCTTTTTCTCTTGCTCCCTTCCTTTGTGATTTGATGGCTTTCGTATTATTATGTTTGGGTTCTTTTCTCTTTATTTTTGTGTGTATTGATTATAAGTTTCTGGTTTGTAATTATCATGAAGTTCATATGTAATAACCTGTGTATAGAGCAATCTATATTAAATTGATGGTCTCTTATGTTTGACTGCTTGTTAAAAGCTCTACATTTTTACTCCCTTCCTCCCACATTTTATGTTTTTGATATCATATTTAATCTTTTTTGTGCATGTTTATCCATATGCTCTTATTATGGAAATAAATGATTTTAGTACTTTTGTCTTCTGACCTTCATGTCAGCCTCATTGTTGGCTTTTCTGCTAACTTTACTGTATATTTGCCTTTACCAGTGATTTTATTGTTTGGGGTGTTTTTTGATAATTTTCTTATCCTTATCTGTGGTCTTTTCTACTTAAATAAATCCCTTTTGCATTTCTTCTAGCTGGTTTATTAGTGAAAAACACCTTTAGATTTTGCTTGTCTGTAAAACTGTCCAACTTTCCTTTATCTCTTCTTCCATCACTTGCCAGGTAGACTATTCTTTTCTGTAGCTTTTTTCCTTCTAACTCTTGAAATATATTTTGCCACTCCTTTCTTGCCTGTAAGGTTTCTGCTGAGAAGTCATCTTTGTATGTCACTTGTTGCCTTTCTCTTGCAGCTTTTAGGATTATCTCTTTATCTTTAATTCTTGACATTTTAATTATAACGTGTCCTGGTGTGGGCCTCTTTGTGTTCATTTTGTTTGGTACTCTCTGTTCTTCCTGTACATGGATGTCTGCTTCCTTAGGTTAGGAAAGTTTTCAACTATTATCTCTTCAGATAGATTCTCTGCCCCTTTCTCTCTCTCTCCTCCTTCTGGGACACCTATAATATGGATGTTAGTGCACTTGGTGTTGTCCCAGAGGTCCCTTGGTCTGTGCTTATTCTTTTTAATTCTTTTGTCTTTTATCTGTTCAGCTTGGATCATTTCCTCTAGTCTTTCATCTAGCTCACTGATCCATTCTTCTGTATCATCTACTGTGCTATTGAGTCCCTTTAGTGAAATTTCCATTTCCATTATTGTAGTCTCTATTTCTGATTGGTTCTTTTATTATATATTTCAATATATTCAAATTCTTTGTTGAAGTTCTCCCTAAATTCATCCATTCTTCTCCCAAAATCAGAGAGCATCCTTATGACTATTAGTTTGTACTTTTTATCAGGTAGATGGTTTATTTCTCTTTCAATAATTTTTTTCCCCAGGATTCATCCTATTTCCTTATTTGGAAGATATTCCTTTGTATACTCATTTTGCCTCTTTCTCTGTGCCAATATCAGTGTATTAAGTAGATCAGCTATATCACCCAACTTTGGAGATGTGGCCCTATGTAAGAGATGCCCTATGATACCCGGCACTGTGCTTCCCTCTAATCATGAGTTCCAAATGTTCCAGGGATGTCCCCTGTGTGGGTGATGTGTGTCCTTATGTTATGGCAAGGTTCCTCTTGCTGCAGGTGCATGGAGGGTTAGGCTGTCCACCTTGTTGACTTGTGGTGATGCTCAATTCTGCATGACTGCCATGGTTCCTTCAGTCAATTTATCCGGTGTGGGGAGCTGCAGCACAGTTGTCTGCAAGGACTTATAGCACATTCCTGCAGCAGTTCTTCTGTTAAGTGTGAAGGCTCCCAGTGTGGCTGGTTGCTAGCCTAAGGGACTTCAAACTTATGTAGGCCTCCAACCTGCAAAGCTGTTGTCAGCTCTTTCAGGAGTGCTGCTGGGCGGAGCTGTGCCCAGGTGTGGCAGCACACAATTTTTTCAGGGGTTGGAAGGTGTGACTGATCCCCTGTGTGGGTGTTTGATAAGCAGCAGTCTGTTGCAGCTGACATGCCCCACTGCCCATAGGCACACACACCCCACCAACACAGTGCTGTTACATGCACATGCCCTGACCCACTGAAGCAGACACAGTCACCCCACTGCAGAGGCCCACACACTCTGCCAATGCAGGTCTGCCCCTCATGCACATCCTGTCCCACAGAGGTGGACCCACTCAACCTACTGCATAGGTCCCACACAAGCCATCTATGTGGGGCCACAAGTTGCCTGAGGGCTTGCTGTTGGGTGAGACCAGTCACTACTGAAGGGTGCCTGCCTTGGCTGAGCTGGAAAAAAATCAGTGGTCTAGTGGATGGGGCAGACTCCTGCAGTAACAAGCCAGGGGAAGAACTCCAATGGCATCTGCCTGCATCTGAGTCAGCACGACTGTACTAGGTCACAACAATGGTTGCACCCAATGTCTCAGTACCTGGGGAGGTGGTCCCAGGCTGGACAGGTCTCACCTCTCACCAAGATGTGCCCAGAGCCTAGCAAGTGAGTCTTCTTTTTGCCAAAGGAGTGTTCACCTTTCTTTCTGGTGATTGTAGGTTGCTTTCTGAAACAGGTGAATTTGTATATGGGCCCTTTAAGAGCAGGCTTTTCTTTCACTTATGTCCAATAACTTTTCTTGGGTATTCCCCATTATTGTTAATAGCCAGCAATGCCAGATATAATGACACTCATCTCAGTTGTGCTAAGTCCCAAAGCTGCTTATTGAGGCAAAGCTATCTTGCTCAGATCCCCCACTCCTCCAGGAAAAGCTTTATACCTTAAGATTGCACCCAGCCAAAACAACATGGCTAAAATGTGGCATTTCTCTCTCCAGAAATGAATTTCTACTTCTTTCACCTCAGTCAGCACTGTCCTTTTTGTGGGGGTTCTTTTTGTCCAGATTCCAATTCTCTCTCAGGGGTAATTGTTCCAAAAGTAGTTATAAATTTGTTGAGTCCATGGGAGGAGGTGAGCTCAGAGCTCTCCTAAGCTGCCATCATCCAAGCAATCTCTAACATTCACACTATAGGGGTCCCAGAAGCAGAAGAGAGAGAGAGAAATGAGAAGAAAACTTGTCTGAAGAAATAATGGCTTAAAACTTTCCTAATCTTGGAAAAGAAACAACACCCAGATTCAGGATGGCCAGAGAGTTCCAAAGAAGATGAAGCCAAAGAACCCCACAACAAAATCCATTATAATAAAAATGTCAAAAGTTAAGCATAAAGAGAGAATCTTAAAATCAGCAAAACAAAACAAATTGTTACAGGAAGGGAGCCCTCATAAGACTGTCAGCAGTTTTCTCCCCAGAGATTTTGCAAGCCAGAAGGGAGTGGCATGATATATTGAAAGTGCTGAAAGGAAAAAACTTCCAAACAGGAATATCCCATCTGGCAAGGCTACCATTCAGAATTGAAGGAGAGATAAACAGCTTTATAGACAAAAGCTAAAGGACTCATAAACACTAAACTGACCTTACAAGAAATGTTAAAGGTGGACTGACATCAGCATCATGTCAGAGTGAGTTGTTCCTTTACTCTCTCCCCACTAAATTACAACCAGATATTCGTTAACCAACAAAAGATTCCCTACAAAGCACAGTAGGATGTCTGAGAGATCCACACAGTCATACATCTGAAGGTGTAGGTACTAGATCCCTGGGAACCAGTAGAGGAGGTGAGCAGATCCTCTCCTGTTTCCTGACAGCAATGATCTAGGTCATGAATCTTCAAACAGCTGCCAGCATGTGACTGTAAGAGAAGGTGAGTGGGCCCACAGACGTGTGTGTAAAGGGTTTCACTTTCAGAGTTGCTCCACACTGAGTTTCATGGCTCAACTATTGCGTGGTCACCCACCCCGGTTCAGCAGCCCAGGTGAACCACCCATGAGAGCAGGGCAGGTCCATGTTTGCAAAAGAAAGGGCCCCTTCCTTCCCACTGAGTGCACCAGCTCAGCTGGTCCCAAAGCAGTGTTTCTGCACCAGAGCACCTGTACATGCATGTGTAACCTATAAAGTGGCTGTGGCCAGTGGTCAAGTGGCAGTGGCCACTGGGAAAATGAAGAGAAGCCCTATTGGCACAACTTCCAACAGAAGTAGCAGGTTCAGAAAACAGCTCCTGCCCCCCCCCCCCGCACAGGTGGCAGGTGGAACTGAGACATGATACTACTACAAATTCCTCAACTAAGGGTCAGTTCCTCAAACACCATGAAAAACTACAGTAACATTTCAGAGAATAAGAAACATGATGTCTCCAGAAACCAATCCTGAAGCCACATAAATTTACAACCTAAATGACAGAATTCAAAATTAGTTATCATAAGGAAACAGTGAGCTACAAGAAAACTCAGAAAGACAGGCCAATGAACTCAGGAATACTAATTAATGAGCAGAAGGAATACTTCCCCAAAGACATTGAAACTCTAAAAAAAAATAAAACAGAAATTCTGGAGATGAAGAACACAATGAATGAGATAAAAAAACAAACCAGAAAATGTGAAAAACAGAGCTGATGTTATGGAGGACAGACTTAAGTTATTTAGGGGACAGAAATACAGAAATGCTTCACATGGAGGAGGAGAGAAAATTAAGACAAAAAATGAAGAGATTCTTTAAGGAATATCTCACTTAACTAGGAAATGCAACATAAGGATTATAGTTATTCCAGAGGGAGAAGAGTGGGAGACAGAAGGCTCATTCAAAGAAATAATAGCTGAGAACTTCCCAAACCTGGGGAAAGAACTGGACTTACAAGTACATAAAGCCCATAGAATTCCTAATTACATCAATGCAAAAAGACCTTCTCCAATGCATATAATACTAAAACTGGCAAAAGTCAATGACAAAAACAAAACGTTAAGCAAGCAAGGCATAAGAAAATAACAAAATCAGAAAACTGCAGCTCTCTATGAGAACATGTTAGCAAACAATTATAACATAAAATGGAAAGGGAAGGAAAGCATCAAAAATAACTATAAACACATCAATTTGGTCCCAAACTCACAACAAAAAACAAAATAATTTGACACAGTAATAACTTAGAAGGGGAAGGGGAAAGAGATGGAAACTTCTTACGCTAATGGAGATAAGAGGCTATCAGAAAATGGACTATCTCATTTACGAGATCTTTTGTATAAACATCATGGTAACAACAAAACAAAAAATTAGAGACACAAACCATAAATAAAGAGGAAACTGAGAAAACTATCATAGAAAACTAGCAAACTGAAATGGCAGTCAGAAATACAAAGGAAGAGAAACAGTGGAAACAGAGAACAACCAGAAGACAAGAAACAAAATGGCAGTATCAAACTCTAATATATCAATAATCATTCTAAATGTAAGTGGATTGAATTATGTAATCAAAAGACACAGAGTGGCTGGATAGATTAAAAAATAATACCCAACAATATGCTGCCTTCAGGAAACACATCTCAGATTTAAAGACAAATATAGGCTCAGAGTGAAGAGATGGAAGATGATACTCCAAGCAAATGGCAAACAAAAGAAAGCAAGTGTAGCCATACTTATATCAGACAAAGCAGACTTCAAGATAAAAAAGACAATGAGAGACAAAGAGCGACAGTATATAATGGTAACAGGGACTATCCAACAAGAGAATATGACACATATGCACCTAACACAGGAGCACCAAACTATATAAAACTATTAACAGACATAAAATGAGAAATTGACAGAAACACAATAATAGTAGGTGACCTCAACAACCCACATACATCAATGCACAGACCACCCAGACAGAAAGTCAACAAGCAAATAACGGACTTAAATGAAATACTAGACTGGATGAACTTAATATATATAGAACATTCCATCCCAAAAGAGTAGAATACACATTCGTCTCAAGTGCACATTTCATGCATTGTCACATTGTCACATTTCATGCAACTGCACATTGTCAAAGATAGACCATATGTTGTGACACAAGAAAAGCTTCAATAAATTTAAGAAGATTGAAATCATATCAAGCAACTTTTCTGACCACAACACTATAAAACTAGGAATCAACTACAAACAAAAGCTGGGAAAGTCACTAATATGTGGAGACTAAACAAGGTGCTAATGAACCACTGGATAAATTAAGATCAAAGGAGAAATAAAAAATACCTGGAGACAGATGAGAATGACAACACAAGATACCAACTCTCATGGCATTCAAAAGCAATAGTAATAGGGAAAATCAGAGCAATATAGGCCCACCTCAACAAACAAGAAAAGTCTCACATAAGTAACCTTAAACTACACCTCACAGAACTGGGAAAAGAAGAATAAACAAAGGCCAAAGTCAGCAGAAGGAGGTAAATAATAAAAGAACAAAAATAAATGAACTAGAGCCTAAAAAATAAACAGTAGAAAGGATTGATGAAATGAGGTGCTGGTTCTTTGAAAAGATAAACAAAATTGACAAACCTCTAGACAGACCCACTAAGAAAAAAGGTGAAGAGGCTCAAATAAGTAAAACATAGAACAAAAGAGGAGGAATTACAACAGATACTACAGTAATACAAAGGATTATAGAAGAATACAATGAAAAACTATATGCCAACAAATTGCATCATCTAGAAGAAATGGATAAATTCATAGACTCATGCAAACTGCCAAAACTCAGTCAAGAAGAAATAGATAATCTGAATAGACCAATAACAAGTAAAGAGATTAAGGCAGTAAACAAAAAATTCCATAAAACTAAAATTTCAGGACAAGATGGCTTCTCTGGAGAATTCTACCAAACATTCAAAGAAGATTGAATACCCATCCTCCTCAAACTCTTCCAAAAATTTGAAGAAGGTGGAACACTTCCTAACTCATTCTATGAGGCCAACATCACCCTGATACCAAACCAAAGACAACACAAAGGAGGTAAATTAAGGGCCAATAACACTGATGAACATAGATGTAAAACTCCTCCACAAAATATTGGCAAATCAAATACAGAAAAATATTAAAAGAATCGTGTAACATGATCAAGTGGGATTTATACCAGGGATGCAGGGATGGTTCATCATCCACAAATCAATCAAACTGATACACCACATTAACAAAATGATGAATAAAAATCACACGATCATCTCAATAGATGCAGAGAAAGCATTTGACAAGATACAACATGCATTTATGATAAAAACTCTCAATAAAGTGGATATATAAGGAAGGAACCTCAACATAATAAAGACCATATATGACAAACCCACAGCCAACATCATAGTCAATGGGGAAAAACTGAAAGCCATCCTTCTGAGAACAAGGGCAAGACAAGAGTGCCTACTCTTATCACTCCTATTCAACATAGTACTGGAGGTTTTGGCCAGACCAACTATTCATGAAAAAGAAATAAAAGGTAACCAAATTGGAAAGGAATAACTGAAATTTTCACTGCTTGTGGATGACATGATCCTACATATAGAAAACCATAAAGAATCCATCAGAAAACTAATAAAAATATTCAACAACTACAGCCGAGTTGCAGCCTGGAAAATCAACTTACAAAAATCATTTACATTTCTATACACTAACAATGTATTTTTGTTTTTGAGGAAGATTGGCCCTGAGTTAACATCTGCTGCCAATTCTCTTTTTGCTGAGGGAGAGTGGCCCTGAGCTAACATCTGTGCCCATCTTCCTCTATTTTATACGTCAGACACCTACCAAAGTGTGGCTTGATGAGCATTGCGTAGGCCCACACCGAGGATCAGAACCAGCAAACCCCATGCTGCTGAAGCAAGTGCGTGAACTTAACTGCTGTGCCACTGGGCCAGGCCCTGTACACTAATAATGAACTAGCAGAAAGAGAATGCAAGAATGCAATCCCATTTACAATCACAACAAAAAGAATAAAATACCTAGGAATAGATTTAAACAAGGAGGTGAAAGACCTGTACATTAAAACTGTAAGACATTATTGAAAGAAATCAAAGATAACCGAAAGAAATGGAAGGATATTCCATGCTCATGGATTGGATACTAAATAGTTAAAATGTCCATATTACTTAAAGTAATATACAGATTCAATGCAATCCCAATCAAAATCCCAATGACATTCTTCACACACGCAGAACAAAGAATCCTAAAATTTATATGGAACAAAAAAATCTCGAATAGCTAAAGCAATCCTGAGAAAAAAGAGCAAAGCTGGAGGCACCACAATCATTGACTTCAAAATATACTACAAATCTATAAGTAACCAAACCAGCATGGTCCTGGCAGCAAAAGAGACACACAGATCAATGGAACAGAATTGAAAGACTAGATAGAAGACTAGACAGAAGACTAGACATCTATGGACAGCTAATCTTTGAGAAAGGAGCCAAGAACCTATAATGGAGAAAGAAAAGTCTCTTCAATAAATGGTGTTGGGAAAACTGGACAGCCACACACACACAAAAATGAAAGTAAACCACTTTCTTATAGCACACATAAAAATTAACACAAAATGGATCAAAAACTTGAATGTAAGAGCTGAAATCATAAAAGTCCTGGGAGAAAATATAGGTAGTACACTCTTTGACATCAGGCTTAGCAGCATCTTTTTGAGTATCATGTCTACTCACGCATGGGAAACAAAAGAAAAAATAAACAAATGAGACTACATCAAACTAAAGAGCTTCTGCAAAGCAAAGGATACCATGAACAAAGCAAAAAGACAACCCACCAACTGGGAGAACATATTTGCAAATTATATATTTGATGGGTTTATTTCCAAAATATATAAAGAACACATACAATTCAACAACAACAACAAAAACAACCCAATCAAACAATGGGCAGAAGTTGTAAACAGATATTTTTCCAAAGAAGATATGCAGATGGCCAACAGGCACATGAAAAGATGCTCAGCATCATTTGGTGGACACTTGATGAACGATTGTGAAAATGCAAAGCAAAATAACAATGAGATATCACCTCACACCCATCAGAATGGATATAATTAGCAAGATAAAAAATAACAAATGTTGGAGAGAATGTGGAGCAAATGGAAGCCTCATATGCTGCTGGTGGCAACTCATACTGGTGCAGCCACTATGGAAAACAGTATAGATATTTCTCAAAAAATTAAAGAAATACCATATGATCCAGCTATCCTGCTACTATTTATCCAAAGAACATGAAATCAACAATTCAAAGAGATTTATGCACTGGTATGTTCATTGCAGCATTATTCACAATTGCCAAATTGTGGAAGCAACCTAAGTGCTGATCAACTGATGAATTGATAAAGAAGATGTTGTATATATACATATGCAATGGAATACTACCCAGCCATAATAAAAGACAAAATCATCCTATTTGCAACATCATGGGTGGACCTTGAAAGTATTATGTTAAGCGAAATAAGCCAGACTACAAAAGACAAACACCATCTGATTTCACTCATATGTGGAAGATAAACACACACATGGATAAAGAGAATAGATTAGTGGTTACCACAGGGGAAGGGGGTTGGGGAGTGGACAAAAGGAGTACATGGGCACATGTATATGGTAATGGATAAAAATTAGACTATTGCTGGTGAGCTTGATGCAGTCTATAGAGAATCTGATAAAGAATAATGTACATCTGAAATTAGACAATGTTGTAAACCATTATGACCTCAATAAAATAATTGAAAAAGTAAAGAAATGTTAAAGGGACTTCTCTACGTTGAAAAGAATGAGCACAGATTTGTAACAAGAGAAGATATGAAAGTATAAACCTCATTGGTAAAGGTAATTATATAATAAAAGTAGTGGATTAATCACTTGAAAACCTTGAATGAAAGTTAAAAGGCAAAAGTAGTAAAATAACTATAAATACAATTAGTTAAGGGGTACAGAAAATAAAAAGATGTAAAATGTGACATCAAAAAGAAATGTTGAAAGGAAGTAAAAATGTAGAGTTTTAGAATGCATTCAAATTTATCTTGCAATCAAGTTAAAATACTGTTTTATATATATATACACACATATGTGTACATACATATACAGATATGTATACATATGTGTCTATTTATATATATAGGCTGTTATATATGTGCCTCATGGTAGCCCAAAAGCAAAAACCTATAGAAGATAGACAAAAGATGCTGAGAAAAGAATTTAAGAACAACCCTATAAAAGTCATCAAACCACAGGAGAAGAAACCAAGAGAAAAATGAAGGAAAAGAGAGGAACACAAAACAGACAAAAAAAATAACAAAATTGCAACAATAAGTACATATCTATCAATAATTTAAATGGAAATAAACTGAATTCTCCAATCAAAAGACACAGAGTGGCTGAGTAAATAAAAAGAAACACTCTACAAGACACTCACTTCAGATGTAAAAACACACACAAAGTGAAACTCAAAGGGTGGAAAAAGATGTTTCATGCGAATAGACACCAGAAGATAAAAGAGGTAGCTATACTAAAATTAGACAAAATATACTTTAAAAAAAGAATGTAATAAAAGACAAAGATGGGCATTGCATAATGACAAAGGTGTCAATCCAGAAAGAAAAATATAATATGTTTAAATATTTGTGTACCCAACATAGGAGCACCTAACTATATAAAGCAAACACTAACAAACTTAAAGGAAGAAATTTGCAGCAATATGATAATAATGTACTTTAACACCCCACTTACATCAATGGATAGACCATCCAGACAGAAAATTAATAAGAAAACATCAAACTTAAATGACACATTGAACCAGATGGACTTAATACATATCTACAGAACATACCATCCAAAAGCAGCAGAATACACATTCTTCTAAAGTGCATTTGAAACTCTCCAAGATACATCGTATATTAGGCCACAAAACAAGTCTCAATAAATTTAATAAGATTGAAATTATATCAAGCATAATTTTTGACCACAATAATATAAAACTAGAAATAAATTACTAAAAGAAAATTGGAAAAACCACAAATGTGTGGAGATTACAATATGCTACTAAACAAACAATAGGCCAATGAAGAAATCAAAAGGAGTGGATAAATTCTTAGAAACATACATTCTTCCAAGACTAAATCATGAAGAACTATAAAATATGAATAGACTGATTACTAGTAAGGACACTGAATCAGTAATCAAAACACTTCCAACAGACAAAAGTCCAGTACCATATGACCTCCCTGGTGAATTCTACCAAAGACTCAGAGAAAACTTAATACCTATCCTTCTCAAACTCTTCCAAGAAATTGAAGAGCAGGGGAAACTTCCTAACTGATTTTATGAGGTCAACATTACCCTGACACCAAAACCAGCTAAAGACAACAAACAAAAAAGAAAATTGCAAGCCAATATCACTGATGAACATAGATGCAAAAGTTCTCAACAAAATAGTAGCAAAGTGAATACAATAACACATTAAAAAGATCGTGCACAATGATCAAGTGGGATTTATTCCCAGGATGCAAGGAGAGTTCAACATCTGCAAGTCAATGTGATACACCATGTTAACAAAATGAAGAATAAAAATCACACAATCATCTAAATAAATACAGAGAAAGCATTTGACAAGATGCAGCAACCATTTATTTAAAAAGCTGAATAAAATGGGTATAGAAGGAGAGTACCTCAACATAATAAAGGCCATATATGAGAAACGAAGAGCTAATATCATACCCATTGGTGAAAAAGTGGAAGCTGTCCCTTTAAAAAGAGGAAGCAGACAAGGATGCTCACTTTCACCACTCTTATTTAACATAGTATTCCAAGTCCTAACCAGAGCAATCAGGTGAGAAAACTAAATAAAAAGGATCTAAATTGGAAAGGAAGAAGTAAAATAGTCACTTTTTGCAGATGGCATAATTTTATATACAGGAAAACCTAAAGAATACACTAAAAACTGAGTTATGTGAATACATTAAAGCTGCAGGATAGAAAATCAACCTCCAAAAATGAGTTGAATTTCTACACACTAACAATGAAATAGCAGAGATCGAAATTAAGAATACAATCCCATTTACAATTGGAACAAGAAGAATAAAATATCTAGGAATAAATTGAACAAGAGGTGAAAGACCTGTACACTGAAAAGGATAAAACATTGTTGAAAGAAATCGAAGACACAAAGAAATGGAAATATATCCCTTGTTCAGGGATTGGAAGAATTAACATAGTTAAAATGTCCCTACTTCCTCAAGCAATCTACAGATTTGATGTAATCCTTATCAAAGTCACAAAAACATTTTTCACAGAAATAAAACAATGTATCCTAAAATTTATATGGAACAAAAGACCCTGAATTGCCAAAGAATAGCCTGAGAAGAAAAGAACAAAGCTGGAGGTATCACACTCCCTGATTTCAAAATACATCACAAAGCTACAGTAATCAAATGGCATGGTGCTGGCACAAAAACAGATGCACAGATCAGTGGAACAGAATCAAGAGCATGGAAATAAACCCACACATCTATGGATAGCTAACTTTTGAAAAAGGTAGTACACTCTTCAACATCAGTGTTATCTGCATCTTTTTGAATACTATGTCTCATCAGGCAATGGAATCAAAAGAAAACATAAACAAATGGGACGGCATCAGACTAAAAAGCTGCTGCACAGCAAAGGAAACCATCAACAAAATGAAAAGACAACCTTCCGAATGGGAGAAGATATTTTCAAACCACATATCTGATAAGGAATTCATATCCAAAATATATAAAAATCTCATACAACTCAACAACAAAGGAGCACATAACCCAATTCAAAAATGGGCAAAGGATCTGAACAGACATTTCTCCAAAGAAGATATACAGATGGCCAAAAGGCACATGAAAAGATTTTTAACATCACTAATTATTATGGAAATGGAAATCAAAACTACAATGAGATATCACCTCACACTCTTCAGAATGGCTATAATTAACAAGACAAGAAATAACAAGTGTTGGAGAGGATGTGGAGAAAAGGGAACTCTCATATACTGCTAATAGGAATGTAAACTAGTGCAACCACTGTGGAAAAACAGTATGGAGATCCCTCAAAAACTTAAGAATAGAACTACCATATGATCCAGTGATTCCACTTCTGGATATTTATCCAAAGAACATGAAAACATTAACTTGTAAAGATATATGCACCCCTATGTTCATTACAACATTATTCATAATAATCAAAAACATGAAAACAACCCAAGCGCCATCAATGAGTAATTGGATGAAGATGATGTGATATATATACACAATGCAATACTCCTTAGATATAAAGAAAGATGAAATCTTGCCATTTGCGACAACATGGATGGAACCTTGTGGGCATTATGCTAAGCAAAATAAGTCAGACTTAAAAAGTCAAATACTGTATGTTCTCACGCATAACCAGAAGATAAAAACAACAAACAGATACTAAGATGAGATTGGTGGTTACCAAAAGGGAAGCACAGAGGGTGGAGGGTGAAAGGTTTAATAGGGCCTACGTGTATGGTAATGGATAATAATTAATCTTTTGTTGGTGAACGTGATGTAGTATACATAGACATTGAAATATAATGATGCACACCTGAAATTTATATAATGTTATAAACCAACATTACCTCAATACAAAAAATGTATAATGAACAGACTGGAAGAAAACATTTGCAAAAAAAAAAAGCTATTTTCACACTACACTGTAGTTTATTAAGTGTGCAGTAGCATTATGTCTAAAAAAACAATGTACATACCTTAATTAAAAATATTGTATTGCGGGGCTGGCCCCGTGGCGGAGCGGTTAAGTTTGCGTGCTCCACTGCAAGTGGCCCAGTGTTTCGTTGGTTCGAATCCTAGGCGCGGACATGGTACTGCTCATCAAGCCACGCTGAGGCAGCGTCCCACATGCCACAACTAGAAGGACCCACAACGAAGAATATACAACTATGTACGAGGGGGCTTTGGGGAGAAAAAGGAAAAAGATAAAATCTTTAAAATATATATTGTATTGCTAAAATGTGCTAACCACCATCTGAGCCTTCAGTGAGTTGTAACCTTTTTGCTAGTGGAAGGTAAAGACTTCAACGTTCATGGCTGCTGACTGATCAGGGTGGTGGTTACTGATGGTTGTGGTGGCAGTGGAAATTTCCTAAAATAAGACAACAGCGAAGTTTGTTCCATTGATTGCCTCTTCCTCTCATGAATGTTTTCTCTGTTTGTTGCAATGCTGTTTGATAGCATTTTACCTGCAGGACTTCTTTCAAAATTGGAGTCAATCTTCTCAAAATTTGCTGCTGCTTTATTAACTACTTATGTAGTATTCTAAACCTTTTGTTGTCATTTCAACAATCTTCACAGCATCTTCGGCAGGAGTAGTTTCCATCTCAAATACCCACTTTCTTCGCTCATCCAAAAGAAGCAATTCCTCATCCATTAAATTTTTATCATGAGATTGCAGAAATTCAGTCACATCTTCAGGCTCCACTTCTAATTCTACTTCTCTCGCTATTTCTACCACATCTGCAGTTACTTCCTCCAATGAAGTCCTGAACCACTCAAAGTCATCTATGAAGGCTGCAATCAACTTCTTCCAAACTCCTGTTAATGGTGATATTTTGATCTCTTCCAATGGATCACAAATGTTCTTAATAGTAAATCCTTTCCAAAAGCTTTTTTATTTACATTGCCCAAATCCATCAGAGGAATCACTATCATGGCAGCTATAGTCTTACAAAATATATTTATTAAATAATATGACTTGAAAGTTGAAATTACTCCTTGATCCATGGGCTGCAGAATGGATATTGTAAGACGTGTTCATGCAGGCATGAAAACAACATTAATCTCATTGTACATCTATATCAGAGCTCTTTGGTGACCAGGTGCATTGTCAATGAGCAGTAACATGTTGAAAGGAATCTTTTTTCTGAGCAGTACATCTTAACGGTGGGCTTAAAATACTCAGTAAACCATGTTGTAAACAGATTTGCTGTCATCCAGACTTTGTTCTCCCATTTATAGAACACAAGTAGGGTAGATGTAGTATAATTCTTAAGGCCTAGGATTTTGGAATGGTAAATGAACATTGTCTTCAACTTAAAGTCACCAGCTGCATTAGCTCCTAACATGAGATTTAGCCTATTCTTTGAAGCTTTGAAGCCAGGCATTGACTTCTTCTTTCTAGATATGAATATCCTAGAGGGCATCTTCTTTCAATATAAGGCTGTTTTGTCTGCACTGAAAATCTGTTGTCTAGTGTAGCCACCTTCATTAATTATCTTAGCTAGATCTGGATAACCTGCAGCAGTTTCTACATCAGAACTTGCAGCGTCATCTTGCGCTTTTATGTTATAGAGATGGATTCTTTCCTTAACCCTCATGAATCAACCTCTGCTAGCTTTAAACTTTTCTTCCCCATCTTCTTCACCTCTCTCAACCTTCAGAGGATTGAAGAAAGTTAGGGCCTTGCCCTGGATTAAGCTTTGGCTTAATTTGGGAAGGTTGTCTCTAGTTTGATCTTCTATGTAGACCACTAAAACTTTCTCCATATCAGCAATAAAGTTGTTTTGCTTCCTTATCATTCATGTGTTCACTGGAGTAGCACTATTAATTTCCTTCAAGAACTTTTCCTTTGCATTCAAACTTGACTAACAGTTTTGTGCAAGGCCTGGATTTTGACCTATCTTGGCTTTTGACATGCCTTCCTCTCTAAGCTTAATCATTTCTAGCTTTTGATTTAAACTGAGAGATTTGTGACTATTCTTTTCACTTAAACACTTAGAATACATTGTAGGGTTATTAATCAGCCTCATTTCAATATTGTTGTGTCTCAGGGAATAAGGAGGCCTGCAGAGAGGGAGAGAGATTGAGGAATGGCCAGTAAGTGGGGCAGTCAGAACACATACAACATGTGTCAATTGTCTGCCATCTTATATGGGCACAGTTTGTGGTGCCCCAAAAGAATTACAGTAGTAACATCTGAGATCATTGATCACAGATCACCATAACAAATATAGTAATAATAAAAAAGGTTGAAATATTGTGAGAATTACCAAAATGCAATACCAAGAAAGCAAATGATGTTGGAAAAGTGGCGGTGATAGACTTGCTTGATTTCCTTGATGCAGGGTTACCACAAACGTCCAATTTGTAAAAAACAACACAGTATCTGTGAAGCACAATAAAATGAGGTATGCCTGTACTACTCAACCAGAATGAAATATTATCATTTGAGACAATATGGATGGACCTAGAGAGTATTATGCTAAGTAACATAAGCCGGACACAGAAAGACAAACACCATAAGATTTCACTTTTATCTGGAATATAAAAACAAAACAAATGAAACAACAAAACAAAACTAATAAATACAGAGAAAAGATTGGTGGCAACCAGAGAGGAGGAGAGTTGGGGGTGAGCAAAGTTGGGAATGGGATAAAAAGGTACAAACTTCCAGTTATAAAATAAATAAGTCATGGGAATGCAATGTGTAGCATGGGGAATATAGTCAATAATATTGTATTGCAAATTTGAAAGTTGCTAATGATGTACATCTTCAATGTTCTCATCACAAGAAAAAAATATTGTAACTTTGTATGGTGACAGATGGTAAGTAGAGTTAATATGGTGATCATTTTGCAATGTACACAGACATCAAATCACTGTGTTGTACACCTGAAACTAATATAATATTGTATTACAATTAAACTTCAAGGCAAGAGAAAACAGGATTGAAACAAAAAGACAGCTCACCAACTTGGAAAAAACATTTGCAAATCATATATCTGGCAAAGGGTTAATCTCAATAATATATAAACAACTCACACAACTCAACAGCAAAAAGACAAACAACCTGATCAAATGATGGGCAGTGGATATTAACAGACATTTCTCCAAAGAAGATATAGGGATGGCCAATAGGCACATGAAAAGATGCTCATTATCACTGATCATCAGGGAAATGCAAATAAAAACTACACTAAGATATCAACTTGCATGCTTTAGAATGGCTATAATAACCAAGACAAAAAATAACAAATTTTGGAGAGGTTGTGGAGAAAAAGGAACCCTCATACGCTGCTGGAGGGAATGCAAACTGATGCAGCCACTAAGGAAAACAGTATGGAGGCTTCTCAAAAAATTAAAAATAGAAATACCATATGACCCAGCTTTCCCACTACTGGGTATCTATCCAAAGAACTTGAAACCATCAATTCAAAGAGATTCATGTACCCCTATGTTCATTGCAGAATTATTCACAATAGCCAAAACATGGAAGCAACCTCAGTGCCCATAGACTGATGACTGGATAAAGAAGATATGGTATATCTTCTTGGAATACTACTCAGTCACGAAAAAATCATCCCACTCAAAACATGGATGGACCTGGAGGGTATTACATTAAGCAAAATAAAACAGATAGAGAAAGACAAACTCTATGTAATTCCACCCACTCCCCAATTCTTGAAACCCACAGTTAGTTCTCTGTATCTATGAGCTTCTTGTTGTTGTTTTTGCTTTTGTTTTTTTACATTCCAGATGTGAGATCATATGATATTTTTCTTTCTCTGTCTGACTTATTTGACTTGCCATAATGCCCTGGAGGTCCATTCATGTTGTTGCACATGACAATATTTCATTACTTTTTATAGCTGAGTAGTATTCCATGATTATGAGGCCCTAGCTGCAGCTCAGAGCCTGGAACAAGCAAAGGAGCTATGCACATGACTCTGACATCCCAACCACAGTCACAGCTGTGGCCCCAAGGTAATGAGCATGAGCAAAGGCAGTGTCCTGTGAACTTGGCTCCCTCTTTATTTTCCCACTTCCCCTGTCATGATAGCAATATTTCTGACACAGGTAATCACAGATGCAGTGGAGGCTTCAGCCATCCCTGTACCCCAGCAATGAAGCCAATGACCACAGCAACATTGGCAACAGAAAATCATCAGTTACTCCCAGAGATACAGGGGTTATGATGAGAATACCAGCGATCCACAGAATAAAGATGATAGAGGGTGAAATATTCAGATCTCCAAACATATACAGAAACAGTCCAGATAAGAGAAATGAAAAACTGGCATTGTAGTACAGCCTACTTAAAAACAAACAAATCTCCAACTGGTTGAAAAGTTTCAATAAAAACAAACCCGTACTTAAATTTTAAAAAAAGTGTTTGCTATGATAAATGCACCATCAAAGGAATAACTCAGAAAACACCATAAAAAGCCATGATATCATGGCATCACAAAAAGAAAATAACAGTTCTCAACAGACCAAACATAAAGTCATGAAAGACTGAAATCTAACTGATAAAGAATTCAAAATTGCTGTCATAAAGGAATTCAAAAGCTACAAGAAAACAGAAAAGCAGTTCAATGACCTCAGGAATAAAATCAATGAACAGAAGGAATACTTTACCAAAGAGATTGAAACTCTAAAAAGAAACCAAAAAGAAATTCTGGAGCTGGAAAACTCAATAAATGAGATAAATAAGGATTTAGACAGCCTTGCAAACAGAGAAGACCATATGGAAGAGAAAATTAGAAAGTCCAAAGATAGAAACCTAGAAATCATGCAGGTATAAGGGGAGAGAAAGCTAAGATTTTAAAATAACGTACAAATTCTATGAGAATCATTAGAGTCCATTAGAAAGGGCAACATAAGGATAATGGGTATCCCAGCAGAAGAGAGACAGAAGGGATAAGAGAGCTTATTTAAAGAAATAATAACTCAGAACTTCCAAAACCTGGGGAAGAAACTGGATATAAATATCCATAAGACTAAAAGAATGTCCAATTATCTCAATGAAAAATACCTTTTAGGGCTGGCCTGGTGGTGTAGGAGTTAAGTTCCTGCACTCTACTTCATCAGCTGAGGCTTTTCCAGTTCAGATCCTGAGTGTGGACCCATGCACCATTTATCAAGCCATGCTGTGGCAGGCATCCCACATATGAAGTAGAGGAAGATGTGAAGATCAGCAAAAAGAGGAGGGTTGGCAGTGGATGTTAGCTCAGGGCTAATCTTCCTCAAACAAAAAAAATAAAGAAAGGAAAAGACATTTTCAAAGGCACATGATTATAAAACTGTGAAAAGTCAATGACAAAAAGTAAATATTTAAGGAAGCCAAGAGTCAAAAAAACCCAGTAATCTAAAAAGGAAGTCCCATTAGGCTATCAGTGGATTTCTCAGCATAAAATCTACAATCCAGCAGACAGTGGAATGATACATTCAAAATATTGGAAGATAAAAACTGTCAGCCAAAAATACTGTATCCAGCAATGTTATCCTTCAGATATAAAGAAGACATAAAGTCTTTCCCAGACAAACATAAGGTAAGTGATTTCATTGCCCCTAGGCCTGCCTTACAAGAAATGTTGAAAGGAACCTTCCTACCTTAAACAAAAATGCAAAGGTGTATGAAGCTTTCAGGAAGGTGATAAATAGACAGATAGAATCAGAAAATTGCAGCTCTATGTCAGAATAAGTTAGTAAACAATTATAAAATAGGGAAAGAAAGTATTAAAAATAACAATACAAACTTCAATTTGGCAATGAGCTCACAACACAAAAAGATATACTTTGTGACAACAAAAATGGAAGAAGAAGAGATGGAGTATGCATAGGCAAGGGAATATAAGGTACAATCAGCAGAAAAAGTACTATGCTATCAGTGAGACCTTTTACACAAACCAGAAAACAAAAATTCAGATCAGAGTCATAAAATATTTTTTAAAAATGAAATTGAGAAACACAACATAGAAAATCACCAAACTAAAATTGCAGGCAGAAACACAAGGGAAAAGATGGAAATATAGAGCAACCAGAAAACAAAAGATAAAATGGCAGCTTTAAGTCCTCATATATCAATAATCACCCTAAATGTAAATAAACTTAACCAATCAAAAATATACCAATCAAAAAATAACCAATTGAAAGATAAAGAGTGGCTGTAAGGATTAAGAAACAATTCTCCACTATATGCTGCCTCCAGGAGACCAACCTCAGCTCTAAAGAAAAACATAGGATCAAAGTGAAGGAATGAAAGATGATACTCCGAGCAAATAGCAAAGAAAAGAAAGCAAATGTAGTCATACTTATACCAGAGAAAATAGACTTCAAGCCAAAAAAGATAGTAAATGACAAAAACAGACATTGTATGAGGAAAAAGGGGGCAATCTATCAAAAAGATTTAACACGTTGATATGTATGCACCTAACACAGGGATATCAAATATAGGAGTGATTGTTAACAGACCTAAAAGAAAAAAATTGACAGTAACAGAATAATAGTAGGGGAATTTAACACTCCACTTACATCAATGAATAGGTCATCCAGACAGAAAATCAACAAGGAAACATCAGCCTTCAATGAAACAATAGGCCAGTTGGACTTCATAGATATATATAGAGAGAACATTCCATCCCAAAGCAGCAGAATACACATTCTTCTCATGTGCACATGGAATATTCTCAAAGATAAACTATATGTTGGGAAACAACGCAAGTCTCAATAAATTTAAGAATATTGACATCTTGTCAAGCATCTTTTCTGACCATGATGAGCTGAAACTAGAAATCAACTACAAGAAGAAAGGTGGAAAAGTCACAAATACGTAAAGACTAAACAACATGTTACTGAACAACTATTGGATCAATGAAGAAATCAAAAAAGACATCAAAAAATAGCAAGAGGCAAGTGAACATAAAACACAACATACTAAAATCTATGGGAAGCAGCAAAAGCAATACTAGAGGGATGTTTATAGTAATAGAGGCCTACTTCAAAAAAACAAGAAAAATCTTAAATAAACAATCTTTCACTATACCTGAAAGAACTAGAAAAAGAAAAACAAACAATCCCAAAGTCAGTAGAAGGAAATAATAAAAATAAGAGTGAAAATAAACAAAGACCAAATGACAACAGAAAAGATCAATAAAACTAAGAACTGGCTCTTTAAAAAGATAAACAAAAAGGACAAACCTTTAGTTAGACTCACTAAGGAAAAGAGAGAGAATGCTCAAATAAATAAAATCAGAAACAAAAGGGAGAAATTACAACAGATACCACAGGAAGACAAAGGATGATAAGACAATACTATGAAAAGTGATACACCAAAAAATGGATAACCTAAAAGAGAGAAATTCTTAAAATCATACAACCTTCTAAAATTGAATAAATAAGAGATAGAGAATGTGAATAGACCAATAACTAGTAAGGAGATTGAAACAGTAATCAAAAACCTCTTAAAAACAAAAGTCTAGGATCAAATGGCTTCTCTGGTAAATTCTACCAAACATTCAAAGATTTGATACCTATCCTTCTCAAACTCTTCCAAAAAATGGATGAGAATTGAACACTTTTTAACTAATTTTACAAGGCCAACATTACCTTAAGAACAAAACCAGAAAAAGACAACACACACACACAAAAATTATAGGCCAATACTGCTGATGAACATAGATGTAAAAATCCTCAACAAACAGTAGCAAATCAAATATAACAATACATTAAGAGGATTATACACCACAATCAAATGGAATTTATTCCAGGGATGCAAGGATGGTTCAACATCCACAAATCAGTCAACATGATACACCATATTAACAAAATGAAGGGAAAAAAATTGCATGATTATTTCAATAGAGGCAGACATTGCATTTGACAAGATTCAGGATTCATTTATGATAAAAACTTTCAACAAAAAGGGCATAGAAAGAAAATACCTCAACATAATAAAAGCCATATATAACAACCCGACAACTAATATTATAATTAATGGTGAAAAACTGAAAGTTGTCCCTCTAAGAACAGGAACAAGAGAAAGTTGCCCACTCTCACCACTTTTATTCAATACAGTATTGGAAGTCCCAACCATATCAATTAGGAAAAAGAAGAAATAAAATATGTCCAAATTGGAAAGGAAGAAGGAAAACTGTCACTATTTGCAGGTGACATGATTTTATATAGAGAGAAACCTAAAGAAACTACCAAAAAAGCTTTAGAAATAAGTGAACACAGTAAAGCTGCAGTATACAAAATCAACATTAAAAAATTAGTTGCATTTCTACATAATAAGAATGAGATAGATGAAAGAGAAATCAAGAAGATAATCTGATTTGCAATCACAACAAAAAGAATAAAATATGTAGGAATAAATTTAATCAAAGAAGTGAAAGACCTATACTCTGAAAACTGTAACACATTGTTGAAAGAAATCAAAGAGGACACAAGGAAGTGGAAAGACATTCCATGCTCAACAAAAAACTGAAAAGGCAATGTACTAAATGGGAGAAATTATTTGTAAATATTTATCTAATAAACAATTAATATCCAAAATATATAAAGTACTCATACAACACAATAGCAAAAAAGCAATCTGATTTTTAAAAATCAGCAGAACTAAATGAATATTTTTTCAAAGAAGACATACAGATGGCCAACAGGTACATGACAAGATGCTCAACATCACTAATGACCAGGGACATGCACATCAAAACAACAATGAGATGTCAACTAACACATATGAAAGTGGCTATTATCTAAAAGATAAAAAATAGCAAGTCTTGCCAAAGATATGGAGAAAAGAGAACTCTCATGGACTATTGGGAGGAATGTAAATTGGTGCAGTCACTATGGAAAACAATAAGAGCTTCCTCAAAAAATTTAAAACAGAGTTAAAATGTGATCCAGCAATTCCACTTCTGGGTAGTTAACTGAAGTAAACAAAAACACTAATTTAAAAAGATATATGCATACCTACATTCATTGCAGCCTGCATTGTGTATAATAGCAAAGATATGAAAGTAATCTAAGAGTCCATCAATGGAAGAATGGATAAAGATGTGGTATATATGTACAATGAAATACTACTTCAGCTATAAAAAAGAATGAAATATTGTCATGTGCAACAACATGGATGGACCTCCAGTGAATTATGCCAAGTCAAATAAGTCAAAGACAAATATCACATGATCTCACTTATATCTGGAACATAAAAAATACAAAAGCAAAAACAACAACAAGAAGCTCATAGATATAGAGAACTAATTGGTGGTTGCAAGAGTCGGGGGGTGTGTGGGCAAAATAGGTAAAGAGGGCCAAAGGATACAAATTTCTAGTTTTAAAATAAATAAGTCATGGGGATGTAATGTGCAGCATGGTGACTATCGTTAATAATGTTTTATCACATATTTGAAAGCTGCTAAGAGAGTAAATATTAAAACTTCTTATCACAAAAAATAATTTTTTTGTAATCATGTAAGGTGACGGATGTTAACTAGACTTATTGTGGTGATCATTTCACAGTGTATACAAATATTAAATCATATGTTATTCACCTGAAAATAATAGAATATTATATGTCAATTATACCTCAATTAAAAAAATAAAAAACAAATGAGTCTCCTGTAGAAGTTAAAGAATTGGGTCCTGTTTTTCAAATACATTCAGTCAATCTGCCTTTTTTAATAACTAAAAAACTCCTTTATTTATTTGTTTTTATTGACTTGACATTGGTTTTTAATATTATATAAATTTCATGTGTACATCATTATATTTCAACTTCTGTATACACTACATAGAGTTCACCACCAAAAGTCTAGTTTCCATCCATCACCGTACAAATGTCACACTTTCCCCCTTCTGCCTACCCCCTTCTACTCTGGTAACCACCAATCTGTTTTCTGTATCTGTGTCTGTTTGTTGTTGTTTTTATCTTCCACATACAATTGAAATCATACAATATTTGTCTTTCTCCACCTGACTTATTTTCCTTAGCATAATACCATCAAGGTTTTTCCATGTTGTTGCAAATTGAAAAATCTCATCTTTTTTATGGCTGAGTAGCATTCCCTTGTGTGTGTGTGTGTGTATGTGTATAAATGACATCTCCTTTGTCCGTTTATCCAAGGATGGGCACTTGGGTTGTTTCCAAATCTTGGCTATTGTAAATAATGTTGCAGTGAACAAAAGAACGCATATATGTTTTCAAATTAGTATTTTCATGTTCTTTGGGTAAATACCCAGAGGTGGAATAGCTGGACCATATGGTAGTCTTATTTTGAATTTTTGAGGAATATCCATACTGTTTTCCACAGTGGTTTTCCAATTTACATTCCCAGCAGCAGTGTACAAGGTTTTTCTTTTCTCCACATCCTCGCCAAGACTTGTTTTTGTTTTTGTTTTTGTTTTTGTTTACTTTTTAATATTAACCTTTCTGGTGGGTATGAGGTGACATCTCAATGTGGTTTGCCTTTCCCTAGTAATTAGTGATGTTGAACATCTGTTCATGTGCCTGTTAGCTATCTGTATTTTTTTTTTTTTTTGGAAAACTATCTGCTCAGATCCTATGCCCAGTTTTTAATTTGGGTTTTTTGCGTTGTTGTTGTTGAGTTGTATGAATTCTTTATATTTTTTGGATGTTAATACTTTATCGGATGTATGATTTGAAAGTATTTTCTCCCACTCTGTAGGTTGTCTTTTCATTTTGTTGATGGCTCCCTTTGCTGTGCAGAAGCTTTTTAGTTTGATGTAGCCCTATTTGTTTATTTTTGCTTTTGATTCCCTTGCCTAAGGAGACAGATCCAAACAAATAATGCTAAGATTGATGTCAAAAATTTTACTGCCTATGTTTTCCTTTAGGAGTTTTATGGTTTCAAGTCTTACATTTAAGTCTTTAATCCATTTTGAGTTTATTTTTGTATGTCGTAAAAGAAAGTGATCCAGCTTTGTTCTCTTGCATTTAGCAGTCCAGTTTTCCCAACACTATTTATTGGAGAGACTCTCTTTTCCCCGTCATATATTCTTACTTCCTTTGTCATAGCTTACTTGACCATATAGTGTGGTTTATTTCTGGAGTCTATATTCTGTTCTATTGATCTATGTGTCTTTTTTATGCCAATACCATACTGTTTTGATTACTATAGCTTTGTAATATAGTTTTAAATCAGAGACAATGATGCCTCCAGATTTGTTTTTCTCTTTCAAGATCACTTTGGCTATTATCAGTATTTTGTGGTTCCATACAAATTTTAGGGTTATTTGTTCTATTTCTGTGGAAAATACCATTGGAATTTTGATAGAGATTGCATTGAATCTGGGTAGTATGGAAACTTTAACAATATTAATTCTTTCAGTCCTTGAGTGAAGAACAGCTTTCCATTTATTTGTTTTCTGAAATTTTCTTTATTAATGACTTCCAGTTTTCAGAGAATAGGTCTTCATGTACTTAATTAAATTTATTCCTAGGTATTTTATCGGTTTTGATGCAATTGTAAAATTAATTGTTTTCTTAATCACTCTTTTTGATAGAAACACACAGATTTTTTTTTTTTTTTTGCCAAGGAAGAGTAGCCCTGAGCTAACATCTGTGCCAGTCTTCCTCCACTTTATATGTGGGTCACCACCACAACATGGCTAATGAGTGATGTAGATCTGTGCCTGTTGTCCAAACCAGTGAACCTCGGTTGCTGAAGTGGAGCACATCAAACTTAACCACTATGCCATGGGGCTGGCCCCAGAAATGCAACAGATTTTTGTGTATTGGTTTTGTATCCTGCGAATTTACTGTGTATTGTGTCTTGGTTTTATATCCTGTAAATTTATTAGTCCTAACAATTTTTGGTGGGGTCTTTAGGCTTTTCTATACATAGTACCATGTCATCTTCAGATTATGACAGTTTTAAATCTTCCCTTCCAGTCTGGATGACTTTTATTTCCTTTTTTAGCCTACTTGCTCTGATTAGGTCTTCCAATACTATGCTGAACAAAAAGTGGTGAGAGTGGGCTTCCTTGTCTTGTTCATGATATTACAGGAAAATATTTCAACTTTTCACCATTGACTATAGTGTCATCTGTGGGCTTTTCATAGGTAGTTTTTAACATGTTGAGTTATGCTTCATCTATGACCACTGTGTTGAGAGTTTTTATCATACATGGATGTTGTATTTATCAAATTCTTTTTCTGAATCTATTGAATGGCTCACAGAATATTTATCTTTCATTTTGTCAATGTGATGTATCATATTTATTTGTGAATATTGAACCATCCTTGCATCCCAGGAATATATCTCATTTGATCATGGTGCATGATCCTTTTAATGTATTGTCAAATTCGGTTAGTTGTGTTGAGGGTTTTTGCATCTATGTTCATCAGGGATATTGGCCTGTAATTTTCTCTTCTTGTGACATCCTTGTCTAGTTTTGGTATCAGGATAATGCTTGCCTTGTAAAAGGAGTTTGGAAGGGCTTCCTTTATTTCTATTTTTTGCAAGAGTTTGGAAAGGATTGATATTCTATGAAATTCTGGTAGAATTTACCAGTGAATCCATCCTGTCCTGGACTTGTGTTTGTTGGGAGATTTTTGATTACTAATTCAAACACCTTATTAGTCATCATTACATTCAGATTTTCCATTTCTTTATGATTCAGAGTTGGTAGGTCATATGTTTTTAGAAATTTATCAATTTTTTCTAGGTTGTCAAATTCATTGGCATATAGTTGCTCATAGTAATCTCATGATCCTTTGTATTTCTGTGGTATCACATGTAACAAAGAGATTCACTTTAGATCTAATAACATACATAAAGTAAAATTAAAATATGGAAAAATAAATTTCATTCAAATGATAACCAATAGAGAGCAGAGATGGCTATAATGATATCAAACAAAATAGACTTTAGTCAAAACCTGTTATAAAAAACAAAGAAGAATATTATATAATGATAGAAGTGTCAATTCCCCCAGCCTATATAGCAATTTTAAATATTTATTCACCAAACCATGGAGCTCTAAATATATGAAGCAAACTTTGACAAAATTGAAGGGAGAAATAGACAGCAATATAATAATAGTAGGCCTTCAATAATCCAATCTCAATAATGGATAGACTAACTAGACAGAAGATCAATAAGGATATACAGAACTTAAACAACACTATAGACTAATTGGACTAACAGACATATACAGAAAAGTTAAGCTAATACAACAAAATGCAGCTTCTTCCCAAGTGCACATGGAACATTCTCCAGGTGAGACCACATGTTTGGCCACAAAAAAAGTCTTAAGAAATTCAAGAAGATTGAAATCATACACAGTATATTTCCAATCACAATGGAATGAATCTAGAAATCAACAACAGAAAGAAAACTTGAATATCCCCAAATTTGTATAAATTAAACAAGACATTCTTAAAGAACCAACGGTCAAAGATGAAGTCACAAGGGTTATTATAAGATCCCTTGAGACAAATAAAAATTAAAGCACAACATACCCAAACTTATGGAATGCAGCAAGAGCAGTACTTAGAATAATGTTTATTGCTGTAAATGTGAACATTAGAAAAAGAGAGAACTCAAATAAACAACCTAATTTTATCTTGAAGGAATGGGCAAAAGAAGAGCAAAATAAACAGAAAGCTGGCAGAAGAAAAGAAATAATAAAATTTAGAGCAGAAATAAATTAAATACAGAATAGAATAATAATAATTAAAATCAACAAAAATGAGGATTTTTTTAAAAGAGCAACAAAATTGATTAATTAAACTAACCAACAATAAAAGAGGGAAGACTGAAAAAACTTAGAAGTGAAACAGGAGAAATTATAACAAATGCCATAGAATTTAAAGGGAATATAAGAAGGTACTATGAACAATTGAATGACAAAAAATTGGATAACCTTGAAGAAATGGATGAATTCCCTAAAACTCATTACCTAACATGACTAAGCCAAGAATAAATAGAAAATTGAATAGACCAATAACTATTAAGTAGATTGAATCACTAATCCAATATCTTGCAGAAAAAAATGTGCAGGACTAGAGGGGTTCACTGGTGAATTTTATCAAACATTTAAGAAAGAACACCAATAGTCCTAAAACTCTTCCAAAAAATGGAAGATTAGGGAACACTTCCATACTCATTTTATGAGGGCAACGTTATTCTGATATCAGTGCCTGAAAAAGAGTATAAGAAAACTATGGACCAATAGCCCTGATAAATACAGATGCAAAGTTCTCAACATAATACTGAAAACCAAATTCAAAATAGTTCTACAACATGACCAAGTGGGATATATCTTTGGGATTCAAGGATGTTTCTAAATACACAAAACAATTAATGTGATATACTACATTAATGGAACAAAGGATGAAAATCACGTGATAAGTCATCAGCAACACGGTCAAATAAGACATCCCTTAATTGTATTCCCCCCTCAACAATGAAAGTTAGCATCCGCTCATGGACAAATGTGCCTTTGTGTGAGCTGTGGGATCCAGAACCATATACCAAGGACCAAGGAGGATTCTTGCTGACTTGTCTGTGGATACTAGGCATACAGACCTTGGTCTTGGCCGTACACATTCCAGTGGTCTGTCACCAGCTCCAGTTCCTCTCATCCATGTTTTAAAAGCCCCCAAAGAACACTGTATGAGACAATCATCCACACAAGAGAACCTTTGTGGAAATGCAGGTTTCTACCAGAGAAGTTCCTGAGCACCACTGGAGCAAAATAATACAAGTATGAGCACACTGGGGAGGGTAAGAGAACAATTTGACTTTACATGTGTCACCCCTCTCCCAAGGTGGCAAAGTTCAGTCCAAGACAGAAATTCTTGGTCTGTAATTTCTCCCACAAGGGAAAGGGAGAACATGTGAGCCAGTGCCTGGCTTTTGGAGCTGTACAAGACACTGCCAAAAAGATTCATTTCTCTCTCACTCTATCCATAGTACAGAGTACTAAGCTGCATGACTGGAGCATGGGAAAATGCTGGGAAAGCAACAGATAGGACACTTGAAGTGCAAAAGGAGATGTGGCTCTTACTAACTGCATCAAGGACATTATCAAGAAGCTAACCCATAAGCTGCTGGGGAGATCCAACCTGTGGGTCACCCCAACTGGTCCAAGGGCATCCCTAATGCTCCAAGCACCTCACTCACACACCTCCAAATTTTGGCTGTCTACCTGCGCATGCTCCCAATAGTGGTAAAAGCAAGTTTTGGCAGGTGGCTAGTGAGTACTGCAGAAAGCTGTTAAAAGTTTGCAGGCCTGGAAAGATCACAAACTTGAGCTTTAGCTAGGCCACTGTTAAAGCAAAAAAGGAGGCTCTTAGCATCCAGCATGATGGAATGAGGGTTCAGAGAAGGCATACAACTTTAAGAACTCGGCCACAAGAGGGAGCAAGAAGCATGGAGTAGCCATATCCATAGATGGTCTGAGAAAGACTCAGAATGCCTTTCAAGGATGATGGAAGGTATTTCTCTCCTGAAATAAATCAAGAAAAACTGGAGAAAGGGAATACTACTTTATATGTGAAGACAGCAATGAAAGACTTCAAAGAACATGAAAAGTCAAGGAAACATGACACTACCAAAGGATCACACAAAAATCTTCCAATAACTGAACAAAAAGATTTGAAGATCTGTGATTTATCTGATAAATATTTCATAATAGCTGTTTTAAAGAAACTCAATGAGCTCACAAAAACACAGAAAGACAATTCAACAAAATAATAAAACAATATACAAACAAAATGAGAAGTCTAAGAAGGGGAAAGAAATCATTAAAAAAGAACAAGCAAATTCTGGAGGTGAAGATTACAATGAACGGAATGAAAAAGTCAATGGACAGCATCAATAGCTGACTGGATCAAGTGGAGGAAAACAATCTGTGAATTTGAAGACAGGGACTTTGAAATTATCCATTCAGAGGAGAACAAACAAAAAAAAATGAAAAAGAGGGAGGAAGCCTCTACGGCTGAATCTATGGGATACCATAGAAAGAAACAATCTGTGAATTACTGGAGTCTCAGAAGAGCAGAGAGGAGGAAGGAGGTAAGAAGATTATCTAATGAGAAAATGGCTAAGAACTTCCCAAATCTGGGGTGAGATTTGGACATCTAAATTCATGAACATCATTGATCATGAACCAAGTCAACTAAACAAGATCTTCTTCAAGGCACGCCATAATAAAAATGTCATAAATCAAAGACAAATATTAAAAGCAGCAATAGAAAAGAAGATTGTAACTTACAAAAGAACCCCGTTTGGCTATCAGTAAATTTCTCAGTAGAAATATGACAGGCCAGGAGAGAGATAAATGATATATTCAAAGTGATAAAAGAAAAACACTGCCAACCAAAAATACTCCATCTAGCAAAGTTGTCATTCAGAAATGAAGGAAAAATAAAGACTTTCACAGAGAAACAAAAGCTGAGGAAGTGTATCAGCACTAGACCTTCCTCACAGGAAATGTTGAAGATTTCTTCAAACCAAAGTGAAAAGATGCTAATTAGTAACATAAAATCATATGAAAATATACTATGTATCTGTAAATGTAGGTATATAGTCAAATTTATAATACTCCAATCCTGTCATATGGTGGCAGTATAAGGGTTTGGGCAAAAATATTAAAAAATAATTACAGGCAAAATATGTTAATGAATGCACAATACAAAAAAGAGATAAATTGTGAATTCAAAAATATAAAAGAGGGAAAGTAAAAGGGTAGAGATTTTGTATGCCCTCAAAGTTGTTTTAATCAGCATAAAATAGACTGTCATATCTATAAAATGTTTTAATTAAGCCTAGTGGTAAGCACAAAGTAGAAACCAACAGTTGATACACAAAAGGTAAAGAGAAGGGAATAAAGCATACCTGAATGGAAAATTATCAAATGACACAGAAAAAATCAAGCAAGGAACAAAGGAACTACAACACAGCAGAAAGCAATTAATAAGATGGCATTAGTAAGTCCTTACATATCAATAATTACTCTATATGTAAGTGAATTAAATATTCCAATCTAAAGGCATTGAGTGGCTGGAGGATTAGAAAGAAAGACTCAACTATATGCTCCCTACTTGAGACTCACATCAGCTTTAAGGACACACATGGGCTCAAGAAATGGGATGGGAAAAAGTATTTCTAACAAGTGAAAACCAAAAGCAAGCGTATCTATACTTATATCAGAAAAAATAGGTTTTAAGCCAAAAGCTGTAAAAAAATGACAAGAATGGTCATTATATAATGATAAAGGGATAAATTCCATCGAGAGGCTCTAACAATCATAAATATACAAGCATCTGACAATGGAGTACCTAAATATATTAAGCAAATATTAACAGATCTGATGTGAGAAACAATACAATAATAGTAGGAGACTTCACTACCCCACTTGCCACGATGGATAGATTATTCAGACAATAAATCAATAAGGAACCATGGGATTCGAACTATACTTTAGGCCAAATGGGCCTAACAGGCATACACTGAACATATCAAAGAGCAAGAGAATACACATTCTTCTCAGTGCACATACAGCATTCTCCAGGGTAGACTTTATGATAGATCACAAAAAAATCTTTACAAATTTAATAAGATTGAAAACATACTGTTGAAAACATGCTTTTCAACCACAATGTTTTGAAACCAAAAAGCAATAACAAAAGAATTTCTGGAAAATTCACAAATATGGGGAAATCGAATAACACATTCCTGAACAACTAATGAATCAAAGAAATTAAAATACGTTGAAGCAAATGAAAATGAAAACACAACATACCAAAATTTATGGGATGTAGCAAAAGCAGTTCTAAGAGGGAAGTTTATAGTGCTATGCACTTACACTAAGATAAAAAGATCTTGGGGCCAGCCCCATGGCCAAGTGGGGGTTCATGTGCTCTGCTTCAGTGGCCCAGGGTTTTGCTGGTTCAGATCCTGGGCATGGACCTAGCACCACTCATCAAGTCATGCTGTGGCAGCACCCACATGGTAGAACTAGAAGGACCTACAACTAGAATATACAACTATGTATTTGGGGGCTTTGGGGAGAAGATGAGAAAAAAAAGACTGGGGACAGATGTTAGCTCAGGGCCAATCTTTAAAAAGAAAAAGAAAAAAGATCTTGGAGAGTGATGTCAACATCATGGTGGAGTGAGATATTCCCCTTGTCTCTCTCCTCCAAATTACAACTGAAGAGACATCCATTGACCAATAGAGGATTCCCTACACACCACAACAGGATGGCTGAGAGATCCAGGCAGCTATACATCTGAAGCTGGGTGGACTGGAGCCCCAGGAAGCAGTGGAAGTAGGGGAGAAGCCCCCTCCCCCAACCCTGATGGCAGTGATCCAAGACATAGATCATCATGCAATGGCCCATGTGACTGTGAGTGGAGGTGAAGGCAGTCCAGTCCCATGCACTCAAACGCAGATGAGATGGCAGCAGACCTGCATGCATGAACACCTGGGAGACAGAGCAGCTGGTGGTTGCCCCACATGCCTATTAACCCCTGAGTGTTGGCAGTGGAAGCTGGCAGCAGTCTAGTGTGTGTGCATGTGAACCACCTGGGTGCAGTGGCAGTGGTGGCTGACAGAGACCTCACAGGAATGGAAATTCCCAAGGGATGGTGGCAGCAGGTGGCCACTCCATGTGTCCAAACACTCCCAGGGAAGCAGAGGCTGGTATTGGCCCCATGCATGTGCACACATGTGAATGCCTATAGGGCAGTAGCATGGTGGTGGCCTGGTTCCACAACAGTGGATGGATCAGCAGCAGATGCAGCAGCCTGACCCACACAACTACAAGTAGACAGGGCAGGAGCAACCAGCCGCCCATAATGGCACCCCTGACAGCAACTCCACCAGGAGGATGGGCTGCATACAAGTTCCTGGGTCTCCAGGCATCCACCAGTAACACCTGTGAAGCCAGCACCTCTGGCAGTGATGTAATCAGCACCCCAAGACAACCTGGGAACAGCAGTGCAGGTGGTGCATGGGACAACAGCATCTAAGCCCACAGAGAGCCAGTGGAGGAATATGAGACCCAGGCAACCAGAACCAAAGTAATAAAAGCCATACCCAAATAAGAGAAGGTGATCACTACCACAAATGTGCTGGCAGAGGATCAATTCATCAAATGCCAGGAAGAACTACAGTAACACTGAAGAATAGAAGGAAAATGACAACTCTCCAGAAACTAAATCTGAAGTCACAAAAGTTTACAATCTAACTGACAGAGAACTCAAAATAGTAGTCATAAAGAAACTCAACTAGTTACAAGAAAACTCAAAAAGACAGTTCAGTGAGCTCAGGGATAAAATTAATAAACAGAAGGAATACTTCACTAAAGAGATTTAAGCTCTAAATAAAAGCAAACAGAAATTATGGATATGAAGAATACAACTAATTAGATAAAAATAATGTGGAAAGCATGAAAAATAGAGTAGACTTATGGAGAAGAACATTAGTAAGTTCAAAGAAAATTGGAAATAAGTCAGGTAGAGGAGAAGACAGAACTAAGATTTTTAAAAAGCTAAGAAATTCTTCAAGAAATATGCAACTCAATTAGGACAAGTAACATAAGGATAATGGTATCTCAGAGGGAGAAGAGAGGGATAAAGGAGCAGAGAGCTTGCTTCAAGAAATAATAGCTGAGAGCTTTCCAAACCTGGGGAAGGAACTGAACATGCATGTACATGCAGCAAATAGAACTCCTAATTACATCAATGAAAAAAACCTTCTACAAGACATATAATATTCAAACTGGAAAAAGTCAATGACAAAGAAAAAATATTAAGGGCAGCAAGCATAAGAAAATAATCTACAAATGAACCTCCATCCGGCTTTCAGCAGATTTCTCAGCAGAAACCTCACAGGCTAGGAGGGAGTAGACAGATATATTCAAAATACTGAAAGATAGAAACTACCAGTGAAGACTACTCTATCCAGTGAAATATCCTTCAGATATGACAAAGAAACAAAGTTTTCCTAGACAAACAAAAGCAGAAGTAGTTCATTGCCACTAGGCTTGCCCAAAAAGAAATGGTGAAGGGAGCCCTTATGCCTGAAACAAAAAGGCAAAGGTTTCCAAAACTTTCAGCAAGATGACAAATAGACAGACAAACTCATAAAATTGCAGCTCTATATCAGAATAGACTAGCAAACACTTAATTATAACATAAGGGATAAAGGGAGAGAAAGCATTGAAAATAACTATAAACACTTCAATTGAATCACAATCTCACAACACAAAAAAAGAACAATTTGTGACAACAAAAACATAAAAAGGGGAAGAAGAAAGGGATGGAACCTGCATAGGCTAATGCAGATAAGAGGCTATCAGAAAAAGGACTATTTCATGTATGAGATCTTTTATACAAATCTCATGGTAACCACAAAACAAAAAATCAGACCAGAATCACAAATCATAAATAAAGAGGAAACTGAAAATCCATCACAGAAAACCACAAAACGGAAATGGCATACAGAAATAAAAGAAAAAAGAAACAATGGAAATATAGGAAAACCAGAAAACAAGAGATAAAATGGGAGAACTAAGCCCTCATGTATCAATAATCACTCTAAATGTCAATGGATTGGATTCACCAATCAAAAGATGCAGAATGTTGGGATGGATTAAAAAACAAGACCCAACAATATTCTGCCCCCAGGAAACAAATATCAGCTCTAAAGACAAACATAGGTTCCAAATGAAGGGGTGTAAGATGATACTCCAAGCAAAAGAAAGCAGGTGTAGCCATACTTATATGAGACATAACAGACATCAAGGCATAAAAGATAATGAGAGACAAAGAGAGGCACTATATAATGATAAAAGGGATATTCCATCAAGAATACATAAGACTTATTAATATATATGCACCTAACACAGGAGCACCAAAGTATATAAAGAATCAGTTAACAAACCTAAAGGGAGAAATTGACAGCAACACAATGATAGTATGGGACCTTAACATACCACTTATGTCAATGAATAGGTCATCCAGACAGAAAGTCAACAAGGAAACGGTGGCCTTAAATGAAGCACTAAACCAGGTGGATTTAACAAATATATATGGAATATTCCATCCAAAAAACAGCAGAATACAAGTTTTTCTCAAGTTTACACAGAACATTCTCAAAGATAGACCATATGTTGGGAAATAAGGCAGGCCTCAAGCCTCAATAAATTTAAGAAGATTGAAATGACATTAAGCATCTTTTTAGACCACAGTGCTATGAAACTAGAAGTAGACTACAAGTAAAGAGCTGTGGAAGTCACAAACATGTGGAGACAAAACAACATGCTACCGAAAAACCATTAGATCAATGAAGAAATCAACAAGAAATCAAAAAAACACCTGGAGAGAAATGAAAATGAAAACACAACATACTGATTATTCCGGGATGCAGCAAAAGAGATACTAAGAGGGAAATGTATAGCAATAGAGGTGAACCTCAACAAATGACAAAAATCTCAAATAAGTAATCCTAAACTACACTTAATAGAAATAGAAGGAGAAGACCCAATGTTAGAAGAAGGAGGGAAATAATACAAATCAGAGCAGAAATAAATGAAACAGAAACTAGAAAAAGATAGAAAGGATCAATGAAAGTAAGAGCTGGTTCTTTGAGAAGATAAACAAAATTGACAAATGTGTAGCTAGATTCACCAAGAAAAAAAGAGAGAAGGTTCAAATAAATAAAATCAGAAATGAAAGAGGAGAAATTACAGTGGATGCCACAGAAATTCAAGTTATAAGTGAATACTATGACAAGCTATATGCCAACAAATTGGATAGCCAAGAAGAAATGGATAAATTATTAGAATCATATAGCCTTCCAACACCAAATCAAAAAGAAATAGAGGGGCCAGCCCAGAGGTGTAGCAGTTAAATTCACCAGTTCCGCTTCAGCAGCTCAGGGTTCCCTGGTTTGGAGCCCGGGTGTGGAGCTACACACTGCTTGTCAAGCCATACTGTGGCAGGCATCTCATATATAAAGTAGAAGAAGATAGGCACAGATGTTAGTTCAGGGCTAATCTTCCTCAAAAGAATAAATAAATAAATAAGAATAAATAGATAATCTGGGTAGACCAATCACAAGTAGAGATTGAAACAGTAATCAAAACCCTCCCAGGGTCTGGCCCCATGACTGAGTGGTTAAGTTTATCTACTCCACTTCAGCGGCCTGGGGTTCGCTGGTTCAGATCCTGGGTACTGACCTACACACCACTCATCAACCCATGCTGTGGTGGCATCCCCACATGGAAGAACTAGACTGACCTAAAACTAGGATATACAACTATTAGGATATAGAACTATTTACTGGGGCCTTGGGGACAAAAATAAGAGGAAGATTGGCAACAGATGTTATCTCAGGGGAAATCTTCCTCCCAAAATTCCTCAACAAAAAGCATACTATAAAAAAAACCTCCCAGAAAACAAAAGTCCAAGACCACATGGCTTCTCTGGTGAATTCTACCAAACATTCAAAGATTTAATACCTATCTTTCTCAAACTATTCAGAAACGTTGAAGAGGATGAGATACTTCCTATCTTATTCAACAAGGCCAACATTACCTGGATACCAAAACCAGACAAGGACAACATGAATAAAGGAAAATTACAGGCCGATATTGCTGATGAACATAGGTGTAAAAATATTGGCAAATCAAATACAATATATTAAAATTATCATGGACTATGATCAAGTGGGATTTATTCCAGGGATGCAGCGATGGTCCAACATCTGTAAATCAATCAATGCAAAAACACATCACCAAAGTGAAGAATAAAAATAACATGATCATCTCAATAGAGGCAGAGAAAGCATTTTACAAGATCCAAAATTCATTTATGACAAAAGCTCTCAATGAAATGGGTATAAAACAAAAGTAATTCATCATAATAAAGGCCATTTATGGCAAACCCACAGCCAACATCATGTTCAACAGAGAAAAAATGAAAACCATTCCTCCAAGAATAGGAACAAGACAAGGATGCCTAATCTCGCCACTCTTATTCAACAAAGTACTGGAAATTTTAGCCAGGGCAATTAGGCAAGAAAAGCAAAAAAAAGGGATCCCAACTGGAAAATAAGTAAAACTCTCATTGATTGTGGATGATATGATTATATATAGAGAAAACCCTAAAGCATCCACCAGAAAACTGTTACAATCAACAAATACAGCAACGTTGCAGGCTATAAAATCAACATACACAAATCAGTTGCATTTCTATACACTAATAATGAACTAGCAGTAAGAGAAGTCAAGAAAACGATCTCATTTACGATCACAGCAAAAGTAATAAAATACCTAGGAATAAATTTAACTAAGGAGGTGAAAGACCTGTACACTGAAAACTCTAAGATATTATTGAAAGAAATTGAAAAAGACATAAAGAAATAGAAAGATATTCCATATTCATGGGATGGAAAAATAAACATAGTTGAAATGTTCATATTACCTAAAGTAATCTACAGATTCATTGCAATCCCAATCAGAATCCCAATGACATTCTTCATGGAAATAGAACAAAAGAATCCTAAAATTTATATGGAACAACAAGAGACCCTGAATAACCAAAGAAATCCTGAGAAAAAAGAATAAAGCTGGAGGTATCAAAATCCCTGACTTCAAAATATACTGCAAAGCTATAATAATCAAGACAGTATGTTACTGACATGAAAAGAGACACCTCGATCCGTGAACAGAATTGAAAGCCCAGAAATAAAGCCACATATCCATGGGGACCAGTAATCTTTGACAAGGGAGCCAAGAACACACAAGGGAGAAAGGATAATCTCTTCAATAAATGATACTGGGAAAATTAGACAGCCGTGTGCAAAAGAATGAAAGTAGACCATTATCTTATACCATACACAAAAATTAACTAAAAATGCATTAAAAAACTTGAACGTAAGACTTGAAAGCATAAAAGTCCTGGAAGAAAATATATGCAGTACACTCTTTGACATTGGTCTTAGCAGCATCTTTTCAAATAACGTGTCTGCTCAGGCAAGGGAAACAAAACAAAAAATAAACAAATGGGTCTACATCAGATTAAAAAACTTGTGCATGGCAAAGGAAACCATCATCAAAATGAAAAGACAATCCACCAACTGGGAGAAAACTTTCTCAAATCATATATCCGACAAGGGGTCAATTTCCCAAACATATAAAGAACTCATACAACTCAACAACAAAAAATAGAACAACCCCATCAAAAAATGGGCAGAGCATCCGAATAGACATTTATCCAAAGAAGACATACAGATGGCCGACAGGCACATGAAAAAATGTTCAACACCACTAATTATTAGGCAAGTGAAAATCAAAACCACCTCACGCCTGTCAGAATGACTATAATTAACAAGATAAAAAATAGAAAATGTTGGAGAAGATGTGGAGCAAAGAGAACCCTCATACACTACTGGTGGGAATGCAAACTGGTGCAACCACTATGGAATATAGTATGGAGAATTCTCAACAATTTAAAAATAGAAATTTTTTTTAAATGGCTGGCCCCATGGCCAAGTAGCTAAAATTCCATGCACTCTTCTTCAGTGGCCTGGGTTCATGGGTTCATATCCTGTGTGCAGACCTACTCCACTCATCAGCCATGCTGTGGAGGTATCCCATATACAAAACAGGAAGATTGGCATGGATGTTAGCTCAGGGCTAGTCTTCCTCAAGCAAAAATGAGGAAAACTGGCAACAAATGTTAGCTCAAGGTGAATCTTCCTCACACAAAAAAAATAGAAATATCACATGACCCAGCTATACCGCTATTGGGTATTCATCCAAAGAACATGAAATAAAAAATTCAAAGAGATTTATGCAACACTATGTTCATCGCAAAGTTAATCAAATAGCCAAGACATAGAAGGAACCCAAGTGCCCATGAATGGATGAATGGATAAAGAAGATGTTGTTTATACATACAATAGAATACTACTGAGCAATAAAAAATGACAATATTGTGCCGTTTGTCGCAACATGGATGGACCTTGAGGGTATTATGCTGAGCGAAGTAGGCCAGGTAGAGAAAGACAAACACTGTATGGTTTCACTCATATACAGAAGATAAACAACCACATGGCTAAGCAGGACAGATTAGTGGTTACCAGAGGGTACGGGAGTGTGGTGGAGGCAAAAGGGGTAAAGGAGCTCATATGTATGGTGACAGATAAAATCTAGACTATTGGGGGCAAATATGATGCAGTCTATACAGAAACTGATATATAATAATGTAGACATGAAATTTACACAATGTTATAAGCCAATATGACCTCAATAAAATAATTTTAAAAAGAAAAATTGATTTCAAATAAACAACCAAAGTTTACACCTCAAGGAACAAGCAAAATAGAAATAAACTAAGCCCAAAGTTAGTAGAATGAAGGAAATAAAGATTCAAGCAGAAAGAAACCAAATAGAGACCAGAAAAACATAGAAAATTGAAAGAAACTAAGATGTGGCTGAAAAACTATTAGCTAGATAAAATAAGAAAGAAAGAAGGCTCAAATAAATAACATCAGAAATGACAGAGGGGACTTTACAATTAATACCACAGAAATACAAATGATCATAATCACTACAGTAAACAACTATACACCAACAAATTGGATAATCTAAAAGAAGTAAATAAATTCCTAGAAACATACAATCTACCAACATAAAATAATGAAGAAATAGAAGATCTGAAAAGATTAATAACAAATAAGGAGACTAAATTAGTAATCAAAAATCTTCTAACAACAAAAAATGCCTAGGAACAAATGGTTTCCCTGGTGAATTCTAGCAAACCTTTAAAGAAAATTAAGGCCAATCATTCTCAAACTCTCCCAAAAAATTGAAGAAGTAACACTTCCAAACTCATTTTATGAGTCCAGCATTATCCTGATACTAAAGCTATAGAAGACACTACAAGAAAAAAAAAAGCTGTAGACCAATATCTCTAATGAATATAGATGCAAAAATTCTCAGTAGAATATTAGTAATCCAAATTCAACAGCACATGAAAAGGATCATACACCCTGGACAAGAGGGATTTATCCCTAGGGTTCAAGGATGATTCAATATCTGCAAATCAAGCAATGTGACACATCACATTAAATAGAGGAAGATAAAAATCATATGATCATCTCAATAGACGTAGAAAAGCATTTGACAAAATACAACATCCTTTCATGATAAAAACCCTAAAAAGATTTGGTTAGAAGCAGCATACCTCAACATATTAAAGGCTGTTTATGACAAACCCAGAAATAACATTATACTCAATGGTAAAAAATTCAATGGTTTCCCTCTGAGATCAGGAACAAGACAAGGATGCCAATCTTATTCAATATAGTACTGGAAATCCTAGCTGGAGCAATCAGGCAAGACAAAGAAATTCAAATCAGAGAGGAAGTAGTAAAATTATCATTATTTGCAGGTGATGTAATTTTGTATATAAAAAATCCTAAAGACTTAAAAAACTGTTGGAACTAATCAATGAATTCAGTAAAATTACAGGATATAAAATCAACATAAAGAAATCAGTTGCATTTCTTTACACTAATAATGAAACATCTAAAAATAAAAATAACCTATCCTCTTCACAATAGCATCAAAAGCAATAAAATATATAGGAATAACTTTAACCAAGAAAGTGAATGATATGTACAGTGAAACCTACAAGACTTTGTTGAAGGAAATCAAAGACACAAACAAATAGAAAGACATCTCGTGTTCCTAGATCAGGTAAATAACATTGTTAAAATGTTTGTACTACCCAAAGCCATCTATAGATTCAATGTAATCTATAAAAATTCCAATGGCATTCTTCACAGAAATAGAAAAAAATCATAAAATTTTCATGGAACCACAGAAGACCCCAAATAGCCAAAGCAATCCTGAGAAAGAAGACTAAAGAGAGAGGCATCACAATTCCTCATTTCAGACTATACCATAAGGCTATAAGAATTAAATTAGCATGTACTGGCATAAAATAGACACAGAGACAAAGAGAACAGAATACAGAACCCAGACATAAAGCCACATATATACTATCAACTAATATTCAATAAGGGAGCTTCTTAACAACATCCAATGAGGAAAGGATAGTCTTTTCCACAAATGGCATTGGCAAAACTGGATAATCTCATGCAGCAATCAAATTGCACCTCTAGTTACACCACTCACAAAAATTAACGTGAACTAGATCAAAGACCTAAACATAAGACCTGATATTGTTGAACTCCTAGAATAACACATAGGAAAGAAGCTCCTTGACATTGGTCTTGGCAATGATTTCTTTGATATGACACCAAAAGCACAAACAACAAAAGCAAAAATGAACAAGTGAGACTCAATCAATCTTAAAAGTTGCTTCACAGCAAAAGAAGAAATCAACAAAATGACAAGGCAACCTAATGGGAAAAAGATTTGCAAACTATGTATTGGATAAGAGGCTAACTTCCAAAATATGTAAAGAACTTATATAACTCAGTAGCAAAAAAAGCAAACAATCTGATTAAGAAATGAGCAGAGGAACTAAATAGATATTTTCCCAAAGAAGATATCCAAATGGCCAACAGGTACCTGCAAAGATGCTCAGCATTACTTATCATCAGGGAAATACCAATCAACACCACAATGAGATATCACCCCACACCTGTTAGAACGGCTATCATTAAAAAACAAGAGATAACAAGTGTTGGTGGGCATTATGATAAGTAAAATAATTCAGACAGGGAAAGACAAATACAGTATAACGTCACTTATATGTGAAATATAAAAAAGACAAAGTCATTGAAACAGATTGTAGATTGTTAATTGCCAGGGCCTGGGGTGGGTGTAGATGGGGAGATGTTGGTCAAAATGTACAAATTTCCAGTTACAAGATGAATAATTTCTGGGGAGTTAATGTGCAGGATGGTGACTATAGTTAATAATACTGTTATATACTAGAAAGGTGCCAAGAGAGCAGTTCTTAAACGTTCTCATTACAAAAAAGAAATGGTAATTATGTGAAGTCATGCACGTGTTAAGTAACCTTACTGTGGTAATCATTTCACAACATATAAATGCATAAAATCATCACATTCCACATATCAAATTTATACAATGTTATATGTAAATTTTATCTTCATAATGCTGGGAAAAAAATATAATTAAAAGAAAAGAAAACCACATGATAATTGCAATTGATTTAGAGAAAGCATTTGACAAAATTCATCACCCTTTCATAATAAAAACCATCAACAAACTAGAAACAGAAGGGAACTACCTCAAGATAATAAAGGCCATATATGAAAAGCCGATAGCTAACATAATAACCAATGGTGAAAGACTGAAAGCTTTTCCTCTAAGATCAGGAACAAGCAAATGCACCCACTCTCACCACTTTTATTTAACATAGCATTGGACGTCCTAGACAGAGAAATAGGGAAGAAAAATAAACAAAATACATCCAAATTGGAAAGAAGTATCTCTGTTCACACATGACATAATCGTATACATAGAAAAGACTAACAGTTCCAAAAAAAGTTAGAACTGATACCCTTATTCAGCAAAGTTGCAGGTCCAAAATCTACACACAAAAATCAGTTGTGTGTCTATACATTAACAATGAACAGTCTCAAAAATAAATTAAGAAAAATATTATCTTTATAATAATATCAGAAAGAGTAAAATACTTAGGAATAAATCTATCCAAGGTGACACATGATTTGTACACTGAAAACTACAAAATATTGCCAAAAGAAATTACATAGACACAAATAAATGGAATGATATCCCATGTTCATGGATTATACAATTTAATATTTCTATACTGCTCAAATCAATCTGCATATTCAACAAAACCCCTGTCAAAATCTCAATGGCTCAGGGGTCAGCCTAGTGGCATAGTGGTTAAGTTCACATACTCCACTTTGGTGGCCCATGGTTCACAGGTTCGGATCCCCAGTGCAGACCTAGCACCACTCATCAAGCCACGCTGTGGCAGCATCCCACATAAAATAGAGGATGATTGGCACAGATGTTAGATCAGTGACAATCTTCCTCAAGCAAAAAGAGGAAGATTGGCAACAGATGTTAACTCAGGGCCAATCTTCCTCACATACACACACACAAAAATCTTAATGGTTCTTTGCATAAATAGAAAAATTTATCCTATAATTTACATGGACTCTCAAGGGATCCCAAATAGGCAAAATAATCTTGAAAAATAAGAACAAATGTAGAGTTTCACACTTTCCGATTTTAAAACATATTTCAAAGCTACAGAAATGAAAACTGTGTAGTACTTGCATAGAGATAGACATATAGCTGAAAGGAACTGAATACAGAGCCCAGAAATCCCTCAAGTGTATGGTCAAGTGATCTTCACTATGAATGTCAAGACCACTAAATGGGGAAAGGACAGTCTCTTCAAGAAATGATATTGGGAAAAGTCAATATCCACAAGCAAAATATGAAATTGGGCCCTTATATTATACCATAAAAATTAGCACAACATGGATTAAAAACCTAAATCTGACTCAAAGGTATAAAACATCTAGAAGAAAACATAGGGAAAATCTTCATGACATTGAAGTTGGCAACGAATTCTTGGATATAACACCAAATGCACAGGCAACAAAATCAAAATTAGACAAGTGGAAATACTTCAAACTTAAAAATTTCTGTGCATCCAAGTACACAACTGACAGAGTGAAAAAGCAATGTATGCAGTGAGAGAAAATATTTGCAAATTATGTATCATCCAGGTGATTAATATTCAGAATATACAAAGAACTCCTTCAATTCAGCATACAATCAAATAACCTGATTTTTAAAAATGTGTGAAGACATTTTTAATCTTGAATAGACATTTCTCCAAAGATGATATACAAATATCCAATAAGCGTAGGAAAAGACACTCAACATCAAATATCACAAGAGAGATGCAAATCAAAACCACAGTGAGATGTCACTTCACACTCACTAAGATGGTGTTTCCCACAACCGTAGGGGATAAGAAATTACTTCATCGTTTAAGCAATCAGAGTTTATTTGTGAGGGGAATAAAGTGGGGAACAGAAAGGCAGAGAGCTACAAATCGGTACTTACAACATCCACACCACAATCAGCCGGGGAAGTCCCAAAAGGTTTACGGTAGGCGGGAGTGCCAATTGTTCCAGTCGGGTCTGGAGCAGAGTGTCCTCTTCTCAGCAAGACTCCCAATTGTTCTATGCTTGTGACTCCCTAAGGTTTATCTGGGTTCTGATTTGGAGTTTCAGGCATTTGGATACTTTGAGTTATTTCTTCTTGTTCACATGGATGGGATGTTTCTGTAGTCCAGTCAGGTGCCTGTCAGGGTGGTCAGTCCAGAAGGAACATGACACAGGACATGTTCTTATTAATTTGTGCCTTGGGGTCAGGGTAGAAGTGGTCATCTCCGGCCCTGAGCCTAGACACATTCTTTCACATAGGGCCCAGGTCCCAGTGTCCCCAGAAGGTGGGAAGGTCAATGAACTCTGTACAGATGGCTACCATGCAAAAAACTGAAAATAACGAGTGTTTGTAAGGATGTGGGGAATTTGGGACTTTTGTGCGCTGTTGGTAGGATTGTAGAATGCTGCAACTACTAGGGAAAGATATATGAAGTATCCTCAAAAAGTTAAAAATAAAACTTCCATATGATCTAGCAATCCCACTTCTAGGTATATATCTAAAATAATAGAAAGTAGGTTCTTGAAGAAATATTTGCACACCCATGTTCATAGCAGCACTATTCATAATAGCCAAGAGGATAAAGCAACCCAAATGCCCATCTATAGATGAATGAATAAAAAAGATGTGATCTATTTATATGATGGAATATTTTTCAGCCTTAAAAAGGAAGTGCTGTCATATGCTATATCATGGATGAACTTTGAAGACATTGTGCTAAGTGAAATAAGCCAGTCACAAAAAAGACAAATACCATATGATTCCACTTATGTAATATAGTTAAAGTAGTGAAATTTATAGAAAAATAAAGTGCAATAGTAGTCACTAGGGCCTGGGGGGAGTGTGGAAAGAGGAGTTGTTGTTTAATCGGTATGGAGTTTCAGTTTTGCAAGATTAAAAAGTTCTGGAGATGCTTCACAACAATGTGAATATACTTAACACCACTGAAATGTATACTTAAAATGTTTAAGATGGTAGATTTTATATTAGAGTTTTTTAACTACAATAAAAAAAAATGGCATGAGCCATGCAAAACTATGGACAAATCTTGAATGTATATTGCTAAGTCAAGGAATCCAATTGGAAAAGGCTACATAGTACATGAATCCATTTATGACATTCTGGAAAAGGCAAAACTCTAGAATGGGTATATTAGTCAGGATTCTCAAGGGAAAAGGAACCAACAGGATATGTATGTGTCCACCCAAATTATTGAGACCAATATATTTTACTCAAAGTCTACTGGTTTAAATGTCAATGGTGTTTTTAAAAATGACTTCACAGCAATATCTGGACTGGTGTTTGACATAATAACTGAGTACCATAGCTTGGGAAGTTGACACATAAAATTAAATCCTCACAGTGGGTAAACAGAACAGTGGTTGCCAGAGGTTTGAGAAGAAAGAATTGCTGTATTGGCAAAGGATAGGACAGTTTTTAGGCTGATAAAACTATCCTGCATGATACTATAATGATAGTATTATGGGCTGAGATGTGTCCCCCTCAAAATTCATGTGTTGAATTCCTAACCAACAATGTGACTATATTTGGAGAAGGGGCCTTTAAGAAGGTAATTAAGATTAAATGAGGTCATAAGAGTAGGGCCCTAATCCAATAGGACTGATGTTCTAAAATGAAGAGAAAGAGACACCAGAGCCTTTGCTCCCACCTCGCTTCCAAGAGTGCACAGAGGAAAGGCCATGTGAGGACATAACAAGAAGGAAGAGAGAAACCAGAAACCAACTCTAACATTTTGATCTTGGACTTCTAGTCTCCAGAACTGTGAGAAAATAAATTTCTGTTTTTTCAGTCAGTCAGTCTATGATATTTTGTTATGGCAGCCCAAGTAGACGAATACAGATGGATAAATGATGCTTACTCATTTGTCAAAACCACTGAGCTTTATAGAATACAAAGAGGAAACTTTAATATATCAAATTTTAAAAAATAATTTAGGAATAGGGAATATCAGGATGTAATGCATACTGTAACACAAGAATCCAATTGTATTACAAATGTATGAAATAATACACTGAAGGGGTGGAAAGAAATGTTACTGACCTAATTAACTTTGTAAATGAGTGGAGCCTGTGAGACTAAAGGCAAATGGAACTGTGCATAAGCACTGTACTCTAGTTGATAAAGTAGTTTCCTTCAAATGTTCAGGCTTAACAATGTAAAATCAATATATATGTATATTGGAATTTAACAATTCAGAGATGATTGAGTGGATGTTGGGAGCCAGGTTTCTTACTGCTGCAGTGAGAAGTCACAGGCAAGCAAGGGTAGAATAATCCACATAGTAATTGTTTTAAAGACATTAATATGAATTCACATTTAGCGTAATATAGGTACAAATGGTTACATATAGAAATACTTATAGCTATATATATATACATGTTATATATATATATGTTAGTAGACACACATATATTGCCTTTCTCTGACAGCTGAAACAGTCCAGAAACAATGATACTTAGACAGCAATGAGCATCTTGCTTCCAATATCATTTTTTGATAAAAGGAACCATTGGAAATGCTGATTCCAAGATCGAGGCATGTAATATATGAGATAAGCCTGAAGGATCTTGTAGTATCAGAAAGTAATGAATTGCTCAAAAACAAAACCCAAAATGATGGGAGTACTTTAACAGGACACAGGAGTTAACTGAAGAACTCTCAATGGTCAAAGCTAGAACTACTAGAGCAACGAAATAAATGAAGTAGTATTGGATCATAACCCAAAGTATAAAATAAATATCCATGAATCTATACTGATATAAATAAATGATTAAGTAAATAAATGAAGAGGAATAGAGAAATCTCCCATGCAGAATTCCAAATAATGTGTGTAGACTAATAATCCAAATAATGATGTAGATCAAGAAGGTGGAGCATAACTCCCACTCCTTAAGTGTAGGTTATAGATAATGACTTTCTTCTAATAACTAAGAGGAAGAAAAGTCTAACTTCGCAGTGGAGAAACTGGAAGAATACCACCTCAGTCAGGTAATCAAGGTTAACATCAATAGCGATGTCTTTTTGATAGTATGTACCCTTGATATGATATATTGAGAATAGGAATTTTCCTTTATGTTTTTGCTACAAAAAACTCTGGATAACTCCAGATCTAATCATGAGAAAAACATCAGACAAACCACAACTGTGGGACAGTCTACAAAATATATGACAAATACTCCTCAAAACTTTCAAGGTCATCAAAAGAAAATCTAAGAAACTATCACAGTCATGAGGAGACCAAGGTAACCAAATGTAATGTGGCATCCTGGATGGGATTCTGAAACAGAGAAAGGACATTAGGTAAAAACAGAAAAGTCGAATAAAGTGTGGATTTGGTCAATAATAATGTATCAATATTAGTTTATTAATTGTGACAAAGGTATCACACTGATGTAAAATGTTAATTATAGGGGAAATTGGGTGTGGAAGCGCATGAGAACTCTCGGTATAATCTTTGCAATCTTCTGTAAATCTAATATTATTCTAAAATAAAAGAGCCTATTTTAAAAATACTTCATTAGCATTGAGAAAGCGATTGACACTAATGAATGTGTAACAAGTAATTTTACCAGTCAGGTGGCTTACAATTAATTGCTTTCAGCCAAATCAAAGGAAACTCTTAAGTTGTCCCACTGACAGATTGCTTAAAAGATAATTTATATGAAAAGTTACTGTGTATTTTGCTATATAGCTTGGAATTTAGAGAATTGAGTGATATTGTTATATCAAAATTCCTTCCAGTTCTATCTACTTATTTATGTGAAGGAGTATTCTCTGCACTTGTATCAATACAAATGAGAAACACAGCTGATATTGATTATGAATTGTGTCTCATTCTAGCAATAAATAACATTCATTAATGGACATATAAACTAATTGTGCAATGAAAAAGAAGAGAAGCACAGACTGCATCGAGATGCATTTCCACTAAACTTTTACCCTTTTATGTTTAATAATATACCTTTATAATACATTTATGCCATTGCAAGGATTTGTATACTAATGATAATTGTAATAAGTCAATCCAGAAGAGAAATTTTAACTCAGTGCTTTCTGACCACTAGACAATTTTGAAAACTTTTAATTTCAATATGCATTTATGTTTTTGTTGCAAAGCAGTAGTGGTTCACACACCAGCAGCATGGGCATCACCTGGGAGCTTGTTAGAAATGCAGAATCTCAGGCCCTACTCCAGACCTACTTAATGAGAATCTGCATTTTAACAAGACCTCCAGATGATTCTTAGTCACGTTGAAGTTTGAGTCCTAGGAGGGCTTAGGCTATACAGTCTAGAGTTTAGGCCTAGGGCATTAACTAACTTTTATCACTTAGAGGAAGAGACTGTAGTTCAGCTCCAAAGGGAGCCAATCACTTTTAAATAATTTGAATGTATTTCAGCAATTAATTTAAACTACTTTAAGCAATTATTTCTTATTTTATGATTATTTTTTCAGTTTCAACCAGGATCCCAATGTAGACATGTATTGTATAAGGGCATATTTTAATCATAAATCCCAATAAAAGCAGTTACTATCGCATCAGCTCAATGAAATCTTTTCTAACAATCATTTAAACTCATTACTCCTGCATACCTGTCAATTAATAATTTAGCTTATTTTAGACAATTTGCTCTACAATTAACAGGCCAAATAAAATGACCTCCTAGAATATAAGGACTAGAGGAAATTACAAAGATTTTATCTAGGGGAAAAGTGACCCTTAAAGAGATTTTCCAGTGGCTTCAGAATACCAAGGAAGAATAAAAACTTTTCTAGTTCTTTGAAATTCTATCTGTATAGCCCTCAATCTCCTTTACCTACTTGCTGCTGACTAACAATACTTGTAGAAAAGGCTAGATGCAGTGGGCACCTTTAAAAGTTGATTGGATATGCCCTCATCATTTTCCTGTAGATTCTCTGAGACCACAGACAAAATCTGTTGAGATGGATTCATGGGTCCAAAGCCTGTGGGGATCCTCCTCTGGCTGAAGTTGTGATCGATATCTTGGACCCCTCCCCAGGAGCTCCTTCAAAGTCTAAGGATATAAATACACGAGGCCAACTCTGGCCTGTTGCCAAATACTTCTTAGTTTATTCCTCTGAGAATTTGGTTTTACTCGGCCAAAGTTTGTCTCCCAAAGTAGGTGAATGCCCCTACCTCTATACAATAACCAGAAGAAACGTCTTTTTTTTCTGCTGGAAAATCCAGAAGCCCTGAAGCCCTGAGTTCAACTGTGAAGCATCCCAAGAATTGGAGCGTAGTTACAAAAAGCTCACCTTCCCAAACTCTTGGGCATGGTAGAATGAATCATTTAGACTTCTAAGGATAAACTGCAATGCTTAGATTCTCATTGGGCTAACGCCCTTCTCTGCTAAGAAAACAGAAATCAAAGACAATTGGGTTCTCTCTCTCCATAGAGATCAAGGGATAGCCTGCAACTGAGGGGAAATAAGGTTTTAACATGCTGAGACTCCCACTTCCACTACTTCCAACAGTAGGAGTCCAGTACAATTGTGAGTTTAGCAAGGAGTTACAACAGTTAGTGCATTATTTAAATAAATTGGCTGTTTTAAAGAAGGTAAGATTCAGGACAGACGTGTATAACTGGGAAAGGGGTAGGTGCTGATCTTGGGGGAGACTTCCTCAAGGCTCAATGCCAAGGTTTCAACCTATATTAGTCTGCTCAGGCTGCCATAACAAAATACCATAGACTAGGTGACTTAAACAATAGAAATTTATTTCTTACAACTCTAGAGGCTGGAAGTCAAAGACCAAGATGCCAGCCAATTTAGTTCCTGGAAAGAGCTCTCTCCTTGGCTTGCAGGTGGTCGCCTTCTTGCTATATCTTTACATGGTAGAGATGGAGCTCTGGTGTCTTTTCCTCTTCTTGTATGGGTACTAATCCTATCATGAGGTCCTCACCCTCATGACTTCATCTAACCCCTATTAATTCCTATAGACCCCATCCCAAAATATCATCACATTTGAACTTAGGGCCTCAACACATGAATTTGGTGGGGGGGGGGGATAATTCAGTTCATAGCACAACTTACTGGGATGGTTCAACATGAGTTAGGATGGAAGAAAAGGTAATATATACAGCTGGAATAATGGGGCCAATCTGCCCTCGTGTTTTCATGCATTACAGTTAAACGAATATGGTCAGAAACACCCAGCCTTTTTTTCACAGCTTAAAAGTAGAGATGTATGTAAAGCACAGCTCTAGAATGCCCCCATTCCCATGACTCTGTGACTTCTAGACAGTGAGTGATTCACTCCAAAAAAAGCTGGGGTATTAGACATCTGTGTAATGTCTGCCACATGTATAAATAAAAAGGACTTTGATACTGTGTTGGATAGTACCTTCCTATCACAGCTTCATGGAGAGAACTAGCTTGTAAGGAATTGAACACATGATGAGAAAGTCCACAAAAACACAACTGGCTATACATTCTTCCAATGGGACTTCTGAACAGGTTGCACAATTGTCATACCCAGGCAAGTAATCTCAGCTCAAGTCAGTCTTCAGATAGATAACTCCATTGGGTGTCAGTCATGGTGAGGAGTTGCCCTTATTCCCCAGTGCAGTAAACCAAGTAAAGTGAGAAACTCAAAATGTTATCACAAGGCAATGGGAAAGATACTCATGGGCATCAACAACCTTCCTTTTGTCTTAAAGATCACTGTAACTGTGTCCTCTAATAGCTTGTGCTTTAGAAGTAGAGTGCTGTCCAGTAGCCAAAAAACATGGATGTGGAATGGTGCTTGTTTTCTTTGAGATTGAGTTTGTACCACAGCTCCACGCAATGCCATTACATATACATGCTCAGTTGGAGGAACTGCACTAGAATTTCTTAATAGATGTATGATCTACTTAACACATGGAAAATAAAGAAAGTGCTGTGGAGTTCTGAGGATTTCTGGGTGAATATGAGTTGTAATAGCTGTTTTAAAGAGGACAGGAAGGCTGAAACTTGCAGGCAATGGGATCTCAAAGGCAAATGGCAAGATGTGGGGGTCACTTTGAGAAAAGGATAAATAAGGCCAAGACAAATGAGAAAATAGCATCTGAGAAATATATCTGGCCTTAAAACCTTTGTAGGTTAGAGAAGGCACAAGGAAGGATAAGTGAAAACTGTTGGGAAAAGTAGTCCCTCAGCGGTCAGTATTCAAGGGGCCATTCCTGCACACTGCATAGTTTCTAGGTGTAGGTGGTACTGGGAGAAATTCTTTCTAAGATAACATTGAAGTCCTTCCTACAGGTACCCCATGGGCCTATTATCAAATTCTTCCTGCATCATCTTAATTCCTAAGAAAGTACATAGGTTAGGACTCGCTAGTTAGTCCAGATTCCCTTTGAAGACAGAGCCCTCAACAAAAGGAGGTCAGCAAGCTATGTTTCAGGAGAAGATATTTGTGTTGGTTTATGAGTACAATGTGAGCTTTGATGTTCCAGAACATTTAATGTAGTTATCTAACCCTACTGCTTACCATTATGGAGTCAGACAATTCCAAATCATGAATATGGAAGGATAACTGTAAAGGGTGCTGGTCCAATTCTCTCTGAAAGATTTTCATAAATAAACCCAAAAAACAGAGGATGTCACAAGAAATGATATAAATATACCAACAGGTTAAAAGACTATAGAAATAAATATTTTGAAAGGAGGTAAATTGTTATAAGCTAGTCAAAGAAATACAAACAAATATGCAATTAATTGGCAGTGGCATATCCAGAAATAGTATCAGAGAAACACACATTTTAGAAGAATAATAGAAGCTTTTAGATTGTCCTTCAAAATAACTAGAATTGCTGTGAACATTGCTCATTAAGTCTCCGTTACGCATTTCAGTCCTCTTTGATTGTGTAGTACCCACGTCATTTTGGTGGGATTCACCCCACCTCCACCTACAGGGGAGGCACCTGATTAGCCAGAAGCCAATTATTCCACAAAGTGGATCCATTTTGTTAATGTGATTGTTTCTGAAATAAGCGTATAAATCAGACCTAAGATAAGTGGTTATAGCATTACCTTTGGCATATTCCAAAGGCAGACAAATGACTTATGATGGTCCCAATCAGTGATCATAAGTTGCTGTAAAAAGGTTCTCACTGTCACTGTATATGAATAAGGAAGCACATATATCCCAAAGTTGCTGATAGCCATATTGTAACATAAGCTTCAGGATGAAACTGACATCATAGAAAAAAACAGAAGACAGAACAAAACTAGGCTTTTGGTGACATCGCTGAGTGTATTATTTGTTGGGGCTGCCATAAAAATGTACCACAGACTCAGAGGATTAAACAACACAAATTTAGTTTCTCACAATTCTGGAGGCTGCATGTCCAAGATCAAAGTGTTGGAAGGGTTGATTTTTTCTGAAGCCTCACTCCTTGGCTTGTAGATGGCCCTCTTCTTCCTCTATTTTCACATAGTCTTTCTTCTACGTATGTCTGTGCTCTAATCTACTCTTCTCATAAGGACATCAATTATACTGGATTTAGGCCCACCCATGTGACCCCATTTTACCTTAATTACCTCTTTAAAGGCCTTACCTACAAACACTTTCAAATTCTGAGGTACTGGGGGCCAGAACACATGAGTATGGAGGGGACATGATTCAGCCCATAACACTGAGCACCTGTATTAAGCCTAATCTGACACCTATTAGATTTTTAAGATAACTAGTCAATAAATTCCTTTTATTATAAATCTGCTCAAGATTGCTTTCTTTCTGCATGTAACTGAAAACATCCTACCTAATATAGCACCATAATAATATTGATATTTTAAAGAATTATGAGATATTGTGGAAAATATCTAAATAACAAAAAAGGATACAAACGATTCAAAATGGACGCCACTTAATGCAAAAATAGATAAAGGTTGTTGCAAACTGCAAGCACATTCACGAAAAACATTCCTAGATTAAAATCAGCTACTGTTACTCCAAAGGTAGGTCTCCAAATCAAAAAGATGCCTACATTTGTTTCGGAGAAAGTCTTGTTAAATGAAGTTCTGTGTATGTTTATATGGAGAATTATGTCTGTGTGTTATGTGACTGGGAAGAGGTGTGTATTTGGGATTATATATCTGTGGATATGAATATCTGAAAATATACAGAGAAATGTACATATATATGCGCATATTTGTGTACGAATATAAAGGAATTCTGTATTCATACAAGTTTCCTGTAAGGTATTTTTGTGTGAATTGAGGTGTAGAAAAAATTTGAGAAAAGTCAGAAAAATAAAAAGCAACTCTAGCAGGGGAGATGAGGGGTGGAGCTAGAGAGCCTGAGAGGGCGGAGGTGGGAAACACAGGAAGAGGAAATGACCAATTACAGGTCCCACAGATCTGAATTTTGGAAAAAGGGGAGCAGCGCAGGCGTGCCTCCAGGGCAAGGAAGGCAGGCTGCGAAGTGTTTAGAAGGAAGAAGAGGCCTCTTTACTAAGAGGAAATTAAAGCATAGTTATTTAGGGAAAGAGGGAGGAGACTGCGGCGGCAGCAGCGGCTGGTGGGAGCCCGATGTGGCAGAGGGGCCACCGCCACCGACAGGGAGGTGGAGGGCCCGCGAGCCCAGCGCAGGAGACACCGCTGCTGCCGTCCTCTCCGCCTGCCCCGCCGCCCTCCTAGACACGCTCCTCGCCTACGGATCCTCCCCTCCCAGCTCTTGCAAGCACCCGGCTCGCCGCCTGCTGATCCTCTTTGGCCACTGGCTCACCGCAGAGGCAGCAACAAGGTGTCCGATTTGGGCACGTGAGGCCCGCGATCTGGGGCGGTGGACGCCAGGCAGGGCAAGGCCATTGGTGCGCGCCAGGATGGAGAAGGGGGATGGGATGGATTCCTGCAGGAGATAAGGGGTGGAGGCGGGCGCTGGGTGAGGCTGGGGTGGAGGAGAGCGATGGGCAATAGTAAAAGGGGATGGCGTTAGGAGCCGGGCAAGAAATTGAAGGTGAGCGCGGCGAAGCGAGGACGCTGGTGCCAGGAAAGCCATTGGGGGTAGACGGGGGCATGTGGGCAGCAGGCTGGGGCCTTCAGGGCAAGAGGACAGTGAGTGCGTGCGGGTCAAGGCAGTGGCGGGATAAGCGCTTTGCAAGGGATTGAGAGTGGGCACCAGTGGCGGGTGGTGGAGGCAGTGGGCTCTGAACGAGGAGGAAGCCCTCCCTCTCCTGCAGAGTTCCTAACCCCAGCCAGCAGCACCGCCGCTGCCGCCCTTCCCTGCAGCCTAAAGGAACCTGGGAGAGAGAGCACTTGCAGGCATGCGGCCAGGATTTCCAGCATCGCTGGAGGCTCACGGGGAAAATTTAGGCGCCTGGGCAGGGTACATAGAGACGTTGCTGTCGGGAGAACTTCACCTTATGGCGTATTGACTGTTTCTCTCTTATCTTCTCTCCTCCTGCAGGCATGAAGACCCCCAACGCACAGGAGGCCGAAGGGCAACAACCCAGGGCAGCTGCGGGACGGACCACTGGGTCCGCAAACATGACGAAGAAAAAAGCCTCCCAAAAGAAGCAGAGGGGCAGACCTTCGTCCCAGCCCCGCAGGAACATCGTGGGCTGCAGAATTTCACACGGATGGAAGGAAGGCGATGAGCCCATCACCCAGTGGAAAGGAACCGTTCTGGATCAGGTGCCTATAAATCCCTCTCTTTATCTGGTGAAATATGATGGAATTGACTGTGTCTATGGACTGGAACTTCACAGAGATGAAAGAGTTTTGTCTCTTAAAATTCTTTCCGACAGGGTGGCATCATCTCAGGTCAGTGATGCAAACCTTGCAAATACCATAATTGGTAAAGCTGTGGAACATATGTTTGAGGGTGAACATGGTTCTAAGGATGAATGGAGGGGGATGGTCTTAGCCCAAGCACCTATCATGAAAGCCTGGTTTTATATTACCTATGAGAAAGATCCTGTCTTGTACATGTACCAGCTTCTAGACGATTATAAAGAAGGAGACCTCCGTATCATGCCAGAGTCCAGTGAGTCTCCTCCAGCAGAGAGGGAGCCAGGAGGAGTTGTAGATGGCCTGATAGGTAAACATGTGGAGTATACCAAAGAAGATGGCTCCAAACGGATCGGCATGGTCATTCACCAAGTGGAAGCCAAACCCTCCGTGTATTTCATCAAGTTTGATGATGATTTCCATATCTATGTCTATGATTTGGTGAAAAAGTCCTAACTGTTTGGGTAAACCTTGCCACATTTGTGGAAACAAATGTATACTTTGTAGACATGCAAAATAATGTTGCTTTTCAGTGTACTGAAAGCTTAAGGGTCCCTGTTAATTCAGCATCTTTGCCAGCCTAACTGTTGTTTTGTTCTGAAAAATACAAGTGTATGTGGACATGACATGCTGTGTGTCAGGACTTTGTCATGTTGAAAAGTTTGGGTGCGTTTGGTGGATGGGGCATGAAGAGAAGGAACAGCTGTAAATTCAGGCTGTGAATAATTTCAGTGAGTATCATAATCAGTCATCTAAAAATGGAAGAGGACTTAGCTGCTGTGGTCTAGGGAGGGGGGAGGAGAAGGAACTAGAGATGGACTGTAGGGGAAGGGAGAAGGGGAGATGACTGCTTAGGAAGAGGTGGGGAGGGGCCCTCCCTACCCCCATCCCTGGGGGGGAGGGATGACTTAAGAGAGGGAGGCACCCACCTGGGAGGGGTTGAAGAATAACAGAGGGAGAGTGAGATCTTGGGGCTTAGAGGAAGACAGACAGAATAAATTGAGTAGAGATGGACACAAGGAAGCTTAGAAGAGGTCCAGAGCAAGGGGGAGAAAGACAAAGTTGGCAGGGATCTGGGGAGAAGCTAAAGGATACTCACAGGGAGGGTCTATGCATGAGTGAGGGGCCAGAAGGGGAGGGACACTGAGGAAGGAAGAATTCTAAGAAGAAAGGCTGACAAAGGAAGTGAGAATACAGAAAAAGAGGTATAGGGACTGGGGCCCATGAGAGATAGGAAGGCCCCAGGAAAAAGTTGAACTTCTGGCAGTATCCATGATGCCCTCCCTGGCTCTGTGCGGAAAGGATGTGGCAACTTTCAAGAAGCCAGATGGACTGGTGGTTCCCTAGAAGGGCGGTGTGACAGGAATGACTCCATAGTTAAGCAGAAGCCAAGTTTATACCTGAAAGGCTTTTCTTATTTCGGGGAGTTGCGCCACACCTGCCAAGCCGAACCCCAACCCTCAGCCTAAACACATTAACATGGCACCCCATAAGCACAGGGCTGTGGGTCGCCTTCTCACATTTCCCAGAAGACCCAGTGCAGTAAATCTTGGACCTGAAGGCCTTGGTTCGTTTCCCCTACACTGGATGAACAATTCTTGGGGGGAATGGGTCAGTGGGGCACTCAGGACTTGAAGAGATGTGCCACCTTGCATTTGGAAAGTATTTTATCCAGAAAAATGGAAGCTTGCTGACCCCAGGTACAGCAGTCCCCTCGCAGTTCTTCCTCCTGCTGGACTGTACCTTGTTCTTCCCTACAGAAGAGGGGCATCAGAGGATGTTTCTCTCCAGGGCATGGGGAGCACTTGACAGTGCATGCCTCTCTCAGCAGCTGCCTGAAACCACAGGTGGCTCCACCCAGCGCTCCACCAAATGGAGGTCTGCTGCCTCCAGAAGCCCCATCTTGGCTATACCCTGACAAAGCTGGTGGCTACTGACCACCCTTCACAGGTACCTCCTGGCCAGTCTTGCCCACCCCAAGCACACAGGGAGCTGTGATGGAAGTTTGTGCACCTCTGTTTCCAGGTGAGATAGATGGCATGGGACAGTCGGGCTGGGAGTTGTGACTCTTTATAACTAACTCCTTCGGCCGTATAGTGCCACGCAGAGGGGTGGTGGTTGGTGGGGAGAGGGTGCGATAACCCCCATAAATTCCCTCAGAGATAGGGCGTCCAGACATAAGTCTGCGTCCTTCTCTTCCTATCCCCGTTGCCTTTCCCCCGTCCTGCTGTGGAAGTTCCCTTCAAAACCCTCTCTCTGGTTTCCCCACCCTACACTTCACTAAAATATACCCTTGCCCTCAAAGAAAGAGTCCTAGTGACTTCCCACTGCCCAGGCTTCCCTAACTCCATGCATAGCAGGGGGAGGGGGAGGCAGGGAGCTTTCAGGAGTTGGAAGAAGGTGGTAATTCCAGTTCATTCTCTCTACCCAACATGACCTCAAGCTGTTTGCCTCAAGAATTACACAAGGCAAGCCCACCTCACCATAGCAAGGATTAGTTTACTTTCATACATCACACAATTTAATCTAACAGGTACCTGCAGGCCACCCATGAGCCAGTTTCAGCCAGCGGTCATGTTTTGTTTGATCTTTGTGCTTTTATCGTTTTCTGTTTTTAAAGTAGCTACTTAGACATTTGGGAGATTTCACATTACGAAAATCCACATTTCTGGCTCACCTGGAAAAACCCCGAAAAACAAAAACAATAAACTGAGGATTAGGACCCACATTCCGACAAGGACACTGGCAGCTGGGTCTGAGGTAGGGCTGCCCCCATTTTAGACTCTGAATGCTTTCTCAAGTTGGCCACACCCCCAGCTGGCCTGCTTCACTCTAATAAAATGCCAAGTTGTGCCCTGGAGGCATTTGCTTTTGTAGCTTTGGGGCTAGACCCAGGGAAACTGCCTAGCCCCCCTCTTGGCTTACTTTGACCCCATTTGCTTTTTAATGTATTTGCTTTATCTTCATCCCCCCAACCTGCCCCCATTCCCCCACCCCCTACTCCCTGCCCATGCTTTCTTCAGGTAGGCTCTGTGCCAGGTAGTCTTTCTTCTAGGCACAGGTACTTATGATATGATAATTAACAAAAGAAGCAAATAATCTTACCCTTATGGAGCTTTCATTTTAGTGTGGGAGACAGACAATAGCCCAGATAAAATGAGTGTAATATAAAGTATTTTCAAAATGACAAGTGTTAAGAAGGAACAAGTAAAGCAAGGAATGGGAAATTGAAATTCCCAGAGAGCAGGCCGATACTGGATAGATAGGGAGGCCAGGGCCTTCTCACTGAGAACATGGCTTTTGAGTAAAGAGCTGAAGGCAATGAGAGAACTAACCCTGTGGCTGTCTAGGGAAAGAGCATTCCAGATAGAGGGACAGCAAGTGCTGAGGCCCCAAGGCAGGAGTGGAGCTGGCATGTTGGAGAAACACTGAGGATACCAGCATGGCTGGAGCTGAGTGAGCAAGGTAGAGAATATCAGGAAGTGAGTTCAGAGAGGTGATGGGGATCCAGGAGAGGCAGGTAGGTCAGAGCCTTGGAGGTCAGAGAATGGAATTTGGCTTTTACCCAGAGTGTGATGGGGAGCCATTCGAGTATTTTCAGCAGAGGTGTGACGGGATTGGTCTCATATTTTAACAGGATCACACTGCCAACTCTGGAGAGTAGTCTGTATGGAGGTCAAGGATGGAAAAAGGGAGATCAATTCAGGTCTATTGCAATAATCCAGGTAACAGATAATGGTCCTTTAAAGTAGTCTGGTTGCACTGGGTGTGATGAGAATTCATCACAATCTGGCTATTTTGATGTGTAGCCTGCAAGATTTGTCTTTAATCAACATATCCAGTGGGGAAAAAATATAGGAGGTGTTAATGACAGGACCTGATTTCCAGATGTCCTTGAGCCATACAATCTCCCAAGGGAAACAGCAGATCAAGCACTTGGGCTGTTACTCCCTCAAATTGGGTGTACAATGCTGATGAAATGTACTGTAGAATGAGAATCTGACTGAAAAAATCTGTAGAAATTTTTACTGTCAGCTTCACAGCCTTGGGATTTTCCCTAGCCCTTCTGTTGGAACCAGGTGAAAACTGAAAAATGCTATCATGGTAAGGGGCACAGGTACCCCAAATAGAATTTGTCATGGACTTAAAACAGTTCCTACAGGAATTAATGTTATTCAGTGTTCAAATGACGCAGGATTCAGACAGGCCTTGAACTTGTACCTTGTCTGGGTTAGGCACAGATGCCTATAGTAATGTAGAATTGTTCAAAGTACATTGCCTGTGTCACATCCCATTCTCCATTCCCCAAGCCCGAGTGATATTGTCCTTTCTGAGTATAAGTGAGTTAAAATGGAGGTGGCTATGGTATTAGTGATTAGTTTTTAGCAATGGGATCACACCATCCATCAGCCTTGTTTTATGCGTGCATTACTGTTAAAGGGATATGGTCAGAATCTCCCAACGCTTTCCCCTGTTCATTACTGGAAACCATTCCAAAGTGGCACTTTGGAATGCCAAAAGTCTCCTTTCCTGTCTTAGAGATGACAATACATCCCCTAATAACCCATGTCCTGTATTTATCTTAGAGAAGTAATGTTAGATCCTGGCATACCTGTAATGGTAATCTTCCCTTCCAGAAATTGTGCCACAGTTCAACATAATGTTTTGGTTATGAGGTTAGAGGACTAATGAATAAAAACCTTTTTCTCTTTGCAAATTTGTATCCTTTTGAGAGACAGGCACAATAATCACACAAATGGAGATCAAAATATTTCCTTTATAATTGATAAAAGCTGGATTGGAGGACATGCTTAGCTATGAGGCCACAAGGACTTCCTTATACTTCACCCAGTCATAGGCAGAGCTGAATAACTGCAGGCCACCCTGACAGGGACAGGTGCCCCTGGCCCACAAAGCTTACTCTAGGTTTGAGAATAAATTACATTGCATCTTCTGCCTAAAAGAGAGAAATCCAAGAGACAACTCAAGGGGTTTTTCACATGCCCAACTCCTCTCAAACTCACCAAGTAAAGAAGTCATTGGGACATATGAAGCCAGGGGAATGAGGGTCCTATTTGACAACCATTACACATAGTACTTGATAGGAAAAACAAAATGAAGTCTCTATTTTTAAAATCATTTTCTATTGAGGTATTTAATAAACATATAACATTATATGTTTCAGATGTACAACATAATACTTTCATATTTATTGATACATGTTTACATACAGTGTATCTTTATATGTAGTTATAAAATATCTTTTCTTGGGATGAGAACTTTTAAGATCTACTCTGTTAGCAACTTTCAAATATGAAATACAGTATTATTAACTATAGTCACTGTGCTGTACATTACATACCGATAACATTTATTTTATAACTGGAAGTTTGTTCATTTTGACCACCTTCACCCATTTTGCCCACCATTTCTTAACTTTGTGCCGTTAATATGTTATACAGCATACCTGAGCATAATTCGCAATGGGTTATTGTTTAGGGGATTAATATTTTCAATGTGGCTTTAATGTCCTTTTTAAAATCAGTTCAAGAGGCCTCTGAGACAAAGTGTGAAGTACCTAGCTCACTCATTAAAGAAGCAACACTAGGTATTGAAGGAGGGCCCTCACAAAGTGTAGGCATAACTCCTCTGACTCCCCTATAATCACATGACCTGATACTTTGGCAGCATGGAAGGAGATGGTTGTTATCTCACTAACTAAGGTTTAGGAAAAGATAAGGCCTTAAGCCTGATTAAACTGGGTGTTGAGAACTAAAGTCTCCTTGCGTTCTTTTCAATTCTCCACATAATAGCTGGAGTGATCTTTGAAAGATCTCAAAGTGATCTTTGAGATTATGTCACCCTCCTGCTTAAAACTCTCCAAAGGCTTTGTATTACAGTTGACATACAATCCAGTCTTCTTGTTTTACCTTGCAAACCTTAGATTATGCATTCTTAACCAGGATGATATTGCCCCCAAGGGGGAGAAAATTGATCATTGGTGTAGGAGGTGAAAAAAATCTTAGCTATTACAATGGTTTGTAGCCCTCCAAAGCTCAACTGTATCTGACAAAATCTTATTCCTTAAAATATAATTACTCTCATTGAGTTTTCTTGGATATCACACAATCAACATCGACATTGAGTTCATGGAGGATATACAAAATGAATGCAAGATTAGTGTTACAAAATCATAGCAAATAGATGGCTGTGATTGGAGAACTTTCAATCCATTGTTCATTCCTGAAGTTGTATCTAGAGAAGTGGCCGATGTGTATTTATTAGTTGCCATTGACCACCTTTATATTTGGTCCTCCATGCCCTTATGTGTGACTTAGGCTTTGACAATTAAATAAAGATAGTATATATTTAATTCTACAAGTTATCTACAGTGATCTACAAGTGATGAAAAAATGTCAGGGATATATGAATGGATATCTAGCAGTTAATTAAAACATTTTCTCATATCAAGCAAAAGTTAAAAGTCAAGTTCACTCAAAATAACTTTTAAGAAATTCTTTCAATTGTTTTACTTTTGTAGAAAAGTAGGTTTTGAATTATTTTTTAAGATTTGATTATACTTATATGTGTATAAGTTGTTAATTTGAATATGTAAATTTTATAAATTATAGTTTATATAAGTAAATAAATCCCCTTAAAAGTCACTCAACAAATGCAGTTACATTCGATGTTAATAGTTTCCTAATTTTTAATTTAACTTCTATCTTCAAATTTTACTTATTCTTAACCCTACATAAAGCTTGCTATTTTTATGTATGTATTTTTATGCATAAAGCAGAGACATGCATACATTTATAAACAAAGTTTGCCATGTAAGATATCTTCAATTGCAAGTAATAGAAGACTCAGACTTAAATTGCTTTAATTATAAAGAAATGTTTTATCTTGTAACTTGGAGTCAGAACTAGGACTCCAGGAATGTAATGATCAGCAGCTAAGTGAAATGATCAAAGGGCTCAGAGTATTCTCATTCCTTCCTCTGCCATCTTCATTATGCTGGTTTTGCCCTCAGGCTGGTTACAGAGATCCCAAGGGTCATATACAGACAGCATTATCCGAAAAAAGGAAAGGAAACATCATTTCCTGTTCCTCTTTCTTAAGAGTAAAGAATTTTTTTCAGAAGTCCCCCAGCAGACATATCATCATGTTTAATTGGTCAGGGTTAGATCATATGCCAAATGCTAAACCAATTACTTGCAGGGGGAATATTATTACCATGATTAGCTTAGAGTAACATTTTAGAGTGGGATGAATTTTGGGAGATCAGTGGCCATGACCATCTATAGGTACAGAATGCTTCACTAGGACAACAGTCTCCTTCTTTTGCTTAGCTTGGTTCTGATCTCTTCTCTGTGCTGCTTCCATCCTCAGTCTGCAGATGGTGGTAAAGTGAATAGAGCAGCTTGATCTCATATCCTCTTAAGTTCACTCATGTTCAATGGAAAAGATCATCTACCTCAGAAGTTCATGCAAAATATTATTGTGCCTCATTGGCTCTGACTAGGTTGGGTGCCTACTCCTAAAATAATTACTCGAATGGTATTTTAGTTCTCAGAAAGGTCAGACTTAGATTGTTCCCAAGAGGAAAACGGGGACACTATTACCAGAAAAAGTGTGATTGAATGCTAGGCAGCAATACCAAGTGATGTTACAATTCAACACATTGTGCTGCTCACCATCTGTATGAACCCTTCTTGCCATATATACGTGTTCTAAGATATCTCCTCAAAAGTGTTCTTTCATCAATTGCTGGTGGAATGTGAATTGTTACCATCTATTTGGAAAATAGCCTTGCAAGAATAATTGCTATTTTAACTTTTAAGGCAATAGATTAGTTTGATTATTTTTGAAATTTAAATAAATTGGAAAGAAAAATATGTGCCTTTTTATTGTCTTCTTTTTTTTCAACATATTTGTGAAATACGTTCATGTCGTTGTGTGTAGTTGTCATTTGCTCAGTCTCACTCCTGTGTAATATTCCATCATATGAATATACCACAACATATCCAGTCTACTGTTGATAGGAATTTGGGTGATTTCCAGTTTGCAACTATTACAAATAGTTTAACACATATATTTTATAATAAAGTATAGGGTTTTGGATTTTAGTGATAGGAAACTAAGTAATTTAAAATACCTTTCTCATTAAAGAAATAATAAAGGCTTAACAAAATAGTAAAAAATAAATCTCAAGACATCTGAAAACCAAGACAATAGGAAATAATTACCTAGCCAAGATACAGGGGAGAACAGGCCGAATGGACAAATAGTGAATTTGGTGGATGTTTTTCCCTTGGGGAAGTTTAATCATTCTAGAAGGAACTACTGAATGGCTTAGAAGCTCAGAAGAACTTATGACTTCTTATTGAAGCTAAAGACATGGAAATTGGAGTATGGAGCCCTGGTAAATGCCCTTCACTTTTCGTTGGGACTCCAAGGGTGATATCCCAGAAATAAGGGTTAATCAGAACTATATAAACCCTCACAAGAACTAAAGCATATCTGCAAATTTCTTTCTATAAAAAATTGTATGAACTTTCATTTCCATCAGCACTGGATATACAACTCTTTTGTCATGTTCAGTGATATTAATATTTTAATGTTCTTTCATACTTTGTAGAATCAAAATTTTTATTAATCTTATTTTCCCTTTTAGGAATTATTTTATTGTTTTAAGCTTAAGTCTGTTAACATCCAACCTATTTCCTGATTCAGACACCATAAGTAATTATTAAACATTGTATTGTTTACTGGGTTTGTTGTTTGTTCATTTGAATTTTCTTCTGTTTTACTTTCCTTCATTTTACATTATAATAAATCAAATATTGATATAGGAATAAATTTAGTGTAAATTTTTCCCCAAATATTCAAAGAATCATTCCAGCATTATTTAAAGAATACCCAATCTTTCTCCACTGAACTATAAAGCCATCATTTTACCTAATCACTTCTTATAAAGTTATTTTTTCCAAAGCTCTCCTTTCTGATAAATAGGTCACATTACCAGTCATTGTGGAAACATTATTCCAAACATTCTGTAATAGGAGAAAAGATATTGTGGTCACTGTAAAATTCCGTTTTATGGACTAACAGCCAGATATGTAATAGGTGCTCACTAAATATTTGTCAAATGAATAAAAGTAATAATGGTTTAAAAAATATCTAATGTCCTGAGAAAATGCTTATTGTATATGGAAAAGAGTAGGGCATGAAACTGCATATGCCAAATGATCCCAGTTTTGGAAGAACCTAGAAAATGGCAAAAGAAATGAGTATTAATCTTTTACTGCGAGGCCTGTGGAATGGGAGCTGGGATTGAAGTTGATTATTTTCTTCGTATCAATTTTCTGAAATTTACACAGTCTTAACATTGTGCAAGCAATTTATTTGCAATAGAGTAAAAGAAAGAAAGAAAAAAAGGGGGAAATTGTTAAAAAGCAATATCCAGGAATGACCAATAAAAAAATTATATAGAGATTGGGTCAAGATGGCAGACTGGGGATCGGAACATTTCTCTCTTTCTACACCAAATCATTGTAAATGACAGGAAAGGCAGATTTATGTATAAAGAATAACTACGTAAAGGCACTGGAAAAAGGAAAAGACTAATTCCTGGAAGACAGAAAGCAGATGGGGCAGGGGCACTGAGAGGGTGGAGGTGGAGATGAGTAAAGGAGCCATAGGGCCCTGAAATGCAAGGGAGAAAAGAGGGGGCTATGGGTGGGGGGATTGTGGGTCCAGCTGCTTCTGATTTTGGAAAGGGGCGGGGCAAGGGAACAAGCAGTACCTCCCAGACCAAAGGCAGTGGTGGGCTTGAGAGTTGATAAGGGGCACGCAGTATTTGGCAGGAAGGGGAGGCCTCTCTCCTGGCAGGAAGCTGCGCTACGGAAAGAGGGAGGAGACTGCGGCGGCAGCAGCGGCTGGTGGGAGCCCGATGTGGCAGAGGGGCCACCGCCACCGACAGGGAGGTGGAGGGCCCGCGAGCCCAGCGCAGGAGACACCGCTGCTGCCGTCCTCTCCGCCTGCCCCGCCGCCCTCCTAGACACGCTCCTCGCCTACGGATCCTCCCCTCCCAGCTCTTGCAAGCACCCGGCTCGCCGCCTGCTGATCCTCTTTGGCCACTGGCTCACCGCAGAGGCAGCAACAAGGTGTCCGATTTGGGCACGTGAGGCCCGCGATCTGGGGCGGTGGACGCCAGGCAGGGCAAGGCCATTGGTGCGCGCCAGGATGGAGAAGGGGGATGGGATGGATTCCTGCAGGAGATAAGGGGTGGAGGCGGGCGCTGGGTGAGGCTGGGGTGGAGGAGAGCGATGGGCAATAGTAAAAGGGGATGGCGTTAGGAGCCGGGCAAGAAATTGAAGGTGAGCGCGGCGAAGCGAGGACGCTGGTGCCAGGAAAGCCATTGGGGGTAGACGGGGGCATGTGGGCAGCAGGCTGGGGCCTTCAGGGCAAGAGGACAGTGAGTGCGTGCGGGTCAAGGCAGTGGCGGGATAAGCGCTTTGCAAGGGATTGAGAGTGGGCACCAGTGGCGGGTGGTGGAGGCAGTGGGCTCTGAACGAGGAGGAAGCCCTCCCTCTCCTGCAGAGTTCCTAACCCCAGCCAGCAGCACCGCCGCTGCCGCCCTTCCCTGCAGCCTAAAGGAACCTGGGAGAGAGAGCACTTGCAGGCATGCGGCCAGGATTTCCAGCATCGCTGGAGGCTCACGGGGAAAATTTAGGCGCCTGGGCAGGGTACATAGAGACGTTGCTGTCGGGAGAACTTCACCTTATGGCGTATTGACTGTTTCTCTCTTATCTTCTCTCCTCCTGCAGGCATGAAGACCCCCAACGCACAGGAGGCCGAAGGGCAACAACCCAGGGCAGCTGCGGGACGGACCACTGGGTCCGCAAACATGACGAAGAAAAAAGCCTCCCAAAAGAAGCAGAGGGGCAGACCTTCGTCCCAGCCCCGCAGGAACATCGTGGGCTGCAGAATTTCACACGGATGGAAGGAAGGCGATGAGCCCATCACCCAGTGGAAAGGAACCGTTCTGGATCAGGTGCCTATAAATCCCTCTCTTTATCTGGTGAAATATGATGGAATTGACTGTGTCTATGGACTGGAACTTCACAGAGATGAAAGAGTTTTGTCTCTTAAAATTCTTTCCGACAGGGTGGCATCATCTCAGGTCAGTGATGCAAACCTTGCAAATACCATAATTGGTAAAGCTGTGGAACATATGTTTGAGGGTGAACATGGTTCTAAGGATGAATGGAGGGGGATGGTCTTAGCCCAAGCACCTATCATGAAAGCCTGGTTTTATATTACCTATGAGAAAGATCCTGTCTTGTACATGTACCAGCTTCTAGACGATTATAAAGAAGGAGACCTCCGTATCATGCCAGAGTCCAGTGAGTCTCCTCCAGCAGAGAGGGAGCCAGGAGGAGTTGTAGATGGCCTGATAGGTAAACATGTGGAGTATACCAAAGAAGATGGCTCCAAACGGATCGGCATGGTCATTCACCAAGTGGAAGCCAAACCCTCCGTGTATTTCATCAAGTTTGATGATGATTTCCATATCTATGTCTATGATTTGGTGAAAAAGTCCTAACTGTTTGGGTAAACCTTGCCACATTTGTGGAAACAAATGTATACTTTGTAGACATGCAAAATAATGTTGCTTTTCAGTGTACTGAAAGCTTAAGGGTCCCTGTTAATTCAGCATCTTTGCCAGCCTAACTGTTGTTTTGTTCTGAAAAATACAAGTGTATGTGGACATGACATGCTGTGTGTCAGGACTTTGTCATGTTGAAAAGTTTGGGTGCGTTTGGTGGATGGGGCATGAAGAGAAGGAACAGCTGTAAATTCAGGCTGTGAATAATTTCAGTGAGTATCATAATCAGTCATCTAAAAATGGAAGAGGACTTAGCTGCTGTGGTCTAGGGAGGGGGGAGGAGAAGGAACTAGAGATGGACTGTAGGGGAAGGGAGAAGGGGAGATGACTGCTTAGGAAGAGGTGGGGAGGGGCCCTCCCTACCCCCATCCCTGGGGGGGAGGGATGACTTAAGAGAGGGAGGCACCCACCTGGGAGGGGTTGAAGAATAACAGAGGGAGAGTGAGATCTTGGGGCTTAGAGGAAGACAGACAGAATAAATTGAGTAGAGATGGACACAAGGAAGCTTAGAAGAGGTCCAGAGCAAGGGGGAGAAAGACAAAGTTGGCAGGGATCTGGGGAGAAGCTAAAGGATACTCACAGGGAGGGTCTATGCATGAGTGAGGGGCCAGAAGGGGAGGGACACTGAGGAAGGAAGAATTCTAAGAAGAAAGGCTGACAAAGGAAGTGAGAATACAGAAAAAGAGGTATAGGGACTGGGGCCCATGAGAGATAGGAAGGCCCCAGGAAAAAGTTGAACTTCTGGCAGTATCCATGATGCCCTCCCTGGCTCTGTGCGGAAAGGATGTGGCAACTTTCAAGAAGCCAGATGGACTGGTGGTTCCCTAGAAGGGCGGTGTGACAGGAATGACTCCATAGTTAAGCAGAAGCCAAGTTTATACCTGAAAGGCTTTTCTTATTTCGGGGAGTTGCGCCACACCTGCCAAGCCGAACCCCAACCCTCAGCCTAAACACATTAACATGGCACCCCATAAGCACAGGGCTGTGGGTCGCCTTCTCACATTTCCCAGAAGACCCAGTGCAGTAAATCTTGGACCTGAAGGCCTTGGTTCGTTTCCCCTACACTGGATGAACAATTCTTGGGGGGAATGGGTCAGTGGGGCACTCAGGACTTGAAGAGATGTGCCACCTTGCATTTGGAAAGTATTTTATCCAGAAAAATGGAAGCTTGCTGACCCCAGGTACAGCAGTCCCCTCGCAGTTCTTCCTCCTGCTGGACTGTACCTTGTTCTTCCCTACAGAAGAGGGGCATCAGAGGATGTTTCTCTCCAGGGCATGGGGAGCACTTGACAGTGCATGCCTCTCTCAGCAGCTGCCTGAAACCACAGGTGGCTCCACCCAGCGCTCCACCAAATGGAGGTCTGCTGCCTCCAGAAGCCCCATCTTGGCTATACCCTGACAAAGCTGGTGGCTACTGACCACCCTTCACAGGTACCTCCTGGCCAGTCTTGCCCACCCCAAGCACACAGGGAGCTGTGATGGAAGTTTGTGCACCTCTGTTTCCAGGTGAGATAGATGGCATGGGACAGTCGGGCTGGGAGTTGTGACTCTTTATAACTAACTCCTTCGGCCGTATAGTGCCACGCAGAGGGGTGGTGGTTGGTGGGGAGAGGGTGCGATAACCCCCATAAATTCCCTCAGAGATAGGGCGTCCAGACATAAGTCTGCGTCCTTCTCTTCCTATCCCCGTTGCCTTTCCCCCGTCCTGCTGTGGAAGTTCCCTTCAAAACCCTCTCTCTGGTTTCCCCACCCTACACTTCACTAAAATATACCCTTGCCCTCAAAGAAAGAGTCCTAGTGACTTCCCACTGCCCAGGCTTCCCTAACTCCATGCATAGCAGGGGGAGGGGGAGGCAGGGAGCTTTCAGGAGTTGGAAGAAGGTGGTAATTCCAGTTCATTCTCTCTACCCAACATGACCTCAAGCTGTTTGCCTCAAGAATTACACAAGGCAAGCCCACCTCACCATAGCAAGGATTAGTTTACTTTCATACATCACACAATTTAATCTAACAGGTACCTGCAGGCCACCCATGAGCCAGTTTCAGCCAGCGGTCATGTTTTGTTTGATCTTTGTGCTTTTATCGTTTTCTGTTTTTAAAGTAGCTACTTAGACATTTGGGAGATTTCACATTACGAAAATCCACATTTCTGGCTCACCTGGAAAAACCCCGAAAAACAAAAACAATAAACTGAGGATTAGGACCCACATTCCGACAAGGACACTGGCAGCTGGGTCTGAGGTAGGGCTGCCCCCATTTTAGACTCTGAATGCTTTCTCAAGTTGGCCACACCCCCAGCTGGCCTGCTTCACTCTAATAAAATGCCAAGTTGTGCCCTGGAGGCATTTGCTTTTGTAGCTTTGGGGCTAGACCCAGGGAAACTGCCTAGCCCCCCTCTTGGCTTACTTTGACCCCATTTGCTTTTTAATGTATTTGCTTTATCTTCATCCCCCCAACCTGCCCCCATTCCCCCACCCCCTACTCCCTGCCCATGCTTTCTTCAGGTAGGCTCTGTGCCAGGTAGTCTTTCTTCTAGGCACAGGTACTTATGATATGATAATTAACAAAAGAAGCAAATAATCTTACCCTTATGGAGCTTTCATTTTAGTGTGGGAGACAGACAATAGCCCAGATAAAATGAGTGTAATATAAAGTATTTTCAAAATGACAAGTGTTAAGAAGGAACAAGTAAAGCAAGGAATGGGAAATTGAAATTCCCAGAGAGCAGGCCGATACTGGATAGATAGGGAGGCCAGGGCCTTCTCACTGAGAACATGGCTTTTGAGTAAAGAGCTGAAGGCAATGAGAGAACTAACCCTGTGGCTGTCTAGGGAAAGAGCATTCCAGATAGAGGGACAGCAAGTGCTGAGGCCCCAAGGCAGGAGTGGAGCTGGCATGTTGGAGAAACACTGAGGATACCAGCATGGCTGGAGCTGAGTGAGCAAGGTAGAGAATATCAGGAAGTGAGTTCAGAGAGGTGATGGGGATCCAGGAGAGGCAGGTAGGTCAGAGCCTTGGAGGTCAGAGAATGGAATTTGGCTTTTACCCAGAGTGTGATGGGGAGCCATTCGAGTATTTTCAGCAGAGGTGTGACGGGATTGGTCTCATATTTTAACAGGATCACACTGCCAACTCTGGAGAGTAGTCTGTATGGAGGTCAAGGATGGAAAAAGGGAAGTTACATACACCAATGAAAGAGAGGAGAGACCTAGAAACTGATTTGCATAGAAGCAACTGGAAACATGATGGAAGTGACACTTCAGATGAATAACGGAAATCATTTTATTCAATAAATTCTGCTGGATTAATGTTTTCCTTATGCCAAAATATAAAACTAAATCATTTCATCACAGCTTATAGACAAAATACATTCCAAATGTAAAATTATTAATACTTAAATTTGGAAAGTAACATTTAGATAATTTTTAGAATAAATGAAAAAAATGTTTAAATTTTTTCCTATCGGGGCTGGCCCCGTGGCCGAGTGGTTAAGTTCGCGCGCTCGGCTGCAGGCGGCCCAGTGTTTCGTCGGTTCGAATCCTGGGCGCGGACATGGCACTGCTCGTCAGACCACGCTGAGGCAGCGTCCCACATGCCACAACTAGAGGAACCCACAACTAAGAATACACAACTATGTACCGGGGGGCTTTGGGGAGAAAAAGGAAAAAATAAAATCTTTAAAAAAAATAAAATAAAATAAATTTTTTCCTATGGAAATTGGTTTCAAGGTACAAAATGCACAAGCATTGACAGAAAATTTGATAAATTTGGTTATATGAATCCCTCTCATTTCAAAAATCATACTATTCAAAGTGGAGTACAATAAGGTTAGCCTGTGAATCTCGACAGTTAAAATGAATGAAATAAAAATGTATTCATTTAGTATAAGCAAACAACTCAAAGAAAACTTGGCAAAAATTATGCACAGAAATTTTACAAATTCGGAGATCACATGATCAATAAACATGCCTTATCTTAATCTGCTCCCATTACCTTAGCCTATTCATTCCATAACACATGCTATATTCTGCTTTTTTTTTTTCGGGGGGGGAGATTAGCCCTGTGCTATCTGCTGCCAATCCTCCTCTTATTGCTGAGGAAGACTGGCCCTGAGCTAACATCCATGCCCATCTTCCTCTACTTTATATGTGGGACGCCTACCACAACATGGCTTGCCAAGTGGTGCCATGTCCGCACTCACGATCCGAACTGGGGAACCCCAGGCCACCAAAGCGGACCGTGTGCACTTAACTGCTGCGCCAGAGGCCAATCGCCATGTGCTATATTCTAACATACTCTCTAATTCAGTTATTAAGTTTATTGTTTCTTCCCTTGCCAGAATATAACCTCCATAAGTGTGTGATTTTCCTTCCTTTTTTTCCCACTGATGTATCCCAGATACTTATAGTAGTATCTGACACATAGTAGATGCTCAGTAAATATTTCTTGACTTTATGTGTCTCACCAGTAATCAGAGAAATGGAAATTAAAATGGGATACAATTTCATATGCATCAGATCAGCAACATATATGAAGTTCAAAAATATGTGTTGTTAATCAGATAAACAAGTGGGAGATCCTATACACTGTTGATGGGAGTTCAGTTGGGAAATAAATTAGCCATTATCTGGTGAGTTTGAAGATGGCATATTTCCAGCAATTTACTCTTTTGCATTGTTGGAAGACAATTCTGTATGGATCTCTCATGTTTCTGTACATTTTGCAAGCTAGACACTGAATAAGTTTTGTTTGCCACTTTCCATTGAAGGATGTTTAAATAACAACTTTGTAACATGGGATAGTGATTCCCTCTGTAGCAGTGTGCAGGAATACTTATAGCAATATACTAAATATAATGTCTCCTCCCAGAGCAAAAGGAAAGCATGTTAACTACCCATTATAAAAGATTAGGTTAATTAAACGAATTTCCTTTCATCTAATGCAATCTACTGTGTACATATGTGTCAGGTGCCCATTTCACATCACCTTGTGGTAAGTGAGGCTCAGGGATTTAGGGTGAAATAGCTGATGCTTTGACTATTGCTGTTGCTAATAATAATACACTGTTAGTGAGGAGGAATTGAGGAAGTAGATGCTGGGTGAGTACCAGGAAGTAAATTTAAAGACAGAGGCTAGAACCATACTTTGTTTGTTGCTAATTCAGCTCCTAATGAGGCAACTTGCCCCTCAATCTGTTCATTAACCTCAGGCCCATTCTGTTGTAACAAATAGTACTAAGATTGATCCTGGGTGAACAGAAGTTTTTGCCTCCTTGCAGATAACAGTAGCAGAGACACACCGTGACACTGAGAGTTAAATGAAGGAAATCACGAGTACCATGGGCATAAACTGGAGAATCCTTAAAACTTTTGTTAGTTAGCTTGTGAGATTAGAAGGCTGGGCAAATAATGCTTATAAATAAAGAATGTAAACAGCTGGACTGTCTTATGACTCAGCCCATCCTTCATATGATCATACAAACCTTAGATACGTTCAGAGATAGCAAATAACTCAAGTTATTTTTTGTTTGTTTGGTTTTTGCAGTGGTTACTGTCTGCTTAAAGGAGTTTTGACCCTCTTGGGGAGATTCTCTAAAACAAACTCCTGTGTACACCATAAATCAGTCATTGAATACTATTCGGGCTCTTACTGCCCAAGATTTTACTAATTAAGTTAACCATTAAAAATGAGAAATGGAACAAAAGAAATGTAGATAAATTCTTGTTGATCAATCCCACAACCATAGCCCTTATGTTGAAAACATGTGAGAAAATAAGAGATTTGATCTTCCTAATAAGGCAGCAAACACGCTGGGATATGGTGAATTTCGCAAGTAAGTTTACTGCTGTGTGAGCCAAGTCAGCCAGAGAGTGTAAAACCCGTAAATTTACTGAAAAATAATGTGACTATGGCTGCTGAGTCAAGAAGTTGTCTAAGGCTAAAATCCACGATGTTAGCAATGAGGATTTTGCCACTTGATATAAAGCATGGAGTCAGCCAAAAACATGGAAAGTTTGATTGCATGAGGCACAAGCAGCCACTGTGCCACACAGAATTGAAAGTAAATGCAAAGCCTTTCTAATGGTAGAGAGCCGCTCTTTCCCTCCATGCCCCCTGAACCCTCCCTCTCCTTTAACTCAACCATACCTGCTATAAGGAGACAAGCGATTAGAGATGAGGCTGAGGCCTCTCTGTTCCCAATGGAGATCAAACGCCATATGCATTCATCTGAGTACGTTGGGGAATTTTGGGGAGGGGAGAGAATCAAACTTTTATGGCTTTGTTAGATATGGATATGCAAATCACTATTCAACTGGACCCATGAAATAAAACAGCATCCAGAATCAAATACTGGGTTTTAGCCAGGTTAAGAGTAGGGAAAACTTGAATATGACCCTGTGAGTGAAACCTTTGGGGCCAATTCTGTGCAATATTGGTGTTACCTCCACATCTGAATATATAGGAGGTATGGATGTTTGTATTTCCCTGTCCCATAAATGCTAGATGAAAGTCATCTGCATGTAGAGAAGTGTTAGTGGGAAATATAAATCGCCCTCCCACCAGTCTCTCTGTCTCATCCTGGGTGGTTTAACACAAAGAGCATAGAATCTCAGGAGGAAAAATGGAAATCACAGCTCTGATTAAATACTTAAAGGAAGCAGTCCAAGTAAGAGATGCAAGATCTCTACAGAACTGCCATGTATGCCCAGTCTAAATGTCTAAGAGGAGGTGAGGGCTTATAATGGACTCTTGTCAAATAAATTCAATTGTTTCTCCTATAGTCTAAGCTGTTGTGGACAATGTGACTCTAACAGAATTCATTACACACACTAATGGCACATAATACTCTGTTTTGAATGCTGACAGCATCTTCTTTCCCATATTACTGGTACCTGAGGATCAAGATCTGTTCGCATTTATGTGACAAGGCCTCTGATATGTTATATAGTACTTCTTCCGGGTTACCTAAACTCCATTGCCATTTGTGAAAATTGAATAGGTCACAATTTAGTGCAAGTGCTTATACACTCTGATTTCCAAAACTTTCAGTATATGCATGTTGTCCTGATGGTCTTTAGTCTGAACTTCAAAGTGTTGGTTATGATATTATCGCACATCTCCTAAGAAGAGTGGCTGAAAACCTCCAACAAAATTTAGGAGCCTGCTTGCTAAGTAGTGTTTCCTGTGACTCTACAGGCAGATTCACAATACTGAATCCTCAGGCATTCAAAGAAAATTTGTCATCTCTTCAGCCCCCCACCACTGAAAAGGAAACCTGACACCAAACTGGATCTTTTGGATATTGGAAGCAGTGTGTGATTTCTTGGGAATTTTGCTTGGTCCTTTATATCAACTAACCCACACATTAGCATCTTTTGAGTGGGGCCCAAACATTCTGCTATGGAAACTGTCCAGCAAGCTGTGTCATGCTGTCTTTAGGGCTCTACATTCATAATGACCACTTAGAGCTTTAAGTCTCTGCAACCGATGATTTTCCAATTGGAGTCTCTGGCAAAAGGAAACAGTCTCTGCCTGGAGATGTGCCTTGGAGTTTTGGACTCAGCTTCTCCTTGACATGAGTGTTAGATACATCTCTTTTGAAAAGCAGCTGTTAGTTTGCTACTGGGCTTTTTTCAAAACCAAACACCTAAACCATGGAGGCCTTGCATCTTTCTACCCTGATGTTCCCTTATATATGGTGGGCGATTCCAATGTAACACCTATAATGCTGAGAAAAGATCAACAGGTCTCGCTTGCCAAAGGTAAATAGTACACTTAAAAGCTTATCTGGCCTCACCCCAGTGGAATATAAACTGTATATGAAAGTGTGTTATATGAAAGGGTGTTATACCTTTCAGGGAAACTCTATTAATCAGTCTGCCAGCTGAAGTAAAGCTGCTGGCTAAATGAGGCCTTGACTCATTTAGAGGTTCAACTAAATGCCTGGGCCTGGTTCACTGATGGTTTAAATAAGCTGAAACCTGATGATGTCCACTGCACTGCTGCATATGTTCAATCTAACTGCCAGCTAAGCAGAATTGAAAGCAGATGGTGGTTGCTCTCCTCAGTGGCCAGAACTCAAGACTATGTTCATAGGTCTGGGTAATATTCCCCTAAATGAAGTTTGTCATATTTTTAGTGACTCATGGCATATTTACAATAGCCTAGATGTTTGGTCTACCACATGAAAAGCTACAGAATTGCAAACTTAAGACATCCCTCTATGAGGCTTCAAACTATGGAAACTGAGGGCTGACATCACCAAGATGGCTACATAGATTGTTCCCAACTTCACTCCCCCTCACAAAATAAAACAACCAACTACTCATGGACAAGACTCCACTGTGAAAATTCTAGAAAATGGGAGTAAGACTGAAGCACTCCCCTATAGTTTAGAGACCACAACAGTCCACATTAGAAGGTTAAGAGGAGTGGCTACATGCTGACTGCGTTACCCCTCCCCCAGGATGATGCAGCACCGCAGTGAGAGGTCTCTCCTAAGCCTAGAGTTCTTCCAGTGGGAAAAGAGAGCCCAGGATAGACATTAGCTTCTCCAGCATTGTGGATTGCTTTTTGGGGGTCCCCCACTCTGGTCTTGTCTCACAGGTATCATGGAGGAACGTGAGGGGCTTGACCACTAGAAATCTAGTTGTGATAGAGAAGGTGGAGGTGCTTGCAACAACCAGCACATGGATCTTGGCAGACCGAGTTCCCACCTGCAGCACCCATGTAGTAGTCCCAATCGGCAGCTTTTCTCACCTGCAGAAAAAAGATAGTGGTTCATTCTGACCAGCGAACTCAGCAGGGTGCAGGTGTGCCTGATTCGGGTCCTCCAACAAAGAGTCTTGCTGGACCTGCAGCCTTGTCTGCCTGCCCTCTGCCCGGGCAGGGGAGATAGTCACAGCTCAGTTCACACCTGAGTGTAGCTCTTGGCCATTCCCTGACCAGAAAGCATGACTAGGAATACCTGGGAAGTTTCTTGGAGCTGTCTTTTCTGCTCTGCCTGGCAGAGGAGCTGATTCATAGCCTTGCATACTGCTGAGTGTAGCTCCCAGCACCACCTTACCAGAAAGCCTGGTCAGAACACCTGGAGAGCTGGGTGGCCTAGCAATGCTACAGCAGAGAGCCCAGTAGGCAGAGCTGATGGACCACAGGGCAAAACTAATGGCCCAGTTTGGCCAGGGAACTTGGGGCATGGGTCACCTTGAGTCAAGTTCACAAAGAACCTTGATAGCTTTGGAGCTGGGTCTCCCACTCTGCCCAGGCAGGGAAACTAATTCATAGCCCCACCCATTTCTGAATACAGCCTTCAATCTGCCTAACAAGGAAACCTAATCAGAGCACATGGAAAGCTGCCTAGCCCATCTAACACACCTGTTTATAGTGGCACTTTAACAGAGAGCACAGCCTGTGGCTTTCCATATCTGCAAGGAAAACTGGTGGCCATGTCTGGCCAGGGAAATTAGTGCACAGTCTTGCCTAATTTGGGTCCCCAAACAATGAGCCATGCAGGACTTGGGGCCCATTCAGCTGCCCCACAGTGCAGGGGATCTGATTTATAGCTCTGCCTACTGCTAAGTATACTAACCAGTCCTGACCATCTAGGAAGCCAGACCAGAGAACCCAGGCAACTGCAGAGCCCATCCTACAGCTTGCTTAGACAGGGAACCAAGCCAGCAGTCCTATACAACTGTTCTTAACAAGCATCACCCCTCCTTGACCTCAGAGGCAGGGTAGTGGCCTTGCCCAAAAATAGACCCTGATAGCAAGCCCCAGGACACTACCAGCAGATATGTACAGAAACCCAAACTGAACTGACTGGAGAAGAACTGTCTCTGCCAAAGAGAACCTGTAAAGTCTGAAAGAGCATTGATTACTCAAATGCACAGATACCAACATAAGAAATCAAAGATCACAAACAAACAGAAAAACATGACACCACCAAAGGAAACTAATAAAACTATAATAACTGACCTAAATAAATGGAGATTTATAAACTGTCAGGAAAAAATCAGAAGAAACCTCTTAAAGAAGTTTAGTGAACTACAAGAATACACAAGAAGAAAAATAAACAAAATTAGGAAAACAATATATGAACAAAACAAGAAGTTCAAGAAAGAAATAGATGCCATTAAAAAAAAATCCTAAAGCTAAAAAATGACAAAACTGAAGAATCCAATAGAGAGCTTCAAAGGTAGATTTGAACATGAAGAAAAAGAATCAGTGACCTAGAAGACAGGACATTTGAAATTATTCAGTCAGAGGACCAAAAAGAAAAAAGAAGGAAAAAAAGTGAAGAAAGCCTACAAGACTTACAAGACACCATTAGAAGAAAAATGTCCACATTATGGGAATTCTAGAAGGAGAAATGAAAGAAAAAGGGACAGAAAATATATTTAAAGTAATAACGGCTGAAAACTGTGCAAACCTGGGAATAGAAATGGACATCCATATCCATGGGGCCCAAAGGACTCCATATAGGTTGAGCCTGAATAGGGGTACACTGAGAGACATTATAATTAAATTGTCAAAAGTGAAAAACAAAGCATTTTGATAGAAGCAAAGGAAAAGTTACACACAAGGGAACTCCTATAAGATTATGGGAGAATTTCTCAACAGAAACTTTTCAGACAAGGAGAGAATGAGATGATATATTCAAAATACTGAAAGAAAAAATCTGTCAACCAAGAATTCTATACACGGTAAAGCTTTCCTTCAGAAATGAAAGAGAGATAAAAGACTTTACTGAACAAACAAAAGCTGAAGAAGTTCATCACCACTAGACCTGCTTTACTCTAAAAGCTAAAGGGAATTCTGTGAGTTAAAATAAAAAGATGCTTATTAACATCATAAAAACATAAGGAGACAGCAAAAAGATAACTGGTAATGGTAAATACATAGTCAAAGTTAAGATTCTGTAGTATCTTAATGGTGGTGCATAATTCACTTAGAGCTCTAGTTTGAAAGCTAGAAAACAAACAGTAAAAATAACCATGACTACAATAATCTATTGTTGGATACACAATGTAAAATATACGTAAACTGTAATATCAATAACCTAAAATGTGAGGAGGAAGAGAAGTAAAAATGTAAAGTTTAGGAATGCTATCAAAGTTAAGTTACCAGTTTAAAATAGGGCGCTATAATTTTAATATATTTTATGTAAACTTTGTGGTAGCCACAAAGAAAAACTCTGTAGTAATTACACAAAAGAAAATGATAAAGAAGTCAAAGCACACTGATACCAAAAGTCTTCAGATCACAAAAGAAGACAGCAAGACAAGAAGCAAGGAACAATGGATCTACAAAATAGCCAGAAAACAATGAACAAAATGGCAATATCTATAGTTCTTAGCTATCAATAATCACTTTAAATGTAAATGGATTAAAATTCCCAATCAGAAGAGATAGAGTGGCTGCAAAGATTAGAAAAAAGATCCAATTATAGGCTGCCTACAAGAGACTCACTTTAGCCTTAAAGACACACGTATACTAAGAGAGAAGGGATGGAAAAGATAGTTCAAGCAAATGGTAATCAAGAAAAAGTAGGAGTAGCTATACTTATACAAAATAGACTTTTAACTAAAAATGGTAAATAAGATGGAAGAGGTCATTATATAATGATTGTTAGTTCACAACCTTGGATGTTCCCTGGGTAAAATTCTGAACTGGCCTCCATACATGGAGGGCAAGGAGAGACCAAAGAATGAGGTAAACCACTCCCGATTTTTAGGTGGCAAGTTTAATGAGCAAGGGAACTTACACAGAAGAGTCTCTTGGGTAGCCATAAGAAAAGTAGATCTCGGCATGCACCCACCAAAATCTTAAAACTTTATATAGTGATCTGAATGGGATTCAGTCATGTATACAGTCAAGATGGTCTCAGAAACATGTTATTCTCTGAAGGCTGTGTCCTTGAAATAGCTCCCATGTGGGAACACTGGGTGAAATGTACATTTCAAGGACAGGCGAGGGAGTAGGGAGGCTCTGATTGCCCAGGTCCAGCTTGTGAGTCAACTGGAGGTCACATCATCCCAAAGACCTCCTTCAACACTCCACCCCTTGCGATCAGCTCTTATAAACTTACATGCTCCCCTCTTCTACAACATGCCCTGAGTGGTCAGGAAGGGGTTTCATTAGCACTCTGGGGCTCATTTTGCAGCTATCTGGCTGCATTGGAGGCAGATGCCATGGCAACAATATAGGCACATGCAGGAGTAAGCACAGATTAAGATGATGATACCCAAAATAAGTAACAATTTTTTCCACCAAGAGCCCCATGATCTGAACCACTGATTTATTAAGTCCCCTAGGCTAGGGATCAGATCACTCAGGATGTTTACTTGTGTCCTCATGTGATTTTAATAAAAATGATACATTAGCAGACTCACTAGATACAAACACACAACATTCTGTTTGGATAATGGCACAGCTGCCTCCTTGCAAGGCAGTAACAATGTCTAAGGCCATCTTATTTTGGAGGACATTTTTTCTCATTAGAGATATTTCAGTATTCAGAAAGGGATGGGCTTTGTCAGCTGTCATTTAAGGCTTTCTGGGTGAATTTAGTAAAGGCTGCTATGTGTGCTATAATATCCTTCAGGCCAATATAGGGAACAAAGATGGTGACCAAATGATCACACCAGTGGAAAACAAAATGTGCCTTTCTGGCCTTGAGAAGAGGGAGGCTGGCAACTTTTGTTATGGTTGGGCAGGTTCTCCCTTGTGCCCAGGGAAAACCCAGAGTGCAGTGGCCCAACCACCCAAGTGGGAGCCAAGACCAAGGATTTGTGCCACACAACCACTGGGTCCCCTTTGGAGTTACCCAATACCTGGTGATGGGACCAGTCAGTGCTAAATCAGTTACTATCCTTCAATGTGACAGAAGGGCTACACAGTTCCTGTAATATCCATTCCATATCCCTGGTACACTTGGGGTGGTTCCAATCCCCTCCCTGGAATGGTTATACTCAACATGACAATCCTGATGAGCTAAGAGAGGGACAGCTGCCCATATATCCAACAATTGGATTAATTCCTTTGCTGGGTATATGAGTGTGTCCACTGTAGAAAGTTATTTCCATCAGGTGTTCATCCAATTACCAGACACCGCGGGAGCAGCAGAAGTATAAGGTCAAAAAGATATTTAGTTGGAAATTGTATGGGAAGGTCTTCCCCCTCTATAAGAATTACACCTGTGGCCTGATCCTTAGATGTTAATGTGGCCACAGCTTTAGGAACTTGATCTGGTTGTGTATAACACACATGTTGGCCAGGGGAGGCAGCACTGTCAGGCATGAGGAGATGGACTGGGCACAGGATGTGCCAGACTAGGACTCCACCTTCTCTCCTCTTTCAATGGTGTGTGTTCCATTGTAGGCATAGTGTGTTTCATCAGGTCCAGCTTGCAGCAGAACAGGATCCCAGTGGAGACTGAGTAGGTCTCCCTCACACAGGGGTGCAAAGTAACTTACCCATCCCAGTGGGACATCCCATTGCAAATTCCAGTAGATAACACCTTTCTCAGGTATGATGGGTCTTGGTGTTCTCAGTAGTGTAGCACGTAGATCCGTGGTGAGGAGTCCGGGCAATCAAAGGCTGTCCATGTGACTTCCATACCTTCTCAGTATTGGGTGTCTCACTACGGGTACCCAGTCTGGCATATGGGGCAATAGGCCCTACTGGTTAGTCATTCAAATGTATTAAAGCCTGGGATAGTACTTTAGTCTACCTAGCCACGGTGGTTTTACTTGTTAGTAATTTGATCTGCTGCTTTAATATTCCATTTTTCCTTTTTATCAACCCTGCAGCTTGCAAGTTATAGGGGAAATAAAACCTCCATTCAATGTCATGTTCTTTGCCCAGTCCTGCACATCTTGACCTTTGAAATCTAACCCTTGATGGCTCTCTGTTCTATAAGGTTATATGTACATGGCACTAAGCTATTCTAATCCCCTAATAGTGGCAGCCTGGTTTGTGCAGCAACAGGGGAAAGCCTGGGTTAGGTCAGACGTGGTGTCCACACAAACCAAAGCATACTTAGAACCCCCACTCAGAGAAAGGGGGCCAATAAAATCACTTTGCCAATCCCTCACCAGTTGAGAACTTAAGTGGATAGCCCCAGACTCCTTCAGTGGTTGCCTTGGGCATTGTTTAGAACACATAGAACATGCTGTTACTGCATTAACCAAGTCACTGTATTTCAAAGGCAATCCAGCGTCTTTGGCAATATTCCATCCCATCCAGGTGCTATGGTGGTCACTCTTCCTGTGTACCCAGTCTGCTGTATCTACTGAAGGATCGGTTGCTAGAGCTTATATCTGGGCTAAGATATCAGCTTCTTGATTGCCAGGGGGTGCCAGCATCTTGTGAGCCAGGATGTGGAAAACAGTGAATATAGCCTCAGGCTCTTTCAGGCAAAGCCAAATGTCTTTCCATATATCCTCACCACACAAGGGATTATTCATGATCACCCATCCCTCAGTTTCCCATTGTCCAAGTCATAAGGTTAATTCCTTTAGAATAGTCAAACTGTTAGTGCAAAGGGTTGATGGTCAGGGCTCGTGAGTCATCACCATCCAAACTGCTTTGAGTTCAGCCCACTGACTATTGCAGTTTCTGTTTCCATCCAGATGGTGGCAATGTTGGGCTGAATAGTGATCACAGTCCATGTCGGCAGGTTTCCCCAACTAGACTCACCTGTATACCAGGCATCAGTGGGGATTTTCCCTACTACCTCTCTACAGGCGACAGGGGCCATAGCAGGAATGGGATGGGGGCATATGGAAAATCTACATATTCTGCAGAGGCTGGTAGCACTCGCATTTCTAGAGACAGAGGGCTGGCAGACAGGGTACTCTTGTGCTGCAAATAGACATGCCACTTAAAGTGGGAGTTTGAGCCATGGCAGAGGTAGGTAAATGGAACAATCCTCAATCCAACCCTTGATAGGAAGGGAAGTTCTTACCAGGATATGGTATTCCTTCATGAGAACTTCTACCTGGAGGAGTGCTGTGTACACTACTAGGACCTATTGCTCTGTGAGGGTATATCACATTTTTTCCACCCTCCAGACCTGAAACCAAAATCCTAGGGGTACTCTCTCCTTCTGTTGTGTCTGCCACAGTGCCCAACAAATACCTTCCAGAGTCACAGATACATCTAACTCAAATGATAGCCCTGCTTGGGAGATGCCCAGAGCTTTAATCTGCTTTACTAGTATTTTTGCCTTCTCAAAGGTGGCTTGCTGCCCTTATCCCCAGTCCCACACATGCCCCCCTTTTTTTTTACCAGATGCTATAAGGGACAGAGGCACTATGCCAGGTAGGAAATAAAAGTCCTCCAAAACCCCCAAATCCCTAAAAAATTTTGCACTTCTTTCACATTCTTAGGTGTTGGATAGGCTTGCAACTTGTCAATCACAGCTTCTGGGAAAATGCACATCGTACCCAACCATACGACTCCAAGAAACTTTACAGTGGTGGCTGGGCCTTAAATTTTCTGCGGGTTTAGCGCCCATACTCTCACTCACAGATATTACAGCAAAGTCTGCAGAGCGTCCTGCTGCAGAGGCAAGTTTTCACCTGTTAACATTATATCGCTAATGTAATGGGTCCATTTCACTGATGTGGGGAAGGAGAACAGGGATGAGTTTGGGCTACCATCCGCTTGAAAGGCCCATTGTTGCCCCTCCCATGTGAAGGCAAATTGATCTTGTGACTCCGTGGCCAGGGGTATACTGAAAATAGCATTTTCTCTGTTCACTACAGCATGGTACACTTCTAGAACCATAGCCAAGATATATAAGATGGTGACAATGTTGGGCACAACCACATGAATGGGAGGTACCACCTTGTTCAATTCTCATTAGTCCACAGTCATCCACCATGAGCCACCTGGCTTTTTACCAGCCATACCAGGCTGTTGAAAACACTATGGGCAGGGCATACAGTACGCACTCAGTGCAGTTCTTGGATACTTTCTCCTATTTCCTTATAACCCCCAAGCGATTTATATTGACAGTTACCACTCTTGGGGGTGATAGACTTACTAGTTCTCATCTGGTATTTCTCCTCAGCACTGGTTTTATTATTCTAACCCAGAGGTGAAATTCACCAATAAATGTTTGCAGAGTTTGACCTTGTAGGATTTGAATGCCCAATATGTTATCTAGTATTGGGGAGATAAAAACCTCATTTCTTCTAACCCACTGTAACCACTGATGGCACTGATGGGGCCAGAAAACTTCTGACTGTTACCATGTTTTAGAGTACATTTGGCTCCAGTATCACCCAGAGCTGTTAACTTGTGTTTATTTCTTGGGGATCAGTGAATAGTGAGCTCAACATGGGGTCTCTGATCACCTCTAATGGCCCTCACTTGGAGGCAGTCTTGCCCTGAATCCTATACCCAGGGAATAGGAGGCATCCATGTTGAATCAGACTGTATCCCTGAGACCTCTGCTGGAGCAGGGGGGCACTAGGGTGGTAGGGGCAGGTGGGGCAGATCTGAACTGTTTTTCAGGTATTAAGGCTTTCCACAGGCTGACTTACCCTGCATTGGGTTACCAGTCTGTCTTTTCAGGTGGGATCCTGGCAGCAATGAGGTCAAATCACATTTGCTTCTGGGTTACTCTCACTGGATGCTTTATAGCAAATTGGGATGGAATTTTGGCTTAATAAGCTCCATCTCTGTCTCAAGTCTTTTCCACAGCCAAAACCCTTTTCTGGAATTTGTCAGTTTCCCCCAGATCAGCGTTGGACTACTCAGTTTCATAAATGTCTTGTCACGTGACTGGGCTCAGCGTGGATATCAGCATCCCATACCAGGTACTGGAGACAGACTGGAGCATCTTGGCTTTCATTTCTGCAGTAAATATTGCCTAATATTGGCCTTCAAAGACAGGGGCATAGATGGCTTATTTCATTTCCAACTTCCTAAGAATTTTTTATACCTCCTCTATATTATTTCCAGGATCCCATGTACTCCAGAGATCCTCCTCGTTGGGCCAAGCCTCTCTGCAGGCTAGAATAATCAAATCTATAAGAAAGTGAGTCACTTGAAACCCAAGTGCCATGCACGTGCTGCTGAAAGTCAGCGTGTTTGGTGATGTTGCTCATTTTCTCCATCTCCTGCCCAGTCAGAGAAATGCCATTGCCCCCATATCCCATAGCCACATTAACCATGCCTGGTTACTATCCTTAGCCTTTTGTTGGAACTTGGCAGCTGTATCAATCAGTTAAATCATCATGAATATTTTCTGAATTGGGGGCTGGCATGCTGGCTGGGGTTTTACTTTCCTTTGTATTAGCAGTCAAATGGCAGGGAGTATTTGATCCATTTCACTGTCAATCAACACAACATCCTCCTCTTCACTCTCTTCACTTTCCCAGGAATTCCACCTCCTAGCATAACAATCAGGCTTTGGCACAAGTGCTCTTCTGAGCACTATCCATGGCAGCTTGTGCCCACTTAATTTTGCAAAATGGCATGCTAAGGTTTCCAACCTACTATTCTGTTCTCCCGCCTTGTCTGATACCCTGAAGTTAGCAGAGTAGTGAACAACCACACATCCTTCTCTAACCTCAGGTCTTCTTCCAACTTTCTAACTTAAGCTTCAGCCTCTAGCTGGGCATTGGTGGACAGCCGAACTGTACACAGTAGAAGACAGCCCACTGTGGCAGCCATTTGTTTCCCTTCTTTGCCGAGTATGCTATGCACAGTTCTTCAAACAAATGCATTAAATGAGCTCATGTTTTGGGGTGTACCCATACTCACATGGCAATCCAAAAGCATCTAACCGACAAGTCACCCACCCCACATAGAGGTCAATGGCCAACCCAGGATTTTCTCCATGGATGCCTCTTTCCCAGGATCCACTTGTTAAGTCACATGGCTAGCCAATTGTTGATTTCCATCCTTAAAAGTTCCCTTGGTGAAATCTGAAACATGGCCCCCATACATTGAGGGCAAGAGGAGACCGAAGAAAGAGGCAAATCACTCCAGATTGGTTGTGGCCGGTTTAATAAGCAGGGGACTTAGATGTGAAGCTTGTCTTGGGTGGCTACAACATAAGTAGATCTCTGTATCCACATGCCAAAATCTTAAAAGTTTATGTAGAGATTTTAATGAGGTTCAGTCACATACACAGTCCAGATGGTCTCAATAGCATCATTCTCTCAAGAGTGCATCCTTAAAATGGCTCCTAGTGTTGGAATTGTGGGTGTAACATACATTCCAAGGATAGGGGAGGGGCAAGGAGCTACAATTGCCCAGGACCCATTTGTGGGTCATCTGGCAGTCAAGTTCTCTTAATGACTTCATCCAACAATGAATAATGGGTCAATCCATAAATAAGATATAACAATTTAAGTATTTATGCACCCAATATCAAGGCACCTAAATATACAAAGCAAAACTAAGAGCTAAAAGGAAAAATAAAAAGTTACACAATAGCAGCTGGGGAATTGAGTACCCCCTCTCAAAATTGATATAGACCAAATGAGCCTAACAGACATGTGGAGAACATTCTAACTGACAACAGCAGAATACACATTCTTCTCAAGCGCAAATTGAACATTTTCTAGGATAGAGCATATATTAAGCCACAAAACAAGTGTAGCAAATTCAACAACACTGAAATCATATCAAGTATCTTCTCTGACCACAATGGTATGAAACTACAAATCAACAACAGAAAGAAAACCCTGGAAAACTCACAAATACATAAAAATTAAACAACCTCTTGAACCATCAAATGATCAAATAATAAAATAACATGGAAATAAAAACATATCTCAAGACAAAAAAAAAATGAAGCACAACATATCCAAACTTGTGGCACGCAGCAAAAGCAGTTCAAGTGGGAAGTTCATAGCAATAAATATCAAATGTCTATTTTAAGAAACAAGAAAGATCTCAAATAAACAACATAACTCTATGCTTCAAGGAACTAGAAAAAGAAGAAAGTGAGCCCAAAGTCAGCATAAGAAAGGATATATTAAATATTAGGGCAGGAATAATAGAAATAGAGAATAAGAGAATGATAGAAAATATTAACAAAACTAAGAGCTGGATTTTTGAAAAGATAGATAAAATTGGCAAACCATTAGAGAGACTAGCAAAGGGAAAAAACTTGAGGACACTAGTCAACAAAATTATAATGAAAGAGAAGACATTACAACTGATACCACAAAAATACAAATGATTATTTGAGGCTACTATGAACAACTATATGACAACAAACTGGATAACCTAGAAGAAATGAAAAAATTCTTAGAAACATAACAGCTTACCAAGACTGAATCAGAAAGAAATCTGAACAAAACAATCACTACTAAGGAGATTGAATCAGTAACCAAAAATCTCCCAATGGAAGCTGGGCCAGTGGCATAGTGGTTAAGTTCACTTGTTCCACTTTGGCAGCCTGGGGTTCGTGGGTTTGGATCCTGTGCATGGACCTACACACTGCTTGTCAAGCCATGCTGTGGTCGTGTCCCACATACAAAAATAGAGGAAGATTGGCACACATGTTAGCTGAGTGACAATCTTCCTCAAGCAAAAGGAGGAAGATTGGCAACAGATGTTAGCTCAGGGCCAATCTTCCTCACCAAAAAAAACCCCAAAAAACTCCCAATGAAGGAAAGACCAGGACCAGATGACTTCATTGGTGAATTTTATCAAACATTTAAAAACGAAATATCACCAATCCTTTTCAACTCCTAAAAATCAAAGAGAGGAAGCACTCTCAACCTCATTTTATGAGCCAGAATTACCCTCATACCAAAGCCAGAAAAGTACACTAGAAAATAAAGAAAATTACAGGCTGAAGAATATAGACGCTAAAATTTTCAATAGAATACTCAGCAGCACATTAAAAGCATCATTTACCATGATCAAGTGGGATTATCCCTGGGATGTAATGATGGGTTAGCATATGCAAATAAATAAATGTGATACCTCATATTAATAGAATGAAAGAAAAAATTATGGATCATCTTATAGATGCAACAAAAGCACATGGCAAAATTCAACATCCTTTCATGATAAAAACTCTTAACAAATTAGTATAGAAGGAACATAACTCAACAAAATAAGGGTTACATATGACAAGTCTTCAGCTAACATCATACTCAATGGAGAAAGTGTAAGTTTTTCCTCTAAGAACAGGAACAAGACAAGAATACTCACTCTCACCACTCCTATTCAACATAGCATTGAAAGTCCTTGCCAGAAAAATCAGGCAAGAAAAATAAATTAAAGGCAGAATTAGAAGGTAAGAAGTAAAATTGTGTCTATTTGCAGGTGACATGATTTTATATAGCAAGAATCCTAAAGATTCCACAAAAAAGTGTAAGATCTAAACAATGAATTCAATAAAGGTACAGGATACAAAATCAGCATACAAAAATCAGTAGGATTTCTATAAACTAACGGCAAATTATCTGAAGAAGAAATATAGAAAACAATTGCCATTATAATTGCATCAAAAACAGTAAAATGCTTAGGAATAAATTTCACCAAAGATATGAAAGCTCTCTATACTGAAAACTACAAGATATTGATGATGCAAATCAAAGAAAACACAAATAAATGGAAAGATATCCCATGTTCATGTATTGGAAGAATTAATATTGTTAAAAGTGTCCATACTAGGGACTGGCCTCATGGCATAGTAGTTAAGTTCACATTCTCCGCTTCAGCAGCCCACGGTTTGTGAGTTCAGATCCGAGGCACTGATCTACACATCACTCATCAAACCATGCTATGGCAGCTCCTACATACAAAATAGAGGAATATTGGCACAGATGTTAGCTCAGCAACAATCTTCATCATGCAAAAGAAGAGGGTGATTGGTAACAGATGTTAGCTCAGAGATAATCTTCCTCAACAAAAAACAAACAACAGGAAAATAAAAATTTTTTAAAAAGTGTCCATACTACACAAAGCCCTCTGTAGATTCAGTGTAATCCCTATCAAGATTAGAATAGCCTTTTTACAGAATTAAAAATATAATCCTAAAATTTATATGGACCCACAAAACACCCTGAATATCCAAATCAATCCTGAGAAAGAAGACCAAAATGGGAAGCATCACACCTCCTGATTTCAAGCTATGTTAAAGAGCAATGGTAATCAAAACAGTATGGTACTGCCATAAATACAGACACATAGACCAATGGAACAGAATGGACAGAAATAAACTCATCCATGTAAGTTCAACTAATATTTGACAAGGAAGCCAAGAATACTCAATGGAGAATAGATATTCTCTTCAATACATGCTGCTAGGAAAACTGGAAATTCACATGTAAAATAATGAAACTAAATCCCTATCTTACACCATGCAAAAAATTAACTAGAAATGGATTGAAAATTTAAATGAAGATTGGAAACCATAAAACTCCTAGAAGAACACATAGGAAAAAAATCTTCTCAACATGGTTTTTGGCAATGATTTTTTAGATATGACACCTAAAACATGAGCAACAAAATAAAAAATGAACAAGTGGGACTACATCAAACTAAACAGGTTCTGCACGGCAAAAGAAACAATAAAAAATGAAAAAAATGACCTACAGAATAAGAAAAACTATTTTCAAGCCATATATCTGATAAGGGGTTGATATTCAATATACAGAAAGAACTCCTATATCTCAATAGCAAAAAATCAAATAATCCAATTTAAAAATGGCGTAGGACCTAAATAGAAATTTTCCCTAAGAAGATATGTAAGTGGCCAAGAAAAAGTGCTCTACATCATTAATCTTTAGGGAAATGCAAATTGAAACCACAATGAGTTATCATCTCATGCCTGTTAGAATGGCTATTATCAAAGACAAGAGCCAACAAATGTTGGTGAGAATGTGAAGAAAAGGGAACACTTGTGCACTCTTATTGGGATTGTAAATTGGTACAGGAAATATTGAAAACAGTACGTAGGGGGACTTGGATCAAGATGGCAGAGTGGAAAGATCCATACCTCACCTCCTTGCACAGACACATCAAAACTACACCACATATAGAATAACTATCACTGAGAACAAACTGAAGATTAACAGAACAGATTTTCCACAACTAAAGATATAAAGAAAAGCCACATAAAGATGGGTAGGGGGGCAGAGATACAGTCTAGTCAGGATCCACACTCCCAATGTGGCAACCATAAGCAGAAAGGAAATCATAAGTACAAAGTTCCTCCCAGATATGTGAGGATCTCAAGCCCCACATCAGGTGCCCCAGCCCAGGGGACCTTCACTGGGAATACGAGAACCCAAAATACATGGCTTTGAAAGCCAGTGGGACTTACAGCTGGGAGAGGCAGAGGGCTATAGAAACCTAAAACTCCACTCTTAAACGGTGTGTGCACAAACATGCTATCTCCAAGTCCCAGCACAGAAGCAGCAGTTTGAAAAGCATCTGGGTTATATGTGAAGGAGATTCATTGGCTAATTTTAGTGCTTGTGCTGGAAGGACAGAGATGTGTTGGAATATTCTCTGGGAGTAGAAGTGCTGGTGAGCACCATTTTTTTAACCTCTTTTTCTACCTAGCTGGCCCAGCACTGGTAAGCACCATTTCTGACACTCTCCATCAATATTGCTACCACCACTCACCCTGTGTTCCCCTGTGGACCCACTCCACCTGACACCCCTCCAAAGCACCTCCTGCTTCACCCCAATATGAGGGTAGCCCTGGCTGGCACCAGAGCCCCTCCAATGTGGCTCCCACCTGGGGGGCCAGCCCCACACACCAGTGTACCCACAGCAATTATGGCCCAAGCACAACATAAATGTGCACACAGCCTACACAGGGGACACACCCGGAACACCAGGATCTGGTGACCAATGGGGATTGCACTACTAGGCCCCACAGGACACCCACATAAGGCCACATCTTCAAGACTAGGTGATGCAGCTGATCTAGCTAATATATTGAAATAGACACAGAGAGTTAGGCAAAATGAGGAGACATAGGAATATGTTCCAAATAAAAGAACAAGACAAAAACCTCAGAAAAAGAACTAACAAAATGGAGATAAGCAATCTAGCTGAAAAAGTGTTCAAAGTAATTGCCGTAAAGATGCTCATAGAACTTTGGAGAAGAATGGATGAACACAGTGGAAACTTCAACAAACAGATAGAAAATATAAAAAAATAATCAATCAGAGCTGAGAAATACAATAACTAAAATGAAAAATACACACACTAAGGGCATAAACGGTGGACTAGATGATGCAAAAGAATGAATCAGCAATCTGGAAAACAGGGTAGTGGAAATCATCCAGTTGGAACAACAAAAACAAAAAAGAATTTTAAAAATGAGCGTAGCACATCTGGGACAACATCAGGCATACTAACATTTGCATTATAGGGGTCCCAGAAGGAGAAGAGAGAGAGAAAGGGACATAAAACCTATTTGAAAAAATAATGGCTGAAAATTTCCCAAACCTAGTGAAGGAAACACATCCAAGACCAGGAAGCACCAAGAGTCCCAAGTAAGATGAACCCAAAGAAACTCACACCAAGACACATAATTAAAATGTCAAAAGTTAAAGAGAGAATCTTAAAAGCAGCAAGAGAAAAACTACTAGTTATGTACAAAGAAACCCCCATAAGACTATCAGCTGTTTTTTCAGCTGAAACTTTATAGGCCAGAAGGGAGTGGTGCAATATATTCAAAGTGCTAAAAGGAAAAAAAACCCTTATAACCAAGAATAGCCTACCCAGCAAATGATAACCCAGCAAGGTTATCATTCAGAATTGAAAGAGAGATAACAAATTTCCAAGAAAAGCAGAAGCTAAAGGAGTTCATAACCACTAAACGGGCTTTATAAGAAATGCTAAGGGAAATGTTTTTCTGAGGAAGATTAGCCCCAAGCTAACTGCTGCCAATCCTCCTCTTCTCGCTGAGGAAGAGTGGCCCAGAGCTAACATCCATGCCCATCTTCCTCTACTTTATATGTGGAATGCCTACCACAGTATGGCATGCCAAGTGGTACCAGGTCTGCACCCAGGATCTGAGCTGGTGAACCCTGGGCTGCCAAAGCAGAACATGTGCACTCAACCACTGTGCCACCAGGCCAGCCCCTAGGGGGAATTTTTTAAACATAGGAGAAAAGGCCATTACTAGGAATAAGACAGTTATGAAAGAAAAAATCTCACTGGAAATGCCAAACATACAGTATAGGTAGAGGATAAACCATCTATATAGCTAGTTTGAAGGTTAAAAGACGCAAGTAGTAAAATCTAGATCTACAATAGTTAGTTAAGGAATACACAAAATGAAAAGATATAAGAATATGATGCTAAAAATGTAAAACCTTGGAGAAGTAAAAATGTAGTACTTTTAGAACTTAAGTGACCATCAACTTAAAATAGACTGCTATATACAAAGGCTGTTATATATGAACATCATGGTGACCACAAACCTAAAACCTGTAATAGATACACAAAAATTAAAGAGAAAGCAATACAAACACAATGCTAAAAAAGTCATCAAATCAAGGAGAAAAGAATAGACAACTACAAAAACAACCAGAAAAAAATTAACAAAATGTTAACAAATACATATAAATCAATAATTAAATGTAAATGGAGTAAATGTTACAATCAAAAAACATAAAGTGTGGGCCAGCCTGGTGGCATACTGGTTAAGTTCGCACACTCCACTTTGGTGGCCCGGGGTCACCAATTTAGATCCTGGGCATGGACCTATGCACCACTTATCAAGCCATGTTGTGGCAGGTATCACACATATAAAATAGAGAAAGGTGGGCACAGATGTTAGCTCAGGGTCATGTTTCCTCAGCAAAAAGAGGAGGATTGGTGGTGGATGTTAGCTCAGGGCTAATCCTCTCCAAAAAGATAAAAGCAAGACCCATTTAAGTGCTGCCTACAAGAGACCCACTTCACATCTAAAGATACACACAGACTGAAAGTGAAGGGATGGAAAAAGATATTCCATGCAAATGGAAATGGAAAGAAAGCTGGAGTAACAATATTTATATCACACAAAACAGTCTTTAAAACAAAGACTGTAATGAGAGACAAAAACGGGCATTACATAATAATAAAGGGATTAATCCAACAGGAGAATGTAACACTTGTAAATTTCTATGCACGCAAAGTAGGAGCATGTAAACACATAACGCGAATATTAGCCAACATAAAGGGAGAAATTGACAATAATACAATAGTAGGGGACTTTAAAAACACATTTTTATCAATGAACAGATCATCCAGACAGAAAGTCAACAAGGAAACGTTGTCCTTAAATGATACTTTTGACTGGATGGACTTAATAGATATATATAGAACATTCCATGCAAAAAACAGCAGAATACATATTCTTTTCAAGTGTACATGGAACAGTCTTCAGGATAAAATGCATGTTAGGTCATAAAACAAGTCGCAATAAATTTAAGAAGATTGAAATCATTTCAAGCATCTTTTCTGAGCACAATAGTGTGAAACTAGAAATCAATTATAAGAAGAAAATGGAAAAAAACACAAACAGGTGGAGGCTAAACAACATGATACTAAACGGCCAATGGGTCAATAAAGAAATCAAAAAATACCTTGAGACAAACTAAAATGGAAATACAATGTTCCAAAATTTGTGGGACACAGCACAAGAAGTTCTAAAAGGGAAGTTTATAGCAATACGGTCCTACCTCAGTGAGAAGAAAAATCTTGAATAAACAATCTAACCTTGTACTCAAAGGAACTAGAAAAAAACAAGAGCAAAGTTAGTAGAAAGTAGGAAATAATAAAGATCAGAGCAGAAATAAATGAAATAAAGACAAAAATCATTAGAAAAGATCAATGAAACTAAGAGCTAGTTCTCTGAATATATAAACAGAATTGATAGTCCTTTAGCCAAACTCATGAAGACAAAAAGAAAGCAAGCCCAAATAAATAAAATCAGATATTAAAGAGATGTTACAACTGACACCACAGAAATGCAAAGGATCATAAGAGACTACTATGAGCAAATTGGACAAACTAGAAGAAATGTATAAATTACTAGAAACATACAATCTTCCAGGACTGAATTGAGAAGAAATAGAAAATCTGAACAGACTGATTACTAGTAGTAAAATTGAATCAGTAATCAAAAAGTTCTTAACAAACGAAAGTCAAGAACCAGATGACTTTACAAACATTAATAGACTTAATGCCTATCTTTCTCAAATGACCTCAAAAAATTGAAGAGTAAGGAATGATTCCAAGCTAATTCCATGAGGCCAGCATTACCCTGACATGAAAATCAGTCAAAGACACTACCAAAAAGAAAATTACACACTAATATTCCTAATGAAAATAGATGCAAAACTCCTCAACAAATATTAGCAAATTGAATTCAATGATACGTTAAAAGGACCATAAATCCTGATCAAGTGGGATTTAATCCAGGGAGGAAAAGATGGTTCAATATCTGAAAATCAATCAATGTGATGCATCAGATTAACATAATGAAGAATAAACACCATATCATTATCTCGATAGATGCAGAAAAAGCATTTGACAAGATTTGGCATCAATTTATGATTAAAAAAACTCTCAATAAAGTTGGTATGGAGGAAACATAACTTTAGCATAATAAAGGCCAGAAGTGACAAACCCACAGCTAATATTATACTCAACAGTAACAAGTTGAAAGCATTTCCTTCAAGATCAAGAACAAGACAATGTTGCCCACTCTCACCATTTTTATTTAGCATAGTATTGGAAGTCTCAGTCACAGCAATCAGACAGGAAATAAAAATAAAAGGCATACAAGTTGGAAAAGAAGAAGTAAAACTGTCACTATTTGCAGATGACCTGATACCATATATAGAAAACCTTAAAACTCCACCAGAAAAAGGTTAGAGCTAATAAATGAATTCAGTAAAGTTGCAGGATGCAAAATCAATATACATAAATCTGCTGTGTTTCTATACACTAATAATGAACAATCATAAAGAGAAATTAAGAAAATTATCCCATTTACAAGTACTTTGAAAAGAATAAAATATCTAGGAATAAATTTAACCAAGCTTCTATGATGAAAACTGTGAGATGCTGATAAAAAAATTGAAGAAGACACAAATAAATGGAAAGATATACCGTGCTCATGGATTGTAAGAATTAATATTGTTAAAATGCCCATACTACCCAAGCAATCTACAAATAAAATGAAATTATCATCAAAAGTCCAATGGCATTTTTTACAGAACCAGAACAAATAACCCCAAAATTTGTATGGAACCACAAATGACCCCGAATAGCCAAAGCAATCTTGAGGATGAAAAACAATATCAGAGGTATCATGTTCCCTGATTTCAAACTATACTACAAAGCTATAGTAATCAAAACAATATCATACTGGCACAAAAACGGACACATAGATCAATGGAACATAATGAAGAGCCCAGAAATAAACCCACACTTATACAGTCAATTAATCTACAACAAAGCAGCAAAGAATAAACAATAGGGAAAGAATAGTCTTTTTAATGAACGGTGTTGGGAAAATTGGACAGCTACATGGAAAATAATGAAACTGGACCAATTTCTTACACAATACACAAAAATAAACTCAAAATGGATTAAAAACTTAAATGTAGGACCTGAAAATATAAAACTCCTATAAAACAAAGACAGTCACCTCTTTGACATCAGTCTTAGCAATATTTTTTTGGATCTGTCGCCTCAGGCAAAGGAAAACATAAGCAAAAATCAACAAATGGTACTACATCAAACTAAAAAGCTTTTGCACAGTGAAGGAAATTGTCAACAAAATGAAAAGACAACCTACTGAATATAAGGAGGCATTTTCAAATAACATATCTGATAAGGGGTTAATAGTCAGAATATATAAAGAACTCATACAACTCAAAAACAAACAAAAAATAATACAGTTAAAAAATGGGCAGAGGACCTGAATAGACACTTTTCCAAAGAAGATATACAGATGGCTAACAGACACATGAAAATATGCTCAACATCACTAATCATCAGGGAAATGCAAATCAAAATCACAATGAGATATCACATCACACCTGCCAGAATGGCTTTTATCAAAAAGAAAACAAGTAACAAGTGTTCGCGAGGATGTGGAGAAAAGGCTACACTTGTATACTGTTAGTGGGAACGCAAATTGCTCTAACTACGGGAGAAAACAACATCAAGTTTCCTCAAAGAAAATTAAAAATAGAACTATCATATGATCCAGCAATTCCATTTTGAGTATTTGTTCAAAGTAAACAAAAGCACTAATTTAAAAATATATATGTATCCCTATGTTCACTGAAGCATTATTTATAAGAGTGAAGATATGGAAGCATCCTAAGTGTCCATTGATAGATGAAGAGATAAAGAAGATGTTATACATATCCATATATATGAACACTAAAATATTACTCAGCCAACATCATTAGCTACCAGGGAAATGCAAATCAAAACTGCAATGTGGTATCACCTCACTCTGGTCAGAATGGCTATAATTAGCAAGACAGGAAACAACAAATGTTGGAGACGATGTGGAGAGAAGGGAACACTTGTTCACTGCTGGTGGGAGTGCTAACTGGTGCAGCTACTATGGAAAGCAGTATGGAGTATCCTCAGAAAATTAAGGATAGATCTACCATATGATCCAGCTATTCCACTGCTGGGTATTTATCCAAAGAACTTGAAAACACAAAGGCATAGACATACTTGCACCCTTATGTTCATTGCAGCATTATACACCATAGCCAAGATTGGAAGCAACATAGGTGCCCAGCAAGGGACGAATGGATAAAGAAGATGTGGTATTTATACACGATGGACTACTACTCAGCCATAAGAAATGATGAAATCTGGCCATTTGTGACAACATGGATGGACCTTGAGGGTATTATGCTGAGTGAAATAAGTCAGAGGGAGAAAGCCAAATACCATATGATCCCACTCATAAGTAGAAGACAAAAACAATGAGAAACAAACACATAGCATTGGAGTTTGGATTGGTGGTTACCATAGGGTAAGGGGGGAGGGGGGAGAACAAAAGGGGTGATTAGGCTCACATGTGAAATGATGGAGTATAATTTGTTTTCCGGTGGTGAACATGATGTAATCTACACAGAATTCAAAATATATTATGAGGTGCATCCGAAAATAAATACATAAATAAATAAATAAATAAATAAAATATTTCTCAGCCATAAAAAAATGAAATCTTCCCATTTGAAACAACATGGATGGACCTAGAGGATACTATGCTAAGTAAGATAAGTTAGACATAGAAAGATAAATACCATATGATTTCAGTAAAATGTGGAATCTCAAACAAGAAACAAATGAACGAGCAAAAGAAAACAAAACTCATTGATCCAAAGAACAAATTGGTGGTCACCAGGGCGGGGGGAATAGGTGAAATGGGTGAAAGCAATTAAGAGGTACAAACTTCTAGTTATAAAATAAATAAGTTATGGGGATTAATGTACAGCATAGAGAATATAGTCATTAATATTGTAATAAATGTGCATGGTGACAGATGATTACCCAACTTGCTTTGGTGATCATTTTGTAATATATATACATGTAAAATCACCATGTTGTACATATGAAACTGATGTAATATTGTACATCAACTATTCTTCCATTAAAAAAACAGAAAAGTATGAAATTTCTTCAAGAAATTAAAAATAGAACTACCATATGATTCAGCAACTCCACTTCTGGGTATATATCCACAATAAATGAGAACACTATGTTTAAGAGACTTCTGCATCCCAATGTTCAATAATAACGTTATCTCCAAAAGTCAAGACATGAAAACAGCCTAAAAGTCCATTGAAAGATGATTGAATAAAGAAGTTATAGTGTATATATACACGTTGTGTATGTATATATATACACACACATTGAAGTAGTATTCAGCAATAAAAAGAAAATCCTTCCACTTGTGACAACATGGATGGACCTTAAGAACATTATGCTAAGTGAATAAGTCAGACAGAGAAAGACAAATACTATATGATCGCACTTATATGTGAAATCTAAAGAAAAAATAAATGAAAAAAGAGATCAGATTTGTGATTACCAAAGACAGGTGGAGGAATAGGATGAAGCTGGTCAATAGGTACAAACTCCAGTTATAAGATGAATAAATACTGAGGATGTAATGACGACTTCAGTTAGCACTGGTGTATGGTATACTTGAAAATTGTTAAGAGTTGTCATCACAAGGAAAATAAGATTTTTTAAAATTTATATGAATGTTAATTAAACTTGTAATCATTTCACTATATATGTAAGTCAATTCATTATGCTGAAAACCTTAACCTTATACACTGCTGTATGTCAATTTTATCTCAATAAGACTGGGGAGAAAAAACTTTGGAGACAAATTGCTGCTGCTGCTCAAGAAGTTATTAGAGATGCATTAAAGAGGGTAAGAAGAACAATTTCACTTTATCTGCCTCACCTCTACCCCAAAGTGACACAGCTCAGTTCCAAGAAAGAGTCCCTCAGTCAACAATTTCTCCCAAGGGCAAAATGAGAGTGTAGCAAGCACCTGACTTCCCCAGCCATGTAGGATATTGCCCAAGAGATTCACATATTTCTCTCCCCACTACGAATAATGAAGAGACAAGCATTGTTGAATAGTCTGATGGGAGCTAGGAGCAGGGAAAAGGGCCAGGGGCTCACGGAAAACAGGGCATGGAACTCAACAAAGCATCACAATTTCTACTAAGCACTTCATGGACTCCTCCAACAGGCCTGCCCATAAACCTTGTAGAAAACTTCACCTGCAGAACTGCTCAACTAGCCAATGTACACCACTAGCACTTAACACTACCCTCTCTCTAATAGCCAATGTCTTACACTTGCCCTTGCAGATAGCACCAGCCTCTGCAGTTCATACATGAGCACATGTAGACAGCTAGCTCCACTCTGCTGGATTAAGAGAAAATGCATAACCTTGAACACTTCAGGGCACTGCCATAGGGAAAATAATTGGTAGGTTCTCAATCACTGGCCTGATATTGCAGTATCAATAAAGGCAAAAACTCCTAAGACTCTCTTGCTCAGGAGGAAATAATAGGAGTGGAGTGGATGAATCTATAGAAGAGGTGTGAGAGAACCCCCAGAATCCCTAGTCAGCCTGACTGAAGAAGGTCCATCTCTCCTGAAGCAACTCAGTAAAGTCTGGAGGAGGTAAATGTTTTTAAAAATGTGAAGACAGATCTCATCAAGATGGCAGTGTAAGCAGACTCTAAACTCATCTCCTCCCATGAACAGAATCAGGTTAAAACTATTTTTGGAAAAATTACCCTGGATAAAAAACTGAAAACTGGAGAAAAAGAACCTCCACAACAAGGAACTGTCCTGACTAAGGCAGAAGAGGCAGAAAAGCCTGATGGAGAGGACAAAAGCCACCTTTGGGAGCAGTGGAGCTTCTCAACTGGCCAGGCAGGAGCCACCCTAAGGTACACAGCCCTCCCTGGAGGAGTGAGGTCTGCAGCTGGGACCGATACTGCTATAAGCATCCTTCAGACTCAGCACAACTGAGATGACAGTCTTACTATCTGGCTTTTCTGGCTATTAACTGCAGTGAGGATACACCCAGAAAAGCTTTTGGATAAAAGCTGAAAAGACCCAGGTCTTAAAGGGCCCACACACAACCTCACCCATCTCAGCAACCTAAAGACTAGCAATCTTTCACCAGAAAGAAGGCTGACAGTCCTTTGGTGAAAAGAGATTCACCTGGTGGGCTCTGGGGGCATCTCAGTGAGAGGAGGGAACTCTTCGGAGACTGAGATGTTGGTGGGGGTCATTGTTCTGACCTGGTCCAGGCATGCTGACACAGACCCAGGGGGACGCCATAGAGGTTCTTCCCTTGGCCTGTTAGCCTAGGAGTTTACCACACCTACTAGAGTGCAGATTTAATTCAGTTCAGCCAGGGCAGGCAGCCTGCCCTAGGGACTGGCCCTGCCCAACAGCAAGGCTACTTGTTGGCCTGCATTGACTGTGTGCCTTGATCCCCTACAGGCAGGTGAGTGTGCCTGCCTTTGTGGGGCAGGGCCTGTGTGAGGACCAGGTGAAACGTGGGGGGCATTAGTGGTGAGGTGGGGACCTCTGCAGTGGGGCATCAGGGTACACTCCAGGGGCTTGGGCAGTGTGCACAGACCAGGACTGTGTTGATGGTGTGTTTTGTCCTGTGGGGGGTGAGGCTTATCAGTGGCAGAAGACCTGTGCTTCACAACTAGCCACAAAAAGGATCAGCCCCACCTTCCAATGCCTGAATCGATTGAGTGTTCCCATGCCTAGGGCCAGCCCCACTCATCTGCATTCCTAAGAGAACTGACAACAGCCTTGTAGGCCTGAGGCCTATAGCAACTGTAAGCTGCCGAGCCTAACAATCAGCGACACTGGGTACGTACCCAATTAACAGGAAAACTGCAACAGGTGTGTGCTGTTAGACTTTGTAGACAATTGTGCTGAGGCTCCCCAAACCAGATTTACAAACAGCTGGCCAGGGAAGGAAAGACTAGACTCCCTGGGTACCTGCATTAAGAGCAACCCTGCCACCGTGGAAGGACACAAGGAGCCCACAAAGGGGTCACTCCTGAATCATTTGGACTGGTGATGAGAGTGAAGCACATTGCTGGGACTCATAAGTCATCTCTTACATAAGGACACTTCTCCAAGATCAGAAGACATAGCTGACTCACCTAATGCATATAAATAAGCACAGAGAAAGAGGCATAATGAGGAGACAGAGGAATACTTTACAAGCAGGGGAACAGGACAAAAACCAAGAAAAAGGACAAAATGAAACAGAAACAAGCAACCTGATGAACCGTTCAAACAAAATCTCATAAGGATGCTCACAGGTATTGAGAAAAGACTGGATGTACACAGTGAGCTCATCAACAAGGAACTGGAAAATATAAAAAAGAACCAATGAGAAATGAAGAATTCAATACTGGAAATGCAAAATTCACTAGAGGGACTCAACAGCAGAATAGAGGATGCAGAAGGACAGATCAGTGAGCTAGATGAAAGACTAGAGGAAATCACATGAGCTGAACAGAAAAAAGAAAAAAGAATTAGAATGAGAACAGTCTAAGGGAACTCTGAGACAATATCAAGTGTGCTAACATTCATACTATAGGTGTCTCAGAAGGAGAAGAGAGAGACAAAGGGGCAGAAAATTTATTTGAAGAAATATTAGATAAAAATTTTCCTAACCTGAGTAAGGAAACAGACATTCAAATACAGGATACACAGAGAGCTCCAAGCAAGATAAGCCCAAAGAGGCCCACACCAAGAGACATTATAATTAAAATTCCAAAATTAAAGGTAAAGAGAGAATCCTAAAAGCAGCAAGAGAAAGGCAACAAGTGACATCCAAAGGAAGGCCCATAAGGCTATCAGCAGACTTCTCAGCCAAAACCCTACAGGTGAGAAGAGAATAGCATGATGTATCGAAAGTGCTAAAAGGAAAAAACATCCAGCCAAGAATACTCTATCCATCAAGGTTGCCATTCAGAATGGAAGGAGAGATAAAGAGCTTCCCAGACAAGCAAAAATTAAAGGAGTTTATCACCAAGACACCAGTTCTACAAGAAATGCTAAAGGGACTTATTTAAGTGGGAAAGCAATGACCACAAATAGGGATAAAAAAATTATCAAAAAAAAAAAAAACTCAGGCAATAAAATCAAGGGTAAAGGTAAAAATATAGTAAAGGTAGCAGATCAACTACCAGTGAAGATAATTTGAAGGTTAAAGGAGAAAAATATTAAAGTTAACTACTTCAATGATAAGAGGGTAATGGGTAGACACACACTAGACAAGAGATTATATATGATTTCATAAACATAAAATGTTGGAGGAGGGGAGTGAAAAAGTAGAACTTTTAGAAAGAGGTCAAGTTAAAAAGTCCATCAACTTGATATAGACTATCGTATACATAGAATATTACATCGGATCCCCATGGTAATGACAAATCAGAAACCTATAATAAGTCAGCAAATAAGTAAGACAAAAGAAATCAAACATATTACTAAAGAAAGCCATCAAACCACAAAGGAAGAGAGCAAGAGAAAAAGAAAGGAACAGAGAAGAACTTCTAAAAGACCCAGGAAAAAAGTAACAAAATGGCAATAAATACATATTTATCAATAGCTACTTTAAACATCAATGGACTAAATGCTCCAATCAAATGCCATAAGGTGGCCCATTGGATAAAAAACACGATCCATATATATGCTGCATACAAGAGACACACTTCAGACCTAAAGACCCTCACAAACTGAAAGTGAAAGGATGGAAAAAGATATCCCATGCAAATGGCAAAAAAAAAAAAAAAAATAGCAGGGTTAGGAATGCTTATATCAGACAAAATAGACTTTAAATCAAAAACTGTAACAGGAGACAAAGACGGGCACTAAATAATGATAAAGGGGACAATCCAACAAGAAGATATAACACTTGTAAATATTTATGTACCCAACATAGGAGCACCTAAATAGAAAACAATTATTAACAGACATAAAAGGAGAAATAGACAATAACACAATAATAACAGGGGACTTTAACACTCCACTTACACAAATGGATATATCATCCAAACAGAATATCAATAAGGAAACACTGGTCTTAAAGGACAATTAGACCAGATGGACTTAGTAGAGATATACATGACATTACATCCAAAAACCACAGAATACACATTCTTTTCAAATGCACATGCAACATTCTCCAGGATTGATAACATATTAGGCCACAAAACAAGTCTCAATAAATGTAAGAAGATCAAAATAGTACCATGCATCTTTTCTGACCACAAAGGTATGAAACTAGAAATCAACTACAGGAAGAAAACCAGAAAAGCCAAAAAAATGTGGAGATTAAACAAAATGCTACTGAACAACGATTGGGTCAAGGAAGAAGTCAAAGGAGAAAAAAAAAAATTCCAGGAGACAAACGAAAATGAAAACATGACATGCCAAAATCTATGGGATACAGCAAAAGCAGTTCTAAGGGGGAAGTTTATAGGAATTCAGGCATACCTGAACAAAGAAGAAAAATCCCAAATAGACAATCTAACAGCTCATCTAAAGGTACTGGGAAAAGAAGAACAAAGAAAGCCCAAAATCAGCAGAAGGAAGGAAATAATAATAATCAGAACAGAAATAAAAGAAATAGAGACTAAAAAATCAATAGAATAGTGAATATGATGTAATATACACTGAATGCAAAATTTATTATGATGTACATCTGAAAGCTATACAATGTTATTGCAATTAAAAAAATTAAAAATTAAAAAGAATCAATAAAAAAATTAATGAAACCAAGAGCTGCTTCTTTGAAAAGATAAACAAAATTGACAAACAATTAGCTAGACTCATCAGGAAAGAAAGAGAGAAGGCTCAAATAAATAAAATCAGAAATGAAAGAGGAGAAATTATGACACCTCAGAAATAAAAAAGATAAGAGAATACTATGAAAAGCTATAGGCCAATAAATTGGATAACCTAAAAGAAATGGATAAATTCTTAAAAACATACAACCTTCCAAAACTGGACCAAGAAGAAGTAGAGAATTTGAATAGACCAATCACCAGTAAGGAGATGGAAACACAAATCAAAAGCCTCCCAAAAAATAAAAGTCCAGGACCAGATGGCTTCCCTGGTGAATTATACCAAACATTCAAAGAAGACTTAATACCTAGCCTTCTTAAACTCTTCCAAAAAGTTGAAGAGGAGGGGAGGCTTCCCAACTCATCCTATGAAGCAAACATTATCCTGATACCAAAACCAGACAAGGACACCACAAAAAAAGAAAATTACAAGCCAGTATCACTGATGAACATCGATGCAAAAACCCTCAACAAAATACTACCAAAGTAAATCAACAATACAATAAAGAGATCATACATCATGATCAAGTGGGTTTCATTCCAGGGATGCAGGGATGGTTCAACATCCACAAATCTATCAACGTGATACACCACATTAACAAAGTGAAGAATAAAAACCACATGAACATCTCAATAGATTCAGAGAAAGCATTTGAGAAGACACAGCACTCATTATTGAAAAAATGTCTAAATAAAATGGGTATAGAAGGGAAATACCTCAACATAATAAAGGCCATATATGAAAGACCCACAGCAAATGTCATTCTCAATGGAGAAAAACTAAAAGCTATCCCTCATAGAACAGGAACCAGGCAAGGATGCCCACTGTCTCCACTCTTATTTCACATAGTATTGGAAGTGCTAGCCAGAGCAATTAGGCAAGAAAAAGAAATAAAAGGGATCCACATTGGAAAAGAAGAAGTGAAACTGTCACCCTTTGCAGACAACATGATTTTATATGTAGAAAACCCTAAAGATTCCACTAAAAAACTTTTAGAAACAATAAAGGAATACAATCAAGTTGCGGGATACAAAATCAATGTACAAAAATCAGTTGCATTTCTATACACTAACAACGAAGTTGCAGAAAGAGAAATTAAAAATACAATCCCATTTACAATTGCAACAAAAAGAATAACATACCTAGGAATAAACTTAACCAAAGAGGTGAAATATCTGTACACTGAAAACTATAAAACATTCTTGAAAGAAATTGAAGAAGACTCAATGAAATGGAAAGATATTCCATGCTCTTGGATTGGAAGAATTAACGTCATTCAAATGTCCATACTTCCTAAAGCAATCTATAGATTCAACGCTATCTCTATCAAAGTTCCAACAACATTTTTCACAGAAATAGAACAAAGAATCCTAAAATTTATATGGAACAAGAAAAGACCCCGAATAGACTAAGGATTCCTGAGAAAAAAGAACAAAGCTGGAGGTATCACACTCCCCAATTTCAAAATATGCTATAAAGCCATAGTAACCAAAACAGCATGGTACTGGCACGAAAAGAAACACACAGATCAATGGAACAGAATCGAGAGCCCAGAAGTAAACCCACACGTTTATGGACAGCTAATATTCAACAAGGGAGCCAAGAGCATACGATGGAGAATGGAGAGTCTCTTCAATAAATGGTGTTGGGAAAACTGGACAGCCACATGCAAAAGAATGAAAGTAGACCATTCCCTTACACCATGCACAAAAATCAACTCAAGGAGAAGATCCAAGATGGCAGCATGAGCAGACTTCTTTGTCTCTCCCCCTTAGAATCTACAACTAATTGGACATTCATCGCTTGACAAAGGATATCTATATAGAATCTCAGGATGTCGGAGAGACCCACACTGCTATACATAGGAAGGCAGACGGACTTCCCTCTGGGAGGAGGTGGAGATAGGTGAAAACTCTCTGACCCCGACCCCTGAACAGCCGAGAGCCTGCGGGTGGCTTTCTTCCAGCGGACGCCCCCAGAACATCATCACATGCCAAGGGCAGGAGGGAGCACACACCAGAGGAGCGACGGTGGATACAGGTGAACAGAGCCCTACCTAAGCCCCCCACAATTACACCTGAGCCCAGAGGGAAGCTCCAGAGTTACACACCCGAGGCAGTGGGGAAAACCCCTACCTGCCATTAGCGAGAGGGCCCCCCCAGCATCCACAACGCCTGGGGGCTCCTGGAGAGAATCCCAAACGGCGTGCAGGCCAGCCAGCTGCCGCCACCGGCTCCTCTGACCGGGCTTTTGCCCTGGAGGGGCTCGGGACTACCAGAGATCTCCTGGGAGAGGTCCGGGGCTGGGTGGAGCTCCAGCAGCCAGCTACATGTCCTGGGGGAGAAACTCTGAAGTCCCGTCCAGGCAGCAGGCAGGGTCTTTGCCTGCCATTAGTGGAGAGGCCCTGCCCAACATCCACAATGCCTGGGGGCTCCCGGAGAGAATCCCAAATGGCGCGACGGCCTGCCAGCTGCCGCCGCTGGCTCCACTGACCAGGCTTTTGCCCAGGAGGGGATTGGGACTACCGGAGATCTCCTGGGAGAGGACCAGAGCTGGGTGGAGCTCCAGTGGATGGCTACGCAGCCCGGGGGAGAAACTCTAGAGTTCCATCCCGGCAGCAGGCAGAGTCTTTACCGGCCATTATTGGAGAGGCCCCACTCAGCATCCACAATGCCGAGAGGGTCCCAAAGAGGAGAATCCCAGGCAGGGCAGCAGCCGACCAGCTGCCACTGAACTCGAGGTATCTGGCTATCCCCCAGACAGGGCAATGGGCTCCCCAAGATCCTAGGGGAGAGGACTGGGGCTGGGTGGAGTTCCAGCGACCCAGCTCTGTGGCCCAGGGGGAAACTCTACAGTCTCACAGAAGCCTCAGCAATAGCCTCTGCACAGCACTAGTAGAGAGCACCCACCCAGCAACCACAAGGCTGGAAGCCCCTGGGACAAAAGTAGCATAGCTAGGCGAGCTAACCACAGACTATAGAAAATGCCCCTAGCTCTGCTGTGACCCATAGTGGACAAGTGAGATTTTGTGGGCACCGACAGTGACAGAGCTGCAAATATAAGTGATCCTGCCCCTGGCCGCTGGGAAAGCCCAAACACTGCTGCAGACCCTAAGGAGGGAGCACATCTAGGTGGTCTGCAACAGTAGGAACCAGCAGTCTGAAGCGCCCCTGTGATGGCCTCCACAGCTGAAGAGGGAACCCACAGGATCACTGTGACTGCGAGGAGGGGCCCAGGCCCAGTTAGCAACAGCTGATAGGGTTCCTGCTTGGAGCAGTATAAACAGCTGTCCCCCCACCACACCAGTAGAAACAAGTGGAAGCAGTAACCAAACTCTATCTCTATGCGGAGGCACAAATCTACACCATCAAGCAATATGAAAAAATATATTAAATCTCCAGAACAGAAGGAAAATGACAAACACACAGAAAACAATCCCAAAGACAATGAAATATACAACCTAAATGATGATGACTTCAAAACAGCCATCATTAAAAAACTCACTGAGTTATAAGAGAATTCAGATAGACAACTCAACGAGTTGAGGAGCTATGTCACAAAAGAGTTCGATACTGTAAAGAAGAACCAAGCAGAAATACTGGAAATGAAGAACACAATAGAGGAGATTAAGAAAAATCTAGATGCACTGAACAGTAGGGCCAATAATATGGAGGAAAGAATTAGCAATTTGGAAGATATGAATATAGAAATGCTGCAGGCAGAGGAGGAGAGAGAGCTAAGACTAAAAAGAAATGAGGAAACTCTCCGAGAATTATCTGATGCAATTAGGAGATGCAACCTAAGGAATATAGGTATACCAGAGGGAGAAGAGAGGGAGAAGGGGGCAGAAAGCCTATTCAAAGAAATAATGGCTGAGAACTTCCCAAACCTGGGGAGAGAGATGGAACTTCATGTGGCAGAAGCCAATAGATCTCCAAAATTTATCAATGCAAGTAGACCAACCCCAAGACATATAGTAGTGAAGCTAGAAAAAGTCAACAACAAGGAGAGAATACTAAGGGCAGCCAGGCAGAAGAAATTAACCTACAAAGGAACCCCCATAAGGCTTTCAGCAGATTTCTCAGCAGAAACATTACAGGCTAGAAGAGAGTGGAATGATATATTCAAAAATCTGAAGGACAAAAACCAGCAGCCGAGAATTCTCTACCCAGTGAAAATATCCTTCAAATACGATGGAGAAATAAAAACTTTCCCAGATAAACAAAAATTAAGGGAGTTCATTGCCACCAAACCTCCTCTTCAAGAAATGCTCAGGAAAACCCTCATTCCTGAAAAATCAAAAAAAGGAAAGGGACTACAAAACCAAGAGCAAAGGAGATAAGTAGAAGGACAACAACAGAGAGTAGCAGCTCTCCATCAGAACAGACTAAACCATGGGACGAGAAACAAAGGAAATTGAAGAGAACTGGAAAAAAAGACATAAAATGGCAGCGGTAGGCCCCCAGATTTCAATAATCACTCTAAATGTAAATGGATTGAACTCTCCAATCAAAAGACACAGCTTGGCAGGATGGATCAAAGAACCAACAATATGCTGCCCCCAGGAAACACACCTCAGCCCCAAAGACAAACACAGACTCAGAGTGAAGGGATGGAAGACACTACTCCAAGCTAATAATGAACAAAAGAAAGCAGGTGTCGCTATACTAATATCAGACAAAGCAGACTTCAAAGCAAAACAGGTAAAGAAAGACAAAGAGGGACACTATCTAATGATAAAAGGGACTCTCCACCAAGAAGACATAACACTTGTAAATATATATGCACCCAATACAGGAGCACCAAAATTTTTAAAGCAACTCTTAACAGAACTAAAAGAAGACATCAACAACAATACTATAATAGTAGGGGATCTCAACACCCCATTAACACCAATGGATAGAACATCCAGACAGAAAATCAACAAGGAAATTATTGAATTAAATGAAAAATTAGACCAGATGGACTTAATAGATATATATAGAACACTTCATCCAAAAACAGCAGGTTACACATTCTTCTCAAGTGTGCATGGAACATTCTCAAGAATAGACCATATTTTGGGAAACAAAGCAAGCATCAATAAATACAAGTGAGTTGAAATAATATCAAGCATCTTTTCTGATCACAATGCTATGAAACTAGAAATCAACTACAAGAATAAAGCAGAGAAAGGTGCAAAAATGTGGAGACTAAACAACACGCTACTGAACAAACAATGGATTATTGAAGAAATTAAAGAAGCAATCGAATATTATCTGGAGACAAATGAAAATGAGAACACGTCACACCAAATCATTTGGGATGCAGCAAAAGCAGTCCTAAAAGGGAAATTCATCGCAATACAGGCTCACCTCACAAAACAAGAAAAAGCTCACATAAGCAACCTCAAACGACACCTAATAGAATTAGAAAAAGAAGAACAAACAGAGCCCAGAGTCAGTAGAAGGAGGGAAAAATTAAAAATAGGAGCAGAAATAAACGATATTGAAACTAAAAAGACAGTAGAAAGGAGCAATGAAACAGAGATGGTTCTTCGAAAAAATTAACAAAATCGACAAACCCTTGGCCAGACTCACCAAGAAAACAAGAGAGAAATCTCAAATAAATAAAATTAGGAATGAGAGAGGAGAAATCACAACAGATACCAAAGAAATACAAGGGATCATAAGAGAATACTATGAAAAACTATATGCCAACAAATTGAACAACCTAGAAGAAATGGACAAATTCATGGACTCTTACAACCTCCCCAAACTGAACCAGGAAGAAATGGAGAATCTGAATAGGCCAATCACAATTAAAGAAATAGAAACAGTAATCAAAAACCTCCCCAAAAATAAGAGTCCGGGACCAGACGGCTTCTCTGGAGAATTCTACCAAACATTCAAAGAAGATTTAATAGCTATCCTTCTCAAACTATTCCAGAAAATTGAGGAAGATGGAGCACTCCCTAACACATTCTATGAAGCCAACATCACTCTGATCCCCAAACCTGACAAGGACAACACAAAGAAGGAGAACTACAGGCTGATATCACTGATGAACATAGATGCAAAAATCCTCAACAAAATTCTGGCAGACTGAATACAGCAATACATCAAAAAGATTATACACCATGCTCAAGTGGGATTTATACCAGGGACACAGGGATGCTTCAACATCCGCAAGTCAATCAACGTGATACACTACATTAACAAAATGAGAAACAAAAACCACATGATCATCTCAATAGATGCAGAGAAAGCATTCGACAAGATCCAACACCCATTTATGATAAAAACCCTCAAGAAAATGGGTATAGAAGGAAAGTACCTCAACATAATAAAGGTCATATATGACAAACCCACAGCCAACATCATACTCAACTGACAAAAACTGAAAGCCATCCCTCTGAGGACAGGAACAAGACAAGGGTGCCCACTTTCACCAATCCTATTCAACATAGTACTGGAGGTTTTGGTCAGAGCAATTTGGCAGGAAAAAGAAATAAAAGGAATCCAAATAGGCAATGAAGAAGTAAAACTCCTGCTGTTTGCAGATGACATTGTCTTATATATAGAAAACCCCAAAGAATCCATAGGAAATCTATTAGAAACAATCAACAGCTACAGCAAAGTTGCAGGGTATAAAATCAACATACATAAATCAGCAGCATTTCTAAACACTAACAATGAACCAACAGAAAAAGAACTCAACAACTCAATCCCATTCACAATTGCAACGAAAAGAATAAAATACCTTGGGATAAATTTAACCAAGGAAGTGAAATATTTATACAATGAAAACTAGAAGACTTTCTTGAAAGAAATTGACGACGACATAAAGAGATGGAAAGACATTCCATGCACATGGATTGGAAGAATAAACATAGTTAAAATGTCCATACTACCTAAAGCAATCTACAGAGTCAACGCTATCCCAATCAGAATCCCAAGGACATTCTTTACAGAAATTGAACAAAGAATCCTAAAATTCATATGGGGCAGTGAAAGACCGCGAATTGCTAAAGCTATCCTGAGTAAGAAAAACAAAGCCGGAGGCATCACAATCCCCGATTTCAAAACGTACTACAATGCTACAGTGATCAAAACAGCATGGTACTGGTCCAAAAACAGGTGCACAGATCAATAGAACAGAAGTGAAAGCCCAGAGATAAAACCACACATCTATGGACAGCTAATCTTTGACAAAGGAGCTGAGGGCCTACAATGGAGAAAAGAATGTCTCTTCAACAAATGGTGCTGGGAAAACTGGACAGCCACATGTAAAAGAATGAAAATCGACCATTCTTTTTCACCATTCACAAAAATAAACGCAAAATGGATCAAAGACCTAAAGATTAGGCCTGAAACAATAAGTCTTCTAGAAGAGAATATAGGCAGTACATTCTTTGACATCAGTTTCAAAAGAATCTTTTCGGACATTATAACTCCTCAGATGAGGGAAAGAATAGAAAGAATAAACAAATGGGACTTCATCAGACTAAAGAGTTTCTTCAAGGCAAGGGAAAACAGGATTGAAACAAAAAAACAGCCCACTAATTGGGAAAAAAATATTTACAAGCTACATATCCGACCAAGGATTAATATCCATAATATACAAAGAACTAACACAGCTTAACAACAAAAAAACAGACAACCCAATCAAAAAATGGGCAGAGGACATGAACAGACATTTCTCCAAAGAAGATATAAGGATGGCCAATAGACACATGAAAAGATGCTCATCATCACTAATCATCAGGGAAATGCAAATCAAAACTACACTAAGATATCACCTTACACTCGTTAGATTGGCAAAAATATGCAAAACCCAAAGTGACAAATGTTGGAGAGGTTGTGGAGAAAAAGGAACCCTCATACACTGTGGGTGGGAATGCAAACTAGTGCAGCCACTATGGAAAACAGTATGAAGATTTCTCAAAAAGTTAAAAATAGAAATACCCTATGACCCAGCTATCCCACTACTGGGTATCTATCATAAGAACCTGAAATCAGCAATCCCAAGAATCCCATGCACCCCTATGTTCATAGCAGCATTATTTACAATAGCCAAAACATGGAACCAACCTAAATGCCCAGAAACTGACGACTGGATAAAGAAGATATGGTATATATACACAATGGAATACTACTCAGCCATAAAAAAGGACCAGATTATTCCATTCGCATCAACATGGATGGACCTTGAGGGTATTATGTTAAGCGAAATAAGCCAGACAGAGAAAGAGGAACTCTATATGACCCCACTTATAGGTGGAAGTTAACATATAGACATGGAGAACTGATCAGTGGTTACCAGGGAAAAGGGCGGGTTGGGGGAGGGCACAAAGGGTGAAGTGGTGTACCCACAACATTACAAACAATAACGTACAACTGAAATCTCACAAGGTTGTAATCTATCATAATCTTAATAAAAAAAATCAACTCAAAATGGATTAAAGACTTGAATGTAAGACCCAAAACCATGAAACTTCTAGACGTAAACATAGGCAGTACGCTCTTTGACATCGGTAGGAGCAGCATATTTTCAAGTCCCATGCCTGACTGGGCAAGGGAAACAAAAGAAAAAATGAACAAATAGGACTACATCAAACTAAAAGGCTTCTCCACAGCAAAGGAAACCATCAACAAAATGAAAAGACAACCCAACAATTGGGAGAAAATAGTTGCAAACCATATTTCAGATAAGGCGTTAATAGCCAAAATATACAAAGAACTCATACAGCTCAACAACCCCCCCCCCAAAAAAATCCAATAAGAAAATGGGCAAAAGATCTGAACAGAGATTTCTCAAAAGAAGATATACGGATGGCCAACAGGCATATGAAAAGATGCTCAACATCATTAGCTACCAGGGAAATGAAAATCAAAACTACAATGTGATATCACTTCACTCTGGTCAGAATGGCTATAATTAGCAAGACAGGAAACAACAAATGTTGGAGACGATGTGGAGAGAAGGCAACATTTGTTCACTGCTGGTGGGAGTGGAAACTGGTGCAGCTACTATGGAAAGCAGTATGGAGTATCCTCAGAAAATTAAGGGTAGATCTAAGATATGATCCAGCTATCCCACTGCTGGGTATTTATCCAAAGAACTTAAAAACACAAAGGCATAAAGATTCTTGCACCCCTATGTTCATTGCAGCATTATACACCATAGCCAAGATTGGAAGCAACATAGGTGCCCAGCAAGGGGCGAATGGATAAAGAAGATGTGGTATGTGTACATGATGGACTACTACTCAGCCATAAGAAATGATGAAATCTGGCCATTTGTGACAACATGGATGGACCTTGAGGGTATTATGCTGAGTGAAATAAGTCAGAGGGAGAAAGTCAAATACCGTATCATCTCACTTATAAGTAGACAATAAAAACAGTGACAAACAAACACCTAGCAATGGAGAATGGATTGGTGATTACCATAGGGGAAGGAGGGGAGGGCAATGGGGTGATTAGGCTCACATGTGAGGTGATGGACTATAGTTTGCTTTTGGGTCATGAACATTATGTAATCGACATAGACTTTGAAATATATTATGATGTACATCTGAAAGCTATATAATGTTATAATCCAATGTTACTGCAAAATAAAAATAAAAATAAAAATAAATGTGAAGATGGAAACACAAGACTTCAAGGGGAACAAAAGATCAAGGAAATATGAAACTACCAAAGAAAAATAACAATTTTCCAGTAACCCATCCCAAAGAAATGTAGACCTTTGAATTGCCTGACAAAGAATTCAAAATAATTGTTTTAAGGAAGATCAGCAAGCTACAAGAGAATTCACATAGACAACTCAATGAAATAAGGAAAACAATACATAAACAACACAAGAAGTTCAACAAAGATAGAAATCATAAAAAACAAACAAATTCTGGAGATAAATAATACAATGAATAAAATTAAAAAGTGCAATAGAGTGCATCAACTGAGCACTCAATCAAGCAGAAGAAATAATCTTTGAACTCAAAGACAGGTCATTTGAACACATCCAATCAGAAGAGAAAAAATAATGAAAAACACTGAAGAAAGACTATGTAATTTATGGGACATAATCTTGAGAACTAATAAACACACTATGAGAGTCTCAGAAGGAAAAGAAAGAGAAAAAGGGATAGATGGCTTACTTAAAAACTAATGGTGATTGGTGGACTTTCTGCCTCCACATATAAGGAGCTTAGACTTCACCACTCTATCATACCAAAATCTAAAAAGCTGAGCAGACTAAAAAAATCAATAACTCTTCTTGGATCCATAGAAGAGGGGAAGACACAGGACAAACTGCTGCCTCCAAGATTGGACAGACAAACAAGCGAATACTTGGAGTCACAGATTTCATAGAAGAGACTAATGAGTAAAAACTGCTGAGGAAATCAGTGCTGGGTGAGGAAATCCTGAAATGGAATTTACAAATTGCTGGAGGATCAGTATGGACAACATTGAGTGTTAAAAACTCCAGGGGTCACAGTCATAGGGAAGCCCTCATGCTTTTTTGAGTTTTACTTCCAGGTGGCCAACCCAGTTTCTTACAGGAAACATCAGAGAACAGTCCTCTCGTGCTTCTGGTAGAGTGAGGAGAAAAGAAAACATTTTGAAATGCACCAGAACACTCTGTTCTTTTTAACATGATTGACTCTCAGGAGAAACTAGTTAACCAGAGCCTAACCTATTGGGGTATTATTAGAGACTAACAGATGTGGAGAACAGAAATACCAAACTCCAGCCCACTCTAGACACCCTGTACCATGTAAGGGGGGGGCCTGAAAACTGAGATACACTGGTTAAGTTCACAGTCCAGAGGCCTAGGCTTATTAAAAGACTGAGGCATAATCATAAAAGTATAGAATGCTTCCCCTTCTCCCACACCATGCCAACACACTACTAAGGACCTATTTATAGCAGTTCTCTTTACTCATACATCATCTCTGACTCTCAAGAAAAAATTACAAGCTTACCAAAAGGCAAAAAATCCCACAATTTGAAGAGACAGAGTAAGCATCAAAATGAGACAGGGCAGGGATGCTGGAATTATCAGACTGGGAATTTTTTTAAAACTATGATTAATATGCCAAGAGCTCTAATTGGTAAAGTAGAAATGCAAGAACAGATGGGCAATGTAAGCAGAGAGATGGAAATCCTAAGAAAGAACCAGAAAGAAATGCTAGAGATAAAAGAAAAAACACTGCAACAGAAATGAAGAATGCCTGTGGCAGGCTTATTAGTAGACTGGACATGGCTGAGGAAAGAATCTCTGAGCTTGAGGATATATCCATAGAATTCTCAAAAACAGAAAAGAAGAGAACAAAAACAGGAAAATAAAACCAGAATAGACTATCCAAAGACTGGGGCAACTACAAAAGGCATACTATGTATATAATGAGGATACCAGAAAAAGAATAAAGGGAGAAAGGAACAGAAAAAAATATTTGAAACTATGGCAGAATTTTCAAAATTAATGTCAGACACCAAAGCACACATTCAGGAAGCTCAGAAAACACCAAGAAGGATGAATGCCAAAGAAAAAAATACACTTAGGCATATCGTTTTCAAGTCACGGAAAATCAAAGATAAAGAAAAAATTGAGAAATAATCCAGAAGGAAAAACCAACATATTTATAAAGGAACAAGGGAAAAATTGCTTTAGACTTGTCCTCAGAAACCACACAAACAAGAAGAGAGTGGGATAAACTACTTAAAGCGCTGAGGAAAAAAACACCCATCAATAGAATAGAATTATATTCCCTTCGAAATTTTCCTTCAAAAGTCAAGGAGAAATGAAGACTTTCTCAGAGAAACAAAAATTGAGGGAATGTATTTCCTTTAGACCTGCCTTGAAAGCAATCTACAGATTAAATGCAATCTCTATCAAAGTTCCAACAACATTTTTCACAGAAATAGAAAAAGGAATGCAAAAATTTATATAGGACAACAAAAGACCCTGAATCGTGAAAGGAATCCTGAGAACAAAGAACAAAGCTGGAGGTATCACACTCCCTGATTTCAAAATATACTACAAAGCTATAGTAACCAAGAAAGCATGGTATACTGGCACACAAACAGACACACAGATCAGTGGAACAGAATGGGTGCCCAGAGATAAACTCACACATCTATGGACTGCTAATTTTTGACAAGTGAATCAAGAACATATAATGGAGAAAGGAAAGTCTCTTCCATAAATGGTGTTGGGAAAACTGGACAGCCACATGCAAAAGAATGAAAGTAGACCATTATCTTATACCATACACAAAAAGTAATTCAAAATGGATTAAAGATTGGAATGTAAGACCTAGAACCATAAAACTTCTAGAAGAAAACATAGGCAGTACATTCTTCAACACTGGTCTTAGCAGCATTTTCAAGTACCATGTCTGACTGGGCAAGGGGAACAATAGGGAAAATAAACAAATGGGGCCACATCAAACTAAAAACCTTCTGCAAAGCAAAGGAAGCCATCAACAAGAAGAAAAGACGGTCTAACAATTGGGAGAAGGTATTTGCAAACCACATATCTGGTAATTGGTTAATATCCAATTACAAATTGTAAAATATACAAAGAATTCATACATCTCAACAACAAAAAACTAACAATCCAATTATAAAATGGGCAAAATATCTGAACAGACATTTCCTCAAAGAAGATATACAGAAGGCCAACAGGCACATGAAAAGATGCTCAACATAATTAACATTGGGGCAATGCAAATCAAAACTACAACGAAATATCACCTCATGCCCATCAGAATGGCTATAATTAACCAGACAGGCAACAGTGTTAGAGAGAATGTAGAGAGATGTGGATCTTCATACACTGCTGGTGGGAATTCAAACTGGTGCAGCCACTAGGGAAAACAGTACAGAGATTCCTCAAAAAATTAAGAATAGATCTACCATATGATCCAGCTATTCCACTGCTGGGTATTTATTCAAAGAACATGAAAACATGAATGCATAAAGATACATGCACCCCTATGTTCATCTCAGAATTATTCACAATAGCCAAGATTTGGAGGTAACCTGGGTGTCCATCAAGGAACAAGTGGATAAAGAAGATGTGGTATATATACATAATGTACATAGTGCAAAACTACTCAGCCACAAGACAAGATGAAAGCTGGCCATTTGTGACAACATGGATGGACCTTGAGGGTATTATGCTGAGTGAAATAAGCCAGACGGAGAAAGTCAAATACCATATGATCTCACTCATAATTAGAAGATAAAAACAACGACAAAAAACCACATAGTAACAGATATTGGATTGGTGGTTACCAGAGGGGAAGGTGGGTGGCAGGAGGATGAAAGGAGTGGTTAGGCACATGTGTGTGCTGATGGATTGGGTGGTGAACATAATGTAATCTACACAGGAATTGAAATATATAATGATGTACACCTGAAATTTATATAATGTTATAAGCCGATGTTACCACAATTAAAAAAATAAATGCTAAAGAAGTTCTTTAAGGAGAAGCAAAATATTATGGGTCAAAAACTCAGACCTTCATAAGGAAATGAAGAGTATTATAGAAGGAGTAAGGTAAGGTAGATTTCTTCTTATTTTTTGTATTTATCTATTATCAATTTAATTGAGATAACAACAGTTTATTCAAAATAATAATATAAACAAAGTATTCAATTATGTATGCTTAAGTAAATAACTTAGGCTCACACTACCTATGGGAGCCACATTTGATTAATACTACCTGTGAAGTGGTATAGTGTTATTTGAGAGTGGACTTGGATTAGTTGTAAATGTATACTCAGTCAACCTCTAAAATAAAAGTAGAAGTGTAACTGATATACTAAAGAAAGAAAGAAAATAAAATTGTATAAAATGCTAAATTAAAGCTGTAGGAAAAAAGTGGAAGACAAAAATAAGTATAAAGAACAAGGGCAGCAAATAGAATAGAGTAAAAATATATGGTAGTTATTAATCCAGCTATATCAATAATCACTCTGAACATCAAGGGCCAAAATCAAACATTTAAAAGACAGAGATCTTCAAAGTAGGTCACTTTCGAACTACATGTTGTCCACAAGAAACCCACTTTAAATGTAAAAACATATATAGATTAAAATTAAATGGATGGGGAAAATATATCACGCTAACTCTAATCAAAAGAATGCAGGAGTAGCTGTATTAACTTCAGACAGATCGGTAGTCAAAGCAAGGAAAGTTATTAAAGATTGAAAAAGGCATTATGTAATGATAAAGGGGTCAATTATTCAAGAAGACCAAACAATCCTTAATGTGTATGCCTATAATAACAAAGCATCAAACTATGAGACAAGAACTGATAGATCTGTAAAGAGAAATAGATGAATCCACTATCAAAGTTGAAGACCTTAACACCCCTCTCAGAAATAAACAGATCTACCAGGCACAAAATCAGTAGGGGCATAGTTCAACTCAGCAACACCATCTATCAAGTGGATATAATCGATATCTATAGACTATATTATCCAACGACAGCAGAACACAATTTTTAAGCTCACATAGACCATTGTCGGCTATAAAACATACTTTAACAAACTTAAAATAATAGTATTCATATAATGTCTCCTCTCAGATCACAATGAAATTAAACTGGAAATAAATAACAGAAAGATAACTGGAAAATACTAAAACACATAAAGATTTTATAATATCCTTCTAAATAACATATGGGTCAAGGAAGGAATCACAAGAGAAATTTTAAAATATTTTGAATTAAATGAAAATACAACTTAAAATTTGTGCAATGCAGTGCTCAGAGGGAAATTTATAGCACTGAATGAATACATTAGAAGAGACATCTAAAGTCAATAATCTAAATTTTCACCTTGGGAAACTAGAAAAAGAAGAGCAAGTTAGATCCAAAGTAGGCAGAACAAAAGATGTACAATATAGAGCAGAGATCAATGAAACTGAAAATAGGAACTCAATAGAGAAAACCAATAAAACCAAATGCTGTTTTTTTTTAAAAAAGATCAATATAAAATTGATAATCTTCTAGCCAAGCTAACTAAGAAAAAACACAGAGAGGTCATAAGTTACTAACATCAGAAATGAAAGAGGGGACATCATTACAGACACAAGGGATAATAAAAAATACAACAAACAACTCTATGTCCACAAATTTGATAACCTAGATGAAATGTGCAAATTCCTTGAAAGATACAATCTGCCAAAAACTCAAATAAAAATAATTAGAAGATGTCAATAGGCCAAAAGCAGTAAAGAAATGAATGAATAATTAAGAACCTTCCCAAACAGAAAGCGACAGTCCCAGATGGGTTCACTGGTGAATACTAGCAAACATTTAATAAAGAAATTATACCAATTATCTAGAATCTCTTCCAGAGGGTAGAAGCAGAGGCAATACTTCTTAACTTATTCTATAAGGCTAGCATTACCCTAATACCAAAACCAAAAAAAGACATTACAAGAAGAAAAACTACAGATCATTATCTCTCTTGGACATAGATCCAAAACTTCTCAACAGAATATTAGCAAATCAAATCCAACAACAAATAAAAACAATTAAACATGACAACCAAGTGAGACTTATCCCAGGTATGCAAGGTTGGTTTCGCATAAAAAAAAAACAGTTAATATAGGGGCTGGCCCCGTGGCCAAGTGGTTAAGTTCGCCCGCTCCGCTGCAGGCGGCCCAGTGTTTCGTTGGTTCGAATCCTGGGCGCGGACATGGCACTGCTCATCAGACCACGCTGAGGCAGCGTCCCACATGCCACAACTAGAAGGACCCACAACGAAATATACAACTATGTACCGGGGGGCTTTGGGGAGAAAAAGGAGAAAAATAAAATCTTTAAAAAAAAACAATTAATATAAGCCATCACATCAACAGGATAAAAAATAATAATCACATGATTATGTCAATATGCAGAGAAAAGCATTTAATAGAATCTAACACTGATTCAAGATAAAAATTTTCAGCAAACTAGGAATAGGGGAGAACTTCCTTAACTTGATAAAGACTATCTAAAAAAAACCTACAGCTAACATCATACTTAATAGTGAAGAATTTGAAGCTTTCCCACTTACATCAGTTACAAAGCAAGGGTGCTGTCTCTCATCACTCCTTGTCAACACTTTACTGGACGTCCTTGTTAATAAAATAAGGCAAGAAATAACAATAAAAGTATATAGGTTGAGAAGAAAGATATATAAGTGTCATTGATCACATATGATATGATTATCTATGCATAAAATTGGAAAGAATCAACAAAAAAAATCTCCTGGAACTTATAAGCAATGAAAGGAAGATTGCAGGATACAAGATTAACATACAAAAATCTACCACTCTTCTATATACCAGCAAAAGTGCAATACCATTTACATAACCACCCAAAGAAATGAAATACTTATGTATAAATCTAACAAAACATGTACAAGATCTATAATGAGGAAAACTATATAATGTTGGTGAGAGAAATCAAAGACAAACTAAATAAATGGAGAGATATTCCATGTCCACTAATAGAAAGACTCAATATTGTCAAGATGTCAGTTCTTCCAAACTTGATCTGTAGATTCAATGCAATTCCAGTTAAAATCTCAGCAAGTTATTCTGTGAATATTGACAAAATGACTCTAAAGTTTATATGGAGAGGCAAAATATCCCAAACAGTCAACGCATTGCTATAAAAAAAGAAAAAAGTTGGAGAATTGACATTTCCCAACATCCAGACTTAGTATAAAGCTACAATAATCAAAACAGGATGGTATAAGTAAGAGAATAGACAAATTGTTCAATGGTACAGAATATAGAACCCAGAAATAAACTCCTATAAGTGTAGTCAATTGATCTTTGAAAAAGGAAAAAAGGACAATAAATTAGAGCAAAGACAGTCTTTTCAACAAACAGTGCTGGAAGAACTGTATATACACATGCAAAAAATAAATCTAGACACAGACCTTATACTCTTCACAAAAGCTAACTCAAAGTGGATCATAGACCTAAACATAAAACATAAAAATCCAAGAAAATAACATAGGAGAAGACCTAGGTGACTTTGGATATGGCAATGACTTTTTAGATACAATACAAAAGGCATGATCCCTTAGACATAATTGATGAGATGTTCATTAAAACTAAAAAATTCTGCTCTATGAAAGACAATGTCAAGAGAATGAGAAGACAAGCCACATACTGGGAGAAAATATTGGCAAAAGACGTCTAATACAGGACTGTTATACAAAATATACAAAGAACACTTAAAAATTTACAATAAGACGAGAAACAACCTGATTTAAAAATTGGTCAAATACTTTAACAGACATCTCACCAGAGAAGATATACGGGTGGCAAATAAGCATATTAAAAGATGCTAAATGTCATATGTCATCAATGAATTGCAAATTAAATCAATAATGTGATACCACTATATATGTATTAAAAGGGACAAAATCTAGAACACTGACAATAGCAAATGCTGGTAAGGATACAGAGCAATAACAATTCATATTCATTGCTGATTGAAATGTAAAATAATACAGTCACTTTGGAAGACAGTTGGTCAATTTCTTACAAATGTAAACATAATCTTACCATATGATCCAGTAATTGTGCTTCTTAGTATTTTCCCAAGGGAGTTCAAAACTCACATCCACACAAAAACCTGCACACAGATTTTTATAGCAGCCTTATTCACAATGCCCAAAATGTGGAAGCAAACTAGATGTAGGTGAATGGATAAATAAACTGTGGTACCTTCAGACAATGGAATGTTATTCAGCAGTAAAAAGAAATAAGATATCAAATCATCAAAAGACATGAAGGAAACAAATGCGTATTGCTAAGTGAAACAATTCAAACTGAAAAGGCTACATACTGTATGATTTTAACTATATGACATTCTGGAAAATGCAAAAAAGTGGAAACAGAAAAAGGATCAGTGATTGCCAGGGACTAGGAGAGAAAGATATGTACAGGTGGAGAATAGAAGCTTTTTAGGGCAGTGAAATTATTCTATATTATATTATAATGTTGGATATTTGTCATTCGACAATTATCCAAACCCATAGAATGTACAACACTAAGAGTGAATTCTAAAGTAAACTATAGACTTTGAGTAATAATGATATGTTAATATAAGTTGATCATCTGTAACAAATATACCATTCTGGTGTGAGATATTAATAATTGGGGATGCTATGCATATGTGGAGGCAGGGTGTATATGGGAAATTTGTACCTTTCTCTCATATTGTTTTAAACCTAAAAGAGCCTTGAAAAAACAAAGTCTTTCAAAATAAATATTAAAAAAAAGAAATAATGCCTAAAATTCTCCCAGATCTTGGTAGGTACATGGACATCCAGATTTGTAATGCACAACAGTCTCCAAGTGCTTTCAACACAAATAAGATTTTACTGAGACATAATCAAATTATCAAAAGTCAAAGACAAAGAGAGAATTTTGAAAACAATAGAAAATTTGCTGGTCACATACAAGTGAACCTCCATACAGCTCTAAGTCTATTTCTCAGAAGAAACTTTGCAGGCTAGGAAACCGTGGGATTATATATTCAAAGTGCTGAAAGAAAAAATCCTGCAAACTATACCTGGCAAAGTTGTCCCAAGAAATAAAGGTGAGATAAAGACTTTCCCAGATATACAAAAGCTAATGGAGTTCATCACAGCTAGTCTTGCCCTACAAAAAATATTTAAAGGTGTTCTTCAAGTTGATGCTAATTAGTGACAGGAAAATATGTGAAAGTATAAAATTCACTGCGAAATGGAACTATATAGCAAATTCAGGATCCTATAATATTGTAATGATGGTAAATAAATCACTTTAAGTATAAAAGTGAAAAGACAGAATTATTACAAATATTGACATTTTGTCTTTTATGTAAAAGACAGAAGTATTTAAAAGAACAATTTGTTAATGCATACACCATATCAAAAGAGGTGGGTTGTGACTACAATAACATAATGTGGGGAGGGTGAGAAATAAAGATGTAAAAAAAGAAAAGAAAGCAACCAAAATGGAAAAGAAGAAATTTTTTTCTGTTTGCAGATGGCATGCTCTTATATATAGAACAGCCCAAATCTTCAATAGAAAAAGTCATAACTAATAAACAAATTCAGCAAAGTTGCAGGATACAAAATCAACAAAAAAAAAATCAGTTGCATTTTTACACTAACAACAAAGCATCTGTAAAAAAAAAAATAAGAAAACAATCTCACATAAAATAATGTCAAAAGAATAGAGTACTTATAGATAAATTTAACCAGGGAAATGAACTATCTGTACAGTGAAAATAATAAAGCATTGATGAAAGAAATTAAAGATAATACAAATAGAAAGATTTCATGTCTTCATGGATTGGAAGAGTTAATATTGTTAAAAGGTCCATACTACTCAAAGCTATCTACAGATTCAATGCAATCTCTATCAAAATTCCATTGTCATTTTTCTTTTTCTTTATTTTTGTGAGGAAGATTGGCCCTGAGCTAACATCTGTTACCAATCTTCCCCTTTTTGCTTGAGGAAGATGGTCCCTGAGCTAACATCCGTGCCATTTTTCCTCTACTTTGTATATGGGGCACCACCACAGCATGGCTTGATGAACAGTGTGTAGGTCCACGCCTGGGATACAAACCTGCAAACCCCAGGCTGCCAAAGCAGAGAACCCAAACTTAACCACTATGCCATCAGGCTGGCCCCTTCATTGTCATTTAAAAGAAAATTAAGTCCTAAAATTTCTATGGAACCACAAAATATCCCCAATAGCCAAAGCAATCTCAAGCAAGAATAACAAAGCTGGAGGCATCACATTTCTAATTTCAAAATATATTATAAAATGACATTAATCAAAACAGTTTGGTACTGGCAAAAGAAAGACATATAGAGCAAAGGAAATGAATAGAAAGTCCAGAAAAAAACCCACTCATTTATGATCTAATGAATCTCATCATCTGATGAATCTCATTTATGAACTGATATTCAACAAGTGTGCCAAGAACACACAATGGGAAAATGACAGTTTCTTCAATAAATAGTGTTGGGAAACTGGACATCTGCATGCAGAAAAATAAAACCAGCCACTTATCTCACATCATATACAAAAATCAATTCAAAAAAGATTAAAGACTTAAATGTAAGACTTTAAACCATAAAGCTACATGAAGAAAACATAAGGGAAAAGCTAATTGATATTTGTTTTGGCAATAATTTTTTTGATGTGATACCAAAAGCACAGCCAAGAAAAGCAAAAATGGGCAAGTGTAATTGGATAAAACTAAAAAGCTTCTGCACATCAAAGAAAAGAATCAGCAGAGTTAAGAGACAACCTACAGAATGGGGGAAAATATTTGCAAATAGCACATCTGATAAGGGGTTAATATCTAAAATATATAAGGAAATCAAACAACTCACTGGCACAAAAAAACAAATAACCTCATCAAAAATTAGGCAAAGAACCTGAATAGATATTTCTTAAAAGACAATATGAATGGTCAATTTATGAATATGTGAAAAAGTGCCCAATATCACTAATCATCATGGAAATGCAAATCAAAACCACAGTGAGATATTTCACTGGCCATTATAAAAAAGACAAGACCCCATAGAAGAGAACTGCAGGTAGTCTCTAGGACCCGAGGTGACCTCCAGCTGACAGCCAGTAAGAAACTGAGACCCTCAGTCATAGAACCTCAAGGATATAAATTCTGTTAACAACCTGAATAAACTTGGAAGAGCATTCTTCCTTATTCAAGTCCACAGAGAAGAATACAACCTTGCTAAAACCTTGATTGCAGCCCTATAATATCCTGCGCAGAGGACTCAGGTGGACTGTGCCCATATTCTTGACCCATGGATACTATGGGATAATATATGTGTCTTGTTTTAAGCCATTAAATGTGTGGTAATTTGTTATGCAGCAATAGAAAACTGATAGAATTACCAAAACTGACTCAAGAATAAATGGAAATTTTGAATAGGTCTGTTTCCATTAAAGTAACTTAATTTATAGTTAACAACTCTCACACAAAGAAAATTGCAATAAATGGTGCCACTGGTAATTTCTACCAGATTCTTAAGGTACCAATCCTACACAGTCTTTTAGAAAATAGATTGAGTGAACACTCAACAACTCACTTCTTTGTAGCCAGGTTTACCCTATATCATAAACAAACAAAAACATTACAAGAAAACTATAAAGTAACTCTCATTAACATAAATTCAACTGTTCTTTAAAAAGGTTAACAAATTAAATGCACCAACACATAAATGAAAATAATGCAACACAACTGGAGTTTATCCCAAAGATACAATAGTGATTTAACATTTAAAAATCAAATGACACAATTTACCACATTAAAATAAAGCTCTACTGCATCTTAGTAGATGCAAATAATATCCATTATACAATTCTCAGCAAACTAAAAATAGAAGACAAGTTTCTCAACTATATAAAGTACATCTAAAAAAACAGTAGAGTTAGCATATCTGTAACGGGAAAAGACTGAACAATTTTCACCTCAGAAATAAGGCAAGCATGTCTGCTACCACTACTTCTCTTCAACATCGTATTGGATCTCCTATATAATGCAACAAGACAAGAAAAAAATAAAAGACAAAAACTTGAAGGAAGGAAGTAAAACTGAACATATTCACAGATAACATGACTATGTACATGGAAAATCCCAAAGAATCTATACAAAATTTACTATAATTAATTAGTGATATAACTAATCAAGGATGCAAGACAAAATGTAAATATACAAAAATCAATCATATTCCTATGTACTATTGATGAACAAATGGAAAATTAAATGCTAAAAATACTATGTACAACAGCAACAGAAACATTCTTGTTATAAATATATTTATCAAAACATGTGCAAGATCTGTAAACTGGAAACTATAATGCTTTGCTGAGAAAAATCAAACATGTAAATAAATGGAGAAATAGACCACATTCATGGATTGAAAGACTCAAAATTGTTAGTGTTCATTGTCCCCATAGTGATGTATTGAATGAAAGAAATTCTGATTATAATCTGAGCAGAAACAATTTTTGGAGAAATTGAGGGGCTGATTTTAAAATTTATATAGAAATTTAAGGGCTTAAATTCAATTTTGAAATATAAAATTTTGAAATATAAGAATAAAATTGGAAGATGTACACTATCTGATTTTATGACATTGTAAAACTATAGTAGTATAGTGTAGTACCAGCATAAGAAAATACATATAGATCAATAGAACAAAAAAGAGAGTAAAGAAAGAGACGTACATATATATAGTTAGTTGATTTTTCACAAAAGTGCCAAGACAATTCAATGGGGGAAAACATCTTTCATCATATTTCACTGGAATAATTTTAAGCCCATATAGAAAAAATACATTTTAATATTTGCCTCACATCATATACAAAACTTATCTTGAAAAATATCATACATCTATATGTAAAAGTTAAAATTACAAAACTTCTTGAAGAAAACATAAGAGAAATCTTCACAACTTTGGCATAGTCAAGGAATTTTTATCCAGGACACAAGATGTATGTATAAAAGTCGATTGGAGGAAACTGTTGCTAAATGAGACCATCAAAATTAGCTTGTACTACTGAAAAATACTGCTATGAAAATGAAAAGGCAAGCCAGGAAGTGAGAAAAAATATTCACAGTAGATGTATATAACTACTCAATTATTTTAAAAATGTGCAGAAGTGAGTGACATCAGCATCATAGCAGTGTAAGACATCCATCTTTTTTGTCTCTCATTTTAACAACTAAATTTTGGCATCTATCCATTAACAAAGGTAACTCTGTGGGAGTTTTGGGATTCAGCACCATATTCCCAGTGATCTGGTAGGAGTTTTGCCCAACTGTGAAACTAGTAATAGCTCAGACAATACCTTGGTATGGGTTTCTGAACCAGCAAGGACTGGAGAACATACCCCAATCTCTCTCAGTTATGGTCAGGGAAAACTTGGGAAGTGCTGATTCCATTGAAGAGAAAAAAACAAGCTTACACATATTGGAGAGGACAAAAGTAACTTTGCCAGAGCTGTCCCTCCTCCAAGGTGACACAGCATGGGACTGAACTAGCAGGTGGTGACTTCTCCTATGGGGGAAAGGGAGACTAGTGCATGAGTGCCCAGCTACCCAAGCTGTGCAGAATGCTGCTGGAGAAACCTAATTCTCCACAGCAGCATCCAGAATAGAGGCAGGACTTCCATGACTGAGGTGAGGGAGGATATTAGAAAAGAGGCAAATAAGAATATCATAGCACATTGATAGGATGCAGTTCCTGCTGATTTCACTGATGACTTCAGCAGTAAGCCTGCTCACAGGCCACTGGGAAAATCTCACCCGAGGATCCTGCACTGTGCCCACTGGCACTGCCAAAACCATGAGTGCTAAATCAACACCCACCACTACTCTGCAGGCAGCTCCTTGTGCACACTCTCAAGTATGATGATGAGAGTAAGCTCCAGTAAACAGAGTGCACTCAGAAAATCAGACCAGTGTCTGTGGGCAAGGGTGAAACCACAAACGTGAACTATAGCACCACCTTCTTGAAAACAAGAAAGATTTCCAGAAGCCATCCTGATGAGTTGTAAGAAATAGAAAAGATATAAAAGCTTAACAATTCTGCCACAGGAAAGAGCAAGAAGTGAGAAGCAGGTGTCCCCATACGAGGTCACAAGAAGACATGGATATAACAAGACCATCAAAGAGTATATCCCACCTGAAGGCAAATAATAAAGATTTGATTAGATGCCTGCTATTTCAACAGCATAAGCAGTGAAAAGAAACTCCAAAGTACATGAAGAATCAAGGAAACATGTCATTACCAAAAGATAACAATAATCCTCCAATAAACAAACCCAAAGACAAGGAATTTTGCAATCTAGCTGACAAAGAATTCAAATAGCTGTATTGAGGAAACTCAATGAGCTTCAAAAAGCAGAAAAAGAATTTGGCAAAATCAGAAAAACAATACATGAGCAAATGAGAGGTTCAACAAAGACACAGAAATCTTAAGAACCAAACAGATATTATGGAACATAATAATTCAATGAATGAAATAAAAATTCAATAGAGAGCATCTAAAGCAGAGTAGACCATATGAAAGACAGAATAAGTGAGTTACAGGACAAGAACTTTGAAATAATCCAATCAGAAAGGAAAATAAAGGATGAAAAAGAGTGAAAAGAGGTATGTAATATAAGTGATTCCAACAATATACAAATAAAGGAACAATTGTAGTTACTGTAGGAGAAGAAACAGAGAAGGGGGCAGAAGGTTTCTCTAATGAAATAACAGCTGAGAACTTTCCAAAATTGGTAAGAGACTTGGACATCCAAGCTCACAAAGCTAATAGATTACTCTATTACCTCAATGTAAAATGACCTTCACCAAGCCACATTATAATGAAACTGGCAAAAATCAAAGACAAAGAATCCTAAAAGCATCAAGAGTCACAAAGAATGGGACATCAACCTGATGGCACTGTAGTTCATTTCTCCTTTCTCCATCCTTTTTTAGACAACTAATTAGAAATCCATACACAAGCAAAAGTGCCTCAGGACTATGTGCTAAGAAACCTGGGAGAACACTTGCCTACCTGTGTATCTGAAAATAAACAAACAAGACCTCAGTAAAGGTTGCAGATCCAAGAGATTAGGCATACCTGCCCCACCCACACTTGCTGCAGTCTAGGAAGAAAATCTGGAGAATGCTTCCATGGGTAGATACCCATGGGCATGAGAGGATTTGTAGAAATTGCTTGCCTGAAGGGAGATTCCAGCATGCCAATGGAGTGAAAATGAGAAAGGTTTGGTCACAGAGGAAAGAGAAGAACTCTGCCAGGCCCACAAATCCAGTTTAAGCTGTCTGGGAGGGGCAGTGGCAACCTCTTTCATGGAGGAGATGGAAAGCAGTGACCCTTCCCATGTAGTGGTGAGGGAGTTGCTAGCTACCCCAGTTGTTCACATTTTTTTTTTTTTTTGCCTCCTGCCTGTGGCTGAGGCTAGGTTTGCCTGCTGGGGCTGTCAGACGAATTCTCTACTTCCTTTTATTACTTTCCCTGAGCTCCAAGACATCTGCCTAACTACATCATATTCCCTCCCTCAGCCTGCCACCCAGGAAGTGGTAGATGGAGACGCGGCCAGGCTGTGCGTGTGCCCACTGCTTCTGCCTCCAGAGGGTGTCCCAGGTGCAGCCACACAGCAGGCCCCAGGTGGGCCAGGAGGGTGCAGGGCACAGAGCCCAGCCGTTCTAAATAAATCTAGCTCCGCATTAATGCTGCATTCCCAAGGTCTTTTAAGGCAAAAAGAATTTGGAAGGAAAGTAACGCTTGGTCTGGAACTTTCAGGCCCTATTCAGTGGCAATTTGTCATTGGCTTTGAAGCTGGAGCTGCTCAGTAATGCGGGTGTGAAACAGCTGTGTGGGGCTCCATGAAATATCACCAGCTCAGCCTTTGCCACCTGCCTTCATGGTGTGCCATTTGCCTGTTGCTAGAAGATTGAAAATAAACAACAACAGCAAAAAGAAGAAATCAAATGTTAAGAACTCTGTACATAATTTCCTGGATCATTTTGACATAATCATAAGTTGTCCAAAACAGCTAATTATTTACAATTCCCCCACCTACTCCTCACCTCTCCCAAACCAGCTCCTCTGCCTGACTTGATAACAGCCCACCCACCCACCTCATGTTCCCCTCACCTGGATTTGAAGTCTAGGAATCCACAGACTCCTCCCTCACCCACCTACAGCTTTCATCCATTTGGATCTGACGGTCCTTTATTTTTTTATTGTCAGTGAGGAGGATTGTCCCTGAGCTAACATCTGTTACCAGTCTTCCTCTTTTTGCTTGAGGAATATTGTCCCTGAGCTATCATCTGTGACAATCTTCCTCTATTTCATGTGTGGGATGCCGCCAAAGCATGGCTTGATGAGCGGTGTGTAGGTCCATGCCTGGGATCTGAACTCACAAATCCCGGGCCACTGAACTGGAGTGCATGAACTTAACTGCTACTCCACCAGGCAAGCCCGTGACAGTCCTTTAGAGACAGGAGAACTTGGGCCAATGCTTTGTTTTAGAGATAGCTTGAAGCCACATAAACAATATCTTTAGAGTGCGGATTACTAGACACTAAAAAGGTTACAGGTAGTCTACAATATCCTTCAGGAAAATCTCTATAAATCTGAAGAGAATGATGCAAAAGGGTCATGGTCTCTTCCAGTTCCTTTTTCCATAATCTCTCACCCCAGAATGTAATAAATAATGTTCACTGTGGCCTCCCTAAGACTCAGTACCCTTCCTTACTGATAGGAACCTTGAGTTTGTTCGAGTATCAGGTGGCCCAGTCTTTCAGGGGGAACTTGCCTTCCGTTCCCAGCCCCAGGGATGAATCTCTACCCCAGTTGTTCAGATTTTAGCTGAAGAAATACATTTCTCTCCAACAGTACCCAGATTTCTGAGGCATGCCATCCATGACTTAGGGAAAAGAGGAGAAAATAAAGGAAACAAATAAGAAAAAGGACATTAAAGGAAACCAGTTCCTGCTGTCTTCTTCAGGAACTGAGCAAGAAGTCTTCCCATGAATTTCTAGGAGTACCCCACTGAAAGATCTCTGCACTGGGTCTACAGGAACCCTCAACACCCTAAGTGCTAAACCCACACCTACCCCCACTCTGTGTCCAGCTCCTTGTGTACATTCCCAAGTGTGGCAACAAGTCAGGTAACAAGAATGCTCTCAGAAATATGTACCAGGGACTGTGGGCAAGGGAGAAACCACAAACTAAGGCTACAGTACTACTTTCTGGAAAACAAAACAGAGGTTTCCTACACCCAGCCTGGTGAGTTATAAGAACAAGAAAAAAATACAAAGGTTAAGAATTGTGCCACAAAAGGCAGCAAGAGGAGTGGAGTATGTCTAGCCATAATAAGCCTAGAAAGTTCCAGAGAATTAACACCAAGGAATAGTACCTCATGTGAAAATAACCTGTAAACGTACATAAAATGCAAAAGCAACAACAGAAAATATGCAAGGAACTTAAAATAAATCAAGGAACTATGCTGTTTCCCAAAGATATCAATAATTTTCCAACAACTCAGCCCAAACACAGAATACTGTAATCTATCTGAAAAAAATTCCAAATAGCTATATTGAAGAAACTCAGTGCACTACAAGAAAACTCAGAAAGACAGTTCAATGAGATTAGTAAAAGGCACATGGACAAAATGAACTCTTTACAAAAGAAATAGACACCATAAAAAAATAACCAAACAAATTCTGGAGCTTAGTAATTCAATGAATGAGATGAAGAATACAATAGAGAGCATCTGTAATAGAGTACAGCAGATGGAAAATAGAATGAATGACTTAGAGAATAAGAATTTTTAAATAACATAGTTACAAGGGAGCAATAAGGAAAGAAAAAAATGAGTGAAGAAATCCTGAGGGATCTATGGGACTCAATCAAAAAGGCAAATATCTAAATAATCAGGGTTCCAGAAGGAGAAGAGAGAGAGAGGGGACAGAAAATGTATTTAAAGAAATAATAGCTGAAAATTTTCTAAGCTAGGGGAACGACTTGGAAATCCAAGTTAAGAAGCTAATAGATCAACCTATTATCTCAATATCAAAATATATTCTTTAAGACACTTGTAATAAAACTATCAAAAATCAAAGATAAAAAAAGAATACTGAAGGCAGCCATAGGGGGAAAAAAAGAGTGTAATCTACAAAGGAAACCCCATTAGGCTATCAGCAAATTTCTCAGCAGAAATCCCACAAGACAGGAGAGAGTGAAATAACATATTCAACGCAATGAAAGATAAAAATTGCCATCCAAGATTACTCTCTCTGGCACAGTTATCCCTCAGATATGAAAGAAAAATAAAGACTTTCCCAGAAAAACAAACACTGAGGAAATTCATCACCACAAGACCTGCTTTGCAAGAAAAGCTGAGAGCTGAATCAAAAAGCTGCTAATCACTGACATGAAAACAAATGAAAGTATACAACATACAGGTAAAGGTGAAAAAATATATAGCCAGATTTACATAACTCCAATTCAAAAACAGGATGGTGTATTAACCACCGAACTATAGTATAAAGGTTAAAGGAAGAGTATTAAAAATGGCTATAGCTACTATAATTTATTAAGGAATAAACAGCATAAAAAGAGGTAAATTGGGACATCAAAAATCTAACATGGGAGGCATACAAAGGTAGACCCTTAATTAGCAAATAAAGATAAGGTGCTCTCAGCATAAAATGGACTATTTTATCCATGAGAGGTTTTATTTAAGTGTCAAGGTAACCAGAAACAGCAGACTCAGGAAACATAAAAAAGGGGAAACAGATCATACCACTATGGAAAACTACCAATTTGCAAAGGTAGACAGAAAAAAGATGGGGAAAGAAACAATAGAAATACAAAACAACCAGAAAGCAATCAATAAGACAGTCTGGTAAGTCTTTACATGTGAATAATCCCTCCAAACGTAAATGGATTGAACTCATCATCAAAAAGCACAGTGCAGCTGGATAGATAAGCAAAGGACCCACCTATATGGTACCCACAAGAGACACATTTGAACTCTAAAAAGACACATAGACTCAAAGTGAAGGGAAAGTCATACTTATAGCAGACAAAACAGACTTTAAGCCAATAATAGTAACATGAGACCAAAAAAATCATTTTATAATTTCAAAGGTGTCAATATAGTAAGAAAATATAAAAATCATAAATGTATATGCACCCAACATCATAGCATCTAAATATATTAAGCAATACTAAGAGATCTCAACAGAGAAATATACAATAAAGGCAGGGGACTTCAATACCCCACTTTCAGCAATGAATAGATCAACCAGACAGAAAATCAACAAGGAAACAATGGAATTCAACCATAATTAAGACCAAATGGACTTAAGAAATATATGTAGAACATTCCATGCAACAGCAGCACAATACACATTGCTCTCAAGCACACATGCATTCCCTAGGATATATCATATATTAGAACACAAAACAAGTCTTAGCAAATTCGAGAAGGTTCAAATCATACTATCTTTTCTGATCACAATGGTATGAGACTAGAAATCAAAAACAAGAAGAAAACTGGAAAATCTACAAAGATGTAGAAACTAAACACTTTTGAACAACCAATGAATCAAAGAAAAAGTCAAAAGGGAAATAAAAATTATCTCAAAACAAATTAAAGTAGAAACACAACATACCAAATCCTATGGGATGCTGCAAAGCAGTTCTGAGAGGACAGTTTATAGTGATAAATGCATATATTAAGAAATTAGAAGGATCTCAAATAAACAACCAAACTTTACACCAGACAGAACTAGAAAATGAAAAATAAATTAAACACAAAATTAGTAGAAGGAAGGGAATAATAATGATCTCAGCTGAAATAAATGATATAGATCATAAAAACAATAGAAAGTATCAATGAAACTAAAAGCTATTTTTTTCAAAAGATAAACAAAATTGACAAAATTTTAGCTAGACTAAGAAAAAAGAAGACTCAAATAAATAAAATCATAAATGGAAGAGGAGACACTACAACTGATACTACAGAAATACATAGGATCATAAAAGAATACTATGGACATTTACATGTCAACAAATTAGATAACCTAGAAGAAATGGGTAAATTCCTAGAAACATACAACATACTATGACTGAGTCAGAAAGAAACAGAAAATTTGAACAGACTAATAATGAGTAAGGGGATTGAATCCATAATCAAAAACTTCCCAGCGCAGAAAAGTTTAGGACCCGATGGCTTCACTGGTGACTTCTACCAAACATTTAAAGAAGAATTAATGACAATCCTCAATTGCCCAAAAAATTGAATAGGAGAGAACACTTCAAAACTGATACAAAACCAGCATTACCCTGGTACCAAAGCCAGATAAGGAAAAAACAAGAAAAGAAAAGTATAGACCAGGGGCCAGCCTGGTGGCGCAGCAGTTTAGTGCACATGTTCTGTTTCAGTGGCCTGGGGTCCACCAGTTCGGATCCCGGGTGTGGACAAGGCACCTCTTGGCAAGCCATGCTGTGGTAGGCATACCACATATAAAGTAGAGGAAGATGGGCATGGATCTTAGCTCAGGGCTAGTCTTCCTCAGCAAAAAAAGGAAGATTGGCAGCAGATGTTAGCTCAGTGCTAATCTTCCTAAAAACAAACAAACAAACAAAACAAAAAAAGAAAAGTATAAACAATATCCCTGATGAAAGTAGAAGAAAAACATTCTTCACATAAAATATTAGCAAACTGAAATCAAGAACTCATTAAAAGGATTATACAGCACAACCAAGTGGGATTTATTCCTAGAATGCAAAGATGATTCAATATACACAAATAAATAAATGTGATACATCACATATTAGAAAGATAAAAAATCACCTGATCATCACAATAGATGCAGAAAAAGCATTTGAGGAAACACAACATCGTTTTACCATAAAAGCCTTATTATATTGGGTATACAAGGAACATATCTCAACATTATAAATGCCATATGCCACAAACCCACAGTCAAGATTATGCTCAATGGAGAATAATTGAAAGCTTTTCCTCAAAGATCAGGAACAAGATAAGGATGCTCACTCTCGCTACCCTGTTCAACACAGTACTGAAAGTCCTAGTTAGAGTAATTATGCAAGAGAAAGAAACACAATGTATCCAGATTGTAAAGTAAGAAGTAAAACTGTCAGTATTTGCAGATGATATAATTTTTATGTGGAAAACCTTAAAGAAAACCAAAAAACCGTTGGAACTAAATAACGATTTTAGTAAACTTGCAGGATATAACATCAACATACAGAAATCAGTTGCATTTCTACAGACTAATAATTAGACATCTGAAAATTTTTATAAATTCCATTCACAACAGCATCAAAACGAGTAATATACCTAAGAATAATTTTTTTCACTTTATACTTTTTATTGTAACTTTAACTTTGCACACATCTTTATTTTCTTAGGATGAATAACTTTGTCAAGATTTGTTTAATTTTCTTTTTTTATAAGTAATTTTATGGGATTATAATGGTTTATAACATTGTGTAATTTCAGGTGTACATTATTGTTTATCATTTCCTGAATACACTTCATCGTGCTCATCCCCAGTAGACTAACTTTTATCCATCACCATACATATGTGTGCCCCTTTTGCCCACCCCCAGCCCTCTTCCCCTCTGGTAACAACTAATCTGTTCTCTTTATCTATGTATTTGTTATCTTCCACCTATGAGTGAAGTCATGCAGTATTTGTCTTTCTCTGGCTTATTTCACTTAACATAATATTTTCAAGGTCCATCCATGTTGTTGCAAATGGGGCAATTTTTTCTTTTTTTATGGCTGAGTAGTATCCCACTGTATATATAGCAGATCTTCCTTATCCATTCATCTATAGAAGGGCACTTGGGTGGCTTCCACATCTCAGCTATTGAGAATAATGCTGCAATGAACATAGGGGTGCATAAGTCTCTTTGAATCATTGATTTCAAGTTCTTTGGAGAAATACTCAGTAGTGGGATAGCTGGATTGTATGGTATTTCTATTTTTAGTTTTTTGGGAAATCTCCATACTGTTTTCCATGGTGGCTGCACAGTTTGCATTCCCATAAGCAGTCTATGAGTGTTCCTTTCTCCCCACATCATTTCCAAAATTTGTTGCTTTTTGTCTTGGTAATTATAGCCACTCTGACCAGTGCAAGGTGATATCTCATTGTAGTTTTGATTTGCATTTCGCTAATACTTAGTGATGTTGAGCATCATTTCATGTATCTGTTGGCCATCTGTATATCTTTGGAAAAATGTGTGTTCATATCCTCTGCCCATTTTTTAATCAGGTTGTTTGGGGTTTTTTGTTGTTGAGTTGTATAAGTTCTTTATATATTTTAGAGATGAACGTTTTGTCTGATAAATGATTTGCAAATATTTTCTCCCAGTTGGTGGGTTGTCTTTCTGTTTTGTTCATGGTTTCCTTTGCTTTGCAGAAGCTATTTAGTCTGATGTGGTCCCATTTTTTAACTTTTTCTTTTGTTTCCCTTGCTCAAGTAGACATGGCATTCGAAAAGATGTTGCTAAGACCAAGGGCAAAGGGTGTCCCGCCTATATTTTCTTCTAGGAATTTTATGGCTTTAGGTCTTGCATTCAAATCTTTAATCTATTTAGAGTTAATTTTTGTGTATGGTGCAAGAAAATGGTGTAGTTTCATTCTTTTGCATGTGGCTGTCTAGTTTTCCCAACACCATTTATGGAAGAGACATTCCTCTCTCTATTGTATGCTCTGGTCTCCTTTGTCAAAAATTCACTGTCTGTAGATGTGTGGTGTCATTTCTGGGCTTTCAATTATGATGCCAGTACTATGCTGTTTTGATTACTATAGGTTTGTAGTATGTTTTGAAGTCAGGGATTGTGATGCCTCCAACTTTGTTCTTTTTTCTCAGGATTGCTTTGGCTATTCGGTGTCTTTTGTTGTTCCACATAAATTTTTGGATTCTTTGTTCTATTTCTGTGAAGAATGTCAGTGGGCTTATGATTGGGATTGCATTGAATTTATAGACTGCTTTACGTAGTATGGGCATTTTAACTATGCTACTTCTTCCATTCCTTGAGCAAGGAATGTCTTTCGATTTCTTTGTGTCTTTGATTTCTTTCAACAATGTTTCCTACTTTTCAGTGTACAGGTCTTTCACTTCCTTGGTTAAGTTTATTCCTAGGTATTTTATTTTTTTTTGTTGCAAGAATAAATTTAACTAAGGAAGTGAAAAATCTATATAACAAAAACTACAAGGCTTTGTAGAAGGAAATCAAAGCAGACACAAATGGAAATGCATTCCTTGTTCATGGATTAGAATTAATATTGATAAAATGTCCATACTACCCAAAACCCACATATAGATTCAACACAATCCCTATTTAAAGCCAATGGCATTCTCCACAAAAATAGAAAATACATTCCTAAAATTTGTACCAAACCACAAAAAGCTCTGATTAGATAAAGCAATCCTAAAAAAGTATAAAAAGCCAGAGATATAACACTTCCTGAATTCAAATTATAACAAAGCTATTGTAATTAAAACAGTATAGTATCGCCATAAAAACAGACACATACACCAATAGAACATAATAGAGATCCCTGAATTAAACCCTGAAATATACAGCCAACTAATATTCAGCAAGTGAGCCAAGAATACCCACTGGGAATAGGATAGTCTCTTCAACAAATGTTGGCAAAGCTGGATAAAATTTTAGTCAAATGAAATTTGACCCTAAACTTATACTACTCACAAAAATTAACTGGAAATGGAACAAAGACTTAAATATAAGACTGCATACCATAAAACTCCTAGAAACACATGAAAGGAAGAGCTCCTTGACATTGGTCTCAGCAATGATTTTTTGGTATGATGCCAAAAGCACAAATACCAAAAGCAGAAATCAATAAGAGGGACTATATCAAACTTAAAATCTTCTGCAAGGCAAAAGAAAGAATCAACAAAATGGAAAGGCAACCTACTGAATGGGAGAAAGGATTTGTGAACCAAATATTCAATAAGAGTTAATATTAAAAACATTAAACAAAATACTTAAAATATATAGAAGGGGTGATGTCACTAAGATGGAACACAGGTCATTTCCTAGTTTGCTTCCCCTCAAAGGAAGAACAACAGAGAACTATTCCTGGACAAGAAACCACTTAGAAAATTCTAAAATATGTGGGTGAGGCTGAAGCATCCCCTGCATCACAAAGACTGAGACAAACTTCATTAGAATAGTAAAAGGAGTGGCTATACACAGTGCATTTGCCCCTCTACCAGTTTGGCACAGCATTGCACCAATAAGTCTCCCTCAAGCCTACATTTCCTCCACTAGGACAAGAGTGCCTATGGTGGACCTCCAGCTTTCCCAGCCTTGTGAGTTGCTTCTTGGGTGTCCCTGTCCCCAAGAAGCTAATTATTTTCTTGCTTCACAGGGATTATAGGGGAATCTCTGGAGCTTTATCATTGGGAATCAGATTGTAATGGAGAAAGGAGAAAGGGCTTGCAGCAATCAGCACTCAAATCGTGGCTGACCAAGTTCCTACATAGAGAGCCCAAGCAGTAAACCCAACTAGCAGCTTTGCTCATCTGCAGAGCCAAAACAGCACAGTGTGACCAGGGAACACAGTGGGCCACAGATCTGCCTGACCTGGGAACTCAAGAAAGAGCCTTGTCATACCTGGAGCCTGGTCCTTCCTCTTACCCAAGCAGGAGATCTAAGTCATAGCCCCCTCCACTGCTGAGTGTAGTTCCTAGCCCTGCACAATGAGAAAGACCACCAGAACATCTGAGAAGCTATTTGGAGCAGGCTTTCCTGCTCCATACCAGCAGGGAAAATCACTCAAAGCACCATCCTCAGCTGAGTATAGCTACCAGCCGTGCATAACAAGAAACCCTGGCCAAAACACCTGAAAAGGTGCACAGCCTAGCAACCAGGGAGCAGAGAGTCCAGCAAGCAGAGCTGATGATCAGCAGAGTAAAGCCAGAGGCCTCATTTGTCCAGGGAACTTGGGACACAGGTCAGCCTGAATCAAGACTACAAACAAATAACCTTACCAGCTTTGGAGCCTGTTCTCCTGCTCCACCTAGGCAGGGGAGCTAATTCATAGCCTCACCTGAACAGAAAGCCTGGCCAGAACACCTGGAAAGCTGCTTGGAACTGGCTGTCCAACTCTACCTGGTCAAAGGAGGTAATTAATAGCACCACCCACTACTGAATGTACCTCACAGCCCTGCCTGACAAAAAAGCCTGTGGGAATACATGTAAAACTGATTGGAACTAGTTCTCCTGCTCCACTTGGGCAGGGAACTACATCATAGCCCTGTCCTCTGCTGAGCATATATCTAAGCCTTGTCCAAACAGGAAGTCTGGCCTGAGAAACTTGGATGCTATATAGCCTTGCAACACTCAAGTAGAGAGTCTAACTAGCAGCACTGCCTATCAGCAAAGCAAAGTAGGTGGCCATGTTTGGCCAGAGAACTTGGGATGTGGTTCTACTTGAGCAAGCCCCTCAAAAAGGAGCCTGGTGGCCTTGGAAGTGGTTCTGACACCATGCCCAGCAAGGGAGATAATTCATACCCTTGCCCAGTGCTAAGGATAGCTTCTGGCCACGCCCCAACCAGAAACCTGACCTGAGTACCTGGGAAAAAGCTTGGCCCAGCAACAATCAAGCAGGGAGACCAGACAGCGTCTCTACTCCCCTGCAGAGACAAGCCAGCAACCCTTTCTGGCCAGAGAGTTCGGTGCACAGGTCTGTTTGATTAGCTTCCTGGAAAACAAGAGTCTTATCAGCCTTGGAGCCTGCTCTGTGTCCCCACCCCCAGACAGGGAAGGTAATTCATAGTTCTGACCACTGCTGAATACAGTCTCCAACCCTGCTAACAAGGAAACCTAATTAGAGCTCCCATAAATCTTGAGACCCCACTCTTCTTCCCTGATTACAGTAGTACTTGAGTAGAGAACCCAGCCAGCAGCTCTGCATCTTCAGGGCTAAGACAAAAGCCTCATCTGTCCAGGGAGATCAGGACACAGGTCTGTCTGATTTGATTCCCAAACAAAGAACTATGCCAGCCCTGGGGCCTGTTATGCAGCCCCAAGAAAGCAGGAAAGCTAATTTATATCACTGCCCAACAATGAATACAGCCTCCAGCCCAACACAACCAGGAAATATAACCAAAGCTTCTGGGAATCTGTGTAGCCAATCTTGCAACTCCGATTACAGTGAAGCATGGGTGGAGAACCCAGTTTGTGGCCCTACATATCTGCAGAACCAAGATGGTGGCTCATTAGGCCAGGGAACATGGTACACAGTTATATGTAATTTGATCTCCACACAAAAGCCTTGCCAGCCTTGAGGCCTTCAGAAGCCCTGCCTGGGCAGAGAAACTAATTCATAGCCCCACCCACTACTGTTTACAGCCTTCAGCCCACCTAACAAGGGACCTAACTGGAGCACATAGGAAGCTCCCTAGCCTATCCTACAGCCCTGCTTACAGTGGCACTTGAACAGAAAACAGAGCCCATGGATTTTACAGTCCACAGTGTGAAATTACTGGCTCCATCTGCCTATAAAATTCAGTGCACAGTCTAGCCTATTTTGGGTCTACAATCAATAAGCATTGCAGACCTTGGGGCCATTCTGCTGCCCTGCCAAGGCAGGGAAGCTAATTCATAGCCCTGCCTATTGCTGAGTACAGTACCCAGTACCAACCATCTAGGATGACTGACCAGAGGAGCCGGGAAACTGCAGAACCCATCCTATAGCCTCACTTGGGCAAGAAACAAAGGCAACAGTCCTATCCAAGAGTTCACAGTCAGTAGCACCACCCCCCTAACCTCAGAGTGAAAGAATTTTGAAAGCAGTAAGAGAAAAGAGACAAGTTACATACAAGAGAACCCTCATAAACTATGGGCAAATTTTTCATCAGAAACTTATCAGAACAGGAGAGAATGGGATGATATATTCAAAATAGTGAAAGAAAAAACTGTCAACCAAGGAGTCTATACCAGGGAAAGCTGTTCTTCAGAAATGAAAGAGAGATAAGAACTTTACCAGAGAAACAAAAGCTGAAGGAGTTCATCACCACTAGACTTGCCTTACAAGAAATGCTAAAGTGATTTCTTTGAGAGGGAGGAAATGATGCTAATTAACATCATAAAAATATAATAAGGTAATGAAAATCTACCTGGTAAAGGTAAATATATACTCAAAGTTAGATTATGTAATGTGGTACTGGTAGTGCCTAATTCAATTACAACTCTAGTTTAAAGTTAAAAACAAACACATTAAATATAACCATAGCTACAATAATCTGTTATTAGAGACAGTATAAAATATATGTAAAATGTAAAATCAATAACCTAAAATGTGAAAGGGAGAAAAAATGAAAATGTAAAGCTTAGAAATATTAAGTTGTTTTATGTCCCAAATAGTGTTTTATAATTTTAAGATAGTTTATGTAAGCTTCATAATAATCACAAGGGGAAAAACCTGTAGTAATTACACAAATGTCCTTGATAAGTCAAACCATTCTGATACCAAAATACATCAAAATGCAAAAAAGACAGCAAGATAAGAAACAAGAAACAATAGCTCTATAAAACAGTCAGAAAACAACAAAATGGCAAAAGTCCTTATCTATCAATAATTACTTTAAATATAAATGGATTAAACTCTACATTTAAAGGACAGAATGGCTAAAAATGCAAAATCCAGCAACATGCTGCCTACACTGACTCACTTTAGCTTTAAAGACAAACATAGACTGAGAGTGAAGGGATGGAAAAAGACATTTCAAGCAAATGGCAACCAAAAAAAAAAAAAAGAAAGGTAGCTATAACAGACAAAACAGACTTTAAACTAAAAAGGGTAAAAAAGAGAAAAAGAAGGTCATTATTTCATGATAAAGGGATAAATCCATCAAGAAGACATAAAAATTTTAGATATTCATGTACCCAATATTGGAGCACATAAATATACAAAGCAAAACCTAACAGAACAAAATGGAGAAATAATAGTAATACAATAATAGTTGGGGAGTTTAATACCCTACTCTCAACAATGGATAGTTTGTCCAGATAGAGAATCAATAAGGAAACTGCAAATTTCAATAACTCTATAGACCAAATAGACCTAACAGACATATACAAAACATTCTATCAGAAACAGCAGAATATACATCCTTCACAATTGCACATTGCACACTTTCTACACTTTCTAGGACAGACCATATTATAGGATCCAAAACAAGTCTTAGCAAGTTGAAGAAGATTGAAACCATACCAAGTAACTTCTTGGACCACAATGGTATGAAACTAGAAATCAATAACAGGAGAAAAACTGGAAAATTCATAAATACATGGAAATTAAACAATCAATGGATCAAAAAATAATTTAAAGGGGAAATAAAAACATATCTGGAGACAAAGGTAAATGGAAATGCAACATACCAAAACAGGGGATTCAGCAAATGCAGTTGTAAGCGAAAAGTTTATAACAATATACACCAACATTAAGAAACAAGCAAGACTTCAAATAAACTATCTAACCCTACGCCTCAAGGATGCAGAAAAAGAAAAACAAATTAAGCCCAAGTTAGCAGAAGGAAAGAAATAATAAATATTAGAGCAGAAATAAATAAAATAGAGAACTAGAAAACGGTAGAAAAGATTAAATAAACTGATAATTGGATCGTTGAACAACATAAACAAAATTGACAACCTTTTGGATAGACTAACCGAGGAAAAACGAGAGGGCCCAAATCAACAAATGTATAAATGAACATTTATATACATATGGTGTATATAAATGGTGAACATCTATACAACAAAAGAAGAAAGGCATAGACAAAGTTTCAAAATTATTAGAAACATACAACCTACAAAGACCGAATCGGGAAGACAGAGAAAATCAGGAAGACACTCGCTGGTAAGGAGAATTAATTGGTAATCAAAAATATCCCAATGAAGAGATGTCCAGGATCAGACAGCTTCACAAGGTAATTGTACCAAACATTTTTTTAATTTTTAATCTTTTTTATTTATTTATTTTTTTAAGAATGGCACCTGGGCTAACAACTGTTGCCAATCTTTTTTTTTCTGCTTTATCCCCCCAAACCCACACTGTACACAGTGGTATATCCTAGTTGCAGGTCCTCCTAGTTGTGGGATGTGGGACGCTGCCTCAACGTGGCCTGACGAGCGGCGCCATGTCCACGCCCAGGATCTGAACCCTGGGCCGCCACAGTGGAGCACACGAACTTAAACACTCGGCCACGGAGCCAGCCCCTGTACCAAAAATTTAAAAAAGAATTATTGCCAGTCCTTCTCAAAATGTGCCAGAACTGTGACGCTCAAACTCATTATACAAAGACATCATCCTGATACCAAAGCCAGAAAATGACTCTACAAGAAAAGAAAGCCACAGGCCAATAACACTGATGAATAGAGATGCAAAATTCCTCAATAAAATATTAGCAAACTGAATTCAGTAGCACGTTAAAAGGATCATCCACCACATTCACTTAGAATTTATCCCTAGGATGCAAGGATGGGTCAACCTATGCAAATTAATAGATGTGATGCATCACATTAATAGACTAATACAAAAAAAATTATAGGATAATCTCAATAGATGCAAAAAAATGCACTTGAGAAAATGAAAAATTCATTCATGATAAAAGCTTTTAACAAATTAGGTATAGAAGGAATATACCTCAAAATAATAAAGGCCATGTATGACAAGCCCATAGCTTACCTCATACTCAATGGTGAAAAGTTGAAAGCTTTTCCTCTAAGATCAGGAACAAAACAAAGACGCCCACTCTCACCACTCCTATTCAACATAGAACTGTAAGTCCTAGCTAGAGCAATTAGGAAGGAAAAAGAAACAAAAAGCCTCAGAACTGAAACCGAAGAAGTAAAACTATCTCTATTTTCAGATGTCATGATTATATATTTGGAAAATCCTAGACTTTACCAAAAACCTGTTAGATGTAATGGACAAATTCAGTAAAGTTGCAGGATAGAAAGTTAACGTCCAAAAATCAGTAGGATTTCCATACACTAATGACAAATTATCTGAAAAAAGAAGTAAACAATTCCATTTACAAGATTATCAAAAACAATAAAATATTTAAATATAAATTTAACCAAGGAGGTGAAAGATCTCCACACTGAAAACTGCAAGACATTGATGAAAGAAATTGAAGAAGACCTAAATAAATGAGATGGTGTCCCATGTTCATGGATTGGAAGAATTAATACTTTGAAAATGTCCATACTACGCGAAATAATCTATCAATTCAATGCATTCTCAATCAAGATTTCAATGGTATTTTTGGCAGATGTAGAGAAAACAATTCTGCAATTTATATGGAACCACAGAAAACCCTAAGAGCCAAAGCAATCTTAAGAAAGAAAAACAAATTTCAAGGCATATTATAAAGCTATACTAATCCAAAGAGCATGATTCTGGCATAAAAACAGACACATAGACTAGTGGAACAGCATTGAGAGTCCAGAAATAAACCCACGCATGTATGGTCAGCTAATATTTGCCAGGGAAACCAAGAATACACAATGGAGAAAAGACAGTCTCTTCAAGAAAAAGTACTGAGAAAAGTAGATATTCACATGCAAAAGAATGAAACTAGATCCCTATCTTACACCACTCACAAAAATTAACTCAAAATGACTTAAAGAGTTAAATTTAAAATCTGAAATACTAAACCTCCTAGAAGAAAGCATAGGATAAAAGCTCCTTGACATGGTTTTTGGCAATGATTTTTTGGATATGACACCTAGAGCATAAGCAACAAAATAGGAAATAAACAAGTGGGCCTACATCAAACTAAAAAGCTTCTGCACAAGAAAAGAAACGATCAACACAATTAAAAAGCAATCTATGAAATGGGAGAAGGTATATATCTAATAAGAGTTTTATATCCAAAATATTTAAAGAACTTCTACAATCATTAGCAAAAAACCAAATCATCCAATTAAAAAATGGGCAAAAAAAGGGAACTTAGTAGATATTTTTTTCCAAAGAAGATATACAGATGGCCAACAGGTACATGAAAATGTGCTCAACATGACTAATCATTAGGGAAATGCAAATCAAAACCACAATGAGGTATCACCTCATGCTTGTTAGAATGGCTATTACCTAAAAGATGAGACATCAAATGCTGGTGAAGATTTTGAAAAAAGGGAAGGCTTGCGCGCTGTTAGTGGGATTGTAAATTGATACAGCCACTATGAAAAACAGTATTGAGATTCATCAAAAAATTAAAAATACAACTGCCATATGATCCAGAAATTCCACATTTGAGTGTACATCCTAAGGAAAAACAATACTGTCATTGAAGACATATCTTTAGATTCATGTTTATTGCAGCATTATTTACAATAAACAAGACATGGAAAGAACCTAAGTGTCCACTGACAGATGAATTGATAAAGAATTTGTGAGGATATATATATATATATATACATACATATATATACTCATATATATATATCTGTATCTATCTATCTATATATATATAATTCAGCCACAAGGATAAAGGACTTTCTTCCATTTGGGACAACACGGTTGGAACTTGAGGGCATTATGCATAATGAGATAAACCAGATAAACAGAAATATTGAATGATATCACTTATATGTCAAATCTAATAAAGCCAAACCCATAGAAACTGAAAGCAGAATGGTGGTTACTAGGAGCTGGGAGGTGGGGGGAATTTGGAGATATTGTTAAAAGGTACAAACTTGCAACCGGAAGATAAATAAGTCCTGGAGATCTAATACACAGCATAGTGATTTTCGTCAACAATACTGTATTGTATACTAAAATATTGCTAAGAGTATAGATCTTAAATGTTCTACCATAAAAAATAAATGAAAATTATGTGACATGGTAGAAGTTAGCTAAAGCTATGGTGGTAATGATATTGCAATATATAAATGTATTAAATCAACACGTTATACACAGACTTACACAATGTTATATGCCAATTATATCTCGATAAAATAAACAAAAATTAAACTGGACAAAACATTTAAAAAGGTATTTCATGAAAGAAAATAAATAAGTGACCCACAATTTTGTCGGACTGGGTACGGTAAAAATGAGGTGACCTCAGAACTTTACAAAATGATGTTTTGACTGGATATTGAAAGGCTAAAGACAAGAAGTCTGGTATATGAGCAATGTACCTTAGTTGGTAAAATTATTTCTCACAAAATTCTGAAACTAACATATACACTAGGGCTGGACAAGTAAACATATTGTAGGAAATGAAAGCCAGGCTTCTCACTACCAGAGAAAGAAATTACAAATAAACAAGGGGAAGGTAGAACAAACTCTGGTGCTAGATTAAATCCCAAAACATTCCTACAAACTGAAGGCCTTTTATGACAGACAGGCAGACAGACAGTTAGACCAATGATGTAGACAAAGAGGTAGATAGATAGATGATTGATATATAGGCACATGCATACATATATACACATAGAGATAGATACAGAATAAATGTGGATATGTGTGTTTCCAGGGGTTAGTATACATACGCATATTTCATAGATAGATAGATAGGTAGATAGATAGATAGATAGATAGATAGATAGATAGATAGACAGATACCTTAGCTCTGGAAGATAAGAAGGACTAAGCAGTGACTCCCCAGTAGAAATAAACATACCTTATGCAAGTGACCAGGTTAATATCAATAGTAATAAGATATAACAACATCATGTAATCTCTGATATTATACACTGAGATGGGCACATCACCTCTGTGGTATTATTCCCAATAATGTATAACCGCAATATAATCATATAAAATATCAGACAAATATAAATTGTGGAACACTCTATAAAATGCCTGACCTATACTCTTCAAAGTGTCAAGTAATATCTTATGAAGTATCACAAGCTGAAGGAGACTAAGGAGACATGAAAACTAAATGCAGTTTGGGATCCTGAATTCATTCCTGGAACAGAAAAAGTACGTTAAGAAAAACAATAGGTGAAATCTGGGTATAGCATATAGTTTAATTGATACTATTGTATCATCAATTTATATCTTTTTATAATTGTACCATGGTTATGTAAGATGTTCCATTATAGAAACTACTTAAAGATATATGGTAACTCTGTTCTATTTTTCCATCTCTTCTGGAGGGATTACAGAATTCAAAATAAATAACAAAAATTAAATCAATATAACACTAGCCCCTTAGCATAGTAATTAGCACATATATACGCATACCAATAAATAGGAGGGAAAGTGTTCTCAGCAAGAGGGTAGCCCAAAGCTCTTCCTGATAAAAGCACTGAAAAATAAGCAGGAATTTTCAAAATCAACTTTGTCAGAACTATGGAAAGCAATCAAAGGCTTATAGAAACCAAATAAAGGTCAAGACAGGAAAAAGGCAACTTCAAAATGCTAGGAAGTCTTTGTGGCATGTTTACCTGCCCTAGTCTCACACACTCCACAGTGTTATGACAGTTGTAAGAGGGAATCTCACATTCTCAGAATGAGACTCAGGTTTCTGGTGCCAAGGGGTGCAGAGCACACTTTATTTGAAAACTATTGTGTGTGTCTATTTTAACCTATATAAGGGCTACTGAAGAAATTATGTAAGACATTCATCTCTATTTCATTGCACTTGAAACTCAGGCCAAAAAAGTAGGGGGAATTTCTCAAAAATGCTTAAAGCTGAACAAACAACAGATGCTTGAGGTAAAAAATAATGGTCAGAACATATTCTAGACAGCCAAAACCCCAGGAGCAGAAGATGGAAAGAGAGTCTTTAGGAAATTAGGACATTCAAAAGCATCTTCTTATATGGGGGAATTTGGAAGACTATGCGCATGCCCAAAACAGGACATATGTTCAGAAAAGACCTTAGAAAACCATGAGCTTTCACGTTGCGCTATTTGTTAGGCTCAGTATAAACCTTGTTATGTGTTGAAATGTGGATGCCTGCAAAGAGCCAATCTGCAAAGGCTGGGAGGGGCATTTTTTTTTTTTTTTTTTTTTTTTTAAGATTTTATTTTTTCCTTTTTCTCCCCAAAGCCCCCCGGTACATAGTTGTATATTCTTCGATGTGGGTCCTTCTAGTTGTGGCATGTGGGACGCTGCCTCAGCGTGGTTTGATGAGCAGTGTCATGTCCGCGCCCAGGATTCGAACCAACGAAACACTGGGCCGCCTGCAGCGGAGCACGCGAACTTAACCGCTCGGCCACGGGGCCAGCCCTGGGAGGGGCATTTTTAAAATTTGCTTCTTTGTTTTTGTTTTTGGCTCTTGCTGTTCAAGGAAATCTGTGTCAAAACAGCTGAATACAAGTTAAAGAACAGAGACTTAAATGATTACACATGACAAGGAATATAGTATTTCTGAAAAATAGTTTGAGAAATCACTAAACAAGCAGAAAATTTTAGCTGTAAACAATCAAAACAACGCTGAACCCTAGGAAAGGAGAACAATCTGATTTCCAGAGACACCGCATAAATTTTAATACTCAAATGTTTATTTATCAGCAGTCACAATGCATGCAAAGAAACAGGAAATTATAGCCCATTCAAGAAAAATGAAATAAATTGACAAAAACCATCTCTGGCTAGGTACATACATTGGATTTACCAGACAAAGACATCCTAACTTATTCTATGAAGCCAGCATTACCCTGACATCAAGGCAAAGACATCATAAGAAAAGAAAATTACAGACCAATCCCCCTTATAAACATACATGCAAAAATCCTCAAGAAAATACTAGCAAATCTAATCCAACAGAATATTGAAAAGATTGTATACTGTGACCAAGTTGGATTTGTCCAATGAATTCAAGGGTGGATCAACATATGAAAGTCAATTAATGTGATATACCATATTCATAGAATGAAGGGGGGGAAGTATGATCATCTCAATTGATGAAAAAGGGAAGATGACAAAATCCCACAATGTTTTATATGAAAATACTCACAAAGCTAGGAATAGAAGGAAAATTCCTCAACATGATAAAGGATATTTATAAAAAATCCAGAGCTAGCAACATTCTTAATGGTGAAAGACTAAAACAAAGCTTTCCACCTATGATTGGGAAGAATACAAAGATGCCCACTTTGACTACTGCCATTCAACATTGCAATGGAAGTTCTAGCCAGAGCAATTAGACCAGAAAGTAAATAAATGTCCTCCAAGTTGAAAAGGAAGTAAAAGTATCTCTATTTGCAGATGACATGATCATCCTGAAGAATCCACAGGAAAGCTACTAGAGCTAATAAACAAATTCAGAACAGTTGTGGGATATAAGACCAACACACAAAAATCATTTGTGTCTTTATAAAACAGCAATGAACAATCCAAAAAGGAAAGTAGTAAAGCAATTCCATTTTCAGTAGTATCAAAGAGACCAAAATACCTAAGACTAAATTTAACTAAGGAGATAAAGGGCTTATACACTGAACACTACCAAGTATTGCTGAAAGACATTTAAAAAGACATAAATAAATTAAAAGGTAACCCATGTTCATGGATAGGAAGAAGTAATATTGTTGAGGTTTCAATACTACCTAAAATAGTCGATTGATTCAACAGAATTCCAACAGTATTTCACAGAAATACAAAACCCTATTTCAAAATTTATGTGGAAATGTAAGGGACCTTGAATAGCCAAACCAAACTTGAAAAAGGACAAATTTAGAGAACTCAGACTTCCTCTTTTCAAAACTTACTACAAAAGTAGAGTAATCAAAGCAATATGGCAATGGCATAAGAATACATTGTGCCTACAGTCAGCAGTAATCTATTGTATACTTAAAAATTTATTAAAAGGGCAAATCTCATGATCAGTGTTCTTACTACAATAAAATAAAATAAAGAATGTGATAATGGCATAAGAATAGATATAAAAACAAATCCAGAAATAAAGCCACATATCTGGCCAATTAACTTTTGACGATGGTGTCAAGTCCACTCAATAAGGAAAGAACAGTCTATTCAACAAATTGTGCTATGACATCTGGAGTTTGACATTCTGAACATGATGTAATGTACACAGAAATAAAAATATAATGAAGTACAGCTGAAATTTATATAATGTTATAAGCCAATGTTACCGCAATAAAAAAAGCAACAAGTGGTAAATTTGGACCCTACTTCACACCATATACACAAATTAACTCAAAATGAATTGTATCCAAATATAAGAGCTAGAAACATAAAAATCTTAGAATGAAACATAAGGATACAATTTCATGACCTAGGGTTTGGCAATAGATTCCTAGATATTATATCAAAAGCACAAGCAACAAAAGAAAAAAATAAATAAATTGGACATTATCAAAATTGAAAACTTTGGAGCATCAAAGGACATTATCAAGAAAGCAAAAAGGCAACCCACAGAAAAGGAGAAACTTTGGAAATCATATATCTGATATGTATTTCATATCCAGAATTCCTAAAATTCAACAACAAAAAGACAATCAATTAAAAAATTATCAAAGAACTTGAATAGATATTTCTCTAAGGAACATATACAAATGGCCAATGAATACACGAAAAAATGCCCAACATTATTAGTCACTAAAGAAATATAAATCAAAACCATTATGTGATACCACTTTACATTTACTAAGGCAGCTATAACTTAAAAAATTAAAATAGCAAGTGTTGGCAAGGATGCGGAGAAATTGGACCTCTTATACATCGCTGGAGGAAATTTAAAATGGTACAGCTGCTGTAGAAAAGAGTCTGGTAATTTCTCAAAAGCTAAACCGAATTACCACATGAACCAGCAATTTTACTCCTGTGTATATACTTAAAATACTTTAAAACAGGAATCCAAAAGATACTTGCACACCAATGTGCATTGCAGTACTATTTATAATAGCCAAAAGGTAGAAGCAACTCAAGTGTCCATCAACAAATGAATGGATAAACAAATTATAATATATATGTACAATGGAATATTATTTAGCCATACAGAAATGAAGTTCTGATATTAACTACAAATTGATGTACCTTGAAAACATAACAGTGAAATAAGCCAGATAGAAAAGGGGCAAATATTGCATGATTTCCCTTATATGAAATATCTAGAATAGGCAAATTCATAGAGACACAAAGTAAAGTAGAGGATGCCAGGGCCTGGAGCAGAGTATAATGGGAAGTTATTGTTTAATGGGTATGGCGTTTCTGTTTGGGGTGTTAAAAAAAGTTCTCAAAATGGATAGTGGTTATGGTTGCACAATATGTGAATGTAATTAATACTGCTAAATTATACACTTAAAATAGTTAAAGTTGTAAATGTTATATATGTTTTTACCACAATAAAAATACAATATACACAGTACAGTTTCTTTGTAGTGGGATTAATTCCAAATAAATATTTCAAAAATTGTTGATTAGTTTAAAATGAATAGTTTAAAAATCATTACATCAATATAATGCTAGCTCCCCTGAACCAGTGACTGATTGTCTCGGGTATCCACGTACAAATAAACACAGGGTAGTCCCTTTGTAGTAGTGAACACATAGCTTAACTTCTTCCATTCTGAAGGATGTAAATAATTTAATTCTATATTTCATACAAAAGATGCTCTCCCTTCCCTACTGGATGTAAATAAGGAAAGTTTTAGTCCCTATTACTTTGTACATCCATCTTATTCTCATGAGACTATGTTGTCTGCAGTTGAAAAGCAGGATGAAGCTGAAATCATGAAAGAAGTGAGGCATAAAAAGATATTAGGTCTCCAGTGATATAATTGAATACTAGATCATTTCCTGAAAACTGCCATACAGCTGAAGTTTTCAGTTACATGGGCCAATATATTCCCTTTGTTGTTTATGCAATTATATTAGGGCTTTGTAGCTTTAAACCAGAAGCATCATAAGTGATTCACAATTTGATAATTGGTTCAAGGTGTTGTGGTTTATACGTACTAAAATGTAAAATATACTAGAAGAAACTAAACTAGAAAACCACTATACCTTTTTTTGAAATTATAACAACAAAGAATATAAAAGCCTACTGAGACTGTGAAACACCCAAGTTGTTCCAAGGCTGCCAAATTCACATCCACATTAAGTGGGTTTCCAAAGCGATTTAACTGCTGAAGAGAGGAATTATCTATAATCCCCATGCCATAAAATATGAAGAACAATGTACAATTGATATAATTCTACCAAGCAGAAGCAAAGGCAGCCAAAATGACTGAGCAAGGACAGTCCCTACACAGCTAGCACTAGATTGTTCCCTAATTCTGTCAAGCAGCATACGTTTTGTGATGTAGTGTTTCCTATTCTTCCTTTTTCAAAATGGATGATTTTATAATGATTTTCATGTTCTCTCTCCATATTAGTATATTCAGTGTTTTAACACAAATAAATTAACATTTATTATTGAACACTTGACCATTAAATGATACATATAGACCTGATGACAAGGTCTACAAATTGTCCAGAGACATTTGGAGTTGGATTCAATAATTTTCTTTAAAGCGTTTCCCATTGGGGAACTAGTATATTTTATTTATATAAGCATAGTTTAGAAAATATATTTATGTGAAGGGAGGAGAATGTGAATACTGGTTAGCCAAAGAAATACACTATAGTAGACATTTTTGGTTGACTTCCTACTATTGATACAACACTTCCCCTATTGTATATCTGCATTGTGGCATGAATGGAATTGACCCAATTTCAACTCCAAGAGTGAGCACTGAGTATTTTAAGCCATTAATCATAATATAGTCCTTCTTGCCACAATGACTGACATAGGGATGAGGAACCTGCCTAGGACTAAATTATTTAGTATAATGCCATTCTTAAGGACAAAATAATTGGATTAAGTGTGGGGACCAAGTTGGTCCAGACAAAATGAAGCCCATGACTTCTGTTTGGTGGTTGGGGAACAGAGGTCATATAAGATGTAAATTAATAAGATTGTGGTTAGTGGAGGCACTCACCTCACAACCACCAGGACGAACCAGAACAAGGATAAAGCTAACATCTTAGAAGATATAAAAAAAGACATAATCCCACATTCCATCACTAAGTTTCATTAAATCAAGTCTCAATTGAAGTGGATCCTGCCTCTGAACTTTTTATCATATAAGCCAATAGATTTCTTTTATTGTTGAAGCATATTTTCCATATTAGAATAAAAGGCTAAGCTTCTATAACAAGGAATGGAATATTAATGTGGCTTAAAACTAACGCTCATTAGAATGGCTACTATTTAAAAAACCAAAAGAACAAGTGTTGACGAGGATGTAGAGAAATTGGAAAATTTGTGCACTGTTGGTGGGGATGTAAAATGTTTCAGCCACTATGGAAAGTAGCATGGAAGTTCCTCAAAAAGTTAATATAATTCATCAATCCCACTGTTGGAAATATAACCAAAAGAATTGAAAGCAGGATCTCGAAGAGGTATTCACACAACTCTGTTCATTGAAGCATTATTCACAATAGCCAAAAAATGGAAACAACACAAATGTACATCAATGGATGAATAAATAAACAAAATATGGTATATGCATACAATATAATATTATTCAGCCTTATAGGAAAAAGAAATCCTGTTACGTATTACAACATGGATGAACCTTGAGGACATTATGCTAAGTGAAATGAGATAGTCAGAAAAAGACAAATGCTGTATGAGTCTACTTATGTGAGGTGTCTAAAGTAGTCAAACTTATAGAAATAGAAAGTAGAATTTTGTTTGCCAGAGGCTGGGGAAGGGAGAAATGGGGAGTTGTTCTTCAAAGGGTATAAAGTTACAGTTTTGCGAGATGAATGTTCTGTAGATTTGTTATGCAACAATATGAATATAATTTTCTGAACACACTTAAAAATGGTTAAGATGACAAATTTTGTTATTTCATCTTTACCACAATTAAAAACAAAAATATTACTTAACAAAGCTATGAGAGTTCTCAGAGTTAATACCCAGTACAGTGGTAGAGTATGCACCTCTCCCAAACATACAGGACCACTGATTTCTTTTCTCAAGAAGCAGATCTCTAGACTAGTGTTCCTTGAGAATTGGTGTTCTAAGCCATCAATGTCAAAATATGCATTCTGGTTTAGAGAACTATAAATGCTGTGGAAGAGGGGAAAAAAGCTATTTTTTTTTTTTTACATAATACTCTTAGGCGAGTGTTCCAGGTTGGCAGGTTAACAGAAAGTTTATTGGGAAATAAAGGTCTTTCCATTGTTCAGCTCCAAAATTTCTAACGGCTTTGTTTTAATCTGTAAGGTTAAATATTAGTCACCTACACATCAGGGTTTCAGCTGGCTCTAAGCAGGAAGAGAGGCATACCCACTTTCTTAAGAGCCCTACTCCAAAAATGGCATTCACCTCTTCTGCTTATATTCTGTTGGTGAGAACCTGGTTAAATGTCTGGACCTACCGTGAAGATGGGATGGAAATGTAGTACCAAACTAGATTCTGATCATGGAAGGAGGAAAGAATGTGTTTTGGTGGTCAGCTGGTTATCTTCACTATTTTTGGATAGAATTTTCTCTTACTTAGAACAAAAGCATCCAGATACACATTATCAGAGTGCTCTTATTATTTCTTCTATTTTACTTTAAAATGTTTTCTTTAGTATATTAATGAACTGGTAGCAGCAAACCCTGATTCAAATGACTGAACAAAATACAATGTGGACTGTTTTCTGTGTTTGAATGAAGGAGTCTTGATAATTAGTTAAATCAAACTACTCATCAAACCACAAGGAGGAAGAAACAAACCTCCTGGCTTTGCCTGCCATCTCTTAATTTGTTATTTTTTATCGTTAAATAAACAAATAAACAATACATATATGAACTGTATAAAGAATACTAAGAAAGTAAATACATGGGCAACCACCGCCCAGGGCAAACAGTCAATCTTTACCAGTACTTTAAAGGATTTTGTGTACCCATTTCCTGATTACATCCTCTTCACTACTCCCCTCAAGGAAATTACTATCCTGAATGTTTTGTAACTCATTTCCTTATAATTTTATTACTTGTGCATGTATTCGTAAATAATATATAATTTGATTTTACCTATTTTCTAAAATTATATGAATATGTTCATACTGAATTTATTCCATGAATTTCATCTTTCATTGAACATTATGTTTCTGAATTTTATTCACATTGATGTGTAAAGGAGTTCACTTATTTCATTGGTCTATAGCAGTACTCTTGAATAGAACTTTCTGTAATGATTTAAGTATTCTATATGTGTGCTATCTAATGCAGTAGCCAGATGTGACTATTAACTACTTGAAATAAGGCTAGGGTGACTGAGAAACTAAAATTTTAATTGCATTTAATTTTAATTAATTTAATTTTAAATTTGCATTTCCACATGTTGCTAGTAGTAATTGTATTAGAAACTATAACTGTATTGTATTATCTTATGAATACACAAAATAACTATCCATTTTACTCTTGATTTTTATGAATATGCAAAATATCTATCCATTTTACTAGATGTATATATGGGTGATTTTAGTCATTTTTTTCTATTGCAGTCATGCTCTTATAAACATTCTTGGACATATATTTGGGTATACATGTGTTCGAGATTACCTTGAATACAATCTGGGTTATAACATAGGCCTAAGTGTTTGTACAAATGTACATACCAACCACAAGTGAATGAGAATTCCCATTGCTCCACCTCCTTAGAAACACGAGGAATTAGTTTGCCGACAAGATGGAAGGCTAGGAGGTCCTAAAGCTTGTCTCTTCCACAAAAACAATCATTAAACAATTAAATTCACTAATTTAAATTTTCATTGAATTATTATTTGCATGCAATGAAATTCACACAATAAACTTTGATGAATTTATGTAATTGTTTACAGTTGTGTAAATTATAATAGAATCTTTTATTTATCAAAAAATTCCTACTTCCTTACTGCACTGGGTCACTGCATCCCATCCCTCTGGCCCCAAGCATCCTCTGATCTGCCTTCAGTAATTATATTTATGCTTTTTCAGAACTGAATATATTTGGAATCATACAGTACAAAATCTTGTTTTACTTTTCATTTGGCATAATATTGTGAAATTCATCCATGTTATTACGTGTATTAATATTATATTTCATTTTTTTTCCTGAATGTTATTTCATAGGATGGCTATGCTATAATTTATCCCTTTACCACTTATGGGTATGTATACTGCATCCAGATTTTGGTTACTTATATATCTGCATCTTTGTGTGTGCATATGATTTTATTTCTCTTGAGTAAATGCTTTGGAATGCAATTACTAGATTATATGGTAAACGTATCTTCACCTAAGATACGGCCGTACTATTTTGCAAAGTGGTGGTTGTTGTTAAATGCTGTCAAGTCAGCTCCGACTCCTGGTGATCCTGTGAATAAGTGATGTCCATGGTGGCTGTACCACTTTGCATTTGCTTCACTAATCTACAGTGTTCCCAGTTGATTCACATGTTCATCCATAGTTGGCATGTTAGTCTTTAACTGTTCTAGTGGGTGTGTACTTGTAGTTCATTATTGTTTTGATTTGCATTTCTCTCATGAGTATTGATGTTGAGCACATTTCCTGTGCACACTGGCCATTTGGAAGTATATATTCAAATATGTATTTTAATTTGGAGGTATATGTTAAAATAATTTGATCATTTTTATTGGGTTGTTTGTCTCCTTATTATTGAGTTGTAGTACTTCCGTATACATTCTGGATGTAGGCAATTTGTCAAATATATGTTTTCAAAAATGTTCTCCACTGCACTTGTCTTCTTGTTATTTTGAAAATATCTTCCATTGTGTTAAATAGTTTAATTCATAGAATTCCCTTTTATCATTTTTTCTATTGTAATATTTGCTTATTTTATCTTTAAAAGATCTTTGTGTAACAATATCACATATTTGTATCCTTCAAAATAAATGCTCCTTTATTGCCTATTAGCCTACATTGATTAAAACGAGGATTTATTGTCAGAGTGAGGACTTCATGCTACTTCTCTGTAAATCCAATTCTTTATAATAAAATGTATTTGTGGTGTGTCTACTTCATTTGCCTAGCAACAACAAAAAAATAAACCTCTGGTAAAACTCTGGACTACAGCAAAGCAGCAGCAGATAACCTATGGAGCTCAAAAACTGAGGATGGCCAGTCCAGAGCAGCTTGGCACCAGGAGGGATCCCTTGGTAAAGATATTATCCCACAGGGAAAAGAAGAGCAGAGGAATCCCAGAAAGCCTCACTGCTATCGCTGTTTGCAGACTTTGCTTCCAAGGGCTTCCACTGTCTTTATCAATGCTGATGCCAGTTGACAGAGCTACCTGGAGTCTTCACCACTGTATCACCTTCCAGGGGCTCAAGCTGTCACTGAGGTAAGACATGCCCCCAGGGGCTCCATTCACTGCTGTGCCCTGTTCTCTGGAATCAGGATGCCACAGCATATCACTAGCTACAAGAAAAGAGCTACTCTGCGGCCAAACCCAGGTCCCATGGCATGGCTTTGACCCAGTGTCCCTGGGACAGCACTACTACTGCTCTGCACTGCACCCTCTGAGTCATAACATGTGGTTTTAATGGGCCATCACCAGCGATGTGTTGTTGCTATTCTGCAATTGACCTCTGGGGCCAGAGTTGGGATTTTGACTCACCATTCCCAGGCCATGCTGCTACTGCTACCTGCACCATAGGCCCAAGTCAGTGTTGCAACCTGTCATTTCAGAGCCCATGCTGCAGCTGCATTTCCCCATCCCCACAGCCTGAGTAATTATTACAAACCCCAGAGACCCAGAGCCCAGTTCTACAGGAAATTTGTACACATCCATACTTCATACACTGGTACTTTTGATGCAGTAAGTGCACCTGTGCCTCAGGACCCAAATGCTATTGTTAGCTCCATGTGTACTTGATCCCATGACCCTGGCTCCATTGCTACTGATGGTCAGTGTGCCAAAACTGTTGCCAAGAGGGACACCTCGAGCTAGAATATCATCCCACAGCCAAAAACGGAAAATATAAACACCAGAGCAGTTTTTACTTCCAAAGAACTCAACAGCATTAGCAACAAACTGCCACCCTCAGGACCTCCACAGTCTTAGCCACAGAAAGTCCCCGAGTCTTTGCTGAAGTTGACATCACCTAAAGGAGTTGCTTGGAGAATATGCCCCTGTGCCTTCCCAGGAGCCAAAGATGCTGCACTCCACCCAGCTGGGGCCCTCATAGCCACATTCAAGTGAAAGTCTTTCCACACCAAGCCAGTCCAAAAAGACTGGAAGAGGTGACTGCTCCCACAAATGTGCGGATATACAATAAAAGCCATGAGAAACATGAAAAAGTAGGGAAACGTGACATCACCAAAGGAACACAATAATTTCCTAGTAACTTACCCAAAAGAAGTGAAAATCTGTGAGTTACCAGAAAAAGAATTCAAAATAATTATTTTTAGGAAGTTTCAGCAAGATTCATGAGAACATAGATTAAACAATTCAATGAATTCAGGAAAATAATGTATTAACAAAATGAAAAGTTCAACGATAACATAGAAATCATAAAAAATATCCAAACAGAAATTATGGAGTTCAATAATACAATGAATAAAATGAAAAATGCAATAGAGATTTTCAACATCAGGTTTTTTTCAAGGAGAAGAATCTGTGAACTAGGACACAGACCTCTTGACACTATACAATCAGGAGAGAAAAAAGAAAAAGAATTTTAAAAGAATCAAGAAAGCCCACGAGAATTATGTGGGAGAACCAGAAGGAGAAGAAAGAGAGAAAGGGAAATAAAAATAATTTAAAGTAGTAATGGCTGAAAACATCCCAAATCTGTGGAGAGATATGGCCATTCAGATACATGAAGCTAAAAGAACTGCAAACAAATTCAACCCAAACATATTTTCACGAAGACACATTATAATTAGACTCGCAAAAGTCAAAGACAAAGGGAATTTTCAAATTACAAGAGAAAGAAGACTCATTACATGTAAGGAGACCCCAATACGGCTATGAGCAAATTTTACAGCAGAAACTTAGTAGACCAGGAGAGAGTGTGATGGCATATTCAATATGCTTTTAAAAAACTACCAACCAAGGATACTTTACCCAGCAAAGTTGTCCTTTAGAAATGAATAGGAAATACAAACCATCCCAGAGAAACGAAAGCTGAAGGAATTTACCACCACAAGACCTGCCTTAGAAGAAATATTAAAGAGAGTTCTTCAAGATGAAATGAAAGGAAGACAATCAGTAACATGAAAATTATTCTTTTTTTTTTGAGGTAACATTGGTTTATAACATATAAATTTCAGGTGTACATCATTATATTTCAGTTTCTGTGTAGACTACATCATATTCACCAGCCAAAGATTAGTTACCATCCATAACTGTACATATGTGCCCTATCACCCCTTTACCCTCCATCCAACCCCCTGCCCCTCTGGTAAAAATCAATCTAATCTCTGTATTTATGTGTTTGTTTGTCGTTGTTGTTGTTTTTATCTTCTACTTATGAGTGAAATCACATTCTATTTGACTTTCCCTGTCTGAGTTATTTCACTTAGCATAATACCCTCAAGGTCCACCCATATTGTTGCAAATGGAAAGAATTCATCTTATTTTTCTGACTGAGTAGTATTCCATGGTGTATATGTACCGCATCTTCTTTATCCATTTATACATTGGTGGCCAATTAAATTGTTCCCAAGTCTTGGCTATTGTAAGCAAAGCTACAATGAACATAGGGGTGCAAATATCTTTTTGACCTAGTATTTTCATGCTCCTTGGAGAAACACCCAGAAGTGAAATAGCTGGATCATACGGTAGTTCTATTCTTAATTTTTTTTAGGAATCTCTATAGTGTTTTCCATAGTGGCTACACCAGTTTACATTCCCACCAGCAGTGTATGAGGATTCCTTCTCTCCAGATCCTCTCCAACACTTATTTCTTCTCCTGTTAATTATAGCCATTCTGACAGGCATGAGATGACTCATCATTGTAGTTTTGATTTGCATTTCCCTCATAATTAATGATATTGAACATCTTTTTATGTGCCTGTTGGCCATCTGTATATCTTCTTTGGAAAAATGTGTATTCAGATCCTTTGGCCCATTTTTTAATTGGGTTTTTCATTTTTGTTGTTGTTGACTTGCATGGATATTAATCCTTTATCAGCTATATGATTTGCAAATATCTTCTCCCAGTTGTTTCGTTGTCTTTTTGTTTTGTTGATGGTTTCCTTTGCCATGCAGAAGTTTTTAGTTCGATGTAGTCCCATTTGTTTATTTTGTCTTTTGTCACTGTTGCCTGAGAAGACATGGTATTCGAAAAGATACTGCTAAGACTAATACCAAAGAGCATACTGCCCATGTTTTCTTCTAGGAGTTTCATGGTCTCAGGACTTAATTCCAGTCTTTACTCCATTTTGAGTCAATTTTTGTGTATGATGTGAGATAATGGTCTACTTTCATTCTTTTGCTTGTGGCTGTCCAGTTTCCCCAACACCATTTATCGAAGACACTTTCCTTTCTCCATTCTGTGTTCTTGGCTCCCTTGTCAAAACTTAGCTGTCCATAGATGTGTGGGTTCACTTCTTGTCTCTCAAATTGGTTCCATTCATCTGTGTGGCCATTTTTCTGCCAGTACCATGCTGTTTTGATTGCTATAGCTTTCTAGTATATTTTAAAATCAAAGAGTGTGATATCTCCAGCTTTATTCTTTTCTCAGGATTCCTTTGCCTATTCAGAGTCTTTTGTTGTTCCATATAAATTTTAGGATTCTTTATTGTATTTCCGTGAAACATGTAATTGAGACTTTGATACAGATTGCCTTGAATCTGTAGATTGCCTTAGGAAGTATGAACATTTTAACTACTTAACTTTTCCAATCTGTGAGTGCAGACTATCTTTCCAGTCTTTGTGCCTTCAATTTCTTTCAACAGTGTTTTATAGCTTTCAATGTACAGGTCTTTCACCTCTTTGGTTTAATTTATTACTAGAGATTTCATTCTCTTTGCTGTGATTGTCAGTGAGATTGTATTGTTAATTTCTCTTTCCACTAGTAAATTGTTAGTGTATAGAAATGCAACTGATTTTTGTATGTTGATTTTGTACCCTACATCTCTACTATATTTATTTATTATTTCTAATAGTTTTTGGTGGATTCTTTAGGGTTTTTTATATATAGACACATGTGTCACAAATAGTGAGAGTTTTACTTCTTCCTGTCCAATTTCAATCATTTTTATTTCTTACTTAATCATTCTAGTTAAAACTCTCCAGATATTTTTTAAATTTCTCCTTTGATATCTTTGTTGATCTAGCAGTTGTTCAGTAGCATTTTGTTTAATAATCACATATTTGTCACTTTTCCATCTTTCTTCTTGTCATTGGTATCTAGTATCATATCTCTGTGGTCAGAAAAGATGCTTGGTATTATTTCAGTCTTCTTGTATTTACCGAGACTTGTTTTGTGGCCTAATATGTGATCTATCCTGGAGAACGTTCCATGTGCATTAAAAAAAATGTGTATTCTGCAGTTTTTGGATGGACTGTTCTGTACCTATCTACTAATTTCTTCTTCTCTAGTATGTTTTTAAGGCCAATGCTTCCTTATTGATCTTCTCTGGATAATCTCTCCATTGATGTAAGTGTAGTATTAAATTCCCCTACTATTATTGTGCTACAATCAATTTGTCCTTTTATGTCTGTTAATAATTTCTTTATATATTTAGGTGCTCCTATGTTGAGTTCATAGATATTTTCAAGTGTTATGTCCTCTTGTTGGATTGTTTCTTTTATCACTATGCAGTGCCCTTCTTCATCTCTTGGTACAGTTTTTGTTTTAAAGTCTATTTTTTAGATGTAAGTATTGCCACCCCAGCTTTCTTTTCATTTCCATTTGCATAGCGTATATTTTTCCATCCCTTCACTTTCAGTTTATGAGTGTCTTCAGATGTGAATTCTGTCTCTTGTATGCAGCATATATATGGGTGTTGTTTTTTAATCCATTCAGCCACCCAATGTTTTTTCATTGCAGCATTCAGTCCATTGACATTTAAAGTAGCTATTCATAAGAATGTACTTATTGCCATTTTGTTACTTTTTTTCTGTGTCCTTCAGTAGTTCTTCTCTGTTACTTTCTTCTTCTCTTACTCTCTTCCTTTGTGATTTGATGATTTTCCTTAGTATTATGTTTGGATTTCTTTCTCTTTCTATTTTGTTATTCATTATATGTTCCTGGTTTGTAATTACAGTGAGGTTCATATATAATAATGTATGTAGATAGCAATCAATATTAAGTTGATTGTCTCTTAAATTTGACTTTTTACTAAAAGCCCTACGCTTATACTCCCTCATGCACAATTTTATGTTTGTCATATCATATTTAGCCACTTTGTGTGTGTGTGTGTGTATCCCTTAACCTCTTATCATGGAGATAGATGTTTTTAGTACTTTAGCTTTTGACTTTCATACTAGATTTATAGGCAGTTGACCACTGCCTGTACTGCATATTTTCCTTTACCAGTGATATCTTTGATAATTTTCTTATTCCTGTTTGTGGTCTTTTTTATCCACTTATGTAAGTCTCTTTAGCATTTCTTGTAAGGTGAGTTTGTTGGTGATAAACTCCTTTCATTTTTGCTTGTCTGGAAAGCTCTTTGTCTTTCCTTCCAGTCTGAATGATAAACTTGCTGGGTAGAGCATTCTTGGCTGTAGGATTTTCCTTTCAACTCTTTGAATATATCATGCACTCCCTTGTAGCCTGTAAGGCATCTGCTGAAAAGTCAGCAGATAGCCCCATGGAGTTTCCTTTTTATGTAACTTGTTTCCTTTCTCTTGCAGCTTGTAGGATTCTCTCTTTATCTTTAATTCTTGACATTTTAATTATAATGTGTATTGTTGTGGCCCTCTTTGGGTTCATCTTGTGTGGTGCTCTCTGTGCTTCCTGTTCTTCATTTAATTCTCTTTCTGAGGACTTTTCCTGTTCCCTTATTTGGAACATATTCCTTTTATTCTCATTTTGCCTATTTTCCTGTTCTTATATCTATGTATTAAGTAAATCAGCTACATCTCCTGATCTTGGAAATGTGGCCTTATGTAAGATATGCCTCATGGGAACCAGCAATGTGTTTCCCTATTGTCACCTGTTCTAAATGTTCCAGGGTTGTACCTTGTGTAGGTTACATGTGCCCTTCTATCGTGGCAGGGTTGCTCTTGCTGTGGGCACATGGGTAGGCGAGACTGGTCCCAAGATTGAGTGGTTGTAATGCTCAGCCGTGTGTGGCTGCTAAGGTCACTTTATTGGGCAGGGCAAGCTCCAGCACAACTGGTTGCAAGATCTAATAGCAGGCAACTACTACTGCATTGCCATTAAGTTACTCTGCCCCCAAGTGTGGTTGGTTGATTGGCTCATAGGCTCACAATTGCTGCAGTCCTCCAGGGTGGCTCTGTGCAAAGTGTGGTTGTTGTAGACTCTCAGGAGCACTGATGGGTGGGGCCAGTTCTAGGCATGGCACACACAATTGTTTCAGGAGATGGAAAGCAGTGCAGATCCCCTGCATAGCTGGTTGAGATGGCCAGTGGCACAAGTATACTGTAGACAAGATGACCCCACCACAGACCCACACATTCTGCCAATGCTGGCCTGCCTGCATGCATGTCCCACCATTGCAGGGCAGACCCATTCTCCCCACTGCAGAGGTCCCACACACCCCAGATACATGCTGGAGCTAGTCCCTGGGGCGAGCTGCCTTCTCTGGCTGAATTCAATTAAATTGGTGCTCTAGTGGGCAGTGCAAACCCCTGCACTAACAGGCTACAGGAAAGAATCCAATGGAAGCTTCCAGTGTCTGTGTCAACATGACTGAACTTAGTCACAATAATGACTGCCCCCAGTATCTCAGTCCTTGGGGGTATGGACCCAGCTGCCTTCTGCCTCTCTAAGATGTGCTCTGAGCATAGTAACTGAGTCTCTTTTAGCAAGGGACTATGCACTTTTCTTTCTGGTGTTTTTGTGTTGGTATACAGAATGTGAATCTGTGTGTGGGACCTTTAATAGCAGGTTTTTCTTTCTCCAAAGTTTGATAGCTTTTCTGGGCATATTCCCTATTGCTTTTCAAAGCCAGTAAGACTGAGTATTATGGGATCTCATCTCAGTTGTGCTGAATCTAAAGGCTAGGATGTTTATTGTGGCATAGATTCCCTGGTCAGATCCCCCCACCCCAGGAAAAGCTTCATACCTTTGAAATTGCTCCTGGCTGTGAAGCACTGTGGCTAGGATGTGGTTTCTTCTAGAGCAGAGATGCATTTCTGCCTCTTCTACCCCTGTCAGTGTTGTTCCTTGTTGTGGTTTCTTTTTAATCCAGTTTTGAGATCTCTCTCAGAGGAAATTGTTCCACAGGTAGTGGTAGATTTGTTGTGTCTGTGGGAGGAGGTGAGTTCAGAGTCTTCCTATGTTGCCATCTTCCCCAAATCCTCTCAGTAACATAAAAACTTTTGTAAACATAAAATTCACTAGTAAAGGTAAATATATAATCAAGTTCAAAATCCTCTACTATTGCAATGGTGTTGTGCAAATCACATTTAACTGGAGCATATAGGTTAAAGACAAAAGTGTCAAAATAAATATAGCTACACTATGTTGTTAATGAATATACAATACAAAAAAGATGAAAGTTTGTACATCAGCAACATAAAATGTAGAGGAGGTAAGTAAATATGTAGAACATTTTTTGCAATCGAGTTCAAGTTGTTATCACCTTAAAAGACTATTATAACAATGAGATGTTATATAAAAGACTCATGGTAATCACAAAGCAAAAAACTGTAATACATATACAAATAAAAAAAGGAAAAGGATCAAAACGTACCAATACAAAAATCATCCATTCACAAAGAAAGAAAGCAAGAGAGGAACAAAAGAACCACAAAACAATCAGAAAATAATTAACAAAATGGCTATAGTAAGTCCTCACCAATCAATAATTACTCTAAATATAAATGATTTAAATTCTGGAATTAAAAACGTAGTGTGACTGAATGGATAAGAAAACAAGACCCCACTCTAAGCTGCCTACAAAAGACTGACTTCAGCTTTAAAGACATGCATACTCTCAAACAGAAGGAATGAAAAAAGATATTCTATGAAAATGGAAAGCAGGAGAGAGTGGAAGTGTATATACTTGTATCAGACTAAATAGATTTTTTTCTCAAGTAATTTTATTGGGACTATAATGGTTTATAACATTGTGTAATTTGGGGTGTACATATTGCTTATCAATTTCTGAATACACTTCATCATGCTCATCCCCAGTAGGCTAATTTTTAGTCATCACCATAACATATGTGCCCCTTTATCCCTTTCACCCACCCCCCAACCCCCTTCCCCTCTGGTAACCACTAATCTGTTCTCTTCCTCCATGTATTAGGTATCTTCCACATATGAGTGAAATAATATAGTATTTGTCTTTCTCCAAGACTAAATAGATTTTAAATCAAAAGCTATAACAGGAGACAATTAAAGGTCAGCGTATAATGATAAAGGGGTGAATTCATCAAGAGGATTTAACAATTTTAATTAAACATACACCCAATATTACAACAAATAAACACATTAAAAATTATTAACAAATCTAAAGGCAAAAGTATAAAGCAATTAAATAATAGTAGCAATTCAAAACAATAAAGCAATTCAAAAATAATACCATGTTTTCCACAATGGATAGATCATACAGACAAAATCTATAAGAAAATAATGGAATGGAGCTACCCTTTAGACCAAATGAAACTAAGAAACATACAGATGATTTCACCTAACAGCATCAGAATACACATTATTCTCCAGCACACATGAAACATTCTCTAGATTAAATCATATGTTAGGTCAAAAAACAAGTCTAAACAAATTGTAAGTAACTGAAATCATATCAAGTATCCTTTCCAACATTAAAGGTATGAAAATAAAAATCAAAGGAAAAGAAAATCTGGAAAATTCACAAATATGTGGAAAGTAAGCAACACATGTCTGAATAACCAATAGGTCAAAAAAGAAATCAAAGGGAAATGAAAATATATATTGAGAAAAAGAAAAATGAAACACAACACACCAAAACTTATGGGAAGCAGCAAAAGCAATTCTAAAAGGGAAGTTTATACAAATAAGTGCCTGAATTAAGAAGAAACAAACATGTCAAACAAATAATCTCATGTCATACTTCAAGAAATTAGAAAAGAAAGAACAAACTAAGCCCAAATTTAGTAGAAGGGAGGATATAATAAAGATTAAAGGAAAAATAAATAAAATAGAGGCTAGAAAGACAGTAGAAAGGATCAATAAACATAAAAGTTGGATATTCTGAGAGATAAACAAAATTAATAGACCACTAGGAAAAATACAGAGAAGGCAAATTAATACAATTTTAAATGAATGTAGAATTATTACAAGTGATACCACAAAAATACAAAGGACCATAAGAGACAACATAGAACAAATATAAGACAACAAATTAGATAACTTAGAAGAAATGGGGAGATTTACAGAAACTTACAACTTACCAAGACTGGATCATGAACTAATAGATAATCTGAACAAACAAATAAAAAGTAAGGAGAATGTCAGTAATCAAAAATCTCCCAAGAAATACAAGCCCTGGTATAGATGACTTCAAGAGTGAATTCTAGAGATATGACAGCATCATGGTAGTGTGAGTTATTCCTTTTGTCTCTCCCCTGTAAATTATAACCAACTGATATCCTTTGACCAAGGACTCCCTACACACCACAACAGTACACCTAAGAGATCTCTGCATCTATACATCTGGAGGTGGGTGGACTAGACCTCCAGGAGGCAGTGGAACTAGGGGAACAGCCTCCACTCTTCCCCCAGCAAGGGTGATCCATAATACAGATCCTGTGCATGTGCCTGGGAAAAGACGGGCAAACACAGCACTTTTGGCTTAATTGTTGCCCCCTCCCAGTAGATCCAGAACATGTGCCTGAGAACAGTGGCTGCAGGAGCAGACATGTCACTTGTGGCTTAGCCCCTGCCCCTTCCATCAGTGACAGGTGGTGCACATGTCCTGAAAATTCAGGACCCAGAGTGGACTCAGTGAGCCCTCCCTTCCCCTCCTCAAGCAGTGGCCTGGTCTTTCCAACATTGGCAACAGTGTACAAAATATGGATTTTCCAGGCTGGGATGGGGTTCCCTGACCAGAGTTTTCAAAACACAATGGATTGAACCAGTGACCAGAGGCTGCACAAGCATAAAGCAATGACAATCACTACATGTTAGCCCCTGCCCCCCTTCACAGTGGCAGGTGGAGCCTGCAATTTGAGACTTCAAGAACCACAGCAGAACTATTGACCAAGTCCCCACTTGCAACACCCACAACACCAGCTCTACCAGCCTAGGGGGCTGCATCCAAGTCCCTGGGTCTCCAGGCCACAAGTAGTGACAGCAGCACTCATGAACTCAGTGCCTCTGGAAGTAGCACAGCCAACACCCCCAGACTAGCCAGTGCAGGTGGTGCACACAACAGCAGCATCTGAGTCCATGGAGAGACCATGGAAAGTCAGTGAGGATCATCACACTCAGGCAACCACAGAGCAACAGAAGTACTCACAGCCTGGTGGCCCCAATGATGACACCTGAGACTGCAGTGACATCATAAGCAACAAGACATCAACAAACTCAGGGGCAAAAGGAGGGCACTGACAATGTCTCTAACAGAAGCAGCGGAGGGTGGAAGTTGCAGGCTCTCAACTAAAATCAGAAGCATCTCAGAACCAAAGCAATCAAAGCCTTACCCAAATAAAAAAGGTGGTTACTATCACAAATGTGCCAGCAGAGGAACTTTTCACCGAGGACCATGAAGAACTACAGTAACTCGGCAAAACAGAAAGAAAATGGCAACTCCCCAGAAACCAAACATGAAGTAAAAGTAACAGGAGGTTACAATCTAACTGACAGTGAATTCAAAATAGTTGCCATGAAGAAACTCAACAAGTTAAAAGAAAATTCTTAAAAATATTTCAATGAGCTCAGGAATAAAATTAATGAGCAGACGGACTACATCACCAAGAGATTGAAACTCTAAAAAAAGGAAAAACAAATTCTGGAGCTTAAAAACAAAATTAATGAGATGAAAAATAAATTAGAAAGCATTAACTACAAAGCAGATCATATGGAAGACAGAATTAGTATTCTTGAAGATAGAAATCCAGGAAACATTCAGGTGGAAAGGAGAAATAACTAAGATTTTTAAAATTGGAGAAATTCTGAGAAATATCCAACTCAATTAGGAAAAGTAACACAAGGATAATAGGTATCCCAGAAGGAGAAGAGCAGGATAAAGGAGCAGACAGCTTATTCAAAGACACAATAGTTGAGAACTTCCCAAACCTGAAGAATGAACTGGATGTACAAGTACACGTAGTTAATAAAACCCCTAATTATCTCAATGCAAAAAGTCTCTCACCAAGGCATATAATATTAAAACTCTCAGAAATCAATGAGAAAGAAAGAATATTAAGGGAAGCCAGAGAGAAGAAAATAACTTAAAAAGGAATACCCATCAGGCTATGAGTAAATTTCTCAGCAGAATCTCTACAGGTTAGGAGAAAGTGGAATGATATATTCAAAATATTGCAAGACAAAAACTATCAGCAAGAAGACTCTATCCAGCAAAGTTTTCCTTCAGATGTGAAGGAGAAATAAAAGCTTTCCCACATAAACAAAAGCTGAGGAAGTTCATCTCCAGTGGAATTGACTTATAAGAAATGTTGAAAGGAGCCCTCCTACATGAAACAAAAAGGCAAACGTTTACCAAGCTTTGAGAAAGTTGATAAATAGACAGAAAAAATCATAAAATTGCAGCTCTGTATCAGAATAAGTTAGTAAACAATTATAATATATAGGCTAAAGGGAAAGAAAGCATAAAAATAGCTATAACCACTTTAACATGGTCACAAACTCACAAAACGAAACAAAGTATAATTTGTGACAACAAAAACATAGAAAGAGAAGAGGAAAAGGTTGGCACCTGCATAGGCTAGTGGAGGTAAGAGGCTATAGGTATAAAAAGGACTATTTCCTGTATAAGATGTTTTATACAAACCTGATGGTAACCACAAAACAAAATTCAGAGCAGAGTCATAAATCATAAATAAAGAGGGAACAGAAAAACACCACAAGAAACCATCAAACTGAAATGAAAGAGAGAAATACAAAGAAAAATAAACAATGGAAATATAGAACAGCCATAAAACAAAAGATAAAATGGCCCTCATATATCAATAATCTCTAAATGTAAATTGATTGAATTCACCAATCAGAAGACATGAATGGCTAGAAGGATTAAAATAAGACCCAACAATATGCTGCCTCCAGGAGACACATCTCAGCTCTAAAGACAAACATAGGCTCATAATGAAGGGATGGAATATGATACTCCATGCAAATGACAACCAAAGGAAGATAGGTGTACTGAAAACATCAGACAAAACAGACTTTAAGACGAAAAAGAGAACAAAAGACTATGATGGATATTATATAATGTTAAAGGGACATTTCACCAAGAAGATATGACACATTAATATATATATGCATGTAACATAGGAGCACCAAGTACAGAAAGCAACTATTAGAAGAACTAAATGGAGAAATTGATAGCAATGCAAAAATAGTAGGGGACTTTAACACTCCTCTTACATCAGTGGATAGATCATCCAGACAGAAAGTCAAAAAGGAAAGAGTGGCATTCAGTGAAACACTAAACCAGACAGTCTTAATTGATATATATAGGACATTCCATCCAAAATCCACAGAAGACACATTCTTCTCGAATGCACATGGAAAAATCTCAAAGATAGACAATATGTGATGGGGAACACAAGCGTCATTAAATTCAAGCAGATTGAAATCATGTTAAGCATCTTTTCTGACCACAATGGTATGACAGTAGAAATCAACTACAAGAAGAAAGCTGGAAAAGTCACAAGTATATGGAGACTAAACTACATGATACTGAACATCTATTAGATCAATGAAGAAATCAAAGGAAAAACCAAAAATAACTACCTTTAGACAAATTAAAACGAATACACAGCATATCAAAATTTATGGATTACAGCAAAAGCTATATTAGAGGGATGTTTATCTCAATACAGGTCTACCTGTACTCCCAGACTGTACTTGTTTGTTGGTACTCCCAAAACTGAATCAAGAAGAAATAGAGAATCTGAATATACCAATCACAAGTAGAGACTGAAACAGTAATCAAAAACATTCCAAAAAACTAAAGTTCAGGACCAGTCGGATTCTCTGGTGAATTCTACAAAACATTCAAAGAAGATTTAATACTCATCCCTCTCAAACTCTTCCAAAATATTGAAGAGACTATGATGCTTCCTAATTCATTCTATGTGGCCAACATTACCCAGATACCAAAACCAGACAAGGAGAACAGAAAGTAGGAAAATGAAAAGCCAATAGTGCTGATGAACATAGATGGAAAAATCCTCAAGAAAATATTAGCAAATCAAATACAATACATAAAAAGGATCATACACCATGATGAACCAGGATTTATCCCAGGGATGCAGGGAAGTGATACAGTATGTTAACAAAGTGAAAGATAAAAATCACATGACCATCTCAATAGATGCAGAGAAATATTTGTCAAGATTCAACATCTATTTATGAAAAAATCTCAATAAAATGGATATAGAAGGAAAGTGCCTCAACATACTAAAGGCCATATATGACAAACTCACAGTCAACATCATAGTCAATCGTGAAAATTTGAAAGCTTTTCTTCTAAGAACAGGAACAAGACAAGGATGCCCAATATTGCCATTCTTATTCAACATAGTATTTTTTTTGGATTTTTTTAGCTGGAGGAATTAAGGAAGAAAAAGAAATAAAAGGAACCCAAATTGGAATGGAAGAAGAAAAACTGTCACTATTTGCAGATGACACGATTTTATACATAGAAAACTTAAAGAATCCACTAAAACACTATAGTTAATACTGTATTGAATGCTTGGAAGTGTCTAAGAGAGTAGATCTTAAAAGTACCCATCACAAGTAAAAAATAAAAAAATTATAACTATATATGATGATGGATGTTAACCAGACTTATTGTGATGATAATTTAGCAATATATACAAATATCGAATCATTATGTTGTACACATGAAATTGATATAATGTTATATGTCAATTAGATCTCAATTAATAAATATTGACAACTGTCAAAAAAAAGAATCCACCAAAAATAATTAGAAATAATTACCAAATACAATAAAGCTGCAGGGTACAAAATCAACATAGAAAAATCAGTTACAATTCTATACACTAATAATGAACTAGGAGAAAGAGAATTGAATAATATAATCCAATTTACAATCACAACAAAAAGAACAAAATATCTTGGAATAAATTTAACCAAGGAGGTGAAAGACCTATACACTGAAAATTTTAAGACACTATTGAAAGAAATTGAAGAAGACTTAAAGAAAGGGACAGATATCCCATGCTCATGTATTGAAAGAATAAACATAATTAAAATGTTCGTATTACCTAAAGCAATAAACAAGTTCAATGTAATTTCAGTCAGAATCCCAATGACATTCTGCAGGAAATAGAACGAAGAATCCTAAAATTTATATGGAGCAACAAAAGACCTTGAATAGCCAAAGGAATCCTGAGGAAATAGAACAAAGCGGGAGTTATCACACTTTCTGTATTCAAATTAGACTACAAAGCTATAATAGTAAAAACAGCCTGGTACTTCCACAAAGACAGACAAACAGATCAATGGAATGAATCAAGAGCCCAGAAATACACCCACATATCTATGGACAGCTAGTCAACAAAGGAGCTAGGAACATACAAGGGAGAAAGGAAAGTGTCTTCAATAAATGATGTTAGAAAAACTGGACAATCACATGGAAAAGAATGAAAGTAGACCATTTTCTTACACCATACACCAAAATTAACTCAAAGTGGATTAAAGACTTGGATGTAAGGCTTGAAACTACAAACCTACTAGAAGAAAACATGGGCAGTATGCTCTTTGATAGTGATGTTAGCAGTATCTTTTTTGAATATCATGTCTTTTCATGGAAGGGAAACAGAAGAAAAAATTGAAAAATGGGACTACATCAAACTAAAACCTTCTGTATAACAAAGGAAACCATAAACAAAATGAAAAGACAACCCACCAACTGGGAGAAAATATTTGCCAATCATATATCTGACAAGAGGTTAATTTCCAAAATATATAAAGAACTCATACAACTCAACAACAAAAAAGTGAACAACCCAATCAAGATCTGAGCAGAGGATATGAACAGACATTTTTCCAAAGAAGATATACAAATGGTCAAAAAGCAGATGAAAAGATGTTCAAAATCACTACTTATTGGGGCTGGCCCCGTGGCTGAGTGGTTAAGTTTGCGCGCTCCGCTGCAGGCGGCCCAGTGTTTCGTTAGTTCGAATCCTGGGCGCGGACATGGCACTGCTCATCAGACCACGCTGAGGCAGCGTCCCACATGCCACAACTAGAAGAACCCACAACGAAGAATACACAACTATGTACCGGGGGGCTTTGGGGAGAAAAAGGAAAAAATAAAATCTTTAAAAAAAAAAATCACTACTTATTATGAAAATGCAAATCGAAACTACAATGAGATATATTACCTCACACCCATCTGAATGACTATTATTAAAAAGCAAGAAATGCCAAGTGATTAGAAGGATGCAGAGAAAAGGTGACCCTCATACACTGCTGATGGAATGTAAACTGTTTGAATCAGTATGGAAAAGAGTACCAAGATTTCTAAAACATTAAAAATGAAACTATCATGTAATCCAGCTATCCCACTCTGGATATTTATCCAAAGAACATGAAAACAGTAATTCAAGAAATATATGCATCTCTATGTACATTGCAGCATTATTCATAATAACCAAGACTTGGATGTAACACAAATGCTCATCAATGCATGAATGGATAAAGAAGATGGGATATATACATATATATACAATGGAATACTACTCAATCTTAAAAATGACAAAATTGTGTCATTTGTGACAACATGGATGGACCTTGGGCATATTATGCTAAGCAAAATGTCAGAAAGAGAAAGAAAAATAATATACAATTTCACTCGAATGTGGAAGATAAATAAACACGTAGATAAGGAGAACAGATTGGTGGTCTTACCAGAGGGTAAGAGGGTGAGGTGAGGGCAAAAAGTGTAAAGGGGTACATATGTATGATGATGGATGGAAACTAGATTTTCGTGGTGAATACAATGCAGTATACACAGAAACTGATATATAATAATGTACACCTGAAATTTACACAATCTTATTAACCAATGTGCCCTTAATAAAATAATTTTTTTAAAGTGAATTCTACCAAAAATTTAAGAAGAATTAATACCAATCCCTCTCAAACTCTCAAAGAATGGACTATGAAGAAACACTTCCAAACCCACTTTACAATGCCCGCATTACCATCATTCTGGAGCCAGACAAGGATGCTACAAGGAAAGAAAATTACAGGGCAAAATCCCTGATGAACATAGATGCAAAAATCATCAGCAACGTACTAGCAAACCAAATTCAACAACACATTAAAAGAACCATGCACCAAAATCAACTAGGTTCATCCCTGTAGTTTATAGATGGTACAACATATACAAATAAATAAATGTGGTACACCGCATTAACAGAATGAAAGATAAAATCGTAATAACATTTCAATATGTAGAGAAAAAAATTTAACACATTTCATGATAAAAACCTTTAAAAATTAGCTATGGAAGAAATGTAGCTCAGCATAGTAAAGGCCATATATGCTAAGCCCAGAGCTGACATAATACTCAACAGTAAAAAGTTAAAATCCTTTCCTCTAAGATCAGGCACAAGACAAAGATACCCACTCTCATCACTTCCATTCAACATACTACTGGAAAACCCTAGCCATAGCTTTTAGGTAAGAAAAGAAATAAAGGTCATTCAAATAAGAATGATGAAGAACAATTATCTGTTTGCAGATAAAGTGATATTATATATAGAAAACCCTAAAGACTCTGTCAAAAACCTCTTGGAAATAATGAATGAATTCAGAAAATTTTCAGGATACAAAATAAACCTAGAAAAATTACTTGTGCTTCTATACACTAACAAAGAACTATCTGAAAGAAGAAAAATTAAGAAAGCAACCCCATTCCCAATAACATTAAAAACATTAAAATACTTTAGAATAAATTTAATCAAGGAGGTAAAATACTTATACACTGTAAGCTATGAGACGTTAATGAAAGAAACTAAAGTCACAAATAAATGGAAAGATATCCTTTTCTTAGACTGGAAGGATTAATGTTGTGAAAATGTCCACATACTATGATCCAAAGCAATCTACAGATTCATTGAAATCTCTATCTAAATTCCAATGACATTTTCCCTACAAATAGAAAAAAGTATTCTAAAATTTGTATGGAACCACAAAATGCCCCAAATATAGAAAGCAATTTGGAGAAGGAGCAAAACTAGAGGCATCACACTTCCGGATTTCAAACCATAGTACAAAGCTATAGTAATCAGAACAGCATAATACTGGCATAAAAAGAGACAAATATATCTATGAGACAGACTATAGAGCCCAGAAATAAACCCATGCATCTACAGTCTACTAATTTTTGAGCAGGGCTGCCAAGAACACACTATAGGGAAAGGATAGCCTCTTCAATAAATGGTGCTTGGAAAACTGGATATCCACATGCAAAACCATAAAACTGGACCCCTATCTTACATCAATCACAAAAATTAGCATAAAATGGATTAAAAACTTAAATTTAAGAACAGAAATGGTAAAACTCCCAGAACAAAACATAGGGGAAAACTGACACTAGTCTTGGCAATAATTTCTTGAATAAGACACCAAAAGCACAGACATCGAAAGCTGAAATAGTCAATGGTATTACATCAATCAAAAGAGCTTCTGCACAGCAGAAAAAAGCAACAAATATATTGAAAAGGCAAATGAAACATCTAGGAATAAATTTAACCAAGGAGTTGAAATTCTTGTTCCATGAAAACTCTAAGACATTGATGAAAGAAATTGAAAAGTAGAAACAAATGGAAAGATATTCTGTGCTCAAAAATTTAAAGAATTAGTATTGTAAAAATGTCCATACTACTCAAAAAAATCTACAGATTCAATGCAATCTCTGTCAAAATTCCAATGGCACTTTTCACAGAAATAGAACACTAAAACTTGTATGGAACCACAAAATGCACTGAGTAACCAAAGCAATCCTGACAAAGAAGAACAAAGCTGGAGGCATCACATTCTCTGTTTTCAAACTGTATTAAAAGCTATAGTAATAAAAAAAGTATGATAGTAACATTAAAAAGACACATAGGTCAATGGAATATAATAGAGAGCCCAGAAAAAAACCCACACGTATATGGTCAAGTAATTTATGACAAATCATCCAAGAATACACAATGGGTAAAAGATTGGGTCTTCAATAAATGGTTTTGAGAAAACTGGACAGCCACACGCAAGAGAAGAAACTACCTTACATCATACACAAAAATTAACTCAAGAAGGATTAAAGATTTGAATGTAAGGCTTGAAGACATAAAACTCCTAGAAGAAAGCATATGCAGTAAGCTCCTTGACATCGGTCTTGTTAATGATTTTAAAAGTAAAAGCAACAAAAGCAAAAACAGAGAAATGGGACAACATCACACGAAAAACTTCTGTTCAGCAAAGGAAATGATCAACAAAATAAAAAGGCAACATACAGAGTGAGAGAAAATATGTTCAAATCATGTATCTGATAATGGGTTAATATCTAAAATATGTAAAGAACTCATACGATTGTATTGCAAGAAAACAAAAAATCCAATTAAAAAATGGGCAAAGGATCTGAACAGAGATTTCTCCAAAGAAGATATACGGATGGCCAACAAGCATATGAAAAGATGCTCAACATTATTAGCTATCAGGGAAATGCAAATCAAAACTACAATGAGGTATCACCTCACTCCGGTCAGAATGGCTATAATTAACAAGACAGGAAATGACAAATTTTGGAGAAGATTTGGAGATAAAGGAACCCTTGTTCACTGCTGGTGGGAGTGCTAACTCGTGCAGCCTCTATGGAAAGCAGTATGGAGTATCCTCAGAAAATTAAGAATAGATCTACCATATGATCCAGCTATCCCACTACTGGCTATTTATCCAGAGAACTTGAAAACACAAAGGCATAATGATACTTGCACTCCTATGTTCCATGCAGCATTATACACAGTAACCAAGACTTGGGAGCAACATAGGTGCCCGTGAAGGGACGAATGGATAAAGAAGATGTGGTATTTATACACGATGGACTACTACTCAGCCATAAGAAACGATGAAATCCGGCCATTTGTGACAACATGGATGGACCTTGAGGGTACTATGCTGAGCGAAATAAGTCAGAGGGAAATAATCAAATACCATATGATCTCACTCATAAGTAGAAGATTAAAAACAATGACAAACACATAGCATTGTAGATTAGATTGGTGGTTACCATAGGTTACCAAGGGGGGAGGGGGGAGGGCAAAAGGGGTGATTAGGTTCACATGTCAGGGGATGGTCTATAATTAGTTTTCTGGTGGTGAACATGATGTAACCTACACAGAATTTGAAATATATTATGATGTACATCCGAAAAAAATTAAAAAAATAAAATGATGAAAATGAACAGGTTCCAGATCAAGATGGCAACAAAAGAATATTCTGAACTCAGCCCCTCTAAGGACATCCAAAATCTACATCTACATATGGAAACGTTTCCTCTAAAAACCCCCCAAAATACTACCGGATTGACTCCTACACATTGAGTGAAGGAGGAAAGGAACCCACATTGAAGCAGGTAGGAAAGGCTGAAACACAATCTTTCCATAAACCCTACACCTGGTGTGGCAATTCACAACCAGGAGGAAACCCAAAACACAGAAGTTCCCCCTTAAAGAGTGCAGGGTTTGAATCCCACATTGAGCACCCCAACTTTAAGACCTGTATCTGAGAGATAAGCAAAACACACAGCTTTGAAGTCCAAGGAGGTTTACATCCATGAGACTCACAATGCTACAGAAAACTGAGAAACAGCTCTTAAAGAGCTTGCATATTTAGATTCAGCCACCCCAAGCCCAGCACAGAGGCAGCAAACCCAGATTTTCTGTGAAAGATGCTCATTTGCTTATCTTAAAACATTAGCCTGAGGAGCAGGCATCTAATTCAATGCACATCTATGGGCCTACTAATACATTTATGGGCCTATACTCTCTTGGGTTAGAGGCTATGGGTGCTATCTTTGCAGTCTCCCTTTGCATCACGAATGCTCACAATTATTTCCTGGAAAAGAGCTAGTACTTCATCTGGCACCCTGATTTTTGTGTCTGCTACTCAAGGGGCAACTCTAGATTGCCTGGCTCTAGTAACCAGTGAGGCTTATGCTTGCAGGTTCCACAGGACTGTAACCAACAGGAAAAAAGTTCTTAACCAACTACCAATCCTAGGGCATTGCAGAGAGGCAACACACTGAGGCATCCAGTTTATCTCTGAATGAGGCCTGCTGATTCATCTTCATACCTGCAGCCTGAGTGTCAGGGTTCAATTAAATGCATATCTAAGGGCTGATTGTAATCCTCTACAGAGACCTCAGAAGATGAATACTACCTTCCTGCTCTCCATCTGCCATGTTCCAGAATGCCAGTATCATCCAGAGCGGAGCTTGCTCACATGTCTGGTACCAAGGTTTTTATATCTTGTGCCCCAGTATTTGAGGCTGCTACCAAGGGGATGCCCCTTGATTGCTTGTCTCTGGTAGCCAGTGACACAACACTTGTGTATATACTTGCACACTTTGAAAGATGCTGACTGAGGGTTTGGCTTCCAATCAGCCTGAATCTAGGTGCTGGCTGAGGTCCTCCCCTTTGGGACACAGACAGTTCTTGACATAACTCCAACTACTGGGAGGCACTAAAAATAAAATAGGCTGCTTGAAAGATCCAAAAGGTTTAAGAGACAAACAAGAGCTAGGGAAAATTTGGACAAAAAAAATTTATCTTCTACATGAGGCCAATCCTTCAAGACTGAGAGAAGTGACTTTCATTTAATGCTTAGAAAACAACATAGAGAGTCAAAGAGAAATGAAAAAATTGAGAAATATGTTCCAAAAGAAAGAACAGAAAAAACCTCCAAAATCTTAATGAAGTGAATATGAATGATTTACCTGATGAAGAGTTCAAAATAGTGATCATAAAGATGCTCGCTGAACTCAGAAGAATGGATTAACAAAGTGAAAACATCAAAAAAGAGATATAAAATGTAAGAAAGTACCAAAAATATTTCGCAGAACTGAACAAAACAATAAATGAACTTAAAAAGGGTTCAGCAGCATATTACATGAAGCAGAAGAAAGCGTCACTGAACTCAAAAGCAGACAGTGGAGCTCACCCAATCAGAGAAGCAAAAGGAAAAAAGAATGAAAAAAAGTGAAGATAACTTAAAGGCCTAACATCAAATAGAACAACATTCGCATTATAGGGATCACAGGAGAAGAGAGATAGAAAGAGGTATTCAAAAAATATTTGAAGAAATGATGGCTGAAAATTTATTAACGTGAGCATAAGAAAAGACATCCAGGTCAGGAAGCCAAGAAATTTCTAAATAAGATGAACCCAAAGATGCCAACACCAAGGCATTTTATAATTAAAGTGTCAAAAGTTAAAGACAAGGAGAGAATCTTAAAAGCAACAAGAGAAAAAAACTTATGTACAAGGGAACCTCCATAACACTATCATCAGATTTTTTAGCAGAAACTTTCCAGGCCAGAAGGGAGTGGCACAATATATTCAAAGTACTGAAAGGGAAAAAACTTCAAACCAAGAATACATGGCAAATTTGTCATTCAGAACTGAAGGAGAGATAAAGAGCTTTCCAGACAAGCAAAAGCTAAAAAAGTTAATCACCACTAGACCATCCTTATAAGAAATGTTAAAGGATTCTTTTAAGCTGAAATGTACTGGCACTAATTAGTAACAGGAAAACAAATGAAAGTGTAAATCTTACTGGTAAAGGTAAATATATAGTAAAATTCAGGATAATCTACTGTTGTAAAGATGATGAGTTAATCACTTATAAAGTTATCATGAAGGTTGAAACACACAAGTAGTGAAAACTGTAAATACAATAATTTGTTAAAGGATATACAAGATAAAAAGATGCAAATTGTGACATCAAAAACATAAAACACATGGAGGTGTAAAACTGCAGAGCTTTAGAATGTGTTCAAACTTAAATTCTTAGTGATTTAAAATACAATGTTATAAGTATAAGTTATTTTATGTAAGCTTCATGGTAGCCATAAGAGAAAATCTATAGTAAATACATGACAGTCAAAGCAAAGGAATCTAAGCATACAACTATAAAAAAATCATCAAATCACAAAAGAAGAAAGCAAGAAAAGAATAAAGGAATAGAGGAACTACAAAAGAGCCAGAAAACAATTAACAAAATGACAATAAGTACCAACCTATCAATAATTACTTTAAATGTAACTAGAATAAATTTTTCAATGAAAACACGTAGAGTGACAGAATGGATTAAAAAAACATGACTCATCTATATGCTGCCTAAAGACACACTTCAGATGTAAGGACACATAGATTGAAAGTTAAGGGATGGAAAAATATATTCCATGCAAATAGAAACCGAAGAGGGACTGGTGGCAAGACAGCAGCATAGGCATAGTCTGAATTCCTCTCCTCCCATGGACACAACCAATTTACAACTACTCTTGGAAAAATTACCCCTGAGAGAGAACTGAAAACTGAATAAAAAGAACCCCTGCAACAAGTAGCAGTGCTGACTGAGGTAGAAGAGGCAGAAATTACTTTCTGGGGAGAAAAAAGTGCATCTTCATAAGCTGTGGTGCTTCACAGATCGTTGGGAGCAATCCTAACATACATAACCTTCCATAGAGGAGTAGGGGATCTGAGCAAGGGAGTGTTATCACTATAAGCATCTTTTGGACTCAGCACAACTGAGACAAGCATCATAATATCTGCCTTTGCTTGTTATTAACAATGGGGAATAGCCCCAGAAATGCTATCAGACATAAGGGGAAAAAAGCCAGCTCTTAAAGGGCCAACACACAAATTCACCCATTTCAGAAAGCAATCTAAAATCAGCAGACAGAAAGGTGCACAGTCATTTGGTGAAAACAGACTCACTTCATATGCTCTGGGTGGATCTCCATGAGAGGGAGACCTCTTTAGGGACTGAGACATTGGCAGCAGCCATTATTGTGTGGAGTGTTGACACAGATGCTGGCAGATGCCATTGGAGCTCTTCCACCAGCCTGTTAGCCCGTGGTCTGCCCAACCCACTAGGGCACTGATTTAATCCATCTCATCCAGGGCAGGCAGCTTGCACTAGGGACTGGCAAGGCCCAACAGCAAACACTCAGACTACTTCTAGGCCTACAAAGGTTGGGTGCCTGGATCCTCTGCAACCAGGTGAGTGGGTTTACCTCTGAGTGCCAGGGCAAGCACAAGGAACAGGTGGAGTGTGTGTGGCATTGGTGGAGTGTGTTGGCCTTCTGTAGTGGGCTGATTAGGTCTGCTTCAGTGGGTCACTGTGCATGCATTGGGCAAGACTGTGTTGACCGTGTGTATGGCCCCATGGGTGGTGGGGATTGTCAGCTGCAAAAGACTTATGCTAATCAAACAGCCATATAGGGGTTTGGGCCCACCTTCCAAAGCCTGAAACAATCGGGTGCTCCTGTGCCAGCAGCCAGCCACACTCATATGCAATCATGACAGAGCTAACAAGACACTTGCAGGCTGGAAGCCTACACCAATTGTAAGCCCCTGAGCCTAGCAAACAGCAACACTGGAGCCCTACTTACTTAAAAGCAAAACTGCAACATTAATGTGCTATTAGACCTTGAAACAAACTGTGCTTGGGCTCTCAATTCCTGAGAAAGTGACTGAAGTGTCTATAGCAGCCACATGCAGCTGAGCATTACAACCAGCTGGCCAGGGGTACACCCTAGAATCCCAGGGCACCTACAGCAAGAGTAGCCCTGACACAACAGAATCACACATGTAGCACACACGGGGGTCACTCCTGGAACATTTGGAACTGGCGACAAGAGGGAAGCACACTGATGGGTCTCATAAGGCATCTCTTATGTGAGGTCACCTGTCCAAGAACACAAAACGTAGCCGACCCACCTAAAACATAGATATAAGCACAGAGAAAGAAGCAAGATAAGGAGAGAAAGGAACACTTTCCAAGTAAGGAAACAGGACAAAATCCCAGGAAAAGAACTAAATGAAACAGAAATAAGCAATCTACCTGACAAAGTGTTCAAAGAAAAAGTTATAATGATGCTAACTGATCTTAGGGGAAGAACGGATGAACTCAGTGAGAACCTCAACAAATAATTGGAAAATATAAAAAGGAACCAATCAGAAAGGAAAAGTACAATAATGGAAATGAAAGAAATCACTATATGGACTCTATGGCAGAGCAGATGATACAGAACAGTTCAGCAAACTTGACAAAAGACTGGAGGAAAGCACCCAAGGTGAACAGATAAAAGAAAAGAGAGCTAAAAAGAATGAGAACAGTCTAAAGGCCCTCTGGGACAACATCAAGTGCACTAAGGTTCTTACTATAGGTGTCCCAGAAGAAGAGAGAGACAAAGGGGCAGAGAAGCTATTAGAAGAAATAATAGCTGAAAACTTTCCTAACCTAAGGACAGAAACAGATATCCAGGTATAGGAAGTGCAGAGAGCACCAAACAAGAAAGATCCAAAGGAGCCCACACCAAGACACATTACAATTAAAATGTCAAGAATTAAAGATAAAGAGAGAATCCTAAGACCCACAGGAGAAAGATAACAAGTGACATACAAAGGAAACACCATAAGGCTATCAGCTGACTTCTCAGCAGAAATCTTACAGGCAAGAAGGGAGTGGCACAATATATTTAAATTGCTGGAAGAAAAAACCTACACCCAAGAACATTCTACCAGCCAAGTTTATCATTCAGAATGGAAGGAAAGGAAGAGTTTCCCAGATAAGAAAAAATTAAAGGAGTTTATTACCAAGAAACCAGTCTTACAAGAAAGAGTAAAGGGAATTATTTAAGTGGGAAATGGAAAACCACAAATGAAAATAAGAAAATTATAAAATAAAAGCAGTACAATCATCGGTAAAGGCAAAAATACAGTAAAGGTAGCAGATCAATGACCTATGAGGATAATACAAAGGTGAAAAGAAAAAATTCTTAAAATTACCTATGTCCATAAGTGGGTAACAGATAAACACACACAAAAAGAGGATAGATATGATATCAAAATCAAAAAATGCATGAGGAGAAGAATAAAAGACAAGGGCTTTTAGAAAGAGGTCAAACTAAACGGACTATGAACTTAAGATAGATTCTATATACCATAATATACATATGCTTTGTATATGAACTTTGTAATCACAACCCAGAAACCTATAATACATATACAAAACATTAAGAGAACAGAACAGAAACATAATAATAAAGAAACCCATCAAAACAGAAGGGAAGAGAGCAAGATAAGAAGAAATGAACAAACAAGAACCACTAAAGCACCCAGAAAAAACTAATAAAAGGACAATAACTACATATTTATCAATAGCTACTGTAAATGTCAATGTATTAAATGCATCAATCAAAATAAGTAAGGTGACTGGGTAAAAAATAAGACCTTGATATATGCTTCACACAAGAGACACGCTTTGGACCTAAAGACATTCAAAAACTGAAAGTGGAGAGAGGAAAAAAGATATTCCATGAAAATGGCAAAGCAAAGAAAGCTGGGGTAGCAATACTTACACAAAATAAACTTTAAAACAAAAACTGTAAGAAGAGACAAAGAAGGGCACTATATCATGATAAAGGGAACAATCCAACAAGAGGATACAATAATTGTAAATATCTATGCACCCAACATAGGAGCACCTAAATATATAAAGCAGCAATTGACAGACATAAAAGGTGAAATAGACAGTAGCACAATAAAAGTAGGGGACTTTAACACTCCACTTACACCAATGGATCGATGATCCAAACAGAAGATAAGAGAAGAAAGATTGGTCTTAAATGGCACATTGGACCAGACACACTTAGTAGATATATACAGAACAGTCCATCCAAAAACTGCAGAATACACATTCTTTTCAAATGTATATGAAACATTCTCCAGGATTGATCACGTATTTGGGCATAAAACAATTCTCAATAAATTTAAGAATACTGAAATAATACCACGCATCTTTTTTGAACCACAATGGTATGAAACTAGAAATCAACTACAAGAACAAAATCAGAAAAGTCAAAAACATGTGGAGATTAAACAAAATGCTACTGAACAACACTGGGGTCAATGAAGAAATCAAAGGAGAAATCAAAACATACCTGGAAAAAACTAAAAATGTAAATACTACATGCAAAAATTATGGGATAGAACACAAGTGGTTCTAAGAGGGAAGCTCATATCAATACAGGCAAACAAGAAACATCTCAAATAAACAATCTAAATGTGTACCTAAAGGAACTGTAAAAAGAATAATGCACAAAGCCCAAAATCAATAGAAGGAAGGAAATAATAAAAATCAGAGCAGAAATAAGTGAAATAGAGACTTAAAAAAATAGAAAAAATTAATGAAACCAAGAGCTCACTCTTTGAAAAGATGAAGTTGGCAACCCTTTAGATAGACACACCAAGAAAAAAAGAGGGAAGTCTCAAATAATTAAAGTCAGAAATGTAAGAGGAGAAATTAGACTGGACACCTCAGAAATACAAAATATTATAAGAAAATACTATGAAAAGCTATACGTCAACAAATTGGATAATGTAGAAGAAATGGATAAGTTCTCAGAATCATACAACTTTCCAAAATGGAATTAAGAAAAAATAGAGAACTGGAATAGGCCAATCACCAGTAACGAGATCAAAACAGTAATCAAAAACGTCCCCAAAAGTAAAAATTCAGCATCAGAAGGCTTTCCTGGTGAATTGTCCCAAACATTCAAAGAAGACTTAATTCTTATGTTTCTCAAACTCTTCCAAAAAATTGAAGAGGAGGGAAAGCTTCCTTTCTCACTCTATGACGCCAACATTCCCAATACCCAAACAAGACAAAGACAACATAACAACAAAACTACAAGGCAATATCACGGATAAACAATGATGAAAAAGTCTCAACAAAATCCTGGCAAATCGAATAAAACAGTAAATTGAAAAATGGTACACCTTGAACAACTCAAGTTTATCCCAGGGATGCAGTGATGACTCACCATCTGCAAATCAATCAAGGCGACACACTGCAGTAACAAAATTAAGAATAAAATTCACATGATCATCTCCATAGATGCAGAGAAAGCATCTGACAAGATACAGCATCCGCTCCTGATAAAAACTCTGAATAAAATGGGTATAGAAGGAAAGTACGTCAACATAATAAAGGGATATATGAAAAACGCATAGCTAATATCATTCTCAATGGAGAAAAACTGAAAGCTACCCCTCTAAGAACAGGAACCAGACAAGGACTCCCACTTTCACCTCTTATTTAACATAGTATTCGAAGTCTTAGCCAGAGTAATTAGGGAAGAAAAAGAAATAAATGGTATCCAAATTGGAAAGGAAGAAGCGAAACTGTCACTATTTGCAGATGACATGATTTTATAGAGAGAAAACCCTAATAAATTCACCAATAAAATTTTTTAAATAATAAATGAATACAGTCAAGTAGCAGGATACAAAATTAACATACATCAGTTCTGTTTCTATACACTAACAAGGAAGTAGCAGAAAGAGAAACTAAGTATACAATCCCATTTACAATTGCAACAAAATTAACAAAATATCTAGGAATAAACTTAATGAAAGAGGTGAAAGATCTGTACACTGCAAACTATAAAACATTGTTCAGGGCTGGCCCAGTGGTGCAGCGGTTAAGTGCGCACATTCCGCTTTGGCTGCCCAGGGTTTGCCAGTTCAGCTCCTGGGTGCAGACATAGCACCGCTTGGCATGCCATGCTATTTTAGGCGTCCCACATATAAAGTAGAGGAAGATGGGCACGGGTTTAGTTCAGGGCCATTATTCCTCAGTGAAAAGAGGAGGATTGGCAGCTGTTACCTCAGGGCTAATCTTCCTAAAAAAAAAAATGTTCAAAGAAATTGAAGCCCACACAATGAAATGGAAAGATATTCTGTGATCAAGGATTGGAAGAATTAACATAGTTATAATTTCCATGCTTCCTAAAGCAATCTACAGATTCATTGCAACCAGTCTCAAAGCTCCAACAACATTTTTCACAGAAATAGAGCAATTTTCATAAAATTTATATGAAACAACAGAAGATCCTGAATAGCCAATGGAATTCTGAGAAAAAAAGAATAAAACTAGAGATATCACCATCCCTGATTTAAAAATATGATACAAATCTATGATTACCAAAACAGCATGGTACTGGCACTAAAACAGACACTCAGATCAATGGAACAGAATCAAGAGCCCAGAAATAAACCCACATATTTATGGACAGCTAATATTCAACAAGGGAGCCAAGAGCATACGATGGAGAAAGGAGAGTCTCTTCAATAAATGGTGTTGGGAAAACTGGACAGCCATATGCAAAAGAATTAAAATACACCATTATCTTTCGCCATACTCAAAAATTAACTTAAAATCAGTTAAAGACTTGAATGTAAGACCTGGAACCATAAAAAAGCCAGAAGAAAAAATAAGCAGTACATTCTTTGATATCGGTCTTAGTGGCTTAGTTTCAAGTACCATGACTGACTAGGCAAGGGAAACAGTAGAAAAAATAAACAAATGGGTCTGCATCAAACTAAAAGTCTTCTGCAAATCGAAGGAAACCATCAATAAAATGAAAAGACAATCTAACAATTAAGACAAGATATTTGAAACCAAATATCTGATAAGGGATTAATATGAAGAATGTATAAAACACTCAAACATCTCAACAACAATAAAACTAACTCAATTAAAAATGGGCAAAAGATATGAACAGACATTTCTCTAAAGAAGATATACAGAAGGTCAACAAGTACATGAAAAGATGTTGAACATCATTGACCATCAGGGAAATACAAATAAAAACTACAATGAGATATCACCTCATTCTCGTCAGAATGGCTATAATTAACATGAGAAGAAATAACAAGTGTTGGAGAGGATGTGGAGAAAAGAGGACATTCATACACTGCTGGTGGGATTGCAAACTGGTGAAGTCACTATGGAAAGCAGAATGGAGATTCCTCAAAATACTAAGAATAGATGTAACATATGATCCAGCTATTCCACTGCTGGTTATTTATCCAAAGAACATAAAACACAAATGTGTAAAGATGCATGCACCCCATGTTCATTGCAGCATTATTCACAATAGCCAAGAATTGGAAGCAATCTAGGTGCCCATCAATCAATGAATGGATAAAGAAGAGGTGATATATACACACAATGGAATACTACTTGGCCATAAGAAATGATGAAATCCAGCCATTTGCGACAACATGGATGGCCCTGGAGGGTATTATTCTAAGTGAAATAAGTCAGAAGACCAAAGATACTGTATGATCTCACTCAAAAGTGAAAGATAAAAAAATCAACAAAGAATCACATAGAGACAGGATGTATTGGTGGTTACCAGATGGGAAGGGGTGAGGGAGGAGTGCAAAAGAGGTGATTAGGCACATGTGTATGGTGATGGATTGTAATTAGTCTTTGGGTGGTGAACATGATGTATTCTACACGGGAATTAAATATAATATGTAAACCTGAAATTTATACAATGTTATAAACCAATGTACTGCACTAAAATAAATTAAAAATTTACCCATCATGTTTATAGCATAACGTAGTAAAGACAAGCTTACCTAAAACAAGCATGTGAACACAAAGTTATATAAATGATTTGAAATATCTTTATCTGCTATGCAATGTTTAAAGTAAATAAAAACTGATGAAATAAAAAAATTACAGCATACCAACTATTATGAGATACAGAAAAAGCAGATCTAAGAGGGAATTTCATAGCATAACAGGTGCACCTCAACAAACAAGAAAAATCTCAAGTAAGTAATCTTAAACTACACTTATGAGAACTAGGAAAAGAAAGACAAACAAAGCACAAAGTCAGCAGAAGGAGGGAAATAATAAAAATTACAACTGAAATAAATGAAACAGAGACCAAAACCCCAAGAACAAGAGAAAGGATCTGTGGAACTATTAGCTGGTTCTTTGAAGATAAACAAAATAGATAAACACTCAGACAGATCCAATAATACTATATGCCCACAAATTGAATAACCTAGAAGAAATCAATAAATTCTTAGACTCATACAACCTCCTAATACTAAATCAAGAAGAAATAGAGAATCTGATAGATCAATCACAAGTAAAGAGATTGAAACAGTAATCAAAACTTCCCCCAAAGCAAAAATCCAGGACCACATGGCTTGTCTAGAATTCTAGAGAATTTTACAAACATTTAAGGATTTAATACCTATGTTTCTCAAAATATTCCAAAAAATTGAAGAAGAAAAATGTTTCCTAACTCACTCTAGGAGGCCATTACCCTAATACCAAAACCAGTCATGAACAACACCAAGGAAGAAAGTTACAGGCCAATGTGACTGATGAACATATGGGATTTATACCAGGGATGGTCCAACATCCACAAGTCAGTGTGACACACCACATTAACAAAATTAGGACTAAAAATCGCATGATCATCTCAATAGATGCAGAGAAGGCATTTAACAAGATCTAACATATATTTATGGTAAAAACTGAATAAAATGGGTATAGAAAGAAAGCACCTCAACATAATAAAGGCCACATATGAGACAAAGATTGTATTGGTGGTTACAAGAGGGGAAGGGGTAAGAGGGGAATGCTAAAGGGGTGATAAGCACATGTGTGTGGTGATGGATTGAACTTAGCCTTTGGGTGGTGAACATGATGTAGTCTTCATGGGACATATATGACAAACCCACAGCCAACATCATACTCAGGGAAAACCTGATAGCCATTCATCTGAGAACAGGAACAAGACATGAGTGCCCACTCTCACCACTCATATTTAACATACTACTGGAGGTTTGGGCCAGAGCAATTATGCAAGAAAAAGAAATAAAAGGAATCAAAATTGGAAAGAAAGAAATGAAACTCTCATTGTTTTTGGATGAGATGATTCCATACATAGTAAACTCTCAAGAAACAACCAGAAAACTGCTAGATATAATGAACAACTACAGAAAAGTTGCAGGGCACAATATGAACCTATGAAATTCAGTTGCATTTCTATAAACTATAATAAACCAGCAGAAAGAGAAGTCAAGAATACAATTCCATTTATAATTGCGACAAAAAGAAAAAATCTAGGAGTAAATTTACCCGCATAGGTAAAAGATCTATTATACATTGAAAGCTATGACATTATTGAAATAAATTGAAGAAGACATTAAAAGATAGAAACACCATCCGTGCTCATGGATTGGAAGAATAAACATAGTTAAAATGTCCAAATTATCTAAAGCAATTGACAGATTCAATGCAATTCCAATCAGAATCCAAATGACATTCTTCACAGAAATAGAATAAAGAATGCTAAAATTTATATTGACAAATAAAAGAACAAGAATAGCTAAAGTGATCCTCAGAAAAAAAGAACAAAGCTATAGTAATTGAAATACCAATGTACTGGCACAAAAACAGATGCACAGATCAATAGAACAGAATTGAAATCCCAGAAATAAAACCACACATCTGTGGACAGTAGCCTTCAACAAACCAGACAAGAAAATACAATGGCTAAAGGAAAGTCTCTTCAATAAATGGTATTGGGAAAACTGGAGAGCCATATGCAAAGAATGAAAGTAGACTGTTATCCCATATACAAAAAAATTAACTCAAAATGTATTGAAGATTTGAATGTAAGACCTAAAACTATAAAACCCAGAAGAAAATATAGTCAGTCCACTCTTTGACATCAATCTTAGCAGCATCTTCTTGAATACCATGTCCATTCAGGCAAGGGAAACAAAAGAAAAAATAAACAAATGGGAATACATCAGATTAAAAAGCTTCTGCAAGGCAAATGAAACAATGAAGAAAATGAAAAGGCAACACATGACCTGGGAGAAAATATTTGCAAATCATTTATCTGACAAGGGGTTAGTTTCCAAAATATATAAAGAACACATACAACTGAACCACAAGAAAAGATACAACCCAATCAAAAAATGGAAAGAGGATATGAACAGACATTTTTCCAAAGAAGATATACAGATGGCCAACAGGCACATGAAAAGATGTTAAATATCACCAATAATTAGATAAATGAAAATCAAAACAATGAGATATCACCTAACACCTGTCAGAATGGCTATAATCAACAAGACAAAAAATAACAAATGTTTGAGAGGATATGAAGAAAAGGGAACCCTCTTACACTGCTAGTGGGGATGCAAACGGGTGAAGCCATATGGAAAATGTTATGGAGATTTCTTCAAAACTTAAAAATAGAAATACTATATGATACAGCTATCCCACTACTTGATAATTATCTAAAGAAGTTGAACTCAACAATTCAAAGAGATTTATGTCCTCCCCTATGTTCTTTGCAGCATTATTTACAGTAGCCAACTCATGAAAGAGACCCAGGTGTCCATCAGTGGATGAGTGGATAAACAAGATGTGGATTATATATACAGTGAGATACTACTTAGCCATAAAAAGGACGGTCACTTGCCATTTGAGACAACATGGATAAACCTTGAGGGTATTATGCTAAGTGAAATGTCAGTGAAAGACAATGACAATATGATTTCACTTACATTGGAAGATAAAGAAACACATAGATAAGGACAGATTAGTGGTTACCAGAGGGGAAGGGGGGGAGGGCAAAAGGGGTAAAAAGGCAGATATGTATGGTGACAGATAAAAAGTAGAATATTGGTAGTGAACATGATGGAGTCTATAGAGAAACTGGAATATAATAATGTACACTGAAATTTACACAATGTTATAAGCCAATATGACCTCAATAAAATAATTTAAAAATTGCAAACAAATGGAAAAATATCCTATATTCCCAGAATAATATTGTTAAAAAGTCCATATAACTCAAAGTTATCCCTAGATTCAATGCAATCACTATTAAAATTCCAATGATGTTTTTCACAGAAATAGAAAAACAATCCCAAAATTTGCATAAAACAAAAAAAGATCCAGAAAGATAATGCAATCATGAGAAAGAAGAAGAAAGCCTTGGGCATCACACTTACTGATTTCAAACTATACTACAAAACTATTGTAATTAAAATAGTATAGCTCTGGAACAAAATAGACACATAGAATGATGAAACAGAATACAGACCCAAGAATAAGCCTTCACATAGACAGTCAACTAATATATGACCAGTGAGACAAGAATAATCAAGTAAAAGATCATCTATTCCACAAATGGTTTTGGATAAACTAGATAACCACATGCAAAGAAATAAATTTGACTCCTCCACCTTATACCTCTCACAAAAATCAAGTTAAAATGCATTAAAGACTTTAATACAAGACTTGATACCCAGAAATAATATCAAGTATATTTTCTGATCACAATGATATGAAACTAGAAATAAGTTACAATAAGAAAACTGGAAAAACTACAAATAGATGGAGATCTAACAACATTTTACTGAACAACTACTTGATAAATTAAGAAATCAAAGAAAAAATTAAAAAATACCCAGAGACAAGTGAAAACAGATATACAACATACCAAAATCTATGCAAACACATAAAAGTAATTTTAAGAGGGAAGTTCATAGTAACACTGGCCTATCTCATGCAACAAGAGAAAGCTCAAATAAACAATTTAAATTTACACCCCCCAAAATTTAAAAACAGAACAGCAAATGAACCCCAAAGCTAGTAGAAGAAGGAAAATAATAAAGATCAGAGTGAAAATAAATACTAAAAAGACAACAGAAAAGATGAATGAACTTAAGAGCTTGTACTTTGAAAAGATAAACAAAATTGACAAACTCACCAGTTTAGTTAGACTCACTAGCCATAGCAAATAGGCAAGAAAAACAAATAAAACCATTCAAATCAAAAAGTAAGATTAAAACTTTATTTGCAGATAACATAATATTATATATAGAAAACCATAAAGACTCCACCAAAAACCTGTTAGAACTAATAAATGAGTTCAATAAAGTTGCAGATATGAAATCAATATACAGATATCTGTGTCATTTCTATAAAGTAATAGTGAAATATCAGAAAGAGAAATCAAGAAAAAATCCCATTTACAAGTGCATCAAAAAGAATAAAATATCTATGAATAAATTTAACCCAGGATGTGAAAGACCTATACACTGAAAACTATAAGACATTGCTAAAAGAAATTAAAGACACAAATAAATGTTAAATATGTTATGCTCATGAGTTGGAAGAATTAATATTGTTAAAATGTCCATGCTATCCAAAGCAATCAACATATTCAATTTAATCTCTATCAAAATTCCAATGACATTCATCTCCGAGCTAAAAATTAATAATTCTAAAATTTGTATGGAAACAGAAAAGACCTTGAATAGAAAAGTAATCTAGAGAAAGAAGAACAAAAATGTAGGTATCATTTCCCTGATTTCACACTATACTATAGTAATCAAAAGATTGTGGTATTGGCATAAAAACACGCATATCAATGAAAAAGAATCGAGGGCACACAAATGAACCCTTACATATATGGTCAATTAATTTATGACAAAGGAGCCAAGAACATACAATGGAGAAATGATAGTCTCTTCAACAAGTGGTGTTTGGAAAACAGGACGACCACATGCAAAAAAATGAAACTAGACCACTATCTTACACCATACACAAAAATTAACTCAAGATTATTTAAAGACTTCAATGTAAAACCTGAAATCATAAAATTCCTGGAAGAAAACATAGGCAGTAAGCTTCTTGACATCAGTGTTAGTGATGTTTCTGCGGGTCTGGCTCCAAAGGCAAGGGGGAAAAAAGCAAAGATAAATAGGATTATATCAAACTCAAAAACTTCTGAGCATAGAAGGAAACCATTATCAAAATGAAAGGTGAACATAACGAATAGTAGAAGATGTTGGTAAATCATATATTTGACAAGGTGTTAATATTCACAATATATAAAGAACTCATAAGTCAACAACAAAATAAACAATTAGATTAAAAAATGGGCAGAGGAGTGAAACAGACGGTTTTTCCAGGGAAAACATATAGATGGCCAACAGGCACATGAAAAGATTTTCAATATTGCTAATCACCAGGGATAGACAAATCAAATCTATCATATGATCCAATAATTCCTGTTCTGAGTATATATCCAAAGGAAATAAAAATGGGATGTCGAAAACACATCTGTACTCTCATGTTTATTACAGCATTATTCACAATAGCCAAGATATTGAAACAATCTAAGTATCTGTTAATGGATGAATGGATAAAAATGATGTTATGCAGCCATGAGAAAGAAGGAAATCCCGCCACTTGAAACAACATGGGTGGGCCTTGAAGGCATTACACTAAATGAGATAAGTGAGACACAGAAACAGAAATACTGTGTGATATCATTTATAAGTGGAATCTGAAAAAGTCTAACTCATGGATACAGAAAGTAGAATGGTGGTTACTAGAGGCTGGATTTTGGAGGTATTTTGGAGATGTTTAAATCTACAAACTTGCAACTAGATCATGAATAAATTCTGGAGATCTAATGCACAGCACAGTAATTATAGTCAATAATATTGTATTATAAACTTCAAAGTTACTGAGAGACAAGATCTTAATTGTTCCCACCAAGAAAAAGAAATGATAATTGTTTGATGGAATAGAAGTATTATCTAATGCCATTATGGTAATGATTTTCAAATATATAAATGTATAAAATCAACACATTTTACCCCTTAATCTTACACAACATTTTATGGCAGTTGTATCTCAATAAAAATAAACTTAAATATAATAAAATAAATAATAAAAAATAAAAATGATAATATATATGATATTGACATGCAAACATAAACTTTCACATATGCTACTTTTACTTCAGCAAGTTTTGATAAGATAACCCTTACCTTGAAAATAACTAACAAGAGAAGCACAGAATAAACATGTATATGTCTTCTGCAATGCAAATCTTCTAAGTGGTAGGTGTGGTAAATTCAAGGAGGATATATGCATCTTAAACTACAAAGACAAATGTAAGTAAGCTAAAATACTTCACAAATAGTAAGAAATCAGAATTTACTTGGAAAGAAGATCAAGTTCTTTTGGTGATACAATTTAAAGATAAGAAAATCAGAAAATAAAGTTAGAGTCACTTAGAAAAAAATCCCAATTAAAATAACATCAAAAACAATAAAATACTTAGCAACAAGTTTAACCAAAGAAAGATCTACACACTGAAACAATAATACATAGATGACATAAATTGAGGAAGACACAAATAAATGAACAGATATCCTATATTTATGAAATGGAAGAGTTAATGTTAAAATGTCCACACTATCCAAAGGCATCTATAGATTCAATGCAGTCTCTATCAAAATTCCAATTGTATTTTTCACAGAAATAGAAAAGACAATCTTCCTTTTAATTGATGTCATAACATTTTATAATATTGTGAAACTTCAGTTATACATTATTACTTGTCAGTCACCATACATATATGCTCTTTTACCTCTTATGCTCACTAACAACCCACTTACCCTCTGGTAACCACTAATCTATTCTCTTCGTCCAAGTATTTATCTTCCACATATGAGTGAAATAATATGGGATTTTTCTTTGTCTGGCTTATGTCACTTAACATAATAAGTCAATTTCAACAATAGATACATCATCCAGAGAGAAAATCAATAGGAAAATAATGGATTTGAATAAAATTTTAGACCAAATGGCCCTAACATGTATATAGAACATTCCATTCAACAGCAGCAGAAATCACATTCTTCTCAAGTGCAACTGGAACATTCTCCAGGATACATCACGTGATAGATCACAAAACATGTCATAGCAAATTTAAGAAGATTTATATCATAGCAAGTATATTTTCTAACCATAATAGCATGACACAACAAATCAATAACAGGAGGAAAGCTAGAAAATTCGCAAATAGCTGGAGATTAAAAGACATTCTCCTGAACAACCAATGGATCAAAGAAGAAATCAAAAGAGCAATCAGGAAATGTCTTGAAACAAACAAAAGTGGAAGCACAACATACCAAAACCTATGAAATGCTGCAAAAGCAGTTCTAGGATGGAAGTGTATAGTGATATATTCCTACATTAAGAAACAAGAAAGATCTCAAATTAAAAAAAACTCGCTTTACACCTCAAGGGACTAGAAAAAGAACACTCTAATCCTTAAACTGGCAGAAGGAAGTAACTAACAAAGATCAGAGTAGAAATAAATGAAATAGAGACCAGGAAAAACAACAGAAAATATCAATAAAACTAAGAGCTCATTCTTTGAAGGGATAAAGGAAATTGATAAACCTTTAGCCAGATTACTAAGAAAAGGAGAAAGAAGACTCACATAAATAAAATCAGAAAGGAAAGAGGAGATAGTACAACTAATACTACAGATATACAGAGAATTATGAGAAACTACTATGAACAGTTATATCTCCACAAACTGGACAACAAAGAAGAAATGGATAAATTCTTAGAAAGAAATAACCTACCAATACGGAAAAACGATGAAATAGGAAAACTAAATAAACTAATGATGAGTAAGGAGATTAAATCAGTAATAAAAAACTACCAACACAGAAAAGTCAAGGATCAGAGATCTGGTGAATTTTACCAAACATTTAAAAATAATTAATGCCAATCCTTCTCAAATCTTCCAAAAAAATTGAAAACGAGAGAACACACCCAAATTCATTTTATGAGGCTAGCATTACCCTGATATTGAAATCAGATGAAGATACCACAAGAAAATGAAATTACAGAACAATATCCCTGATAAATATAGATGCAAAAAAGCAAAAGAAAATATTAACAAAATAAATTCAACACCACATTAAAAGGATCATTCACCATGATCAAGTGAGATTTATCCCCATGATGCAAGGATGGTTCAACATACATAAATCAATAAATATAATATACTATATTAATAGAATAAAATGTAAAATTATATGATCATCTTTTCAGATCCAAAAAGCACCTTACAAAGTACATTTTTTTACGATAACTCCAAAAATTGGGTGTAGAAGAAATATTCCTCAGCATAATAAAGGCTGTATGTGATCAGTCCACAACTAACATCATACTAGTTGATGAAAAGTTAAAATCCTTACCTCTACAATCAGGAAGAAGAAAATGATGCCCACTCTCACCATTTCTATTTGACATAGTACTAGAAGTCCTAGCCAGAGCAATTAGGCAAAAAAAGAGAAAGGAAAAACATACAAATTGGAAAGGAAGACGTAAAATTGTCTCTACTTACAGATGACAAGATCTTATATATAGAAAATCCTAAACACTCCACTAAAAAACATTATAACTAATACGTACATTCAGTAAAACTGCAGGATACCAAATCAAGATATAGAAATCATTTGCATTTCTATATGATAAGAATTATCTGAATAGAAATTAAGAAAGCAATCTCATTTACAATAGCATTGAAAACAATAAAATACTTAGAGAAAAATTTAATGAAGCATATGAAAGACCCATACACTGAAAACTATCAAACACTGATAAAAGAGACTGAAAAGGACACAAATAAATTGAAAGATATCCTTTGTTCCTGGACTGGAAAAATTAATATTGTAAAAATGTCCATAATCCAAAACAATCTACAGAATCAATGAAATCTTGTTCAAAGTTCCAATGATATTTTTCACAGAAATAGAAAAAAATTATCCTAAAATTTGTTTGGAGCATGAAAGTTCCCAAATAGCCAAAGTAATTGCGAAAAAGAACAAAGCTGGAGGCATCACAATACCTGGTTTCAAGCAATTTTACAAAACTATAGTAATCAAAACAGTGCTGTACTGGCATAAAAACATGCACATAGGTTATTGGAAACAAATAGAAAGTCTAAGACATAACTTTCCACGTATACAGTCAACTAATTTTTTATAAGGGTGCCAAGAACATACAATGGGTAAAGGACAGTATCTTCAGTAAATATTGCTCTAAAAACTGGATATCCATATTCAAAAGAATGAAACTGGAACCCTACCTTACATCACTCAAGCAAATTAACTCAAAATTGATCCAAAGACTTAAATGTGATTTGGATTTTCATTTCCCCATTGAACAGTCGTTTTGAGCATCTTTTCATATACCTGTGGGCAATTCATATATCTTCTTTGCAAAAATATTATTCGGGTCCTATGCCCACTTTTTAATTAGGTTATTTGTTTTTTTGCTATTGAGTTGTATGGGTTTCCTGTATATTTTGGATATTAATTCTTTATCTAGTGCATGGTTTGTAAACATTTTTTCACAATTCCATAGGTTGGCTTTTCATTTTACTGATTGTTTCTTTGGCTGATCAGAAGCTGTTTAGTTTGATATAGTTCTATTTGTTTATTTTTTATTTTCTTGCTTATGCTTCAGGTGTCATACCCCCCAAAATTGCCAAGAACCATAAGAAGGAAGTTTTGTCTATGTTTTCTTCTAGGGGTTTTATGGCTTCAAGTCTTACATTTGAGTCTTTAATTCATTTTGTGTTATCTCTGTGAGTGGTGTAAAACAGGGGTCTAGTTTTATTCTTTTACATGTGGATATCCAATTTTTCCTTCACCATCTATTGAAGAGACGGTCTTTTCTTCATTGAGTATTCTTGGATCTCTTGTCAAATATTAGTTGATTGTATATGCTTAAGTTTATTTCTCGGCTCTCAATTCTGCTCCATTGGTCTATGTTTCTACTTTTATGCCAATATCATACTGTTTTCATTACTATAGCTTTATAATATAGCTTAAAATCAGGCAGTGTGATGCCTCCCATTTTGTTATTCTTTCTCAGGATTGCTTGAACTATTCAGGGTCTTTTGTGGTTCCATGAAACTGCTAGGATTGTTTTCTACATTTGTAAAAAATGCCATCAAACTCTTGATATAGATTGCATTAAATCAATAGATACAGGTAATATTGACTTTGCACAGTATTAATTCTTCCAAACCATGAACATGAGATACTTTTCCATTTATTTGTGTGATCTTCAATTTCTTTCATTAATACCTTGTAGTTTTCAGTATAGAGAACTTTCAACTCTTTGGTTAAATTTATTCCTAAATATTTTATTGCATTTGATATTATTGTAAATATGATCATTTTATTTCCTTTTCAAAATACTAATTGTTCATGTATGTAAACACTACTATTATTATATATTAATTTTGTGTCCTCAAACTTTGCTGAATCCATTGATTAGATCAAATATATTTACCAAAAATTTTAAAACATTTCATGGAGTCTTCTAGAGTCATGCCATCTGTAAATAGAGAAAATTTTACTTCTTCCTTTCCAATTATGATGCCTTTTATTTACTTTTCTTACCTGATTTCTCTGGCTATGTCTTTCAGTATTATGCTGAATAGGATTGGTGAGAGTGGGCACACTTGTCTAGTTCTGATCTTAGCAGAAAAACTTATAACTTTCACATCTGAGTATGATGTTGTCCATGGGATTGTCATATATGGCCTCTATTATATTGATGTATATTCCTTCTATACCTAATTTGTTAAGAAATTTTACCATGAACGGATGTTGAATTTTCTCAAATGCTTTTTCTTCTGTGTCTATTAAGATGATCATACAATTTTTTCATTCCATTGATATAATGTACCACATTGATTTGCTTATGTTGAAACATCTTGGATCAAAGGAATAAATCCCAATTTGTCATGGTGAATGATTCTTTTAATGTGCTGCTGAATTCTTTTTGCTAGTTTTTTTTTTTTTTGGAGAATTATGGCCTGTATTTTACTTTTAGTTTCCTTTTTTGTCCTTGGTATCAGGGTAATGCAAGCCTTGCAAAATGAGTTTGGGAGTGTTCACTCTTCTTTGATATTTTGGAAGACTTTGAGAAAGATTGATATTAATTCTTCTCCAAAGGTTTGGTAAAATTCACCAGTGGAGCTGTCTGGTCCTGGGCTCTTTCTTAGGGAGATTTCTGATAACTGAATCTGTCTTCTTACAAGTGACTTGTCTTTTAATATTTTCCATTTCTTCATTATTCAGTCTTGATATGTTGTATGTTTCTAAATTTTTTCCAACTTACTTAGGTCTTTCTGTTTTTCGGGATATAGTTGTTCACAATAGCCTCTAATTATCCCTTGTATTTATGCAATATCAGTTATAATAACTGCCCTTTCATTTACAGTTTTGTTGAGTTGGTCATCTCTCTTTTTTATTTGGTTAGTCTAGCTAAAGTTTTGAAAATTTTGTTATTTTTTCCAAGAACAAACTCTTAGTTTGATTAATCTTTCCTACTGTTTTCCTATGCTCTAATTTATTTTTTCTGCTCTAATCTTTTTTGTTTCCTTTCTTTCACTAACTTTGGGGTTAGGATGTTGTTCTTTTTCTAGTTCCTTAAGGTATGCATTTAAGTTGTTTGTTTGAGATCTTGTTGATTCTTAATGTAGGTGTTTATTTCTATGAACTTTCCTCTTAAAACTGCTTTTGCAACGTCCCATAAGATTTGGCATCCCGTGTTACACTTTTTTGTCTCAATATACTTTTTTATTTCCTCTTTAATTTATTTTTGTTCCATTGGTTGTCAGACTATTGTTTAATTTCTATACATATGTATTGATGTTTATTTCTCCTTTTAGCTCTGTTAGTTTCTCCTTTATGTGTTTAGGTTCTCCAAAGTTGGGCGCATAAATACTTACAATTATTATATCTTCTTGATGAATTGACCCCATTATTATTTTATAATGACTTACTTTGTCTTTTTCTACCATTTTTAGTTTAAAGTCTATTTTTTCTGATATAAGTATAGCTACTCCTGATTTTTGGGTGGTTACTATTTGCTCAAAATATCTTTTTCTATTCCTTCACTCTCAACTTATGAATGTCTTTACAGCCAAGGTGAGACTCTTATAGGTAATATATCATTGGATCTTGTTTTTCATCCATTCTCAAACCACTAACTCAAAGTAGGTAAAATATTTAAAGTAAGACCAGAAATCATAAAAGAAAATATAGAGGAAAAGATTCTTTACATTAGTCTATGCAATGATTTCTTGGGTAAGTCACCAAAAGCACAGGCAAGAAAACCTCAAATAAACAAGTGGAATGACATTAAACTAGAAAGCTACTTCACAGCAAAGAAAAAATCAATAAATTGAAAAGACAACCTATAGAATGGGAGTTAATATTTTCAGGCCATAAATCTGATAAGGGACTAATATCAGAAATATATAAATAACTCATACAATACAAAAGGAGAAAAAGAAAATTGTTCAATTAAAATATAGGCAAAAGAAATGAAAAGACATTTTTGCCAAGAAGATATTCAAATGGCCAATGAGTATCTGAAAAGGTACTCAACATCACTAACCATCAGGAAAATGCAAATGAAAACCACCATGAGATATACCTCACATCTGTTAGGACAGCTTTTATGAGAAAGAGAAGTGATAACAAGCGTTGGTGAGGATGTAGAGAAATGGGACCCTTACATACTGGTGATAGGAATGTAAATTTGTACATCCATTATAGAATAGAGCATGGTAGTTGGTCAAAAAATTGAAAAATTTAACACCATATGATCCAGCAACCCCACTTTTCAGTATAAATGTGAATGAGTTGAGTTTTCTACCTTGAAGGGATATGTACAAACTCATATTTATTTCAGCATTATTCAAAATAGTCAAGCTATAGAAACAACCTAAGTGTCTGTCAATGGATAAATGAATGAATAAAGAACACATGATTGTGATATATATATATATATATATATATATATATATATATATATATATATGTACACGTAGATACATACATGGATTTAAAGGCATATTTTTCAGCCATGAGAAAGAAGGAAAACCTGCCGTTTGTGAAAACATGGATGGAACTTGAAGGAATTAGACTAAGTTAGATAAATCAGACAGAGAAGGACAAATACTCTATGATGTTACACATATGGAATCTAAAAAAACTGAACTTGTGAAAACAGATTAGAATTGTGGTTACCAGGGGCAGAGGGTAGGGGATCAGGGATATTTCTTTAAAATTTTTTTATTGTGGTCTGAATAGTTTGTAACGTTCTGAAATTTCATTAGTACATTAATATTTGTCAAACACCATATAAATCTGCCACTGCACCCCTTGTGCCCACCCTCCCCTCTTCTCCCTGGTAATCAATAAATTATTCTTTTTGCCCATAAGTTTGTTTATATTCCACATATGAGTGAAATCATATGATGTTTGTCTTTTTCTATCTGGCTTATTTCGCTTAGCGTGATGCCTTCAACGTCCATGCACGTGGCTGCAAATGGGACAATTACACCTTTTATGTATGAATAGTATTCCATTGTATATGTATACCACAAGTTCTTTATCCAATCATCAGTCAATGGGCACTTGGGTTGCTTCCAGGTCTTGGCTGTTGTGAATCACGCTGCAATGAACATAGGGTTGCATAAGCCTCTTCGTATCATTGATTTCAGGTTCTTTGTATAAATACCAAGTAGTGAGATAGCTGAGTCATATGGCAATTCAATTTTTAATTTTTTGAGAAATCCCCGTACTGTCTTCCAAAGTGGCTGCACCAGTTTACATTCCCACCAGCAGTGGATGAAGGTTCCCTTTTCTCCACAACCTCTCCAACATTTATTATTTTTTGTCTTGGTGATTATAGGCATTCTAATGGGCATAAGATATCTATGTGTAGTTTTGATTTTCATCTCCTTGATGAGTAATGATGTTGAGCATCTTTTCATGTGCCTATTGGCCATCTGTACATTTTCTTTGGAAGAATGTCTCTGTTCATATGAAGAATGTTCATATCCTCCGCCCACTTTTGGATTGGGTTGTTTATTTTTTTTGCAGTTCAATTGTGTGAGTTCTTTATATATTTTGGAACTAACGGCTTATCAGATATATGATTTGTAAATATTTTCTCCAAGTTGGTGGGTTGTTTGTTCATTTTGATCCTTTGCCTTCCAGAAGCTCTTTAGTCTGATGAAGTCCCACTTGTTTATTTTTTCTTTGGTTTCCCTTGTCTGAATAGACTTCTTATGTGTAAATCTCGTTTTAAGGCTGATGTCAGAGTGTACTTCCTATATTTCCTGCCAGAAGTTTTACGGTTTCAGGTCTCACCTTTAAGTCTTGGATCCATTTTGAGTCTATTTTTGTGTATGGAGAAACATAATGATCGACTTTCATTCTTTTGCATGTGGCTATACACTTTTCATAGCACCATTTATTGAAGAGGCTTTCCTTACTCCAGTGTATGTTCTTGGCTCCTTTGTCAAAGATTAGCTACCTGTAGATGTGTGGTTTTATTTCTGGGCTTTCAATTCTGTTCCACGGATCTGTGTGCCTGTTTTTGTACCAGTATCATGATTTTTAGATTACTGTAGCTTTGTAATATGTTTTGAAGTCAGGGATTGTGATCACACCAGCTTTATTCTTGTTTCTCAGGATTTCTTTGGCTATTCAGTCTCTTTTGCTGCCGCATATGAATTTTAAGATTCTTTGTTCTATTTCTGAGAAGAATGTCATTGGGATTCTGATGGGGATTTCATTGAATCTGTAGATTGTTTTAAGTAGTATGGACGTTTTAACTATGTTTATTCTTCCAACCCATGTGCAAGGAATATCTGTCCATTTATTTATGTCATTATCGATTTCTTTCAGTAATATCTTATAGTTATCTTTGTATAGGTCTTTCACCTCCTTGGTTGAATTTATTCCTAGATATTTTATTCTTTTTGTTGTGATTGTAAATGGGATTGTATTCTTGAGTTATTGTTCTGTTATTTCGTTATTAGAGTATAGAAATGTTACTGATTTTTGTAAGTTGACTTTGTACCCTGCAACTTTGCTGCAGTTGCTGATTATTTCCAATAGTTTTCCAAAGGATTTTTAAAGTTTTCTATATATAAGATCATTTTGTCTTCAAACAGCATGAGTTTCACTTTTTTCAGTGACTATTTGGATTCCTTTTATTTCTTTTTCTTGCTTAATTGCTCTGGTGAAAACCTCTAGCACTATGTTGAATCAGAGTGGTGAGAATGGGCACCGTTGTCTTGTTCCTCTTCTCAGAGGGATGGCTTTCTGTTTTTCCCCATTGAGTATGATGTTGATTGTGGGTTTGTCATGTATGGCCTTTATCATGTTGAGCTACTTTCCTTCTATACCCATTTTATTGAGAGTTTTTCTCATGAATGGATGTTGGATCATGCCAAATGTTTTCTCTGCATCTATGGAGATTATCATGTGGTTTTTCTTCCTCATTTTGTTAGTGCTGTATCACACTGATTGATTTGCAGATGTTGAACCATTCCTGTGTCCCTGGTATGAATCCCACTTAATCATGGTGTATGATCTTTTTAATGTATTACTGTATTTGGTTTGACAATATTTTGTTGAGGATTTTATATCTATGTTCATTGGCGATATTGGCCTGTAATTTTCCTTCTTTGTGTTGTCCTTATCTGGCTTTGGGATCAGGGTGATTTTGGCCTTGTAGTATGTGTTAGGAACATTTCCATCTTCCTCAATTTTTTGAAATTGTTTGAGAAGAATAGGTTATAAATTGTCTTTGAATGTTTGTAGAATTCTCCAGAGAAGCTTCCTGGTCCTGGACTTTTATTTTTGGGGAGAGTTTTGATTACTATTTCAATCTCTTTACTTGTGATTATTCTTTTCAGATTCTCTATTTCTCCTTGATTCAGCTTTTGGAGATTGTAAGAGTCTAAGATAACATTTCTTCTAGATTGTGCAGTTTGTTGGGGTGTAGTTCTTCATAATATTCTCTTATAATCTTTTGCATTTCTATGGTATCAGTTGTAATTTCTCCTCTTTCATTTCTAATTTTATTTATTTGAGCCATTTCTCTTTTTTTTATTAGTGAGTCTGGCTGAGGGTTTGTCAATTTTGTTTATCCTTTCAAAGAACCAGCTGCTTGTTTCATTGATCCTTTTACAGCCTTCTTCGTTTCAATTTCATTTATTTCTCCTCTAATTTTTATTATTTCCCTACTTCTGCTGAGTTTGGTCTTTTTTTTTTGTTTGTTTTTCTAATTCTGTTAGGTGTAGTTTAAGATTGTTTATTTGAGCCTTTTATTATTTGTTAATGTGGGCCTATATTGCTGAAAATTTCCCTCTTTGGACCACTTTTGCTGCATCCCATAAGAGTTGGTATAGTGTTTCGTTCTCATTTGTTGCCAAATATTTTTTGATTTCTCCCTTTATTTCTCTGATGACCCATTGGCTGTTCAGTAGCATGTTGTTTAGTCTCCACATTTTTGTCCTTTTTCCAGCGTTTCTCTTGTAGTTGATTTCTAATTTCATGGCATTATGGTTGGAAAAGATGGTAGATATTATTTCAATCTTCTTAAATTTGTTGAGGTTTGCCTTGTTTCGCAAAATCTGGTTTATCATTGAGAATGTTCCATGTGCACTTGAGAAGAATGTATATTCTGCTGTTTTGGGATAGAGTGCTCTCTATATATCTTTTAAGTTCATCTGGTGTAGTCTTTCATTTAAATCCATTATCTCCTTGTTGACTTTTTATCTGGATGACCTATCCATTGATGTAAGCAGAGTACTGAGGTCCCCTATTGTCACTGTGTTGTCATTGATATCTCCTTTTAGCTTTGTTAATAGTTGCTTTATGTATTTTGGTGCTCCTGTGTTTGGTGCATACATGTTTATAAGTGTTACATTTTCTTGGTAGAGAGTCTCTTTTGTCATTACATACTGCCCCTGTACATCTCTCTTTACTAGTTTTATCTTGAAGTCTACTTTGTCTGATATAAGTATGGGAACACCTGCTTTCTTTTGTTTGCCATTAGTTTGGAGCATTTTCTTCCATCCCTTTACTTTGAGCCTATGATTGTCTGTAGAGGTGAGATGTGTTTCCTGGAGGCAGCATATTGTTGGGTCTTTTTCTTTAATCCATCCTGCCACTTTGTGTATTTTGATTGGAGAATTCAATCCATTTACATTTAGAGTGACTATTGATATATGAGGGCTTAATACTGCTATCTTATTGCACATTTCCTGGTTCTTCTGCATTTCTTTTGTTTCTTGTCCTGTGTATTTCAAATAACCAATTTGGTTAAGTAGTTGTCTCTGTTGGTTTTCTTCATTTTCTCCTTGTTTATTGTAAATATCTCTGCTCTAAATATTTATTTAGTGGTTACCCTTAGGTTCATATAAAAAAATCTCTTAGTTGAGATAGTCCATTTTCTGATAGGTTTTTATTTCTTTAGACTACAGTGATTCCATCCCCCTCTTCTTCCCCTTCTAAGTTATTTTTGTCATATATTTTTTCATCTTCTGTTGTGAGTTTGTGTTTAAAATGATGAGATCATTTTTGTTTTGGTGTTTTCCTTTTCTTCATCCTTGATGTTAAAGTTACGTGTTTATTAACCTGATCTGATAGAGAGCTGGCATTTTCTGATTATTACCTACCTATTCATCTTGCTCAGAGCTTTGTAGCCCCTTTCCTAACTTTTTATTCAGGTATGAAGGCCTTATTGAGGATTTCTTAGGGAGAGGGGTCTTGTGGCAATGAACTCCCTTAGCTTTTATTTTTCTGGGAAAGTTTTTATTTCTCTATCATATCTGTGTCAGTGTTGTGATCCAATGTACACACCAGGATATATGCGGAGAGGGCTGATGGCCACTCTGAGTTTATCATAACCAGCATTTCAATATATACATAACTTACATCTGTTAAACATACACAGGTGTTCTGGACAATGTAATTAGTGAATGCCAAAAATTCTTAGTGATTTCTAAAGGAGCCCTCCCTTGGCCTCTGTTTTGATATTATCATGTTATTGCTGTGCTCATATGTTTTTATCTCGGAGCATGCAAGGCCTCCTAGGCAATGGCCCCTCCTGCTCCCGATATTGTGTCTCCATCTGTGCCCCTGGGTGACCATGCCTGGCTTAGGTTGCCTCCCATTGGAGGTCTTACCCGTCATTGGCTAACTGGCCTTCTCACCTCCAGGTCACAGTTTGTTGTCAAGCCTTTTCCAGTGATTATTAACCCTTCCTGCGTCAGGGATGGTTACAATCTGAAGGAGATTTTCACTGGATAGAGTATTCTTGGCTGAAAGTTTTTGTCTTTCAGGATTTTGAATATATCATTCTACTCTCTCCTCACCTCTAAGGTTCCTTCTGAGAAATCCCCTGAAAGCCTGATAGGGGTTCCTTTATAAGCTATTTTCTTCTGCCTTTCTCCTCCTAATATATTTTCTTTGTTCTTGACTTTTGCTAGTTTCACTACTATATGCCTTGGAGTGGGTCTTTCTACATTGACAAAGTTAGGAGATCTGAGGTCTCTTTCACATGGATTTCCAGCTCCCTTCCCTGGTTTGGGAAGTTATCAGCTATTAGTTCTTTGAAGAAGCTTTCTACTCCATTCTCCTTCTCTTCCCCCTTTGGAATACCTATCATCCTTATGTTGCATTTCCTAATTGAATCAGATATTTCTCTGAGAGTCTTTTCATTTATTCTTAGTCTTAGTTCCCTCTTCTCTTCCCTCTGAATCATTTCTATACTACTATCTTCTAACTGCTTGATTCTGTCCTCCATATTGTCAGCTCTGTTGTTTAGGGAATCTAGATTTTTCTTTATTTCATCCACAGTGGTTTTCATCTCCAACAATTCTGATTGGTTCTTCTTTATGGTTTCAATCTCTTTTGTGAAGAAGCTCCTGAATTAATTAATTTGTCTTTCTGTGTTTTCTTGTAACTCATTGAGTTTTTTATGATAGCTGTTTTGAATTCTTTGTTATTTAGGTTATGGATTTCTATGCCTTCAGGGTTGGTTTCTGGGTACTTGTCACTTTCTGTCTAGATATTTAATATACTTACTCATACTGCTTGATAGAGTGGATTTTTGCTTGCTCATGGTGCTCTTATCTTGTTGTAGCTGCTGTATACATCCACTGGGTGGGTATCAGGTGCTGTGTATTTTGGGCCTGGCACAAGCAGGGGCTCCCTAGCCCCAGTCACTGACTACTTTTCTCTCTGAATGACTGATTGATGGCAGATCTGGATCACTGGACAAGAGGACTGGTACTCTCCTTCACCAGTGCCACCTCCAGCCCCCACTTGCCTCTCTGTACAGAGCTCTGGGAAGTTACAGAACCGTGCACTTTCCCTTTCCCTAGCCATGGCTGCCTTACTCTCCACTCCATGCTCTGAGAGATAGTGAAGCTGGAGTGCTGGGCAGGGATGGGGAAACTCTCCTCACCTGTGCACTTTCCCTGCTGCCACTGCCACACTCTCCACACTATGCTCCAGATAATTCTGGGGCTGGAGTATCAGGTGGGGTGGGGCACCTCTCTTCACCTGTACACTTTCCCTGCCATCACTGGCAAGCTGTCTGGGCTGTGATCTGGGTGATCCTGGGGCTAGAGTGCCAGGCAGGGATGGGACAGTTCCCTCACCTGTGCACTTTCCCCTCTGCTGCTGCCACACTCTGTGCCATGCTCTGGATGATTCTGGGTCTGTGCAGTTTCCCCATCACCACCACCAAGCTCTCTGTGGTTTGCTCTGGGTGATTCTGGGGCTGGAGTGCTGGGGAGATGGGGTGTTCTTTTCACCTGCACCCTTCCAGCCACCGTGGCCCATTTCACTCCACAGAGCTCCTGCAGATCAGCTTCCACTTCCTGCAGAGTATCCAGCCACACAACCACCTTCAAGCACATGGCTGCATGGGTCTCTCAGACATGTTTTGTGGTGTGTATATGTCTTCTATTAGTGTATGAATGTCCTTTTGGTGGTATCTTAGAAGGGAGAGTCCAAAGAAAGAATTCACTCAGCCATGATGTTGATGCCATGCTTATGCTTCATTTATTAACCTAGAGTGATAACTCTTAGTATATCAATATATAAAAATATGCTTTAAAATGGCACCTTGCTGACCTTACAATAGTTCAGCTCTATGAAAATTCTGTGATGGGTGTAACTTCAGAGAATCTTGTGAGTTAAAGGACTTGGGTGACTCCAGATCTGGGTCCTCACTGAGCAATGGGATGAAGTCTGAGGGCATTATAGCTTGACGTAGCCCAGCCCAAGGACATGGGGAAAGGGTGAGCAGCAGTGGTGGTGGCATCTACTCTCCAGGACCACAGGCACCACCCAGGGGTAGGAAGGTGAGGGAAGCTACCACTTCCTCCTCCTCAAGGGCAGTGACTTTCACCTGACCAAGCACTGCGGAAATGGAAGTGAGGAGGAGGGAAAACTCCACAGGGATTAATGCCTGGCAATATAGGAAGGGGCTTCAGGGCAATGAAAGGGAGGGGAGAGAGACAACAGGTCCATTTTGTGCTTCTCCTCAGCAAAAACTGAGGGAGATTATGTTTTAGTATACAATCCTATACCTAATAGATAAATTCTGGAAACCTAAAGAACAATATAGTGATTATTGTCAACAACGCTGTATTATGAATTTCAAAATTAGTAAGAAACTAAATCTTAACTGTTTTCAACACCAAAATATTATAAATATGTGACACAATAAACATGTCAGCTACTGTTACTATAGTAATCATATTACAATATATAAATGTACCAAACCAACATGTTGTACACCTTAAACTTACACAGTATTATATGTTATAACTCAATTAATAAAAACACAGAGAGGCTGACTACATTTAGAAAAATTCAGCTATATACTGCTTACAAGAGACTCACTTTAGCTTTAGGGCACACATAGCCTAAAAGAGGAGGGATGTAAAAAGATATAGCATGCAAATGGTAACCAAAAGAAAGCAGTGAAGCAGTGGTGGCTATACTTATATGAGATAAAATAGGCTTTCAGTCAAAATCTGTTACAAGAGACAGAAAAGGTCATTATATAATGAAAAAGGGGTCAATACATCATGGGTATGTGACAATTATAAATATATATGCACCCAACCTTGGAGTACCTAAATATAAACAGCAAATATTAATAGAACCTGAAAGGGGAAAGAGATAGCAATGCAATAATAATAGGGAATTTCAACACCCCACTTTCAAAAATGAATATATCATACAGATATAAAATCAATAAGGAACGAGCAGATTTAAATAGAAGAATAGGACAAATGGACTTAACAGACATATGAAAACCATTGAATCAAACAGCAGCAGAATAAACACTTTTCTCAAATTTACATAAAGTATTTTAAGGATAGACCATATATTAAGCCACAAAACAAGTTATCAAATTTAAGAAGATTGAAACCATACCAAGTATCTATTCCAACCACAATAGTATGACAATAGAAGTGAGTACTAGAAGGAAAACTGGAAATTTCACATATATGTGGAAAACTAAAGACTACACTCCTGATGTGTTCCAATGGGTCACAGAAGAAATCACAAGGAAGTCAAAAATATTTTGAAACAAATTAAAATGGAAACACAACATATCAAAACTAATAGGATGTAGTAAAAGTAGTTCTAAGAGAAAAGTTCATAGCAAGGAATGCCTACATACAAATATAGAAAATATCTCAAGTAAACAACTTAACTTTACGCATAAAGTACCTAGAAAAAGAAGAACAAACTAAATCCAAATTTAGAAGAAGGAATGAAATAAAGATTAGAGCAGAAGTAAATGAATTGGAGACTACAAAGAAAACAGAAAATATCAAATAAAATTGTCAAAATTTTTCTTGGTTAGCTACTCTATACAAGGAAAAAGAAGAACTGAAATATATCAAATCAGAAAAGAAAAAGGAGACATTGCAATTAATAACACAGAAATTTGAAGAGTATGACAAAAAGCTATAATAAATTATATGCAAGAAAATTGGATGTCCTATTAGAAGTGGATATATTGTTAGAAACATACAATCTACCTCGAGTGAATCTTGAAAATAGAAAATCTGAATAGACCAATAATGAATAAGGAGTTTGAATCAGAATCAAAAACTTCCCAATGAAGAAAAGCCCAGGACCAGACAGCTTCACTGCTAAATTCTAACAAACATTGTTAAATTAATACTAATCATTATGAAACTTTGAAAATTTGAGAAGGTGGGAACACATCCAAACTCATTTTATGATACCAGAGTTACCCTGATACAAAAGCCATAAAAGGACACTACAAGGAAAAAAAGACTGTGGATCAATATCCCTGCAGAATATAGATGCAAAAATTCTCATCAAAATATCAGCAAACTGATTTCGACAGTACATTAGAAAGATCATACACCCCGAGCAAATAGGATTTATTCCTGTGATGCAAGGATGGTTCAACATATACAAATCAATAAGTGTGGTATATCACATTAACAGAATGAAGTATAAAAATTATATGATCGTCTCAATAGATGCAGAAAAAGCATTTGACAAAATACAACATCCTTTCATGATAAAAACTTTACTAAATTTACGATAGAAGAAATGTGCCTCAAAATCACAAAGGCTATATATGAAAAGCCCAGAGCTAATATCAAGCTGATATCATACTCCATGGTGAAAATTTAAAAGCTTTTCCTCTTTTAAAACTTGTCAGGAACAAGAAAAGGATGCCCAGTCTCACCACTTCTATTCAATACTGTACTTGAACTGCTAACCACAGCAATTAGGCAATGATAAGCAGCCAAATCACAAAGTAATAAGTAAAACTTATTCTTGACAGATATATAAAAAAACTCCAATGATACCACCAAAACAATGATAGAACTTATAAACTAATTCGTAATATTGCAGAATACAAAAGCTACATCAAAAACTCTGCTGTGTTTTTTACAAAACAATGAACTATCTGAAATGTAAATTAAGAAAACAATTTTATTTACAATAACATCAAATAGTTCCAAATACAATTTGCACTAAAAAAGACTGACATTATTTTTTTATCAGCAGAATTGACAATATGGTTTATAGTACCTAGAAATACTGATATATTCAATTCCATACTGGAAGGCACTAAGCAGTTAATGAAGTTAATTACTGAACGAACTTGAAAGAAAAAATGGAAAAGAAACTAAAACATTGGATGAATTTTACCAAAGTCTGCCATGATGGCTGCACTGGCACAGAATATTCAACTGAATGTGACTATCTTTACTACAACAAATAAAAAAACAAATGTTCCTGATATTTCAAGCATTCAGTAGAGGTCTGGTGAAACTACTTGTTTTTTCTTTACCACTCATACTCTGAGGTCATACAGTAACTGAGTGCTTGTTCAGACAGCGCAAAAGGGGGTGGGAGTATGTTTCTTAGCAAATTTCAATCACTCATAGACTTTCATTATTGTGTGTAAATATTAGAAAACTTCATTTACCAATAAATTTCAAGTATTTTTCAATTATTTTATTGAGATCATAATGGTTTATAATATTGTGTAATTTCATACATGTATTATTATTTATCAATATCTGTATTGACTGCATAGTGCTCACCAGCAGCAGTCTAAGTTTTATCTGTCACCATACATATGTACCCATTTTCCCCTTTCACCCAAACCTCAACCCCATTCCCCTCTGGTAACCACTAATCTGTTTTCTTTATCCATATGTTTTTTTATTTTCCACAACTGAGTGAAATGATGCAGTATTTGTGTTTCTCTGTCTGGCTTATTTTGCTTAACATTATACACTCGAGGTCCATCCATGTTGTTGCAAATGGGACAATTTTGTCTTTTTTATATGGCTCAGTATACACACACACCACATCTTCTTTATCCATTCATCATTTGATGGGCACGTGGGTTGCTTCCACATCTTGGTTACTGTGAATAATGCTGCAATGAACATTAGTGTGCATAAATCTCTCTGAATTGCTGATCTCATGTTCTTTGGGTAAATACCAAGTAATGGGATAGCTGTGTTGTATGATAATTCTACTTTAATGTTTTGAGTAATCTCCATACTCTTTTCCAAAGTGTCTGCACCAGTTTCTATTTTCATCAGCACTGTATGTGGATTCCCTTTTCTCCACATCATGGCCAACACTTGTTATTTTTTTGTCTTGTTAATGGTAATGATGCCATTATGACAGGCAGAAAGTGATACCTGATTGTAGATCTGATTTGCATTTCCCAATAATTAGAGAGGTCCAACATCTTTTCATGTGCCGGTTGGCCATCTGTATATCTTCTTCGGGAAAAAATGGCTTTTTATATCTTCCACCCATTTTCCAATGGGGTTGTCAGTTTTTTTGTTGTTGAGTTGTATAACTTCTTTATATATATTGGAAATTAACCCCTTGTTAGTTATATGATTTGCAAATATTTTCTCCCAGTTGGTGAGTTGTCTTTTCGTTTGCTGATGGTTTCCTTTGCCCTGCAGAAGCTTTTTAGTCTGATGTCTCATTTGTTATTTTTTTCTTTTATTTCCCTTGCCTGAGTAGACATGGTATTTGAAAAGATGCTGCTAAGACCAATGTGAAAGAGTGTAGTGCCTATATTGTCTTCTAGGACTTTTATCGTTCCAAGTCTGACATTCAAGTCTTTAATCCATTTTGAGTTAATTTTTGTGTATGGTGCAAGATAATGGTCTGCTTTCAATCATCTGCACGTGGCTGTCCAGTTTTCCCAACACTTTTTATTGAAGAGGCTTTCCTTTCTCCATTGTATGTGCTGGGGTTCTTTGTTGACGATTCGCTGTCCATAGATGTGCTATTTTGTTTCTGGGCTTTCAGTTCAGTTCCACTGATCTGTGTGTCTGTTTTTCTGCCAGTACCATACTGTTTTTGGTTTTGTTTTTGAATTTTTATTGAGTTAATGATAGGTTACAATCTTGTGAAATTTCAGTTGTACATTATTGTTTGTCAGTCGTGTTGTAGGTGCACCCCTTCACCCTTTGTGCCCACCCCCACCCCATCTTTCCGCTGGTAGCCACTAATCGGTTCTCTTTGTCTACATTTTTAAATTCCTCATACGAGTGGAGTCATACAGAGATTGTCCTTCTCTATCTGGCTTATTTCACTTAATATAATTCCCTCAAGGTCCATCCATGTTGTTGCAAGTGGGACGATTTTGTTCTGTTTTACTGCTGAGTAGTATTCCATTGTATATATATACCACATCTTCTTTATACAATCATCTGTTGATGGGCACTTTGGTTGCTTCCATGTCTTGGCTATCGTAAATAATGCTGCAATAAACATTGGGATGCATAGGACTTTTGGAATTGCTGACTTCAAGCTCTTTGGACAGATACCCAGTAGCGGGGGAGCTGGGTCGTATTGCAGTTCTATTTTTAACTTTTTGAGGAATCTCCATACTGTTTTCCATAGTGGCTGCACCCCACCACCAGTTTGCATTCCCACCAGCAGTGTATGAGGGTTCCTTTTTCTCCAAAACCTCTCCAACATTTGTTACTATTAGTTTTAGATATTTTTGTCATTCTAATGGGTGTAAGGTGCTATCTTAGTGTAGTTTTCATTTGCATTTCCATCATGATCAGCGATGATGAACATCTTTTCATGTGCTTATTTGCCATCCATATATCTTCTTTGGAGAAATGTCTGTTCATGTCTCCAGCCCATTTTTTGATCAGGATGTTTGATTTTTTGTTGTTGAGTTGTGTGAGTTCTTTATATATTATGGATATTAAGCCTTTGTCAGATGTATGACTTGCAAATATTTTTTCCCAGTTAGTGGGTTTTTTTTTTTGTTTCAATCCTGTTTTCATTTGCCTTGAAGAAGCTCTTTAGTCTGATGAAGTCCCATTTGATTATTCTTTCTATTGTTTCCCTTCTCTGAGAAGACATGGAGTCCAAAAAGATCCTTTTAATACTGATGTCAAAGAGTGTACTGCCTACATTTTCTTCCAGATGCCTTATGATTTTATGTCTCACCTTTAGGTCTTTGATCCATTTTGAGTTTATTTTGGTGAATGATGAAAAAGAATGGTCAATTTTCATTCTTTTGCATATGGCTTTCGAGTTTTCCCAGCACCATTTCTTGAAAAGACTTTCTCTTCTCCATTGTATGCCCTCAGCTCCTTTGTCAAAGATAAGCTGTCTATAGATGTGTGGTTTTATTTCTGGGCTTTCAGTTCTGTTCCATAGGTCTGTGCACCTGTTTTTGTACCAGTACCATGCTGTTTTGATTACTGTAGCTTTGTAGTATGTTTTGAAGTCAGGGATTGTGATGCCTCCCGTTTTGTTCTTTTTTCTCAGGATCACTTTAGCAATTCGGAGTCTTTTGTTGCCCCATATGAATTTTAGGATTCTTTGTTCTATTTCTGTAAAGAATGTCAATGGGATTCTGATTGGGATAGCATTGCATCTGTAGAGTGCTTTAGGTAGAATGGACATTTTAACTATGTTTATTTTTCCAATCCATGTAGATGGAATGTCTTTCCATCTCTTTATGTCATCATCCAATTTTTTCAGAAAGGCCTTGTAATTTTCCTTGTGTAGGTCTTTCACTTCCTTAGTTAAATTCACCCCGAGGTATTTTATTCTTTTTGTAGCGATTGTGAATGGTATTGTGTTCTTGAGCTCTTTTTCTGTTAGTTTGTTATTAGATATAGAAATGCTACTGATTTTTCAGATTGATTTTACGTCCTGCAACTTTGCTGTAGTTGTTAATTACTTCTAAAACTTTACCAATGGATTCTTTGGGGTTTTCCATATATAAGATCACGTCGTCTGCAAACAGTGAGTTTCACGCCTTCCCTCCCTATTTGGATTCCTTTTATTCCTTTTTCTTGCCTGATTGCTCTGGCCAGGACCTCCAGTACTATGTTAAATAAGAGTGGTGATAGAGGGCATCCTTGTCTCATTGCTGTTTTCAGGGGAATGGCACGCGGTTTTTGCCCATTGAGTATGATGTTGGCTGTGGGTTTGTCTATATGGCCTTTATTGTGTTGAGGTAGTTCCCTTCTATGCCCATTTTTTTCAGAGTTTTTATCATAAATGGCTGTTGGATCTTGTCAAATGTTTTCTCTGCATCTATTGAGATGATCATGTGGTTTTTATTCCTTAGTTTGTTGATGTGGTGTATCAAGTTGATTGATTTGCGGATGTTGAACCATCCATGTGTCCCTGGTATGAATCCCAATTGATCATGATGTATTTTCCTTTTGATGAATTGCTGAATTCTGGTTGCCAAAATTTTGTTTAGAAGTTTTGCATGTATGTTCATCAGCGATATTGGCCTGTAGTTCTCTTTTTTCATGCTGTCCTTGTCAGACTTTGGTATCAGCATGCTGTTGGCCTCGTAGAATGTCTTAGGAAGTGTTCCATCCTCCCTAATTTTTTGGAATAGCTTACAAAGGATAGGTATTAAATCCTCTCTGAAAGTTTGGTAGAATTTCCCAGAAAAGCCATCTGGTCCTGGGGTTTTATTCTTTGGGATGTTTTTGATTGCTGTTTCAATCTCTTTCCTTGTGATTGGTCTGTTCAAATTGTCTGCTTCTTCTTGAGTGAGCTTTGGAAGATTGTAGGAGTCCAAGAATTTATCCATTTCCTCTAGGTTATACATTTTGTTGGCATATAGTTTTTCATAGTATTCTCTTATAATCCGTTGTACTTCTGCGGAGACTGTTGTTATTTCTCCTCTTTCATTTCTGGTTTTGTTTATTTGAACTTTCTCCCCTTTTTTCTTTGTAAGTCTGGCTAGGGATTTGTCAATTTTATTTATCTTCTCAAAGAACCAGCTCTTTGTTTCATTGATCCTTTCTGCCACCATTTTTGTTTCAATAGCATTTATTTCTGCTCTCATATTTATTATTTATCTCCTTCTTCTGACTTTTGGCTTTGTTTGTTCTTCTTTCTCTAATTTGATTAGGTGTAATTTAAGATTGCTTATTTGGAATTTTTCTTGTTTGTTAAGATGTGTCTGTATTGAGATGAATTTTCCTCTTAATACAGCTTTTGCTGTATCCCATATGAGTTGGTATGGCATGTTATCATTTTCATTTGTCTCCAGGTATTTTTTTGATGTCTTCTTTAATTTCTTCAATGGTCCATTGCTTGTTCAGTAGCGTATTGTTTAGTCTCCACATTCTTGTGCCTTTCTCAACTTTTCTCTTGTAATTAATTTCTAGCCTTATAGCATTATGATCAGAGAAGATGCTTGTTATTATTTCAATTTTTTAAAAAATTTCTAGAGGCTTGCTTGTTTCCCATTATATAGTCTATCCTTGAGAATGTTCCATGTGCACTTGAGAAGAGTGTGTATTCTGCTGTTTTTGGATGAAGTCTTCTATATATGTCTATTAAGTCCAATTGTTTTAGCTTTTTGTTTACCTCCACTATTTCCTTGTTGATTTTCTGTCTGGATGATCTTTCCATTGATGTGAGTGGGGTGTTGAGCTCCCCTGATATTATTGTGTTGTTTTTAACATCTTCCTTTAGGTCTGTTAGTAGTTGCTTTATTAACTTTGGTGCTCCTGTGTTCAAGTATTTTATCAACAAGTTGAATTTTTCAATAATTATTTCTCATATGAAACTGTGTCCAGAGCCATGTTTACTTTTAGAGAGTTCAGATGAATCTCCATACTCAATATCTTTCCATTTCTTTATAGATGTGTAGGTGTTTAGGTCTTTCACCTCTTTGGTTAAATTTATTCACAGATTTTTATTCTTTTTTAGGGGATTGTATTCTTGACTTCTCTTTTTGCTAGTTTGTTATTAGTATGTAGACATGCAACTGATTTTTGTAAGTTGATTTTCTCCCCTAAAACGTTGCTGTAGTTGTTGATTATTTCTAATAGTTTTCGGATGGATTTTTTAGAGTTTTCTATATATAGAATCAAGTCATCTGCAAGCAATGAGAGTTTCATTTCTTCCTTTGCAATTTGGATTCCTTTTATTTATTTTTCTTGCCTCATTGCTCTGGCTAAAACCTCCAGTACTATCTTGAATAGGAGTGGTGAGAGTGAGCACTCTTGCTTTGTTCTTGTTCTCAGAGCAATGGCTTCTGGTGTTTTCCTGTTGACTATAATGTTAGCTGTGTGTTTTTCATCTATGGCCTTTATTACGTTGAGATATTTTCCTTCTATACTCATTTTATTGAGAATGTTTTCATAAATGGATGTTGGATCATGTCAAATGCTTTCTTTGCATCTATTGAGATGATCATGTGTCTTTTATTCCTCATTTTGTTAATGAGGTGTATCACCTTGATTGATTTGCAGGTGTTGAACCATCCCTACGTCTCTGGTATAAATCCCAGTTGATCCTAGTGTATCATCCTTTTAATGTATTGCTGTACTCAGTTTGCCAATATTATGTTGAGAATTTTTGCATCTATATTTATCAGCAATATTGGCCTGTAAGTTTCCTTCTATGGACTTTCCTTGCCTGGTTTTGGCATCAGGGTAATTATGGCTTCATAGAATGAGTTTCAATGCATTCCATCTTCTTCAAATTTTTGGAATAGTTTCAGAAGGATAGGCATTAAATCTTCTTTGGATGTTGTTAGAATGCTTCAGACAAGTCATATTATCTAGGACTTTGTTTTGGGGGAGGTTATTGATTACTGTTGCAATATCTTTACTTGTAGTTGGTCTATTCAGATTCCCTACATTTCTCTATTCAGTTTAGAGATGTTGTATGAGTCTAAGAATTTATCTATATCTTCTAGGTTACCCAATTTTTGCCATATAGTTTTTCACAATGTTATCTTATAATCCTTTGCATTTCTGGGGTATCCATTGTAATTTCTCTGCTTTAAATTCTAATTTTATTTTTTTGTGCCTTCTCTCTTTTTCCTTAGTGAGTCTGGCTAAGGTTTTGTCAATTTTGTTTATCTTCTCAAACAACCAGCTGTTAGTTTCTTCAATCATTTCTATTATATTTCTAGTTTCTATTCCATTTATTTCTGCTCTAATTTTTATTATTTCTCTCATTCTGCAGACTTTGGGCTCTGTTTGTTTTTCTTTTTCTAGTTCCGTATGTGTACTTTAAGATTACTTATTTGAGATTTTTCTTGTTTGTTTAGGTGAGCTTGTATTACTATGAATTTCCCTCTTAGAATCACTTATCCTGAATCCCGCTAGTGTGCTGTATTTTCATTTTCATTTGTCTCCAGATGCATTTTGATTTGCCTGTTGATTTCTTGATTGATCTGATGGTTGTTCTGTAGAAGGCTGTTTACTCTCCACATCTTTGTGATTTTTCCAGCTTTCCTCTTGTAGTTGATGTCTAGTTTCATAGCATTGTGGTAGAAAAAGATGCTTGATATGACTTCAATCTTCTTAAACTTATTGATTGTTTCCCAACGTATCTTTGAGAATGTTCCACGTGCACTTGAGCAAAATGCGTATTCTGCTATTTTTGAATGTAATGTTCTATAATTATCTATTAAGTCCGTCTGATCAAGTGTTTCATTTAAATCCACTATTTTCTTGTTGATTTTCCTTCTTCCACCTAATGATCTACCCATTGATATAAGTGGGGTGTTGCCGCTATTAATTTCTCCCTTTAAGCTTGTTAATAATTGCTTTATGTACTCTTGTGTTCTATGTTGGTGCATTTATATTCAGAAATGTTACATCCTCTTGGTGGAAAATCTCTTTTATTATTATATATTGTCCATCTTTGTCTCATTGGCTTTTTTCTCTTGAAGTCTGCTTTGTCTGATATAAGTATAGGGACACCTGCTTTGTGGGGTTTGTTTGCCATTTCTTGGAGTATCATCTTCCATCCTTTCACTCTGAGGCTATGTTTGTCTATAGAATTGGTATGTGTTTCCTGGAGGCAGCATAATGTTGGGTTTTGTATTTCACCCATCCAGCCACGATGTGTCTTTGATTTGAGAATTCAATCTATTTACATTTTGAGTGATTTTTGATATATGAGGGCTTAATACTGCCATTTTATCTCTTATTTTCCAGTTGTTCTATATTTCCATTGTTTCTCTTCCTTCGTATTTCTGACTGCCATTTCATTGTGGTAGTTTTCTCAGTTTTCACTTTTTTACGAATTGTGACTCTGCTCTGATATTTTGTTTAGTAGTTACTGTGAGGTTTGTATAAAAGATCCTCTAGATGAGAGAGTTGATTTTAGTAGCCTCTTATCTCCGTTAGCCTAAAGATGTTCTGTCCTTTTCCTCTTCCTCATCCAAGTTGTTACAAATTTTTGATACTTTCATTCTCTTTGCTTTTAAGTTATAATTAAATATTTGCTACCCTGTTCTGAAAGAGTGCTGCAGTTTTCTGATTTTTTCTATTTATCTCCTTGGTCAAAACTTTGTAGATCTTTGCCTTCTTGTTTTAGATATGAGGGCATCCTTGCTCATTTCTTATAGGGGAGGTCTAGTGGCAATGATCTCCCTCAGCTTTTTTTCCCTGGGAAAGTTTTAATTTCTCCATCGTATCTGAAGGATAGTTTCACTGGATAGAGTATTCTTGGCAAAGTTTTTGTCTTTCAGAATTTTGAATATACCATTCCATTCTCTACTAGCCTGTAAAGTTTCTGCCAAGAAATCCACTGGAAGCCTGATATGGGTTCCTTTGTAGGTTACTTTCTTCTGCCTTGCTGCCCTCAATATTTTTCTTTGTTGTTGACTTTTGCCAGTTTTACTATTATATGCCTTGGAGAAGGTCTTTTGCATTGATGTAATTAGGATTTCTAATGCGATTGGCTTCATGTATTTGTAAGTCCAGTTTCTACCCTAGCTTTAGGAAGTTCTCAGCTATGATTTCTTTGAACAAGCTCTCTGCTCCTTTCTCCTTCTTCTCTCTCTGGAATACCTATAATCCTTATGTTGTTTTTCCTAATTGAATCAGATATTTCTCAGAGAACTTCATTTTTTAAAAAATCTTGGTCCCTCTCTTCCTCTACCTGAAGCTTTTCTATGTATCATCCTCCACATCACTAATTATTTCCTCCCTTTCATCAGCTCTATTTTTTTCAGAATTCTAGACTATTTTTAATCTCATTAATTGTGTTGTTCATATCCAGAATTTCTGTTTCTTGTCTATACTTTAAATCTCTTTGGTGTAGTATTCCTTCTTTAAATTAATTTTATTCCTGAGCTCTTTAAAATGTCTTTCTGGGTTTTATTTAACTCATTGAACTTCTTTATGACAGCTATGTTAAATTCTCTGTCCTCTAGATTGTAAATTTCTGTGATTTCAGAGTTGGTTTCTGGAGAGTTGTCATTTTCCTTCTCCTCTGAATTGTTGTTGTAGTTTCTCATGGTGTTTGATAAATTAATCCTTTGCCATTGCATTGTGGTAACATCAGTTCACAGCTTCCACCTGCTACCACTGGAGGGTAGCAGGAGCTGTGTTTCTGATCCTGCCCCGCCTACTGAAAGCTGTGAGGATATGATGGGTGCTCCCACTCACCAGGAAAACATTATCACATGGGCTCAGGGCAGCCATCACCACTTCCTACAGTCATGCTGAGGTACTTTCCTCCTTGTGGGGCAGCTGTGGTACCATGGGCTCTCCCACCAACTTGAAAAGCATTCATGCATGCATGTAGATCTTCTGTTGCCTCTTCTTATGGCTGCTGTGCTTGGTGGGCTGGGCTTCTTCATGGGTATGAGCTTGAGCCACTCATTGGGACCACATCAGCACAATGGGCTCTGCTGTGGGCCAGGAAAGCATTTGTGTGCAGGCTTAGGACTGCTGCTGCCCCTTCTTACAATCATGCCAAGGCACATTCCAACGTGTGGGACCAAAGTGGCACTATGGGCACTCCCACCACCTGGAAAGCATTTGCATCTGCACATAGGGCTGCTGAGGAAGAGTAGAGGAGTGATTACCTATCTCCACTACTTCTCTGGGTTCCAGTCCATACTCCTTCAGATGTATAGCTCTGTGAGTCTCTCAGATGTCCTGATGTGCTGAGTAGCTGCCCTCCATTGGTCAATGAGTGCCCATTTAGTTGTAGATCAAAGAGGGAGAGATAAAGGGAACTCTCTCCACCATGTTGCTGACATCCTTTATAACATCTGTCTTGTCTAGATAATACCTAGGGATTTCTGGAATACAAAATTGGAGGCGAAAACTTCTCATAGACTGCCTTAGCAGCTTTTGGGCCCCAGAGTCTGAATCCAGAGACAGAGAAAATATTGTGTTCAGGCACCAGGCCTAGGGAGATCCAGTGTCAAGGCTGGCTTGGGCTGCACAGCCACCATCACTGTGATGTCTCTTACATACTCACGGCCCTCTCACCCAGATGAATTCTAAAGCTTCTTCATAGCACTATTTTTTCCTTTACGTAGTTTCAATTTTGTATAGTGCTTGCAAGTGTATTAAAATAAAAAGTTGATATTTAAGGTACACATGATTAAGGATGTAATTTTTTTGTGTTCTACCAATAATTTAAAAATGGATATACTAAAAACAATTTGCACAGCAGTAAAGCCTGAGAAATCCTGTGAAAATATAAAAAGTTTTATATTTTTTTACTGAGAAGAAATTCTTACTAGATGAAATTGCAAATATAGATTACATTAAATATAATCTACTGTTTCATAAAAAATTTATAAAATAAGTAACTATATAAATTAAATATAAATTGGGATGTAGTATATAGAACAATATGCCATATAAATAAGCTTAGCCTTTATAAAAGTATAGCTGTAGGCTGACATTATGTTCTGTACTTAATAAACGTCTGGCTCTTACAAACTTTTAGTGTAAATGGTTTTTAATGGTCAGCTTTGTTCAAAGATAATCAGGTTATTTTATTCACTGTTAATGCTTCAATGAAAAGACTTTATATGCAGTAAGCTATTTAAATATTTTTCATACTTAGAATTAAATTTGTACAGAGCAGAGTTGTAAAATGAATGTAAATAGAACTAAATATTGCCTTTCTATGAACTCTACTTCTAAGATTCCTTCTGTAAACTAAATTAAAAACAATACTGTGGTGCATTTCAGTGGTAACATTGAAAGTCTTGATTAGGTCAATAGTTGTTCAAGCACTGTCTCATACATGTTAAAATTGTTTTCTACTTTTATTTCTGAAATTTTAAAATTTTTTAAAATTAATATTCAATTGTTGATTTGTGGAGTATTCCCAATGTATTTTTGCATTTAGCCTGGTTCATTTGTGCACAGTCACAACAATGGATAGAAATATGTACAGTCATGTGCTGCTTAATGGCAGGGATACATTCTGAGAAATGTGCCATTAGGCGATTACATCATTGGGCAAACATCACAGGATGTACTTACATAAACCTAGATGATATAACCCACTAGATACCTAGACTCTCTGGTATAGCCTAGTGCCCCTAGGATACAAACCTGTACAGGATGTTACTGGACCAAATGCTGTAGTCAATTGTAACACAAAGGTAAATATTTGTGTGTCTACACATATCTTAAAATAGAAAACTTCCAGTAAAAATACAGTATGAAAGACAAAAAATGCTACACTTGTATAGGCACATACCATGAATGGAGCTTGCAGGAATAGAAGTTGGTATGGGTGAAACAGTGAGGGAGTGGTGAGTGAATATGAAGGCCTAGGACATTATTGTACACTACTGTAGACTTTATAAACACTGTACATGTAGGCTATACTAAATTTATTTTTTTAAAATATTTTTCTGTCTTCAATAATAAATTAACCTTAACTTATTGTAACTTTTTAACTTTACAAACTTTCTAATTTTTTTAACTTTTCAACTCTTGTGTAATAACACAGCTTAAAACACAAACAGATCATAACAGCTGTACAAAATCTTTTAATATTCTTATTCTATAAGTTTCTTTCTGTTTTTAACTTTCTTTTTTTCACTTTTTAAACTTTTTTGTTAAAAACTAAAACACAAACACAAACATTAGCCTAGGCCTACACAGGGTCTGGATCATTAATATCACTGTCTTCCACCTCCACATCTCGTCCCACTGGAAGATCGTTAGGGACAATAACATGCATGGAGTTGTCATCTCCTGAAACAATGCCTTCTTCTTGAATACCTTCTGAAAAACCTGCCTGATGCTCTTCTTGAGTAGATGTCACTCTTTCTAGAAATATGTCCATGATGGTTAGCTTCATTTGTTTCTTTATTATCATAGATTTGCCTGTAAGCAGATAATGTACTATGAACCTTCCTCTTTATTAATTAAAACCTTTCAATGTTGGGGTCCATGTTTTCAAACTTTGTAGGGAGCTTGTTGAGGACTACAAAAGCTTCTGCTAAACCCCTCACTGTGAATTTCTCTGGGGCTTTTCTTCTCCTGGAGTTTTCTTTTCTTTCTACTCTTCAGCTATGCATTTCTGTTCCAGTGCCAACAAGTCCCCATTAGTCAATTCCTAAGGAACCACTTCTAGGAGCTCATTAATGTCATCCTCATCCAGATGCAGGTTAAAGTTGTTTGCCATCACAACTACAGCCTTGTTGATTTTCGCAATCTCCTCCTTAGAAATTCCTTTGAAGTTGTGGACAAACCTCTTGAGTGTCTTCCAGATGCCATTCATACCTTCTTAGGTGACATAACCCCAAGCCCAAGCAAGGTTATTGATGCAGTCACGGATATTGTAATCTTTTCAGAATTGCATCAGAGTTTTCTCAGTGTTTTCCTCAGTTGCGGTGATAACCTTGGCAAAGGTCCTCCAGGTAGTAGGCATGAAAAGCTGCTGTAACTCTTTGATCCATTGACTGGATCAAAGAAGTGGTGTTTAGAGGAAGAAACACGACTTTTATATTGAGATAACCAATGAGGGGAGGATGTCTGGAAACTTTATCAGAAATAAGCAAAATCTTCAAAAGTATTTTATTCTCCAAACAATAATTCTCCCTTTCACTGGCAATTCAGGAGGGCATCTTGGAAGAGGAGCTGGGCCATCCATGACTTCTTATTTCTCCTATGGTACACTGACAATGTGTGAATATTGATATCTTGAATACCCTGGGTTTGTCACTGTGCCAGATCACAGAGGATTTTAATTTGTAGCCTATAATATTGCCCTTAAGCAATACTGTTATCCCATTCTTAAAATACTTGACACCTGACATCGACTTGACTTCCTTATGGATGAAAATCCTTTCAGGCATCTATGTCTAGAATAAGGAGAGTTCATCCATATTGAATATTTTCTCTGGGAAGTGGTTTTTCCTCCACGATCAGCTTATCTAGAGTTTTAAAAAATTCTCTGTGCTCACTTTCACAGTATGTAATGAATAGCAATTTTTCAACAGTTTACACCACCCAGAACTAGCAGAAAATTCAACATTGTAGTTAAGTTCAGTCTTTTCTTTCAACATCATAAACTTTTTCCGTGGTTATGATTGTCACGATGCTGAGAGGAATATACTTCTTTGTTACTTCTTCAATCCAGGTCATCAGAAGTTTCTCCTTGTCTGATGTAGGCCCTTCTCAAATTTTTGTTAATCTCTTCGCTTTCATTAAAGCAGATCCTTTGACAGCATCCATTATTTTGTTCTTGTTCTTCAAGATTGTAGGTAGGGTGGAATTGGATGTGCCTAACTGGCAAGCAATAATCATCACTGATTTTTTACCTTCATAATTCTTAATCATTTTTAATTTTGTTTCCAGGTCAATAACTCAATATGGCACTAACAGTGGATTTTGTATGCTTAGGGTCATGATAAACAAAACAACACAACACTAAATCAAGAAAAAGGGAAATGATGCAATGAAGAGATGTGGTAAACATGAGATTTAAGAAGCTGCTGCCAGTGTAACACACAATACAGTTTTACAGCAATTTATTTCTATAAGTAGAAAGACAACACTCTAAAATAACAAAAAGTATAGTACAGTATAGTAAATATACAAATCAGTAACAGTCATTTATTATCATTAATTATTGTGTACTGTATGAAATTGTATATGCTATACTTTTATACAACTAGCAGTGGAGTAGGTTTGTTTACACCAGCATGACCACAAACATGTGAGTAATGTATTGCACTATAAATTTATAGTGGCTACACTGTCACAAGGCAATAGAAATTTTTCAGCTCAATTATAATCTTAAGGGACCACCGTCATTGACTGAAAGATCATTGTGTAGCAAATGACTGTGTAAAAAAGTGAAAGAGAAGTCACAGAGCAAAGAAGTACAAAAACAGAACTGAAAAACACACTAGAGTGGTTCAAAAGCAGTCTAGATGAAACAGAATAAGAAATCAGTGATCTGGAGGACAGGCAATGGAACTCACCAAAACAGATCAGCAAAATAAAAAAAATAAAAAGTGAAGATAGCTTAAGTGATCTATGGGACATCAAGTGGAATAGCAGTCACATTATAGGGATCCTAGAGGGAGAAGAAAGAAAGAAAGGAGCAGAAACTTTATTTTAAAAAGATAATGGCTGAACATATTTCTAACCTGAGAAAGAAAAAAGACATCCAGATCCAGGGAGCTCAGAGAGTTCCAAGTAAGAAGAACCCAAAGAAACCCATACTGTGACACAGTATAATGAGAAGTTAAATATAAAGAGAGAATCTTAAAAGTAGCAAGAAAAAAACAACTTGTTACATACAAAAGAACCTCTGCAAGACTATCAGCAGACTTCTCAGTAGAAACTTTGCAGGCCAGAAGGGAGTAGCATGATATATTCAAAGGGATGAAAGGAAAAAATTTCCAACCAAGAATACTCTACCTGGCAAAATTATGATTCACAATTGAAGGGGAGAGAAAGAGCTTTTCAGAAAAATAAAAGCTAAAGGATTCATCACCAGTAAGCCAGCCTTACAATAAACATTAAAAAGACTTCTGTAAGCTGAAAAGAAAGGGCAATAATTAGTAACAAGAAAAGATATGAAAGCAAATATATCACTTGTAAAGGTAAATATACAGTAAAGGTTATGGATTAATCCATTACAAAGCTAGTATAAAAGGTTAAAAGACAAAACTAGTAAAAACAACAATAACGATAATAATTATTTAAGGGGTACACAAAATAAAACATGACATCAAAAAACAAAACATGGAGAGGGAATAAAAATGCAGAGTTTTAGAACATGTTAAAAAGTTTAACTTTTTATCAACTTAAAACAGACTTTTATATATATATAGGCTCTTATACGTGGGCCTCATAGTAACCACAAAGCAAAAACCCAGAGTAGATACACAAAATATAATGAGAAAGGAACCTAAGGATAACACAAGGGAAAAAAACAGGAGAAGGAAAAAGAATGGAGGAAAGCTACCAAACAACCAGAAAATAATTAACAAAATGGCAATAAGGACATAACTATCAATAATTACTTTAAATTGTCCAATCAAAAGATAGAGAAGCTGAATGAATAAAAAAATGGAACCCATCTAGATGCTGCCTACAAGAGACTCACTGCAGATGTAAGGACTCACAGAGACTGAAAGCGAAGGGATGGAAAACGATATTTTATGCAAATGGAAAGCAAAAGAAAGGTGAGGTAGATATACATATAACAGAAAAAAAGAGACTTCAAAACAAAGAATGTAAAATAAGACAAAGATGGGCATTACATAATGATAAAGGGGACAATCCAGCAAGAAGATACAATGTTTGTAAATATATATGCACCCAACATAGGAGCACATAAATACATAAATAAAATATTAATAGACTTAAAAGGAAAAAGTGACAGCAATACATTAATAGTGGGGAGTTAATACCCCACTATTGCATCAATGGATATATCATCCAGACAGAAAATCAATAAGGAAACATTAGTGGGAATGCTGGGAAGATGGTGGTGTGAGAGGACTCAGAACTCATCTCCTCCCACAGAAACAACAAACCTATAACTACCTGTGGGACAATTTCCTCTGAGAGCAAACTGGAAAAAGAACCCCCACAACAAAGGACATCCCTGACAGAGATGGAAGAGGCAGAAACACCCTTCTGTTGAGGAACAAAACACATTATAGCTGCAGTGCTTCATGGCCAGGAGAACTCTTAAGATATGAAGGTTTTCCTGTAGGAGCAGGATATTCGAGCAGGAGATCTATGTCATAATAAGTAGCCTTTGAATCCAGCACTACCAAGATGACCGTCATAAAACCTGGCTCTGCTGGTTATTAAGACCAATGGGGAACACCTCCAGAAAAGCTATTGAACATAAGAGAAAGAAAAGCCTGCCCTTAAAGGCCCCATGCCCAGGTTCACCTTTTCCAGAAAGCAACACAAAATCACACAGAAAGCAACACAAAACCAGAAAGAAAGATGCGTAGTACTTTGGTAAAAGGGATTCACTTGAAAAGCTCTGAGCACATCTTAGAGAGGCATAAGGTACCTGGGCCCACACCCAAGGGACTGAGACACAGGCAGCAGCCATTATTGTGACCTAATACAGCCTTGCTGACACAGGTGCTGGCAGATGATGTTGAATTTCTTCCTGTGGCCTGTTAACACAGAGGTTTGCCCCAGCTATTAGAGTACCAATTTAATCTAGCTCAGCCAGGGCAGGCGGCATGCCATAGGGACTGGTCCCATGCACCAGCAAGCCCATGTGGAACTTGTAGGTCCCTGTAGCTTGGTTGTATGGCACCTTTGTAGCAGGGTGAGTGGATCTGCCTCAGTAGGGCAGGGCTTATGTGGGTGGCAGGACTGCATTGGTGGGTTGTATGGGCCCAAGGGCAGTGAGGATTATCAGCTGCAGCAGACTTGTGCTGCTGGCCTTCTCAAACAGCCACACAGGAGATCTGTCCCATCTTCCAAAGCCCAAAATGACTGTCTGCTGATACACCTGGGGCTGGTCCCACCAAGCTGCACTCCTGAGAGAGCTAACAACAGCCTTGCAGTCTAGAGGCTTACAACAATTGTGAGTTCCTGAGGCTAGCAACCAGCAACACTGGGGGTGTGACCCACTTAACAGTAAAACAGCAGCAGATGTGTACTATTAGACCTTGCAGCCAGCTGTACTGGGGCTTGCCCTGACCAATATAGTGACTAAAGTGACTGTAGAAGCCATACACAGCTAAGCCTTACAGCCAGGTGGCCTGGGAGCCAGCCTAGCCTACCCATGTGCCTGCAGCAAGAGCAATGCGACCTCAACAGAAAAGGACATGTAGCAGACCCAGGGAACATGCATGGAACATTTGGAACTGGTGATGAGAGGAAAACATCTCTTATATAAAGACACATCTCCAAGATCAGGAGATGTAGGTGATCTACCTAATACATAGACATAAACACAGAGAAGTAGGCAGAATGAGGAGACAAAAGAATATGCTCCAAATAAGGGAAGAGGAGAAATCCTTAGGAAAAATAACTAAATGAAACAGAGATAAACAATCTATCTGATAGTCTACAAACTAAAAACCATAATGATGAAGACTGACAGTGAGAAAAGAATAGATGAACACAGAACTCCAACAAAGAATTGGAAAATATGAAAAAGAACCAATGAGTACTGCAGAATACAATAATGTAAATGAAAAATTCACTAGAGGGAATCAACAGTAGGGTAGATGACACAGAAGAATGGGTCAGCAAGCTGGATGAAAGAGTAGAGGAAATCACCCAGCCTGAACATAGAAAAGAATTTAAAAGAATGAGGATGGTCTAAGGGACATCTGGGACAACATCAAGCACCCGAGCATCCATATTATAAGTGTCCCAGAAAGAGAAGAGAGAGACAAAGGGGCAGAGAAGCTATTTGAAGAAACAATAGCTGAAAACTTCCCTAACCTGGGGAAGGAAACAGACATTCAGGTATAGGATGCACAGAGAGCACCAAATAAGATGAACCCAAAGAGGCCCAGAGAAATACATTAAAACTAAAATGTCAAGGATTAAAGAGAGAATTCTAAAAACTGCATGCAAGAGAGAGGCAACAAATTACATAAAAAGGAAACCCCATAAGGCTATCAGCTGACTTCTCAGCAGAAAGCTTACAAGATAAAAGGGAGGAGAATGATATAATCAATGTGCCAAAAGGAAAAAAATCTATAGTCAAGAATACTCTACCCAGTACAATTACTATTCAGAATGGAAGGAGAGACAAAGAGTTTCCCAGACAACCAAAAACTAAAGGAATTTATCACCAACAAACCAGCCTTACAAGAAATGCTAAAGGGACTGTGATAAGTGGGAAAAGAAAGCCAACAAATAGAAATAAGAAAGTCATGAAAGAAAAAATGCTACTGGTAAAGGCACATATGCAGTAAAGTTAGTGGATCAACCACCGACAAATCTCCTATGTAGGTCAAATGACAAAAATACCAAAAATATCTATCTCCACGATAAGTGGTTAAAAGATAAACACACAAAAAGAGGTTAAATATCATATCAAAAACATAAAATGTGGAAGGAAGGGAATAAAAAATAGGGCTTTTAGTAAGAGGTCAAATGTAAGAGACCATCAACAGTTTAGATTGCTATTTACATAGGGTTCTATATATGAACCTCATGATAATTATGAAGCAGAAGCATATAATAAATACACAAAAAATTAAGAGAAAGTAACCCAAACATAATACTGAAGAAAGCCATTAAATCACAAGGAAAGAGAACAAGAGAAGAAAAAAGGAACAGAGAATAACTACTAAAACTCCCAGGAAAAAAGTAACAAAATGACAATAAGTACAGACTTATCAATAGCTACTTTAAATTTCAATGGACTAAATGCTGCAATAAAAAGGCAATAAAATAGTTATGGCTGAATGGATAAAAACACAAGACATATATATGTAGCATACAAGAGACACACTTTGGACCTAAAGACACTCGTAAACGGAAACTGAAGGAATGGAAAAAGATACTCCATGCAAAGGCAAAGAAAGTTGGAGTAGCAATACTTATGTCAGACAAAATACACTTTAATAGAAAAATTGTAATAAGAGACAAAGAAGGGCACTACAAAATGATAAAGGGAACAATCCAACAAGAGGACATATTTGGAAATATCTATGTACTTAACAGAGGAGCACCTAAATATATAAAGAAATTATTAACAGACATAAAATGACAAATTTACAGTAACACAATAATAGTAAGGGACTTTAACAATCCACTTACATCAATGGATAGATCATACAAACAGAAGATCAATAAGGAAACATTGGCTTTAAATGACACATTAAACCAAATGGACTTACTAGATATATACACAACATTCCATCCAAAAACTGCATAAATTACATTCTTTTCAAGTGCACATGGAACATTCTCCAGGATTGATCACATATTAGGCCACAAAACAAGTCTCAATAAATTTAAGAATATTGAAATAATACTCAGCAATTTTTCTGATCACAGTGATATGAAACTGGAAATCAACTGCAAGAAGAAAGCTTGAAAAGCCATAAATGTGGAGATTAAACAAAATTCTGCTAAATAACTATTGGTTCAATGAAGAAATAAAAGGAAAAATCAAAAAATACCTGGAGACAAAAGAACATAAAAACATGACATGTCAAAATGTATGGATTACAGCAAAGGCAATACTAAGAGAGAAGTTTGTAGCAATACAGGTCTACCTTAAATAACAAGAAAAATCTTGAATAAACAATTAACAGTGCACATAAACGAACTAGAAAAAAGAAGAACAAAAGCCAAAATCCACAGAAGGAAGGAAATAATAAAAATGAGAGCAGAAAAAAAATGAAATAGAGACTAAAAACAGCAATAGATAAGGAAATGATGAAACTAAGAGTTGGTTCTTTGAAAAGAGTAACAAAATGGACAAACTTTACCTAGAATCACCAAGAATACAAGAAAAATAAATAAATAAAATCAGAAATGAAAGAAGAGAAATTACAACAAACATTTCATAAATATGAAAGATTACCAGAGAATACTACAAAAAGCTACACATCAGCAAATTAGATAATCTAGAAGAAATGGATAAATTCTTAGAATCATATAACCTTCCAAAACTGAATAAAGAGGAAATAGACAATCTCAATAGACTGAACACCAGTAAGAGATTGAAACAGTAATCAAAACCATCCCAAAAAGCAAAAGTCCAGGACCAGATGGCTTCCCTGGTGAATTCTAGCAAACATTACAAGAAAACTTAATACCTATCCTTCTCAAACTGTTCCAAAACTTAGAGGAGGGGAAGCTTCTTAACTCATTCTATGAGGCCAACATTACCCTGATACCATAACCAGAAAAGGACAACACACACAAAAAAATTACAAGCCAACATCACTCATGAACACAGATGCAAAAATCCACAAGAAAATAGTAGCAAATTGAATACAACATTAAAAAGATCACACGCCATGCTCAAGAGGCATTTATTTCAAGGATGCAAGCATCTTTCAAATCCACAAATCAATCAACATGATACAGCACATTAACAAAATGAAGAAAAAAACACATGATCATCTCAATAGAGTCAGAGAAAGCATTTGACAAGATTCAGCATCCATTTATGGTAAAAAAAAAAAAAATCTGAATAAAATAGTTATAGAAGGAAAGTACCTAAACTTAAGAAAGGTTATATGAGACAAACCCAAGGGTAATATCATACTCAACACAGAAAAAGTCAAAGCTATTCTTTCAGAACAGGAACCAGACAAGGATGTCTACTTTCAACACTTTTATTTAACATATTATTGGAAGTCCTAGCAAGAGCAATGAGGCAAGAAAAAGAAAGAAAAGGGATCCAAATTTGAAAGGAAGCAGGAAAATTGTCACTCTTTGCAGATGACATGATTTTATATATAGAAAGCCCTGAATAATCCACCAAAAACTGGTTAGAAGTAATAAGTGAATACAGTACAGTTTCAAGATACAAAATCAATATACTAAAATCCGTTACGTTTTTATACACTAACAACAGAATAGCAGAAAGAGAAATTAGGAATACAATCCCACTGGTAATTGCCAATAAGAATAAACTACCTACGAATAAATTTAACCAAAGAGATGAAAGACCTGCACGCTGAAAACTGTAAAATATTCTTGAGAGAAATTGAAGAACACACAAAGAAATGGAAAGATATTCCATGTTCATGGATTGGAACAATTAACATAGTTAAAATGTCCATACTTCCTCAAGCACTCTACATATTCAATGCAATGCCTATCAAAATCTCGATGGCATTTTTCACAGAAATAAAACAAAGAACCCTAAAATGTATATTGAACAACAAAAGACTCCAAATAGCCAAAGGAATCCTGAGAAAAATTAACAAAGCTGGAAGTATCATACTCCCTGATTTCAAAATGTAGTACAAAGCTATAGTAAGCGACACAGCTGGTATTGGCACAAAAACAGACATAGATCAATGGAAGAGAATCAAAAACCCAGAAATAAACCCATGCATATATGGACAGCTAAATTTTGACAAAGATCCAAGAATATTCAATGGAGAAAGGAAAGTTTCTTCAATACATTGTGGTAGGAAAACTGACAGTCACATGCAAAAGGCAAAGTAGATCATTATTTTACACCACACACAAAAATTAACTCAAAATGCATTAAAGAATTGAATGTAAGACCTGAAACCATAAAACTTCTAGAAGGAAACATAGGCAGCATGCTTTTTGATATTGGTCTTAGCAGCATCTTTTGGAATGCCATGTCTCACCAGATAAGAGAATCAAAAGCAAAAATAAACAAAAGGGACTATGTCAAACTAAAAATCTTCTCCACAGCAAAGGAAAACATCAAATAAATGAAAGACAACTTAACAATTGGTAGAAGAAATTTGAAAATCATATATCTCATAAGGGGTTAATATCCAAAATATATCAAGAATTCATACAACTCAACAAGAAAGAAATGAACAACACAATTAAAAATGGACAAAGGATCTGAACAGACATCTTTTTCCAAAGAAGATATACAGATGATCAACAGGCACGCGAAAAGATGTTCAACATCACTAATTATTAGGGAAATGCAAATCAAAACTACGAGATATCACCACACTCCCATCAGAATGGCTGTTATCAAAAAGACAAGAAATAACAAGTGTTGGGGAGGATGTAGAGAACAGGGAACTCTCATACACTGCTGGTGGGAGTGCAACTGGAACAGCCACTAGGAAAATAGTATGGAGATTCCTCAAAAAGTGAAGAATGGAACTACCATATTATCCAGCTATTCGACTTCTGAGTATTTATCCAAGGAACATGAAAACAGAAATGAGAAAAGATATATGCACCTGTATGTTCATTGCAGCATTATTCACAATAACCAAGACTTGGAAACAAAATACATGCTCATCAATGGTTGAATAAATAAGATATGGTATATATACACATTGGAAACTACTCAGCTATAAAAAAAGATGAAGTCTTGACATTTGTGACAACATGGATGGGCTTTGAGGATATTATGCTAAGTGAAACAAGTCAGATGAAGAAAGTCGAATACTGTATGATTTCACACATAAGTAGAAGATAAAACCAACAACAACAAAGCACATAGATACAGAGGTTAGATTGGTGTTTACCAGAAGAGAAGAGAGGAGACAGGAGGGCAAAAAGGTGTATGGGTATCATGGCAGACGTCTTTGGTTGGTGAACATGATGAAGTCTCCACAGAAATTGAAATATAATGATGTATATCTGAAATTTATATAATGTTATAAACCAATGTTACTTCATTAAAAAAGATAAAAATATAAAATGAAATACCAAATAAATGAAAAAAAGGAAGCGTTATAGACCACATGGGCTTAATTGGTATATCTACAGAACATTCCATGTAAAAGCAACAGAATACACTTCCTTCTCAAGTGCACATGGAACATTCTCCATGATATATCATATGTTAGCTCACAAAACAAGTCTCAATACTTTAATAAGGTTGAAATCATATCAAGCATATTTTTCTAACACAATTGTATAAAACTAGACATTAATTACAAAAAGAAAACTGGAAAAACACAACTATGTGGAGATTAAACAATATGAAACTGAATAACGAGTGGGTAAAGAAATAAATCAAAGTAGAAACCCAAAAAAAGTCTTGAGACAAATTAAAATGGAAATATAAGATATAAAAACCAATGAGAAGCAAGAAAAGCAGTTCTAAGGGGGAAGTTCATAAGAACAAATGCTTACTTTAACAAAGAAGAAAAATCCCAAGTAAACAATTTAAGTTCACATCTAAAGGAAGTAGTAAAAGAAGAACACACACAGCTTATCATTAACAGAAGGAAGAAAATAATAAAGATCAGAGGTAAAATAAATGATACAGTGATTAAAAATACAATAGAAAAGATTAATTAAACTAAGTGCTGGTTCTTTGAAAGATAAAATTGACAAACCTTTAGAGAGACTCACTGAAGAAATAGGCCTCAAATAAATAAAATCAGAAATGAAAGAGAAGTTACAACTGATACCAAAAAAATACAAAAGACAATAAGAGACTACTATAAACAATTATATGCCAACAAATTGAACACCCTAAAAGAAATGGGTAAATTCCTAGAAACATACAATCCTCCAGGACTGAATTATGAAGAAATAGAAAATCTCAATAAATCAATTAGTAGTAAGGAGATTGAATCAGTAATCAAAAAAGCCCCAACAAACAAAAGTTCAGGACCAAACAGCTTCGCTGGTGAATTCTACCAAACATTCAAAGAAGATTTAATACCTATCTTTCTGAAACTTTTGCAAAACTTGAAGAGGAGAGAATGAACCCAAACTCATTTTATGAGGCCAGTATTACCCTGATACCAAAACCAGAAAAAAAACACCACAAAAAATGAATTTACAGAAAACTATCCTTGATAAACATAGATGCAGAATTCTCAACATAATATTAGCAAACCAAATTCAACACTACCTTAAAAAGATCATATACCATGAAAAAGTGGGATTTATTCCAGGGATGCATGGATTGTTCATCATCCTCAAATCAGTCAAAGCGATAAACTGCATTAACAAAATGAAGGATAAAAATCATATGCTCATCTCAATAGAAGCAGAAAGAGAATTTGAAAAAATTCAACCTTCTTTTATGAAAAAAATTCTCAACAAAGTGGGTATAGATGGAATGTACCTCAAAATAATAATGGTCATATGTTACAAGCTCACAGCTAACATCATACTCAATGGTGAAGAGCTGAAAGTCCTTCCTTTAAGATGGGGAACAAGACAAGGATGCCCAGTCTCAACATTTCTATTCAACATAGTATTGGAAGTCCTAGCCAGAGCAATCAGGTAGGAAAAAAATAAAAGACATTGAAATTAGAAAGGAAGTAGTAAAACTCACTATTCGTAGATGAGATCATTGTATATATAGAAAACCCTAAAGACTACATGAAAAAACTATTAAACTAATAAATTCAGTAAAGTTTTAGTGTACAAAATCAATATACAAGAATCACTTGCATTGTTATACACCAACAATCAACTATCAGAAAGAGAAATTAAGAAAACAATCCACTTACAGTTGGATCAAAAAGAATAAAATATCTGGGAATAAATTTAACCAAGGAAGTGGATGACCTGTACATTGAGAACTATAAGATATTGATGAAAGAAATTGAAAATGACAGAAATAAATGGAAAAATATTTCATGCTCACAGATTAGAAGAATTAACATTGTCAAAAGAACCTGGATAGCCAAAGAAATATTAAGAAAGAAGAACAAAGCTGGAGGCATCATGTTCCCTGATTTCAAACTATATTACAAAGATATAGTAATCAAAACAGTATGTTACTGGCATAAATCCAGACATATATGTCAACGGAACAGAATAGAGAGCCCAGAAATAAACCCACAAATACGTGGTCAATTAATTTATGAAAAGGGAGGCAAGAATATACAATGGGGAAAATCAATTTTTTCAATAAATGGTGTTGGGAAAACTTGACAGCAGAAAATTACACTGGAACACTATCTTACATCATACACAAAAGTTAACTTAAAATAGATTAAAGACCTTAATGTAAGACCTGAAAACAAAATTCCTGGAAGAAAATATAGGTGGTAAGCTCCTTGACATCACTCTTAGTGATACTTCTTTGGATCTGACTCCAAAGTCAAGGGAAACGAAAGCAGAAACAAACAAATGGGATTACATCGCACTGAAAATCTTCTGCACAGTGAAGGAAATCACCAACAGAATTAAAAGGCAGCCTATTGAATGGGAGAAGATATTTGCAAATATGTATCTGATAAGGTGTTAATATCCAAAATATATAAAGAATTCATACAACTCAGCAATGAAAGACCAACAATCTGATTTTAAAATGAGCAAAGGCAGCCCTGATGACCTAGTGGTTAAAGTTTGGTGCTCTCACCACTTTGGTGACCTGGGTTCATTTCCTGGTCAGAGAACCACACCACCCATATTTCAGTTGCCATGCAGTGGCAGTGGCTCACATAGAAGAATTAGAAGGAGTTACAACCAGGATATACAACCATGCACTGGGGCTTTGGAGAGCAAAAATAAAAAGAGGAAGATTGGCAACAGATGTTAGCTCAGGGCAATTCTTTCCCTGAAAAAAAATGGGCAAAGAATCTGAATAGACATTTTTCCAAAGAATACATACAGATGGCCAACAGTCACATGAAAAGATGCTTACCATCACTAATCATCAGGGAAATACAAATCAAAACCATAATGAGAGATCACCTCACTCCTGTCAGAATGGCTATTATCAAAAAGACAGGAAATAACAAGTGTTGGAGAGGATGTGCAGAAAAAGGAACTCTGGTGCTTTATTGGTGGGAATGTCAATTGGTGCCATCATTATGGAAAACAATACGGAGGTTCCTCGAAAAATTAAAAATAGAACTACCATACAACCCAGCAATTCCTCTTCTGGGTATTCATCCAAAGGAAATAAAGACTAACTCAGAAAGAAATATGCACTCTTATGTTTATTGCAGCATTATTTACAGTAGCCAAGATACAGAAACAATTTGTGTCCATTGATAAAAGGGTGGATAAAGAAGATGTGGTGTATGTATACAATGAAATACTACTCAGCCATAAGAAGTTAAATCTTGCCATTTGCAACAACACGGATGGACTTTGAGGGTATTATGCTATGTGACATAAACCAGATAAAGACAAATACCGTGTGATTTCACTTATATATGAAATCTAAAACAAACAAGAAACACAACGAAGCCAGACTCACAGATACAGAGAACAGACTGGTGGTTGCCAGAGGCGAGGGAGGTTGATGAGTAGGTGAAATGGGTGAAGAGGATCAAGAGGTACAAAGTTCCAGTTATAAAATAAGTCATGGGGATGTAATGTACAGCATGGAGACTCTAGTAAATAATATTGTATTAACTTTTTGTGGTGACAGAGGGTAACTAGACTTATTGTGGTGATCATTGTGCAATGTATTCAAATGATGAATCATGATGTTGTACACCTGAAACCAATATAATATTGTATGTCAATTATACTCAGTTAAAAAAGATGAAGAGGGTCATATGTAAAGGAATGGGGGTCCCCTATAGAAGATAAGGGCAAACTTTGGCTGGCAGTCATCAAGGAAATAGGGACCTTAGTTTTAAAACTGCAAATAACTGAATTCTGCCAACAACATACGTAAGCATGGAAGCGCATTCTTCCGTACACTTTCTAGGTAAGATTCCAGTCCAGTAATCTGAATTTAAGCCTTGTGCGACCAAGGGCAGGGAATCCCTTTCAAGCCTTCCCAGACATCTCACATACAAAACTCTGAGATAATATATTTGTGCTCTTTTAAATCACTGCATTTGTGGTTGTTACGAAGCAATACAAAGCTAAAAACTAGTACAATTTTGAAGATAAAGCATATGAAAACACATTTCAAAATTTGTAGAATGTAGCTAAGCAATGTTTAAAGGTAAATTTATATATTACATGCTACAAAAAGAAAGTTTTCAAATCAATGATCTAATGTTCCAACACAACAAATAGGAAAATAAATTTCAATTAAACCCAGATCAAATACGAGTAAAGGAATAATGTAAAAAGAAGAGAAATCAATAAAAATAAAAATGGAAAGAACAATGAAATTAAAATGGGTTCAACTAAAGTACAAAAACTGATAAATGACTAGTAACACATCCAAAAATAGAGAAAAAACACAATTTGCTAATATCTGTTATAAAGCAGGGATATCACCACAGACCATAGACATGTTGAAATGATAGTTACAAGATACAGAACTTTATGGACACAAATTTGAGAATGTCAACAAAATGGACCTGTTTCCTGAAAGATAAAAACTACTAAAGCTCACTCAAGAAAAAAAAGACAACCTGAATAATCATACATTATTCTGTATTAACTGTATCTAATTCATAGTTAAAAAATCTTCAAAGAAAATTGCCCTGGCTCTAATGGCTTCACTGGAAAGTTCTAATAAATATTTAAGGAAGAAATAATACCAATTCTACATAAACTCTCCCAAAAAATAGAATAGGGAACACCTTCTAAGTTATATTGTGAACCCAGCATTACTGATATCAAAGCCTTACAGAAATGCTGCAAGAGAAGGCTACACATCAATACTTCTCATGAACATAGACACAAAAATCCTAAACAAGATATTAGCAAGTGTAATCCGGAAATAATAAAGATCAAGTTGTGTATATTTCAGGAGAGAAAAGATTAACATTCAGAAATCAATGAATATTGAGGTATTTTCCATAATGACAAATAAGGACCTTCAAAAATCCAATTATTCATAAAACCTATAGCAATGGCAAAGACTTGAAATAAGTGTTTTTAGAACTTGGAAAATTAAGAAAAGGCATGAAACAACACAGGAGTGTTTATTGAAGGAAAAAAATGGTTGAATCTCAGTAAGAACAGAGTGCTTTGTGGAAATTAATCTTCCTCTGTTCCCAACACCCTCCCAGTTCTATGGTATCCTTGAAAACCAACAATGTTACAGCAAGATCAGATGTATAAATCAGTAGACTAAAAGCCTCTGGAGGGGACAGAATGGGCTTGGAACTTTTCTGAAATCTTCATCTCCAGAGAATGTAAATTATATGCCTGTCAGCTCCTCAAAAATCTCCATTCTCAGGACATGAATTTATTTGATCTTAGAGTCCACTCTCTAGGAATACCACTATCTACAGGGATACAGAAACAAAACAATCAACAACATTTGTTTAACACTGCAGTTGTCTAAGGCAGATAAAGTACTTGGGGGTAACCCACTAGAAAAAAAAAACCTAAAAGGAAAACTGAGAAAATAGATGCTATTAGGAGGCTTCAAAAAATTCTGACATATTCCTGGGAACCTAAAAGGCCACACACACGTGCAGAGCTATGCGTATGCTCAGGAAGGACCTAAGAAGGCCCTAGGCTCTCAACTTGGCCTGACCTTGAGGATCTGCATAACAAAAAGTGAAGGCTGAGGAAGAGTTATAAACAGTCTGCTGGAACATTGAAGACATGCCCCAAGAGACACAGAGATCCTCTAAACAAAGACTAGAAGACTTACTAGACCAAAGTTGTGGTGCTTAATTTTATGTGTCAACTTCACCAGGCCACAGGGTGCCCTGATATCCAGTAAATCATTATTCTGGGTGTTTCCGTGAGAGTCATTTTTAATGAGATGACATTTTAAATCAGCAGACTATGAAAAGTTGATTGCCCTTCCTAATGTGAATGGGCCTCATCCAATCAGTTGAAGGCTTCAATAGAACAGAAAGGCTAACCTTTTTTTTAATTTTATAGCTTTTTTTAATTTGAAATGTTTTCCTTTCACAGAATACAAGGTATCCACTCTTTTTATATCCGTTTTCCTTTCTTATTGAGGTAACATTGGTTTATAACATTATATAAATTTCAGATGTACATCATGTTTTGATTTCTTTGTAGACTATATCATTTTTACTATTCCAAGGCTAATTACCATCTGTCACCATAAATAAGTGCTCTATTACCCCTTTCACACTCCTCCTTCCCCTGTTAACCTCTGATAACCACCAATCTAATCTCCGCATCTATGTGTTTGTGTACTGTTGTAGTTGTTGTATCTTCCACTTATGAGGGAAACTGTACAGTGTTTGATTTTCTCTGCCTGACCTACATGGTTTAGCATAATACCCTCAAGGTCCATCCCTGTTGCTGCAAAGGTCAAATTTCATCTTTTTTGTGGCTGAGTAGTATTCCATTGTGTATATATACAACAACTTTACCCATTCATCCATTGATGGGAACTTAGGTGGCTATCAAGTCTTGGCTACTGTGAATAATGATGCAATGAGCATAGGGATGCAGAAATCTCTTTGAATTGTTGATTTCATGTTCTTTGGATAAATATCCACTAGTGGGATAGCTGGATCAAATGGTGTTTCAATTTTTAATCTTTTGAGAAACCTCCATACTGTTTGCCATAGTGGCTGCACAAGTTTATATTCCCACCAGCAGCGAATGAGGGTTCCCTTTGCTCTACATCCACTCCAACACTTGTTATTTTTGTCTTGTTAATTATAGCCATACTGACAGTCATGAGGTGATATCTTCTAGTTTTGATTTGCATTTCTCTAATAATTAGTGATGTTAAACATCCTTTCATGTGCATGTTGGCCATCAGTATGTCTTCTTTGGAAAAAATGTCTGTTCAGATCCTTTGCCCATTTTTTAATTGTGTTGTTTGTTTCTTTGTTCTTGGGTTCTCTGAGTTCTTGATATATTTTGGCTATTAATCCCTTATCAGATATATGATTTGCAAATATCTTCTGCCAAGTTTTAGGTTTTTTCTATTCTTTTTTTTTTTTTTTTTTGAGGAAGATTAGCCCTGAGCTAACTACTGCCAGTCCTCCTCTTTTTCGCTGAGGAAGCCTGGCCCTGAGCTAACATCTGTGCCCATCTTTCTCTACTTTATATGTGGGACACCTACCACAGCATGGTGTGCCAAGCAGTGCCATGTCCGCATCTGGGATCCAAACCAGTGAACCCTGGGCCACTGTGAAGTGGAACGTGCAAACTTAACCACTGTGCCACTGGGCAGGCCCCTGTTTTTTCCTTTTACCGATGGCTTCCTTTGCTGTGTAGATGCTTGTTAGTTTGATATAGTCCCATTTGATCATTTTTGTTTTTGTTTCCCATGCCTGGTGAGACATGGTATTCAAAAATATACTGCTAAGATGGATACCAAAGAGTGTACTGCCTATGTTTTCTACTGCAAATTTTGTGGTTTCAGGTCTTACATTCAAGTTTTTACTCCATTTTGAGTTAATATTTGCATATAGTGTAAGAAAACGATCCACTTTCATCCTTTTGCATGTGACTGTACAGTTTTCCCAACACAATTTATTGAAGAGACTTTCCTTTCTCCATTATATAGTCTTGGCTCCTTTGTCAAAGATTAGCTGTTCATAGATGTGTTGGTTTTTTTCTGGGCTCTCAAATCTGTTCCATTGATCTCTGTGTCTGTTTTTGTGCCAGTAACATGATGTTTTGATTATTATAGCTTTGCAGTATATTTTGAAATCAGGGAGTGTGATACTTCCAGATTTGTTCTTCTTTCTCAGAATTACTTTGGCTACTCAGGGTCTTTTGTTGTTCCATATAAATTTTTGGAGTCTTTGTTCTATTCCTATGAAAAATATTGTTGGGATTTTGATAGGGATTGTATTGAATATGTAGATTACTTTAGGAAGTAAGGACACTTTAACTATGTTAATTCTTCCAATCCATGAGCATGAAATATCTTTCCATTTCTTTGTGAGTACTTCTACTTCTTTCAACCATATTTTATAGTCTTCAGCATACAGGCCTTTCACGTATTTGGTTAAATGTATTCCTAAGTACTTCATTGTTTTTGTTGTGATTGTAAAAGAACTGTATTCTTAATTTCTCTTTCTGCTATTTTGTTGTTAGTGTATAGAAATGTAACTGATTGTAGTATGTTGATTTTACATCCTGAAACTTTACCATATTCATTTATTAATTCAAATAGCTTTTTTGGTGGATAAAGTTTTTTGGCACATAAAAACTCTAAAGTGTTTCTTTAAGATTTTCTATATATAAAATCATATCATCCACAAATAGTGACTATTTTATTTCTTCCTTTCAAGTTTGGATCCCTTTTATTTCTTTTTCTTGCCTGATTACTCTGGCTGGGACTTCCAGTACTATGTTGAATAAGAGTGGTGAGAGTCGGCATCCTCATCTTCTTCCTATTCTTAGAGGAGTAGATATCATTTCATCACCATTGAGTATGATATTAACTGTGGGTTTGTCATATATGACATTAATTATGTTGAGGTACTTTCCTTCTATAGCCATTTTATTCAGAGTTTTTATCATAAATGGATACTGTGTTTTGTCAAATGCTTTCTCTGCATGTATTGAGATGATAATGTGATTTTTATTCTTTATTTGGTTAAATATTGTTTATTAACAAAAAATAAAATAAAACTGTTTATTTTGTCACACTGAATGATTTTCAGATGTTGAACCATCCATGCATCCACGGAATAAATACCACCAGACCATGGTGTCTGATAATTTTAATGTATTGTTGTATTTGATGTGCTAATATTTTGTTGAGGATTTTTGCATCTCTGTTCACCAGTGATATTGGTCTGCCATTTTTCTTTTTTTGTGTTGTCCTTGTCTGGTTTTGGTATCAGTGTAATGATGGCCTTGTAGCATGAGTTAGGAAGCTTCCCCTTCTCTTTAATTCTTTAGAAGAGTATGAGAAGGATAGGTATAAACTCTTCTTTGAATGTTTGGTAGAATTTTCCCAGGTATCTCTCCGGTCCTAGACTTTTCTTTTTGGGAGGTTGTTGATTACTTTTTCAATCTCCTTCCTGGTAGTTTATTCAAATTCTCTACTTTGTCCTGTTTTGGTCTTGGAAAGTGTATGATTCTAAGAATTTATCCATTTCTTCTAGATTATCTAATTTGTTGGCATATAGATTTTCATAGTATTCTCTTATAATCTTTAGTAATTCTGTGCTGTCCATTGTAATCTCTCATTTCTGATTTTATTTATTTGAATCTTTTTTCTTTTTTGTTTGATGAGTCTAGCTAAGGGTTGCCAATTTTGCTTATATTTTCAAAGAACCAACTCTTAGTTTCACTAATTTTTCTGTTTTAATCTCTATTTCATTTCTTTCTGCTCTGTTTTGTTATTTCCTTCCTTCTACTGATTTTGGGCTTTGTTTTTTTCTCTTTTTCTAGTTTTTTAGGTGCACTGCTCGATTGTTTTTGAGGTTTTTCTTGTTTCTTGAGCTAGGACTCTAAAAATTCCCTCTTAGAGGCTGGCCTGTTGCCACAGCAGTTAAGTTTGCATGTTCTGCTTCAGCAGCCAAGGGTTCACTGGTTCGGATCCTGGGTGCAGACATGGCACCACTTGGCAAGCCATACTGGGGTAGGTGTCCCACATATAAAGTAGAGGAGGACGGGCACAGATGTTAGCTCAGAGCAAGTCTTCCTCAGCAAAAAGTGGAGGATTGGCAGCAGAGAGCTCAGGGCTAATCTTCCTCAAAAAAACATTCCCTTTTAGTGTTGCTTATGCTGTATTCCTTAAATTTTGGCATGTAACATTTTCATTTTATTTTATCTCTAGGTATTTTTTTATTTCTCCTTTTGATTTCTTCATTGACCCAATGGTTATTCTGTAGCATTTTGTTTAATCTCCATGTATTTGTGGCTTTCCCAGCTTTCTTCTTGTAGTTGATTTTCAATTTCATGCCTTGTGGTCAGTAAAGATGTTCGCTATTATTTCAATCTTCTTAAATATATTGAGACTTATTTTGTGGCCTAATACATGATCTATCCTGGAGAACACTACATGTGCAACCAAAAAGTGTGTGTATTCTGTAGTTTTTGGTTGGAATTTATCTATTAAGACCATCTGGTCTAGAGTGTAATTTAAGGCCAATGTTTCCTTGTTGATCTTTTTGTACTGTCTATCCAGTGACATAATAGGATTGTGAAAGTCCCCTACTATTATTGTGTTATTGTCGATTTTTCCTTTTATGTCTGTTAATAATTGGTTTATATATTTACCTGATAATATGTTGGGTGTGTAGATATTTACAAGTGTTGTATCCTCTTGTTAGATTGATCCCTTTGTCATTATGTAGTGCCCTTCTTTGCCTCTTGTTACAATTTTGTATTAATGTCTATCTTGTATGATATAAATATAGCTACCCCAGCATTCTTTTCATTGTCATTTGCATGGAGTATTTTTTTTCACCCCTTCACTTTCAGCTTATGAGTGTCTATAGGTCTAAAGTGTCTTTCTTGTATGCAGCATATATATGGTTCTTGAGTTATCATCCAATCAACCGCCTTCTGCTTTTTGATTGGCACTTTTGGACATTTAAAGTAGCTATTGATAAGTATGCATTTATTGCCATTTTGTTACTTTTTTTGATGACTTAGTAGTTCTCTATTCTTTCTTCGTCTCTTGCTCACTTCCTTTCTGTTTTGATGGATTTCTTTAGTATTATGCTTGGGTTGCTTTCTCTTTAATTTTCATATATTTATTGTAGGTTTCTGGTTTGTGATCATTATGAGGTTCATACATAATAACCTTGGTAAATAGCAATCTATATTAAGTTTATAGTCCCTTAAGGTTGACCTCTTACTAAAAAGCCCTGCAGTTTTACTCCCCTCTTTCCATATTTTGTTTTTGATACCATATTTAACCTCATTTCTGTGTGTGTTTGTATCCCTTAACCTTTTATTATGGAGATAAATATTTTTGGTACTTTTTTCTTTTGGCTTTCATATTAGCTTTGGAGGTGGTTGATCCACTACCTTTACTATATATTTGACTTTACCTGTGATATTTTTTCTTTGAAAATTTTCTTCTTTCTATTTGTGGCCTTTTCTTCTCCACTTAATGAAGTTCCTTTAGCATTTCTTGTAAGGTGATGAATTACTTTAGGGTTTGTTTGTCTGGAAAGCTCTTTATCTCTCTTTCCATTGTCAATGATAAACTTGCCAGGTAGAGTATTCTTGGCTGTAAGGTTTTTTTTCCTTTCAGCACTTTGAATATATCATGCTACTCCCTTCTAGCCTGTAAGGTTCCTGCTGAGAAGTCAGCTGATAACCCTATGGGGTTTCCCTTGTATGTAACTTGTTGCCTTTCTCTTGCAGCTTTTAGGATTCTCTCTTCATCTTTAATTCTTGACATTGTAATTATAATGTGCCTCTTTGTGTTCATCTTGTTTGGTGCTCTCTGTTCTTTCTGTACCTGGGCATCTGTTTCCTTCCTTAGGTTAGGAAAGGTTTTAGCTATTACTTTTTCAAATAGGTTATCTGCCTCTTTGTCTCTCTCTTCTTCTATGACACCTAGAATGCAGATGTTAGTATGCTTGATGTTGTCCCAGAGGTCCCTTAGATTTCCTCATTCTTTTTATTTTTCCTCTTTCTAGTCTTCTGTGTCATCTCCTCTGCTGTTGATACCCTATACTGAATTTTTCATTTCCATTCTTGTATTTTTCAGTTCTGATTTGTTCATTTTTATATTTTCCAATTCTTTTCTTCAATTTTCACTGTGTTCATCTATTCTTTTCTCAAAATCAGTGAGCAGCCTTATTACTATTAGTTTGTACTCTTTATCAGGTAGATTGTTAATCTCTGATTGATTTAGTTCTTTTTCTGAGGATTTGTCCTGTTCCCTTATTCAGAACATATTTCTTTGTCTCCTCACTTTGCATACTTCTCTTTGCTTATAGTCTGTGTATTAGGTCACTCAGCTACATCTTCCTATGTTGGAAATGTGGCATTATGTAAGAGATTCTTTATGGGGAGCAGCAACGTGGTTCCTTTTCATCACCAGTTCCAAATGCTCCAAGAGTGTATCCGGTGTTGGGTTACATATGCCCTTCTGTTGTCTCAGGGTTGCTATGGTTGTGTTCACATGGTTAGGCTAGGCTGGATTCCAGGCTGGCTGGTTGTAAGGCTTAACCATGTGTGGCTGCTATAGTCACTTTATTCAGTAGGGCCAGCCCTAGCAAGCCTGGCTGTGAGGTCTAATAGCTCACAACTACTGCTGTTTTGCTGTTGAGTTAGGCCCCCCATGTTTCTTGTGGCTAGGATGGGGCTTACAATTGCTGCAGTCCTCTGTTGCAGCCCCCTGCAGGGTGTCACTGTTGTTGGCTCTCTCAAGAGCGCCAATGGGTGGAGCTGGCCCCAGGTACAGCTGCACAGAATCATTTCAGGCATTTGAAAGTGTGGTAGGTTCTCTGTATGATTGTGATGGTCAGTGGCACATGTCTGCTTCAGCCAACACACCCCACTGCCCATGGGCCCACACACACCACCAATGCATGCCTGCCCTTCACACATGCCCTATCAATGTGGACCCACTCACCCTGCTGCAAGGATCCCACACATCCTGCCTATGTGGACCCACAAGTTGCTAAGGGCTTGCTAGTTGGCAGTGCTTATCCCTGGGGTTAGCTGCCTGCCCTGGCTGTACTAGATTAAATTGGTACTGTAGTGGGTGGGCAAACCTTGTGCTAATAGGCTAGAGGAAAGAATCCAATGCCACCTGCCAGCGTCTGTATCAGCACAACTGAAGTAGGTAATAATACTGGCTGCCATCAGGGTCTCAGTTCCTGGGCGATTGGACACAGGTGACTTCTGCCTCTCTTGAGATTCACTCAGAGCTTAGTGAGTCTCTTTTACCAATGGACTATGCAAATTTCTTTCTAATTTTTTCTGCTAGTTTCTGGAATGGGTGAATCTGTGTGTGGGCCTTTAAGACCAGGTTTTACTTTCTCTGAAGTTCAATAGTTTTTTCTGGGGGTATTCTCTGTTGGTTTTCAAAGAGAGCAAAGCCAGGCATTATGGGATCTTGTCTCAGTTGTGCTGAATCTAAAGGCTGAGGTGATTATTATGGCATAGATTCCCTACTCAGATCCTTGTGTTGCTCTTGGAAAAGCTTCATAACTCTAAATTGCTCCTGATCATGAAGCGCCATGGCTAGGATATGTTTTTTTTCTCATCAGATGTGTATTTCTGCCTCTTCCACCCCTGTCAGTGATTTTCCTTGTTGTGGAAGTTCTTATCCAGTTTCCATTTCTTTCAGAGGAAATTTTTTCACAGGTAATTGTACATTTGTTGTGTTCATTGGAGGAGGTGAGTTCAGAGTCCTATTCTGCCATCTTCCCAGAATCTTTACCTTTCTTTTGAATAAGAAGGAATTCCTTCTACCTGACTGCCTTTGAACTAGAGTATCAGGATTTTTTCCTACCTTCAGACTCAAATTTAAACATTGATTCTTCCTGAATCTTGAGCCTGCTGGTCTTCACCCTAAAATTACACTATCAGCTCTTTTGGTTATCAGGCCTTTGAACATGGACTAGGATGAAACCATTGGTTTTCCTGGGTCTCCTGCTTACTGACTCAACCTGCAGATTTGGGGGCTTGCTGGCCTCCATAATCAAATAAGCCTTGAGATTTGAATTCCCAGCTCAAACACTGCATAAATGACCTGAGAGCTTTCATATGTGCCTGAAGGAGACCCTTATTTACTGTAGCTTCAGGGTTAAGATTATTGAAAATCAAAACCAGCATCTCATCCTGTGAAGGCTGAATTACAACACAAGTTGAACTCTCACCTTCACAGAGTGTCTGCTGTTAAAGAGAGGTCCTGATTGGGAAGGAATAGGATCCTGAAAGTTGGAATGGAGGCATGTGGGAAGATTCTAATGAAACTGGGGACATTGAACTGCTAATTCTTATGTTTCTTCTTTGCCAGTGGATGCAGCCTCCCCAACTCCCAGTGGAAGTAGCCCTTCCACTCCCAGGCAAACTATGCCCACTTCAGGAGATTACTCATTCATTGACTGAGAAAACTATAATGGCCTTCCCTGAGGCAGTTGCCTTTCAAGACAATACTGATTCTCTCTAAGACGCACCCCCACAACCCCTCTTTGCTTTTAGACCTGTCACTAGACTCAAGAACCTGCAGGGCCCTAAGGGTGAGAAGCAAAGTGTGACTCATGAGCAGTTATACTATACTTCAGAAGAACTACTTAAATTTTCTAGTTTTCACAGACAGAAATCTGGGGAACATGTAGGGGAATGGATATTAAGAGTGTGGGATAATGGTGGAAGGAACACAAATTTGGATCACACTGAATTTATGGATACGGGCTCACTAAGCAGAGATTCTGTATGTTGCAGCTCAGAGATTAGCAAAAACTCTAACAGTTTGTTTGATTAACTGAAACATGGGCCAAAAGGTGGCCCAGGGGGGGTTAAAAATTCTCGCCTTTGTTTAATGTACAGGAAAGGATTCAAAAGCTTAGAAGGACTGAAATGTTAGAATAAATTTGTCATTTAAGACATATTCACCAACCTGGAGAAGGTCCAGAAGATGTACTTTTCACCATCAGCGTGAGAAACAAGTTTGTGAAAGTCCTGGCATCCTTGAAGAGCTCTGTGATCAATCTCTGTAGGCCAGAATTTACAGTGGGAACTACATCACTGAATTGAGAAATCTAAATGCAATGGGAGTAATTGGTTACCAGGATGGTAGGAGCAAAGTGGCAGCAATAAACTGCCAAAAGCAAGGTGGGAGAGGTTATCATAATGAAGAGGAGAGACAAATAGCAATCAAAATAGTCCAACTCACAGAGGTCTATGGCATTGACTAGTTGATCATGGAGTTCCCAGAAATGAAATAGATAAGAAGCCTACTAAATTCTCACCTAATCTGTATAAGTAGAAAATTTCTAGTTTAAATAAACAAAAATCTAAATTGAATCATAAGAAAGTCACAAATCCTCCATTACTCCCAGACTTGAGCCAGTTTACAAAGCCAAACTTGTTGAGTGAAAAGGTGGCTGGAACTGCTAATGGAAGAACTTTGGTCCAAAAATTTCTACTGATAATCTTTTTCTCAGTCTTTCCTAATGTGACCTATGATCTTTACCAGTGTCGACGAAAATAATCCATAACCAATCTATTAATGAAAATTTGGGTGAGCTTATTCTGAGCTGAAATCTGAGGACCATGGCCCGGGTCCTTTCTTCCCTAAGGAAGAAAGGGCACCGAAGAAGTAGGGTACACAGAGTGGGTATATACAACCAGAGAGGATGTTTCACATAGGATTTAAATGTCCCTTTTACAATAGTCACGAGACTGCTCTGTTGGCACAGCGATTGATGGAAATAGCAGGAAGGTCTTCTGTCTCAGTGAACACAGCAGGGTGGCAGTCTGTTGTCTCCAGCTGGGTGGTCACAGGTGAGCTGGGTGGTCAAAGGTGAGTGCAGCAATCAGCTCCTAGCCTAAGGAAAGATGCTTATCCCTAAGGAAATGCCAATGTGGGGGGAAGTTGCACCTTTATCTCAAGGGCCTTTTTTCTGGCCATAGGAAATGTCTAAGCAGATACACAATGCGTGCTCAATAGCCACAGTCAGGCCCTTTTGGAAAAAATAAAGTCATGCCGAATTAGGTTTATACCAAATGGCTTCCTCATATACTCCAATATATCCTATTGATTGCAATTTTTATTTGTCACCAGATAAACTGTACATTGTGGGGAAAACATTGAAACTTTTGAGGACTATGAGATACTGGTTCTGAACAGACTACCGGCAGGAGACCCAAAAAGGCACCGCAGTCCACCATTTTGAGTAGGGACTTATGGAGCTGAAGTGATCAATGGAGATTTAGCTCAGATCCATCTCACAGTGGAGCCAGTGGGGCCTCAAACTATCCTGTTATTTCTCCAATTCTGAAATGCATAATTGGAATAGACATATTCAGTAGCTGGGAGAATCCCCACATTGGTTTCCTGACCTATGCAATGAGGGTTGTTATGGTGGAAAAGGCCAAATAGAAGCCACTAGAATTGCCTCTACCTAGGAAAATAGTAAGCCAAAAACAATATCACATTCCTGGAGGGATTGCAGACATTAGTATCACCATTTGCTGGAGGACTGGTGATTCCCACTACATGCCCATTTAACTTGCCTCTTTGACCTGTGCAGAAGACAGATGGATCCTGCAGTATGACAGTGAATTGTCATAAGTTTAACCGAGAGATGATTCCAACTGCAGCTGCTATATCAGATGTGATTTCATTGCTTATGCAAATTAGTACATTCCCTGGTAACTAGTATGCAGTTAATCATTTGGTGCATGACTTTTTTCTCCATATCTGTCAATAAACTTTATCAGAGGTAGTTTGATTTCAGCTGGCAAGGCCAGTAAAACACCTTTACTGTCCTACCTGAGGGATGTATCAACTCTCCAGCCTTACATTATAATTTAGTTCACAGGAGTCTTGGCCACCTTTTTCATCCACAAGATTTCATACTGGTCTATTACATTGATGGCATTATGTTGATGGTAACTAGTGAGAAAGAAGTAGCAACTACACTAGACTTATTCATAAGACATTTGTAAGTCACACTGTGGGAAATAAATCTGACAAAAATTCAGGGACTTTCTAACTCAATGATATTTCTAGGGTTCCAGTGGTGTGGGGTATGTTGAGATATCTCTTCTAATGTTAAGCAGAAGTTTTTGTATGTTGCTCTTCTTACAATCAAAAAAGAGACAAAACACTTAGTGGGCCTTTTTGCATTTTGAAGGTCACCTGTTGCTCAACTGGTTGTGCTACTCTGGCTCATTAACCAAGTGACACAAAAAGCTCTGAATTTTGAGTGGGGCTCAGAACAACAGAAAGCTAGGCAAAAGGTAATGTTTGTTGTGCAAGCTGCTCTGCCCCTTGGGTGAAATTGACCTGCAGAATAAATGGTGATTAAAGTATCAGTGGCAGATAGGGATGCTGTTGGGAGACTGTGGCAGGCTTCCATAGTTGAATCACAGCACATATCTTTAGGATTTTGGAGGGAAGCCCTGCCATAATCTGCAGGTAACTACTCTCCCTCTGAGATACAGCTTTTCACCTGCTACTGGGCCTTAGTAGAGATTGAACACTTAACCATGGGCCACAAAGTTCCCATGTGACCTGAGATATCCATCATTACAGAATCATGAAATCAGCAAGACAAAAGTGACTCAGCACATACAATGGATCCTCAATAATATTAAGAGCAGAGTTCTCATCAAAATTATGAAGGCAAGAAGGCAGTAGAACGATATATTAAAAGTTCTGAACGAAAAAAAACAGTCAACTAAGAAGTCTGGCATTAGGATTGACACAAATATCAATGCAAGAGAATTGAGAATATAAAAATAACTCTTAAAAATAAATTCACCTGAGAAAGTGGCAAGATGGTGGTGTAGGCAGACTCTGAACTCGCCTCCTCCCACAAACACAACCAAATTACATCTATTTTTGGAACAATTACCCCTGACAGAGAACTGAAAACTGAATAAAAAGAACCCCTGCAACAAGGGACAGTCCTGACTGAGATGGAAGAGGCAGAAATTCCTGTCTGAAGAGAAAAGAAGCCACCTTCATGAGCCACAAAGCTTCATGGCTGGTTGGCTGGGAGCAATCATAAGGTACTCAGCTTTCACTGGAGAAGTGGGGGAGCTGAGTAGGGTGGTGTTGCCACTATAAGCATCCTTCAGACTCAACACAACTGAAATAGTCTCAATATCTGGTTTTCTTGGCTATTAACTACAATGGGGTATACCCTAAGGAAAGGTATTGGACAGAAGCAGAGAAAAGCCAGCTCTTAAAATTCTCATGCATAAATTCATCTGTTTCAGAAAGCAACTTGCAATCATCAGAAAGAAAGGTGCATAGTCCTTTGGTGAAAAGAGACTTACCTGGTAGGCTCTGGGTGCATCTCAGTAAGAGGTGAGATCTATCCAGGGACTGAGACATTGGTGGCAGCCATTATTGTGATCTACAGGCATGCTGACACAGATGCTGGCAGACACCATTGGAGTACTTCACCTGGCCTGTTAGCTGAAGGTCTTACCCACCCACTAGGGCAGCAATTTAATCCAGCTCAGCCAAGATAGGCAGGCCACCCTAGGAACTGGTCCCACACAACAGCAAACCCTTGGGAAACCTTTCAGCATGCATGGACTGGATGAATGGATCTTCTGCATGTAGGCAAGTGGGTCTGCCTCTGTGGGGCAAGACATGCATGAGGAGTCGGTGGAGAGTATGGGGTGTGGTGGAGTGGGAGAGGGCCTCTGCTGTGGGGCAACTGGGTCCACTCCAAGGGGTCTGGAAGTGTGCATTGGCCAGGACTGTGTTGATGGTGTGTGTGGACTTGTGGAGCATGGGGCTTATCAAGGGCAGAAGACATGTGCTTCTCAAACAGCCTCATAGGGGATTGGCCCTGGCTTCCAAAGCCTGCAACAGTTGTGTAATCCTGTGCCTGGGACAGCTACATTCAGTTGCAATCCTGAGAAACCTGGCAACAGCCTTGCAGGACAAAGGCCTATAGCAATTTTAAGCCCCTGAGCCTAGCAACAAACCACATTGGGGGCCTACTCACATAACAGGAAAACTGAAACACGAGTGTGGTATTATAACTTGAAGTCAACTGTGCTGGGGCTAACCAAATCCAATAGAATGACTGAAGCATCCATAGCAGCCACACACAACTGAGCACTACAACCAGCAGGTCAGGGGGACAGCCTAGATTCCCTTGGAAACTGCAGCAAGAACAACCCTGTCACAACAGAAGGACACACATAGCCCACACCTGGGTCACTCCTAGCACATTTGAAGCTGGTGATAGGAGAGCAAACTACTGGACATCAAAAGGTGTCTCCTACATAAGGACACTTCTCCAAGATCAGGAGATAGCTGACCCACTTAATACATAGATATAAGCACAGAGAAAGAGACAAAATGAGGAGGCAATGGAATACTTTCAAACAAGGGAACAGGACAAAATCCCAGAAAAAGAAGTAAATGAAACAGAAATAAACAATCTACCTGAGAAAGAGTTCAAACAAAAAGTCATAAGGATGCTCACTGATCTTGGGAGAAGACTAGGTGAAGACAGTGAGAACATCAACAAAGAATTGGAAAATATAAAAAAGAACCAATCATAAATAAAAAATAAAATACTGGAAATGAAAAATTCACTAGAGGGACTCAATAGCAGAGTAGATGATACATAATGGATCAGCAAGCTGGATGAAAGACTACAGAAAATCACCTAAGCTGAACAGATAAAAGAAAAAAGAATTAAAAAGTATGAGAACAGTCTAAGAGAAGTCTGGGACAACATCAAGTGCAGTAACATTCGTATTATAGGTGTCCCAGAAGGAGAAGAGAGAGACAAAAGGGCAGAGAATCTATTTGAAGAAATAATAGCTGAAAACTTTCCTAACCTAAGGAAGGAAATGGACATTCAAGTAGAGGATGCACAGAGACCACCAAACAAGATAAACCCAAAGAGGCCAACAACAAGAGGCATTATAATTAAAATGTCCAAAATTAAAGATAAGGAGAGAATTAGAATTTGGCCTTTAGAAAAAGGCCACAAGAGAAAGGCAACAAGTGATATAGAAAGGAAATCCCATAAGGCTATCAACTGACTTCTCAGCAGAATCCTTATAAGCTAGGAAGGGAGTGATATGATATATTGAAATTGCTGAAAGGAGAAAAGCTATAACTAAGAATGCTCTATCCAGCAAGTTATCATTCAGAATGGAAGGAGAGATAAAGAGTTTCCCACACAAGCAAAAATTAAAACAGTTTATCACCAAAAAAACAGGACTTACAAGAAATGTTAAAGGGACTTATTTAAGTGGGAAAGAAAAAACCACAAAGAGAAATAAGAAAATTATCCAAAAAAAAAAAAACAAGCAAGAAAATCACTAGTAATGGCAAAAATACTGTAAAGTTAGATAAACCACCAAAGAAGATAATATGAAGGGCAAAAAGAAAAGCACTAAAATTATCTATTTCAATGATAAGAGGTTAATGGATACACACACAGAAGATAAGAGGTTAGTATGATATCAGAAACAAAAGGTGAGAGAAGGGTAGCAAAAGAGTAGAGCTTTTAGAAAGAGGTCAAACTAAAGAGACCATCAACTGAATATAGATTACAATATACATAGAATATTATATGTGAACCTCATGGAAATCACAAACCAGAAACCTATAGGAAATACACAAAAAATTAAGATAAAGGAACCCAAATAATACTAAAGAAAGCCATCAAACCACAAGGGAAGTGAGCAAGAGAAGAAGAAAGGGACAAAGTAGAACTACTAAAAGACCCAGAAAAAAGTAACAAAATGGAAATAAGTACATATTTATCGATAGTTACTTTAAACGTCATGTACTAAATGCTCCAATCAAAAGGCATAGGGTAGCCAACTGTATAAGAGAACAAAAACCATACATATGCTGCATATAATAGACACACTTCAGACCTAAAGACACTCACAAATTGAAAGTGAAGGGAAGGAAAAAGATACTCCATGCAAATGGCAAAGAAAAGAAAGCTGGGGTAGCAAACGTATAACAGACAAAACAGACTTTAAAACAGAAACCATAACAAGAGACAAGAGGACTACATTGTGAGAAGAGGAACAATCCAACAAGAGGATATAACACTTGTAAATATCTATGCATCCAACATAGGAGCACCTAAATATATACCACAATTATTAACAGACAAAAAAGGAGAAACAGTCAATAGCACAATAACAGTAGGAGACTTTAACACTCCACTTAAACCAATGGATAGATTATCCAAACAGAAGATCAACATGAAACATTACCCTTAAATAACACCTTAGATAAGATGGAGTTAGTAGATACCTATAGAACATTCCATTCAAAAACCTCAGAATACATATTATTTTCAATGCACATGGAACATTCTCCAGGATTAATCACATATTAAGTCACAAAACAAGGCTGAATAAATTTAAGAAGATTGAAATAATTCCAAGCATCTTTTATGACCACAAAGGTATGAAACTAGAAATCAACTACAGGAAGAAAGTCAGAAAAGCCATAAATATGTGAAGATTAAACAAAACACTGCTGAACAATAACTGGGATGATGAAGGAATCAAAGGAGAAACCAGAAAATACCTGGAGACAAATGAAAATGAAAATATGACATGCCAAAATCTATGGGATACAGTAAAAAGTGGTTCTAAGAGGTAAGTTTATAGCAATTCAGGCCTACCTCAATAAAGAAGAAAAATCCCAAATAAACAATCTCATAGTGAACCTAAGAGAGCTGGAAAATGAAGAACAAACAAAGCCCAAAATCATCAGAAGGAAGGAAATAAAAATCAGAGCAGAAATAAATGAAATAGAAACAGAAAACAATAGAAAAAATCAATGAAACCAAGATCTGATTGTTTGAAAAGATAAACAAAATTGAAAAGCCTTTAGCTAGACTCACCAAGAAAAGGAGAAGGCTCAAATAAAATCAGATATGAAAAAGAAATTACAACAAACATTTCAGAAATACAAGAGAATACTACAAAAATCTATATGCCAACAAATTGGATGATCTAGAAGAAATGGATAAATTCTTAGTATCACGCAAGTTTCCAAAAGTGAATCAAGAAGAAATAGAGACTTTGAATAGACCAATCACCAGTAAGGAGATAGAAACAGTAATCATAACCTCCTCAAAAACAAAATTCCAGTACTCGACAGCTTCCCTGGTGAATTCTACCAAACATTCAAAGAAGACAATACCTATCCTCAAACTCCTCCAAAAAATTGAAGAGAGATAGCTTCCTAACTCATTCTATGAAGCCAACATTACCTTGATACTAAAACTACACAGGAACAACACAACAAAAGAAAAATACAGGCCAATATGAATGTTGAACATCAAGGCAAAAATCCTCAACAAAATACTAGCAAATCAAATACAACAATACATTAAAAAGATCATACACCAGGATCAAGTGGGATTTATTCCACAGATGCAGGAATGGTTCAACATCTGTAAATCAATCAATGTGGTACACCACACTAACATAATGAAGAATAAAAATCACATGATCATCTCAATAGATGCAGAGAAAGCACTTAAGATACGGCATCCATTTATGATAAAAACTCTGAATAAAATATGTATACAAGCAAAGTACCACAACATAATAAAGGCCATATATGATAAACCTGCAGCTAATATCATTTTCAATAGAGAAAAACTGAAAGCTATCCCTCTAAGAACAGGAACCAGACAAGGATGCCCACTTTCACCACTCTTATTTAACATAGTATTGGAAGTCCTAGCCAGAGCAATCACACAAGAAAAAGAAATAAAATGGATCCAAATTGGAAAGGAAGAAGTGAAACTGTCATTATTTGCAAATGATATGATTATATATAAAGAAAATCCTAAAGAATCTACCAAAAACTATTAGAAATAATAAATGAATATAGTCAAGTAGCAGGATACAAAATCAACATACAAAAATCAGTCATGTTTCTTTACACTAACGACCAAACAGCAGAAAGAGAAACTAAGAATACAATCCCATTTACGATTGCAACCCAAAGAAATACCTAGGAACAAATTTAACCAAAGTGGTGAAAGATCTGTACACTGAAAAATATTGTTAAAAGAAATTGAAGACGACACAAAGGTATGAGAAGATATTCCATGCTCTTGGATTTGACGAATTCTCATAGTTAAAATGGCCATACTTCCTCAAGCAATCTACAGATTCAATGCAATCCCTATCAACAAAATTTTTCACAGAAACAGATCAAAGAGTCCTAAAATTTATATGGAACAACAAAAACCCCAAAAGCCAAAGCAATCCTGATAAAAAAGAACAAAGCTGGAGGTATCACACTCTCTCATTTCAAAATATACTACAAAGGTATAGTAACCAAAACAGCATGATACTGGCACAAAAACAGACACACAGATCAATGGAACAGAATTGAGAGCCCAGAAATAAACCCTTACATCTATGGACAGCTAATTTTTGACAAGGGAGCCAAGAACAAGAAACGGAGAAAGGAAAGTCTCTTCAAGAAATGGTATTGGGGAAACTGGACAGCCACATGGAAGGAATGAAACTCCACCACTGTCTTATACCAAACACAAAAATTAACTCAAAATGGATTAAAGACTTAAATGTAAGAACTGGAACCATTAAACTTCCAGAAGAATACATAGGAAGTACACTCTTCGACATCAATCTTTGCAGCATATTTTCAAGTACCAGGTCTGACCAGGCAAGGGAAACAATAGAAAAAATAAACAAAAGGACTACATCAAAGTAAAAGGCTTCTGCACAGCAAAGGAAAAAATCAACAAAATGAAAAGACAACCTCACAACTGAGAGAAGACATTTGCAAATCATATATCTGATAAAGGGTTAATATCCAACATATATAAAGAACTCATACATCTTAGCAACAAATTAACCATGGATTAGAACGCTAATAGAGTTGGGATATCAATTCTTCATCACCAACCTGTCTCATCATGAAGAGGTAAATATATTCTAAATGTTCCAGAATATGACTTTCTTATTTTCACGGCAATGGAACAATGATAATCATAGGTGTACCTGAGGGGCCATACATCAACTCCATTTTAATTGATAAAGCTTAGAGCCCCAAGGAAACCAACCTAACATTAGCACAGCAATTACCAAGTATAAGCCATTGCCCAGTGAAAATTAGGCACATTCAGTACCTGCATTAAATCTTTCAGGTCACTGGGTCAGACATTAAATGGTAATAAGAGAATAAATAAAGATTACTGAATGTCAAGAACTGTATCTATTAGAAGAATCTGTCCTGGGACAGTGGTAATTTGACTTTATTTAAATCTTATTGTCTTCCTCTATAGGCTATTCTCAGAAAACTGTAACAAGATCTACTTCAATATAATCTGCCTGGCTGCCTAATGTTAATGGATTTTTCTCGTTAGGAGAAAAGGGTAACACTAAGAAGTACTCTCCTACCAAAGAGAAAATATTTCAAAAAAAAAGAAAAGAATGCTAATAGTGTTGGGATATCAATTCTTCCAGTTTGATGTACAGACTGAACAAAATCCATCAAGATTTTTGTAGATATCAACAAGCTTATTAAAAAATTTGTATAGAAAAGCAAAGTAACTAGACCAGCCAAAGAAGTGTAGAAAAATAAAAGGACAACATTATAAGAGTCACACTGTCCGATTTCCAGACTTATTCTAAAGCTCTGTAATCAAGAGAGTGAGTTTTTATTTAAAAGAAGGAAACTAGGTGAGATGTGTTATTTGAGTTGATTGTAGTAATCATTTCACAGTGTATACATATATTAAAACATCACATTGTACATCCTTAAAAGTTCATGTTGTACAATATGATAGGATATGTCAATCATATCTCAATAAAGCTGGAATAAAAGGAGTGGGATTTCAGCGAAAAGATAGACAACTTGTTCAGTGGAACAACATAAAAAGGGCCAAAATAGATGCACACGAATATGGTCAACTGATTTTTGACAAAGAGGCAAAGGCAATTCAATGAAAAAAGGTAATATTTTTAACAAATGGTACTGGAAAACTGGACAACCACATGGGAAAAGGGGACCTCAAAACATACCTCGTTCCTTAAACAAAAGTTAACTCGAATAGGTCATACACCTAAATGTACAATGTAAAACTTATAGAAGAAAACATTGGAGAAAATCCACATTGGTTTGGCAAAGAGTTTTAGATATGAAACCAAAAGCTCAATCTAGTTTTTTAAAAAATTAATTGGACTTTATTACAATCAAAAACTTCTGTGAAGAGCACTGTTAAGAGACTAAAAGGACAGGCTACAGACAGAGAGAAAAATATTTATAAATCACATAGATAAAAACACTCAAAACTCAACAATAAGAAAACACAAACTCAATTTTTAAAAAAGGCAAATATTCAGACAAGACACTTTACCAAAGAAAATATACAGATGACATATAAACTCATATAAAGATGTTCAGCATCATTAATCATTAGGGAAATACAAATTAATATCATGATGCAACTGGTCACTGCACACCTATGAATCTGGCTAAAATAATAATTCTGACAATACCAAATGTTGACGAGTATGCAGAGCAAATGAAACTTGTACATTGCTGGAAGGAATGCAAAATGATAAAGCTACTTTGGAAAACTTCATAAGAAGTTTCTTATAGTTAAATATACAGTTACCATACAACCCACCAATCCCACTCTTATCTATTTACCCAAATAAATTAAAACTTATGTTCCCAAAAAACTACTCAGATGTTTATAACAGCTTTATTTCTAATTGCCAACAACTGAAAACAACTCAAATGTCCATCAAAAGGAATAAATAAATTGTGATACACTCATACAATGGAATACTACTCAGAAATAAAAGGAATGGACTATTCATTCACATACATCATGAATGAATCTTAAATAAATTTTGCTAAGTGAAAGAAGCCAGACTCCAAATGCTACATATGTATGATTCATTTACAATGACATCATGAACAAGGTAAAAGTATGGAGATGGAAAAGAGATGAGTCGTTGCCTGTGATTTGGAGTGGGAGGAGGTGTTGATTACAAATAAGCAATATGAAGAAATTTTTAAAAGTGATGGAACTGTTTGTATGGTGCTATGGTATTGGACATATAGTTTCACGAATGGGTCAAACCCATAGAATTGCACACCGAAAAGAGTGAATTTTACTGTATGTGAACCAAAAGAAAAAAACAACTAGAATATCAGTAAAACCAAAGATACAGACAGTGACAAATGAACCCAACTCTATTACAATGACATAAGCACAATGAAAGGGATGGGGAAGAAAAGTAACTGTAACTAAGTGACTTTGGAAAACAGTATCTTATCTGAATACTGTGTGGCTAGAGACAAAAAGAACTATACTCTAAGACCAGTATCTATTCAAGTTGGCAAATTGGGAAATTTGTTTCTTACATGGGCATGGGTTAGAAATTCTAAAACCACTTTACATGTCCATGGGTTGAACAGTTAATTAAATACATTGCAGATAATACGACCCAGGTTTCTCACTGTTGGATAAAGAAGTTACAAATAAGCAAATAAATAATTGAATAAATTCTGTGGTCAACATAATCAAATTGAACATGTCCCCAATTGTCACATTGGGAATAATTTGGGAATAATATTGAATACTTTATTGGGCATAAAATAAATTTGTATTTGATTATTACCCAGAGAATTCAATAAATATCTATGAGTCCATATTGATGTTAATAAATGTTTGAATAAGTAAATAAATGAGAGAGAAAGAACACCTTTGCCGAGAACTATGAAAGGTTCAATATTTCACCCCACTTAGTACTGTGGCAGAAATTATGTTCAGATATATTGTTTTTTCTCATCTTTTCCTGAAGTATTCAGCTAATTTGAATTTCCTAGATCTCTTCCAGTTAGATTGGGAATTTGTGTCCGAGTCCTGGCCAGATGGAATTTTGGTAGAAATGATAGGTACCATTTAAAGGCCTATGCCATAAGATGTCTAGAGCTATGCCTACCAATATGGTTGCCTCTAGCTACATATGGCTATTAAGCATTTGAAAGATGGCTTGTCTGAATTGAGATGTGTTATAAGTGTAAAATACACACTAGATTCTGAAGACTTTGTATAAAAAAATAACAAAATATCTCATTAATAATCCTTATATTGATGGTTAAAGTTCAATATTTTGGGTATGTTGGGTTAAATACATTATTGCAATTAATTTTACCTGTTTCCTTTTCTTTTTTAATGTGATAGTTTTACAAATTTTAAATTACACATATGACATTTTTTCAGTTTTATTGAGATGACATATAACATTGTATACATTTAAGGTGCACAATGTAGTGACATTACATATGTACATATTTCAAAATGATTACCACAATAAGGTTAAACACATTCATCATCTCACAGTTACATTTTTTTAAATGTGTGTAGTGAGAACTTTTAAAATCTACTCACTTAGCAACTTTCCATTATACAGCACAGTATTGTTAACTATAGCCAGCCCTGGTGGTCTAGTGGTTAAGATTAGGTGCTCTCATTGCCATGGCCTGGGTTTGTTTCCTGGTCAGGGGACCACACTACACACCTGTCGATTGTCGTACTGTGGTGGCTTTATCTTGCTGTGATGCTGAAAGCTATCACACAAGTATTCCAAGTACCAGCAGGGTCACCCATGGTGGACAGGTTTCAGTAGAGCTTCCAGACTAAGACAGACTAGAAAGAAGGACCTGGCTGGCCATCCACTTCCAAAAAAATTGACCATGAAAACCCTATGAATAGCAACAGAGCCTTGTCAGATACAGTGCCAGAAAGTGAGAGGATGGTGCAAAAAGACCCGGTACGGTTCAGCACTGCTGTACACGATTTCTAAGAGTTGGAATCAACTTGATGGTACTAACAACAAATTGTTAACTACAGTTACCATGCTGTACATTACATCCTGAGAACTTATTCATCTTATAACTGACCACCTTCACCCATTTCCCACCCCACACCCCACAACCCTGGCAACTACCAATCTGTTCTCTGTTTCTATGAGTTTGGGTTTCTTAGATTCCACATATAAATGAAATTATACAGTATTTGTCATTCTCTGTCTGATTTAAATCACTTAGCATAATGCCTTCTACATCCATCTATGTTGCAGCAAATGACAGGATTTCCTTCTTTTTTATCGCTCATATAAATATATCTCACATCTTCTTTATCCATTTAGCCATCATTGGACTCTTAGGTTGATTCCATGTCTTGGTTATTGTTAATAATGCTGCAATGAACATAGGGCCATCTTAACAGGTGCGAGGTCATATCTCATTGCGCTTTTGATTTGCATTTCCCTAATGATTAGTGACGTTGACTAGCTTTTCATGGACCCATTGGCCACTTGAATATCTTATTTGGAAAAATGTCCTTTTTTTGCCCATTTATTAATTGGATTTTTTGGTTTTTGACTATTGAGTTGTATAAGTTACTTATATATTTTGGAGATTAACCTGTTACCAGCTATGGGGCTTGAAAATATTTTCTTTCACTCTGTGTGTTGCCTTTTATTTTGTTGATTGTTAATTTTTCTGTGTGGGAGATTTTTAGTTTGATTTAGTCCCACTTGATTTTTGCTTTTGTTGTTTGTGCTTTGGGTGTCGTATCCATAAAATCATTGCAAAGACTGATGTCAAGGAGTTTTTTCCTTACATTTTCTTGCAGGAATTTTGTGGTTTCAGGTCTCACATTTAAGCCTTTTATCCATTTCAAATTAATTTTTATAAATAGTGTAAGATAGGGGTTCAGATTTATTCTTTTGCATGTGAATATCCAGTTTTCCCAGAACCATTTATTGAAGAGACTGTCTTTTTTCCATTGAGTATTCTTGGCTCTCTTCAGCCTAGAACTCATCTTAATATTTCTATTAGACAGCATTTCTCTAGAAAACCTCTCCTATCTCTCTCTTTCTTCAATTCTTGGCCAGTTGGATGGAGAGAATTTGGCTGAGGACCAGGAAGTCACAAAAAATGGATGAGGTTTGATGAGATCAAGTGACTTCTTCCCTGAATTACCACTTCTAGGAAATCTGCCCACTGACCAGAAACACCTGCATTGAACTGTTTCATGTGTGAGAAATATCTTCTTTTATTTTACACTTTTTATTTAAGGCTCAGATAGTATTTGTAAAAGAAGTAAGCATACACTGATTAACACAAGTAATGTGCATAAGAGTTGAGCAAGATGAAGATTGGGAGCATTGAGGTAGTGATTTTAAATGAAGTCTTCAAGGTAGCCCTCATTTTGAATATGAGGAGCATAAAACTGAAGATAATGAATAAGAATATTCAATAAGAAGGAATGCAAGTGCAAAGACCTGGAGGTGGAAGAACATGTTGCTTGTTCAAGGAGCACCAATGATGCCAGTGTACAAGGAGCACAATTGGATGATATGTCGAACCATCTGGAATTGCTGATATTCAACCTATCTGATCTATGAACACAGAAATTTTATATACGTCAATGTTATGAGCCAGAGTAGTAGATGATGATATCAGAAAGATAATGGAGTAGGGGCAAAAAGGATGGATCATATATAGTCTTATAAGAAACTACAAGTACTTTGCCTTTTTCTTTGAGTGAAATGGGGAGCCATTGTAGGTTTTCACCGATATATGAGATCAGACTATAAAGGAACAAGAGTGCAAGCAATCAGTCTAGTAAAGAGTCCTTTGCAATGAACTAGTTATGGAATGATGACTCAAATTAAGGTGGTGCTAGTTTGATGAAAATGGTTAGATTTTGGATAAATTTTGAAAGTAGCGGCAACATAGTGATGATGAATTAGACATAGGCTGTGAGAAAGAATGACATTAAGTCTATAGCCTGAGCAAATGGGAAGATGAATTTGCCATCTACTGTGACGGAGAGGTAGGTCTGTGGGTGAAGCAGGTTTTAGGGGAAATATAAGAATCTCAGTTCTAGTATACTGACTTTGTTTAGACAGCCCCACAGAGATGTCAAGTAGGTAACTGGACTTACAAGTCTGAAGTACAGAGAGAAGTCAGACCAGAGATATAAATTTGAGACTTTTCAACTTATAGATGACATTTAAAGCCATGAGCCTGCATGAGATTACCAAAGGAAAGAGCTTAGAAAAGATGTCTATCAACTGAGCCCTGAGATAAAACGTTAGGATATGGGAGTGATAATGAAGAGTGAATAAAAACAGGCTAAGCAATAGCCAGTGAGTTCCCAGAAAAACATGGAGAGTGTGGGATCCTGAGTGTCAAATAGAGAAGTTTTTTAAGGAAGATGAGATGACCAAAGGCTGCTGATAAAGTTAGACGGAGATTAATAAATGAAAATTGGACATCACAGATGACCTTAAGAAGAGCAGTTTTCATGGAGTGGTGGGGAAGCGGGCGGGGCAACCAGAGTACAGTAGGAGTACGTTTTAGAGACAATGGGAGGAAAAAATTGAAGACAATGAATAGGCAATTCCTTCAAGGAGTTTCATTGCAAAAGGGAGTAGAAAAATGAGGTGGTAGCTGGAAATGTAAGTGGAATCAGAAGGAGGGTGTTTTTGAGATGGAAAAATTCACATGTTTTTATGCTGATATAACCCAAAAACATACTGCTTGATGCAAAAATAAGCAAGTTGTAGAAAACAGAAGAAACATGACACATCTTATTTTTTAAAAAATTCACCTATAAGGGCTGGCCCAGTGGTATAGTGGTTAAGTTCACACGTTCCACTTCAGCAGCCCAGGGTTTGCAGGTTAAGATCCAGGGTGCAGACCTACACAGCACTCATCAAGCCATGCTGTGGCAGCGTCCCACATAGAAAATAGAGGAAAATTGGCACAGATGTTAGCTCAGCGACAATCTTCCTCAAGCAAAAAGAAGATTGGCTACAGATGTTAGTTCAAGTCCAATCTTCCTTCCAAAAAAAGAAATTACCAATAATGCCATACTTCATCTAATTTAAGAAAAAATTTTCAAATATGTTTTTAGAGAAAAGAGTAGCATTCTATTATACCCATTTACTTTCTTTATTTTTTCCTTTATTTTAGTTTTTCACATTTTAACATCTCTAAATGTGTTATATATCTTACACTTCACGGCTTATCACAGTTTAATTGGTGGTCATTTTTTATTAGCATACAAAATAAAAGTGCGTTTCAAAATTAATATTATGTCACATACACTGATATGCAAAATATATTTTCTATGGGTACATAAGTAGAAAAGGCAAAACAACAAGTTCATAACAAGGATAACAATCAGAGGAGTAAACAACTGTGATTGTGAATGCTTGTAAATATTTATTTGCAGTATTCTAATCATTTAAAAAGGGAAGGGATTCCAATATTTTATGTGTAAATACAAAATTTTATATAGAATATGTGAAACTGACTAACTTTAGAGTCATCAATGTTTACATGAATGAAAAAATATGTAAACAATTCAAAAATATGTGACGAGAAACTCATATGATAGGAATACTGAATGGTCAAAAAACGCAGGAAAATAAGTTTAAACTCAGTAATAATCAGAAAACTGTAAACTAAAACAACGAGCTGCCATTCCTCACTGACTAGTTTGGCATACACTAAAAATATGAAAATATAAAAAGGTGACTAGGATGTAGAGAAAATGGAATACCTATTATGCTGATTATACCATAACTTAGCACAGTTAATTAATGCAGCAATTTGGCACCATTTGGGAACTTTGAAGTGCTTATACATACATCAATATTTCTTCTTCTAGTGTATACACTGCAGAAACTCTGGAACAAGTACAGGAAGATATACTGTACTTGTTGAAAATATATAATGTTCATTGTAGCATTGTTTGTAATAATGAAATATTGAAATGAACCAAAATGATCGTCAAGGGCAGAATGGATGTTTGAATATATTGTTCAATAGATGACAAAAATGTCATATATGTATACTCTGCAATAAAGTATGAAGGTAACAAGGAATGTTAGAGATACAACACAGAGAAATTTAAAAATCAAAATATTGAGTAGCAAAAGCAAGATGCAGAAAAATAGCATACATGTGATAAAACATTTAAAATAAATCTCAGCCAAGTTACATTATGAGACATATCATAATTCTATTTGAGGCTTGCTGACAATATAACCATTAAGAAAAAACAAAACACTATCTTGAATATCTGTAACAGTGGATTTATATAGTTAAAAAAAGTGCTAAATAAGATTGTTTAATGAAGTACATATTGGTTAGTTTTACAAAGTGTAGAGATGTCATATTCTTGTTAGTTGCACAGTATATACACCTGGGTCATAACGACCCAGGGCCATCTCCCAGAAATGTCAACTGTGGGCCATTGAAAGAGAATTATTCTTTTTGCCCCACGGTATGAAGTAATGATCCTTCGTAGTGCACACTTAAAAAGTAAATATGAGACAAAAAATGCATAGTATCCATTTGTAAATATAAATATATATTTATATAATTATATATATAAACATATTGTTAAAGATACACAAAAATTGAGCGACAGTGTTAGGGGGAAGGAAATAGGATCAGAGCTAGAGGAAAAAATAATTACGTTTTATTGGTAATATTTTATTTCTACTTTTAAATGCCTCAATAAAAATAAGTAAAATTAATTTTGAACGGAGAGTATTTAGTATTTCCATTATTGTTATTTCTACTGTATTTTCAAAATATCGGAAAATGATTTCAGGAAGATTTTTTTAACAACTGAATTTGCAAAATAATCCCAGATTTCTAAGAGATTAGAAAAAAGTGAAGGAAATAACAAGTATTGATATTTTGCTGCAAGCACTGGGAAATGAGAAGTGAATTTAGGGTAGATTATTTTCGAGTAAATTTTCTAGATTTTACACATTGTCCACATTGTGCATGCATTTCTTTCGCAATCGGTGAAAAACAGGAAAAAGAAAAAATTATCTCCAAGAAGTAAAGTCTGGGAACGACCATACAGTAAAAATTACCTACAGATTAGGTCAAGATGGCAGGTTGAGCACCAGCGCATTTCTCTCATCCTACCTCAAATCCCCTTAAATGACGGGAAAAACAGGGTTCTCTATATAAAGAATAACTCCAGAAGGGCACCTGGCAAAGAGAACAGCAAATTCTTAGAAGACGGAAAGCAGAAGGGGCAGGGGCACTGAGGTGGGGGTGGGGAGTCTGGGAGGGAACGCTAGGTGGTTGGAGAGAAGGGTTGTGGGCCCGGCTGCTCCTGATTTTGGAAAGAGGCGGGGCGGGACCAGGAGCCTACGAAAGCCTTCCCGGCCCAGGGCAGTGCTGGGTGTGAGAACTGGGGAAAGGGTGGGCCGCGGGCTGCTTGGCAGGAAGGGGAGGCCTGTTTCCTGGCAGGAAGCTGCGCTACGGAAAGAGGGAGGAGACTGCGGCGGCGACAGCGGCTGGTGGGAGCCCAATGTGGCGGAGGCGCCGCTGCCGCCGACAGGGAGGCGGAGGGCCCGCGAGCCGAGCGCTGGAGACACAACCGCCATCCTCTTCGCCTGCCCCGCCGCACTCCAACACACGCTCCTCGCCTACGGATCCTGCCCTCCCAGGTCTTACAAGCACCCAATTCCTTGGCTGCTTATCCTCTTTCACCAAAGGCTCACAGCGGAGACAGCAGCAAGGTGTCCAATTTGGGCACGTGAGGCCCGCGATCCCTGGCCTTGGGGAGGTGGGCGCGGGCCTAGAAAACCGGAGGACGGGGTCGGTGGGTGCAAGGCGGGAAAATTGGGGTAAGTGCTGGATGGGAGATGAGGGAAACTGAGAAGGGTGATTTGTGGACTGGGAGAGGGGGAGCCAAAGAGCACCTGGATGGTGTACAAAGGTAGCCAGAAGGGAAATAGGTTTGTTGTGGGCGCCCAGCGTGAACAAGGGGATGACCGAGAAGAGACGCAAAGGAGCGGCGAATACCACGCAGAAGACGTGAGGATGGGAGGCAAAAGGGATGAAGAGCAGATGGCAGTGGTCAGGGGACAAGGGGACTATATTGTTGGAAATGGAGAGATGGATTGGGGTAAGCAATGGTAAATATTTGTCTTTGGTGTGGGGATGCTAGGATGGCAACACAGGATCAGACATTATGCAAAGGAGCCTGCTCTCTCTTGTTGGGGCCTCAACCACCACAACCACCTCTCTAACCCTACAGCACAGCCAAAGGAGCCTGGAGGGAGGGCACTGCAGACAAGCATCCAATAGTGTCTTGATATCCAGTATTCCGGCTGGACACATCTGAATAACTTGGTTAGCAAAGTACCTGGTGCCCAGGGACTTTGCAATACAGAGAAAAAAAATCTCACGCTATAATACACTAAATGTTTCTCCCTAGCTTGTTTCCTCCCACTGCAGGTATGAAGACCCCTCACAAAAAGACAGCTGCAGGGCAGCAAACCAGGGAAGCTGTCGATCATCACACCCGATCGGCAAATATGAGGAAGAAAAAGAACTCTCAAAAGAAGCAGAGGTGCAGACCTTCATCCCAGGCCAGCAGAAACATCGTGGGCTGCAGAATTTCACACGGATGGAAGGAAGGTGATGAGCCCATCACCCAGTGGAAAGGAACCGTTCTGGATCAGGTGCCTATAAATCCCTCTCTTTATCTGGTGAAATATGATGGAATTGACTGTGTCTATGGACTGGAACTTCACAGAGATGAAAGGATTTTGAAACTTAAAATCCTTCCTGATAAGGTGCCATTTTCTCGAGTTAGAGATGTACGCCTTGCAAATACCATAATTGGTAAAGCTGTGGAACATATGTTTGAGGGTGAACATGGTTCTAAGGATGAATGGAGAGGGATGGTCTTAGCCCAAGCACCTATCATGAAAGCCTGGTTTTATATTACCTATGAGAAAGATCCTGTCTTGTACATGTACCAGCTTCTAGACGATTATAAAGAAGGAGACCTCCGTATTATGCCAGAGTCCAGTGAGTCTCCTCCAGCAGAGAGGGAGCCAGAAGGAGTTATAGATGGCCTGATAGGTAAACATGTGGAATATACCAAAGAAGATGGCTCCAAAAGGACAGGTAAAGTCATTCACCAAGTCAAAGCTAAACCATCTGTGTATTTCATCAAGTTTGATGATGATTTCCATATCTATGTCTATGATTTGGTGAAAAAGTCCTAACTGTTTGGGTAAACCTTGCCACATTTGTGGAAAGTGTATACTTTATAAACATGCAAAATAATGTTGCTTTTCAGTGTACCGAAAGCTCAAGGGTCCCTGTTAATTCAGCATCTTTGCCCGCCTAACTGTTGTTTTGTTCTGAAAAATACAAGTGTATGTGGACATGACATGCTGTGTGTCAGGACTTTGTCATGTTGAAAAGATTGGGTGTGTTTGGCAGATGGGGCATGAAGGAAGGAACAGCTGTAAATTCAGGCTGTGAATAAGTTCAGTGAGTATCATAGTCAGCCATCTAAAAATGGAAGAGGACTTAGCTGGTCTGGTCTAGGGAGGGGGAAGGAGAAGGAACTAGAGATGGACTGTAGGGGAAGGGAGAAGGGGAGATGACTGCTTAGGAAGAGGTGGGGAGGGGCCCTCCCTACCCCCATCCCTGGGGGGGAGGGATGACTTAAGAGAGGGAGGCACCCACCTGGGAGGGGTTGAAGAATAACAGAGGGAGAGTGAGATCTTGGGGCCTAGAGGAAGACAGACAGAATAAATTGAGTAGAGATGGACACAAGGAAGCTTAGAAGAGGTCCAGAGCAAGGGAGAGAAAGACAAAGTTGGCAGGGATCTGGGGAGAAGCTAAAGGATACTCACAGGGAGGGTCTATGCATGAGTGAGGGGCCAGAAGGGGAGGGACACTGAGGAAGGAAGAATTCTAAGAAGAAAGGCTGACAAAGGAAGTGAGAATACAGAAAAAGAGGTATAGGGACTGGGGCCCATGAGAGATAGGAAGGCCCCAGGAAAAAGTTGAACTTCTGGCAGTATCCATGATGCCCTCCCTGGCTCTGTGCGGAAAGGATGTGGCAACTTTCAAGAAGCCAGATGGACTGGTGGTTCCCTAGAAGGGTGGTGTGACAGGAATGACTCCATAGTTAAGCAGAAGCCAAGTTTATACCTGAAAGGCTTTTCTTATTTCGGGGAGTTGCGCCACACCTGCCAAGCCGAACCCCAACCCTCAGCCTAAACACATTAACATGGCACCCCATAAGCACAGGGCTGTGGGTCGCCTTCTCACATTTCCCAGAAGACCCAGTGCAGTAAATCTTGGACCTGAAGGCCTTGGTTCGTTTCCCCTACACTGGATGAACAATTCTTGGGGGGAATGGGTCAGTGGGGCACTCAGGACTTGAAGAGATGTGCCACCTTGCATTTGGAAAGTATTTTATCCAGAAAAATGGAAGCTTGCTGACCCCAGGTACAGCAGTCCCCTCGCAGTTCTTCCTCCTGCTGGACTGTACCTTGTTCTTCCCTATAGAAGAGGGGCATCAGAGAATGTTTCTCTCCAGGGCATGGGGAGCACTTGACAGTGCATGCCTCTCTCAGCAGCTGCCTGAAACCACAGGTGGCTCCACCAAGCGCTCCACCAAATGGAGGTCTGCTGCCTCCAGAAGCCCCATCTTGGCTATACCCTGACAAAGCTGGTGGCTACTGACCACCCTTCACAGGTACCTCCTGGCCAGTCTTGCCCACCCCAAGCACACAGGGAGCTGTGATGGAAGTTTGTGCACCTCTGTTTCCAGGTGAGATAGATGGCATGGGACAGTTGGGCTGGGAGTTGTGACTCTGTATAACTAACTCCTTCGGCTGTATAGTGCCATGCAGAGGGGTGGTGGTTGGTGGGGAGAGGGTGCGATAACCCCCATAAAGTCCCTCAGAGATAGGGTGTCCAGACATAAGTCTGTGTCCTTCTCTTCTATCCCCGTTGCCTTTCCCCCGTCCTGCTGTGGAAGTTCCCTTCAAAACCCTCTCTCTGGTTTCCCCACCCTACACTTCACTAAAATATACCCTTGCCCTCAAAGAAAGAGTCCTAGTGACTTCCCACTGCCCAGGCTTCCCTAACTCCATGCATAGCAGGGGGAGGGGGAGGCAGGGAGCTTTCAGGAGTTGGAAGAAAGTGGTAATTCCAGTTCATTCTCTCTACCCAACTTGACATCAAACTGTTTGCCTCAAGAATTACACAAGGCAAGCCCACCTCACCATAGCAAGGATTAGTTTACTTTCATACATCACACAATTTAATCTAACAGGTACCTGCAGGCCACCCATGAGCCAGTTTCAGCCAGCTGTCATGTTTTGTTTGATCTTTGTGCTTTTATCGTTTTCTGTTTTTAAAGTAGCTACTTAGACATTTGGGAGATTTCACATTATGAAAATCCACATTTCTGGCTCACCTGGAAAAACCCCGAAAAACAAAAACAATAAACTGAGGATTAGGACCCACATTCCAACAAGGACACTGGCAGCTGGGTCTGAGGTAGGGCTGCCCCCATTTTAGACTCTGAGTGCTTTCTCAAGTTGGCCACACCCCCAGCTGGCCTGCTTCACTCTAATAAAATGCCAAGTTGTCCCCTGGAGGCATTTGCTTTTGTAGCTTTGGGGCTAGACCCAGGGAAACTGCCTAGCCCCCCTCTTGGCTTACTTTGACCCCATTTGCTTTTTAATGTATTTGCTTTATCATCATCCCCCCAACCTGCCCCCATTCCCCCACCCCCTACTCCCTGCCCATGCTTTCTTCAGGTAGGCTCTGTGCCAGGTAGTCTTTCTTCTAGGCACAGGTACTTATGATATGATAATTAACAAAAGAAGCAAATAATCTTACCCTTATGGAGCTTTCATTTTAGTGTGGGAGACAGACAATAGCCCAGATAAAATGAGTGTAATATAAAGTATTTTCAAAATGACAAGTGTTAAGAAGGAACAAGTAAAGCAAGGAATGGGAAATTGAAATTCCCAGAGAGCAGGCCGATACTGGATAGATAGGGAGGCCAGGGCCTTCTCACTGAGAACATGGCTTTTGAGTAAAGAGCTGAAGGCAATGAGAGAACTAACCCTGTGGCTGTCTAGGGAAAGAGCATTCCAGATAGAGGGACAGCAAGTGCTGAGGCCCCAAGGCAGGAGTGGAGCTGGCATGTTGGAGAAACATTGAGGATACCAGCATGGCTGGAGCTGAGTGAGCAAGGTAGAGAATATCAGGAAGTGAGTTCAGAGAGGTGATGGGCATCCAGGAGAAGCAGATAGGTCAGAGCCTTGGAGGTCAGAGAATGGAATTTGGCTTTTACCCAGAGTGTGATGGGGAGCCATTCGAGTATTTTCAGCAGAGGTGTGACGGGATTGGTCTCATATTTTAACAGGATCACACTGGCAACTCTGGAGCTTAGTCTGTAAGGAGGTCAAGGATGGAAAAAGGGAGGCTACATATGCCAATGAAACAGGGGAGACCTAGCAACAGATTTGCATATAGGAAACTGGAATCATAATAGTGATGACATTTCTAATGAATGACAAAAAAGCATTTTATACAATAAACGATGCAGGATTAATCTCTTTTTTAATATGGTCTTACACAAAATAAATTCTAAGTGAAAAAATGTTAGTAGTTAAATTTCAAAAATAACATTATAAAACTTTTAGAAGAAAATGTAAGAGGATATTTATTATTTTTATGGAAATGGGGAAGATTTTGTTTAAAGGAATTATAGTGCACAGATAATAAAGGTAAAGTTTGGTAAATTTGATTATTTTAAAATATGCAAGCCCCTAATTTCAAAATCATCATATACAAGTAGAGTAAAATGAGATCAGGCTACAAACTTTGATAGTTAAAATGAATGAAATAAAAATACATTCAGGGGTCGGCCCCATGGCCAAGTGTTTAAGTTCACAGGCTCCACTTCAGTGGCCCAGGGTTCACCGGTTCAGATCCTGGGCATGGACCTATGCACAGCTCATCAAGACATGCAGTCACCGCATCCCACATGGAGGAACTAGAATGACCTACAACTAGGATATACAACTATGTGCTGGGGCTTTGGGGAGGAAAAAAAAGAGAAAGATTAGAAACAGATGTTAGCTCAGGGTCAGATCACACACAAAAAAGGCATACCTTTAGCAAATATATATATATATATATATATACAATGTGAAAAAAAATGGTCCATAGAAAACTTGGCAAAAAATATGAACAAGCAATTCACAAATAGGTCAATAAACATGTATCTGTTCCCCATTACCTAATTCTATCTTCCATAACATATATCATCTTCCCACATCCTATATAGTTTACTTTGTTAATATGGTTGTTTCCCTACCAGAATGTAACCCCTGAAAGTGCATGATTTTCTTCCTTTACACTCACCAATGTTTCCCCAGTCCTTAGAAGAGTACTTGGCATATAATAGATACTTAATAAATATTCGTTTACTATGTGAATCTCATCAGTAAGTAGGAAAATGGAAATTAATATAACCTGATTTCACACACGTTGGATCAGCAACACACGTGAAGTTTGAAAGTATGTACTGACCAGTTAAACAAGTGGGAGGTCCTATACACTGTAGGTGAGAGTTTAAGTCAGAGAGAAATTTGCCATTAACTAGTGAGTTTGAAGATGGCATATTTCCAGCAATTTCAGTCAGGTATTGTTGGAAGGCAATTCTGCATGTGTCTCACATGTTTCTCTATATCTTGCAAGCAAGACACTGACTATTCTTTGTTTTAAGCTACCTTTTAAAAGATGTTTGAATGGCAAACAGCTTTGGAAGATAGAGACAATGTGTGTCTCTGAAGTAAAGAGCAGGTTTGCTTAGAATCTTTGGAAGATAAGAGAGTGGAGCAAAGGACAAGAATGCTTGTTCCAATATAATAAGGATAATGTGTCCTTCAAGAGCAAAGGGAAGGGATGCTTACTGCCCATTATAAAAGTTTGAGGTTCCCAAACTGAGGTTTTCTCTCCTGTAATGCAAACCTATTTTATATGAGTGTCATGTGACCATTTTGTGTCACCCTGTGGGAAGTGGAATTCAGGCTTCTAGGGCGAAAATGCAGGTATTTAGGCTATTGCTATTACTGTGAATAATAAATATTCTCTGTCTCTGATCTAGAAGTCTTGTATCTTCTACCAGCATCTGAGAAACCTGGCAGCCTACCTTGTTAGCTCAAAAATAGAGTAAACTTTAATAATTTTCACAGTTCTTGATACTTGTAGCAATGAGGATAGGATGCTGACAAAGAATGGCTTTCTGTAAGAAGAAGAATGAGGACCTCACAAGCCAATTAATAGAATTTGAGGGTAATTTATGAGCATTGGTGGTCAATGTACAGACAAACTCTGCAATAAATAGTCCCCCCTCTTTTAACAAGGAGGATTTGGGGAAGTGGTTGCAGGATAAGAGCTGAGAACTCCTTGTACCCAGTGGAGATCAAAGGTCATATGCACCTATCTGAATATACTGGGGAATTTTGGCAAAGGGAGAGAATTAAACTTTTAGGGCCCTATTAGATATGGATGCTCAAGTCACTATTCCACTCAGACCTGTGGAAGAAAATGACATCAAGAATGAGCTAATGGGGGTCTTTCCCAGTGGCATGGTGGTTAAGTTCATGCACTCTGGTTAAATGGCCAGGTGTTTGCCAGTTTGGATCCTGGACTTGGACCTACACACCTACATCAAGCCATGCTGTGGCAGCATCCCACATAGAAGAACTAGAAGGACTTATAACTAGATTATACAACTGCACTGGGGCTTTGGGGAGAAAAAATAAAAAGTGGGAGATTGGCAACAGATGTTAGCTAAAGGCCAATCTTCCTAAGGGGAAAAAAAAAAGAAAATGAGCTAATGGGGTTTGGGCTGGGTTTACAGTGGGGAAAGGAAGCCAATATAGCCTTGTGAGTGAAACATTTTGTGCCAGTTCTGTGCACTCTAGGTATTACCTCTAAATCTGAATATATAGTTGGAAGAGATGCTTGTATTTCCCTGCCCCAAAAGTGCCAGATAAGATTCAGCTACATGTAGGGAAGTATTAGTGGAACACATAAATCTTTCTTCCACCAGCCTCCCTGCACCCTCTGGAGTGTATAGAATCCCAACAGGAAAAAAAAAAAAATCACATCCCAGATTAAAGACTAAAAGGAAGCACAGGTAGTAAAAGGTTCAAGGACAGCTATGTGCAAAAGTCTAAGGGGAGCTGAAGGCTTATAGTAGATTGTTTTCAAATAACTTCAGTTGTTTCTCCTATAGTCTCAGCTGTCTCAGACAATGTGATTCTAACTGAATCCATTACACACACTAATGACTCATGGTACACTGTTTTAAACATTGTACTGGCATGTACGGGCCATACTACTGGCACTTGAGAATCAAGATCTTTTTGCATGCATGTGAAAACGTCTCCAATATGTGTTTCTCATACTTTTTCAGGGTTATGTAAACTCCACTGCCGTTTGCCAAAATTAGATAGGTCAGGATTTAGCACAAGTGCTGCTACACTCTGTTTTCCAAAACTTTCACTATATACATGATATCCTGATGGTTGGTAGTCAGAAGCCTCAGTCTCAACAGCCCAGCCTGTGGTGTCACACATCCCCCAGGAAGAGTGGCCAAAAATCTCCAAAAAAATTCAGGAGCCTGCTTGCCAAGTACTACGTAAGCATATTTGCAATACTCAGTCTTTCAGGCAAAGAAAAATTCTCTCTTCATCCCCACACCACCAAAAAAGAGGCCCAGCACCTAACGATACTTTGGATATTGGAAGTTCTTTGTGATTCTTTGGGCATTCTGCTTGGTCCTTTATATCAGACACCCACAAATAGTCATCTTTTGAGTGGGACCCAAAGCAACATTTTGCTATGGAAACTGTCCAGCAAGCTGTGTCATGCTCTCTACCTTTTGGGTCCCACAGCTGTAATGACCTCTTTGAGCTATAAGGCTATGGGACTGATGACTATCCAAATGGAGTCTCTAGCAACAGGAAGCAGTCTCTGCCTGGATGAAGATTGCTAACATTAATGAAAATTTTAAAACATTCAAGACAATTCTATCTTTTTAGTAGGTATAAGCATATACTAAAAACGTTATAACATACATAGGAAAGAAAAATAATCAACCTTGATTATTGAAAAATAATCAAGTTGGGAACTTCATCAGAACCAAACCATGCTGGCACCCTGATCTCAGACTTCCAGCCTACAGAACTGTTGAAAAATAAATTTTAGTTTATAAGACATATGTTATGGTAATTTGTTAGAATAGCCTGAATTGACTAAGACATATAATATAGACATAAAATGGAATATTACTCTGTCAGAAAAGGGAATGAAGTTCTGAGACATGCTGCAATGTTGATGAACAATGAAAAATTTGTGCTAAGTGAAATAAGCCAAACACAAAATAACAAATATTGTATGATTTCACTCATAGATTAAATATGGCAAATTCAGAAATATAGTAAGTTAACAATTGCTAAAAGGCAAATTTTATGTTATGTATTTAATTAATTTCTTTTAAAAAGGTTAATAGTGGAGGCGTCCATAAAAAGGTCAGAGTAAGGACCTCCAAATGTTTGCCCCTACCTGAAAGCAGTGTAGGCAAAAGTTATCAGAATCAACATTTTGAGAACTCTGGAAATTAATCAAAGGCTTGTAGCAACCCAGGGAATATTTAGTCAAGAAAAATGAATGAATCTCAGTAAGAACAGTGAGCTTTGTGGTATTGTAACTAATCCTAGTCTCATCTCCCATTCTCCAGTCTTCAGTAGCTTGACTAGTAACAGGCTACATTCTGAGTACTGAAGAGAGCAGAATGAGGCTGAAGCTCTTTCAAAGCCTTGTTCCCAAAGAAGAGACATAAATTGACTTGTTTGGTAGCTCTCTGGAAGACATCAGTCAAAGGCTTGTCTTTTGTTGACCTCACTCAAACTTATCCACTACTAATAGCTTCTTGAGGGGGAGGAGGGGCATTTGTTTAATGTTTTCACATTATGGCTGCCTGAGGCAATAGATAACAGTTGGGGGCAAACAATAGACTAAATAGCTTAAAATAAATGAATGAAGTGTCCCTAGAGGCTTTGATAATCTCTGATATATTCATGAGAATATGGAAGGCCACCTGCATTTGTAGGGCTGTATGCATGCTCAGGAAAGACATTAGAAGGCCCTAAATTCTGACTTATGGTGGACCTTTAAGATCTCTGAAAGCAGTAAACAAAAGCTAAGGCAGAGTGGTAAACTACCTGGTGGAGTGTTGGAGGTATGCCCCAACGTACTCAGAGACTGGGAGACTTATTGCTCCCAGGTGATTAAGGAAATCACTGACAGATTATTGTTGACTGCTAAGCTGATTGAATTTGGGACCTCAATGGCCACACATGAAAAAGCATAAATATTACAGAATTGGTTGAGAAAAGTGTGAAAAAACCCAACAACTACTGTAACAAACAGCAACAAAACAAACCTTGAGGAAGGAGGATAAACTTAATTCCAAAGTTGCCATATTATGTTGACAAATAAAAATGGCAAGCAATAGGATATATTGGAGTATATGAGGAAGCCATTTGGTATAAACCTAATTCGGCCTGACTTCTTTTTTTCCTCCTTTTAAAAGGGCCTGACTGGCTATTGAGCACGCATTGCATATCTGCTTAGACATTTCCTATGGCCAGAACAAAGGCCCTTGAGATAAAGATGCAACTTCCCCCCAACATTAGCATTTTTCCTTAGGCTAGGAACTAATTGCTGCACTCACCTCCCAGCTCACCTGTGACCACCCAGCTGTAGACAACAGACTGCCACCCTGCTGTGTTCACCTAGACAGAAGACCTACCTGCTATTTCCGTCAATCGCTGTGCCGACAGAGTAGTCTCGCGACTATTGTAAAAGGGACATTCCAATCATATGTGAAACATCCTCTTTGAGGGTATATAATGACCCTGTATACCCCCCCCCCACCTCTTTGGAGTGCTCTGTTCCTTTGTGGAAAGACTCTCCCAGGTTATAATCCTCAGATTTAAGCTCAGAATAAACTCACCCAAATTTTCATTTATAGATTGGATATGGATTATTTTCGTCGACAATGTTATCTGAAAAGTCCATTTTTCAGAAAAATTATGAAACATGCAAGAGACAAGAAAGCATATACCATATACCAGATAAAAGAGTAATCAATATAAACTATCCCTGAAGAAGTGCAGAGGTTGGACTTAGTTAAAGACAAAGACATAAATCAGCTATTTTTAAAATGTTCAAATGGCAAAAATATATTGTCTTCAAAAGTAAAGTATGAGAACAATGACAAATTAGAGAATATAAATAAAGTGATATAAATTATTTTTAAAAAACCAAATTGAAATTCTGGAGATGAAAAGTACAATAACTGAAATGGAAAATTTACTAAAGGGGCTCAGTAGAAGATTTGAGCTGGAAAAAGGAAAAACCAACACACTTGGCAATAGGTGAATTAAGATTATCAAATCAAAGTAATAGAATGAAGAATGAAAAGAACATTGGAAACGTATGGAAACAAACATAACAACATATGCATAAAGAGAGTCCCAGAATTACAGGGGAAAGGGGAAAATAGAGTATGTGAAAAAAACAATGGCCAAGAAATTCCCAAATTTTATAAAAAACATTAATCTACATATCCAAGAAGCTCCACTTGATGTAGGATAAATTCAGAGATCCACATGTAGACAAACAGAAATCAAACTGTTGAAAGACACAACCATAGAGAAAACATTGAAAGCAGCAAGAGTAAGGCCTCATCATGTACAGAGATCTTCAATAAGATTAATCACTGATTTCCCATGAGAAACCATAGAGGTCAGGAAGTAATGGGATGACATAGTCAAAATGCTGAAAGAAAAGAAAAATTGAAGAAATAATTCTGTTATGAGTAAAATTATCCTTCAAAAATGGAGAGTAACATCAGCAGAATAGCAGACTGAGAAGCTCCAAGCTCTCATTCTGCCACAGAAACATCAAGAGAAAACAATAAAAAGCTGTATGAACCAATGTTTATAGCAACCAAACAACAAGCATAATCGAGAAAATTTCATCTTTGAAATACTGAAAAAGTTTTGTGGTGTTTTTATATACTGTCCTCCCACCCTGACCCAGTGGCTGTGAACAAGGTCTTAAGCAGGCAGCAGCTTGGTTACCAGTACTCTTCTCAAACAGGAAGTAGCATAGCAGGCCTTGTTTGCAAATTATTGAGTATGTCTGTTCTAAAGAGTCTGAGGAATGTCTGAAGGACCTAAGCGAGGTACTTGTTCAGCACAACTCAAGATTGAAGCAGAAAAAACAGTGGGCAATGACTGTAAAAGACACAAGGCAGACTACAAACCTACAGGTGCCTAAGGTAAGAGATTATAGATGGAGATACACATAGAGAAGCTAGGTTAAGACTCTGGAAAATTAGATAATTCAAAAGAAACTTTTAATATGGAGGAATTTGAAAAGCCACACACCTGCCTAGGCAAGACACATGTTCAGGAAAGACTTCAGAAGATCTTTAGCTTTTAACTTAGTCTGGTCCTTAAGGCATAGAGCAAATCTTGCTGATCAGTGAAGGACTACTCCACCACGGAGTTATTCTGAAAATACTGATGGAAGCTCTATTTTTTGTGTATTTTCTGTTTGTTTCTTCAAGCTCCTGGCATATAAGGAAATATCTGCCATATATTAACTGAACACAAGCTAAACGCAAACAAACTGCAGTGATCACACATGACAAGCAATAGTCTTTGCAAATAACTTTTAGAAAAGTTCGATTTCCACAGTTGTCACATTATAATAGTCAAATATCTAATTTTCAAGAAAAGTTGACAAACCGTACAAAGATATATAAAAATATGGCCCATTCAAAGAAAGAAAATAAAGTGGCAGAAGTTATCCCTGAAGAAACACAAGCATCAGGGGCTGGCCTGGTGGTGTAGCAGTTAAGTTCACATGCTCCACTTCAGTGACCTGGAGTTCACCAATTTGGATCCTGGGCATGGACGTGTCCACCACTTATCAAGCCATGCTGTGGTAGGTGTCCCACATACAAAATTGAGGAAGATGGGCACAGATGTTAGCTTAGAGCCATTCTTCTTCTGCAGAAAGAGGAGGAATAGCTGTGGATGATAGCTCAGAGGTAATCTTCACAAAAAACACAAAAAGGAAACAAGCATAAGATTTAAGACACAAAGGCTTTATTTTTTAATTTATTTTATTTATTTCTTATTTTATTGAGGTCACATTGGTTTATAACATGCACAACAGCCAAGATTTGGAAGCAACCCAAGTGCTCATCAACAGATGAAGGGATAAAGAAGATATGGTGTATATATGAACAATGGAATACCACTCAGCCACAAAAAAGGACAAAATCATGTCATTTGTGACAACATGGATAGACCTTGAAGGTATTATGCTAAGTGAAATAAGTCAAATGAAGACTTTAAAACAAATTTTAAATATACTCAAGAGCAAAGGGAAAATATGAACAAAGAATGAAGGTAAATTATGAAAATGATATAGTGTGAAAATAAGAATGTCAACAAAAGATACAAATTAAACAAATGAACCAAACAGAAATTCTAGAGCTCAAAAGTACAATAAATTAAATGAAAAAAATATTAGAGGGGAGAAACAGCAGATTTCAACTTGCAGAAGATAGAATTAGTGAACACAAAGATAGAATAAATGAAATTGTTGAGTCTGAGCAGGAAGAATAAAGAATGGAATGAACAGAGCTTATGGGACAGCAGGAAACCATCAAGTGGACCAACATACACATTACGGGGGTCCCTGAAGGAGAAGAGGGAGAGACAGTTGCAGAAAAATTATTTGAAGAAATAATGGCTAACTAACCAATTTGATAAATACATGAATTTATAAATCCAAGAACTGAGGGTATGATGCTGAGCAAAATTAGCCAGATAGAGAAAGACAAACACCATATGATTTCACTCATATGTGGAAGATAAACATATGAATAAGGAGAACAGATTAGTAGTTACTGGATGGGAAGGATGTTGGGGGGGGGTGAGTGAAAGGGATAAAGAGGTACATATGCACAGTTACAGATAAAAACTAGACTATTGGTGGTGAGCATGATGCAGTCTATACAGAAACTGATATATAATAATGTACACCTGAAATTTTACAATGTTATAAACCAATAAGACCTCAATAAAATAATTAAATAAAAGATATGCTGGAGAGGGGGAATCATTAGGCCCACAATCTCCTCTTCCACTAGCCCCATCTGGCTAATAATTAAGCCAGGCTGTAATGTATTGCACCACACCATTGACTATTGGAATCTCAATGCGAAAGTTCCCCTGATTAAGGCTCCAATTCCTAATATTATAGAACTGATTGAGGCTATACAGCAGGCCCATGGAGAATCCTTCCCAGTCATTGATCAAGCTAATATGTTCTGTTCCCATCACAGAGGAAGGTCAAGCCCAATTTGCTGTCACTTTTGAAGGGACTCAATATACATTTGTGCAGCTCCTATTTAGATATTTAACCAGCCCTGCAACTGCACATAACCTCTTCCACCAATATTTAAAAACCTTACATTTGGAAAGGTGCTGTTTTGTCATTATATTGATGGTATTATGCTAAAGGATCCCTCTGAGGAAGCAGTACAGGCAGATTTGCACACCTTCACAGACTACCTACACCAGCATGGCTGGATGATCATTCCTCACAAGACCCAAGGCCCCACCTCATCTGTCAAATTTCTAGGCATCATCTGGTCCTCTCAGGGCCTTGAAATTACCCCCAAGTCAAACATCAGTTGCTCACCATTAAACCAGCTACCACATTTAGGCACAATACATACTAGATTTGTTTATATTGTAGAGACAACTCATCCTTCATCTCTCACTAATTCTTCACCCTATATATGCAATCATACACAAGTCTGCCATCTGCCATTAGGGTGAAACTCAACAGCGTGCTTTGGAAGCTTCTGACAAACAAATGGTGAGCAATAGGATGTACTGGAGTAGATGAGGAAGCCATTTAGAGTAAATCTAATTCAGCCTGACCTTGTTTTCCTGAAAGAGCCTGACATGGCCACTGAGCATGCATTGTATATCTGCTTTAAGCATTTGCTATGTCCCAAAGAGAAGAACAAATAGCCTTAAGATACAGATGCAACTTCCCCCACATTGGCATTTCCTTAAGGATAAGCATCTCTCCCTAGGCTAGGAATTGCTTTGCTGCACTCACCTGTGACCAACCAGCTTGAGCAACAGATCTGCTTCCTGCTGTGTTCACCAAGACAGCAGACCTACTACCTGCTGTGTCCATCAATCATTGTGCCAAGAGAGAAAACTTGTGACTATTGTAAAAGGGACATTTTAATCAGATGTGAAACATGCTCTTTGAGGGTATATAACCATTCTGTACATCCCATTTCTTTGATGTCCTTCCTTCCGTGGGTAAGGAAGGCCCTAGGCTAAGCTCGTCCTCAGATCTGGCTCAGAATAAACTCACGCCAATTTTCACTTTATAGATTGATTATGGATTATTTTCATCAACACTTCTTAGTAGGCCATCGAACAAGCCTTACTTTTAGTCCTTGCTCTACATCCCAAGTCGAGTCCTTGGCCACATCTGATTTTGCCTCCTGGAGTCTCTGGACCAAACATGACTTCACCTGGCTTCCTATGGAGTTTTTGTTTGAGGGTCTAACCCCAATGGCAGCACGACACACTTCCTTGAATGCCGGATTTTGCATCTTCTTGGTCTCTTTTAGAAACCAAGGTCCTAACCAGCCCCCACCCAGTACTACTCTGTACACAAGTTCCTATAATCCCCTGGGTTAGAGATGCCTCCAAGGAGAAGCTCAGCACAACCACTGATGCCTCTTTGGTGAATTGGAAATGGTAACTTCAGGAGAGAGCTAAATCTGACGTCAAAGGCCTTTCCAAATTACAGGAGGATGTGGCTTTCACCAGACTCAGCCCCTTGCCCTAGAGCCTTCAGGAAGTCATAGCAGCACCACCCCCTCTGTCTAGATGCTTGAGGAGCCCCTTTGGACCAACTGTCTGAGAAGGACAAAGAATCAGTGTTCTTCACTGATGACAGCACCACCGTTGTATGCAATGTAACTGTCTGGAGGCCTTGGGCATTCCACCTGCCCTTTGGTACCTCTCCAGGCAAGGAGGGCACTCCCGGCTCAGCCCAATTGGTGGAAATTGTATCTGTTCACCTAGCCCCTAAGAAAGCCATAAAACAGGGGTTTTTGCAGCTTTACATTATCACAGATTCCTGAGCTGCTGATAATGGCCTGGCAGTTTGATTGGCCGATAGCTAAGGGACCATTTTCTCATAAGAGGCAAGCCCATCTGGGGTGCCCAGATATAGAAGAAATTAGCAGAGCCCCCAATTCCTATAATTGTTACTCATGTTTCCACACACACTAACTACTCCACACCAGAAGCTATTTTTAACAATATTTCAGACTTCTTTACTAAGCCCTCCATATTTTGCCAGGTACAGACTCTTCAGGGTAACAACCCTTCCAAGAAATTCATGAAATGGGCTCACACAACCTTGGGTCATCAGAAAATTTATGCCTTAACAACTTGGGCTCAAGTAAGGGGACTTTCCCTCTCAGCAGCAGCCAAGTTGTGATAGATGAGTGCATTCACTGTTCCCAAACCAAATACTGGAAACTATCCAGATGGGGACATATTCCCCAAGGAGACAGACCATACTTCCCCTGGCCGATTGATTTTATTGGCTCACTGAACCCCTCTGCTGAGGCTTCCAGATGCCATCACAATCATTAATACTTTCACAGAAAGTATTGGTGACTCTTGGCGACTCCTGCCCAGAATTCCTCCTCAAAAGAGGTAATCTCTTTTATTAGTAAATTTATTCTTATTCATTTTGGATCACCAGACATTATTGACTTTGACCACCAGCACCCACATTACCTCTCAAGAGACTCAACAATGGGCTTTCCATCATAATATTCTTTGGAATTTCCATCTAGGCTACTGCCCCAAGGCGGCTGGCCTCCTTGAGCATCACAACGGCCTTCTTAAAGAGACACTACTTTAATTATTTTCAGGCAAATGGTCCCTGAAATAGAATTAACTCTTGCTCCATGCCCTCATTTTACTTAATTTTCACCCCCTGGGCCTTCATACCCCATATATCAATTATTATATACCCCTCAAATTTCCACTTTTTCTCATTTCTGGCAATTCTCAAGCTTTTACCCTCCAAGATGATGTCCTTTTTATTTTGTCCTCTGACTCCACTTCCCTCTTCCACTATGAATTTTTTATCATCTCACCATCTGCTTCACGCTGACCTAATCCAGGGTGGATACTCCAGTATGAGCCTCTCACCATTGAATGCCCACTGGCCAAAAGCCCACTAAGTTAGTGCAAGATCATTTCTTTGAAAATACTGACAATGGTGAGGACTCTCCCAAAGGAGCTGTTACCAAAATCAAAGTGGGTTCATCTCTTGGCAAGTTAAATAAGACTCTCCACCAGAAGTAGTGTCTCACACAGAAAAGTATATATGCAGCAAATAGGAGACCATGCAGAATCATTTCCAAAGTAATGGTGTCCCTGAACAAAGGAAAGTAGAGAACGTTTATTTCAGATGGAGAATGAATATTCAAGAGGGAGAGGTGGGTATTCACTTGTGCATGCTCAGTTGGCAAACATGCTTCCACATAAACTGCAGGTTGCAGCAATAAGGCCTAAGCTCCCCCTGGAGAGATCTTAGCACTAAAACTAAGGCAAAGGCCATAGGTGTAGCTTTTATGGTGAGGCTTGGTCTGGTTCAGGGTGGTTGGTGATTGCATCTCCTTAACATAACAAAAGGAAAAAACAATTTGGAAAAACAGTGAAATACTTCCAAACAAACCCTTGAGTTCCTCAGGGCTACTAGTCAATGACAGAGCCACCTACACGCTGGCCACTTTTTCTGAATATAGTGCCTAAAAGTGCTGGCTGATAAAATTAAATTTTGCTCCTAATTTACGGGAAGTAGAAATCAGCACTCCAAGACCAACCAGTGGCTCAGTTTGGGTGTCTGAAAGAGGAAAAGAAGCTCTCCACTTTGTAGATGTAAGCCATGTTCAGAGATGAGAGTATGGTGAGAAAGCTACAAATTGTGGCCTTACCCCAGGCTAGAAGAGGTAACCCATGTTTTTCTCACTGAGAGCAACCACCTTCAGCTGTTAATCAATATAAAAGTAGCTCAGCCAGAAAGAACCCAACCCAAACTCATCAAGTGTTGATGCTCTGTATGGCTATGTCTATTCTTATTGCCTTGTATGGCCTGGGTGATAGGGTTACTGGTAGACCCCTTGGGCCTAACCATCACACAGATATAATGCTGGAATAATACTGATCCAGCTCACAGTTGCATCACAGGGTAGAAAAGCAGGGAATGTTAGAGAGCCCTCTTGGAGGGACTCAGGCTAGCATGACACTGAGTCTGACTGACAAAAGGATTGAATCCTTTTACAGGGAATGGGCCCTCTGGATGTGATGTTTAAATGACACTCATCCCCCCTGATTTCTGTACATAAAATATTGCTAGAAGCTAACTGGCCCGGTGACTGCCTGTACATAAAACCATCTGCTTACAAGGACTGTGCTCTCACGATTTGTCCATTGCCATCATGGGTTAGTCTTAAGAATGCCTAAATAGCATCCATAAGATTTCCCTTAGCTTGGGATATAAATGTGCCCAGAAGCCTTATGTGCTTTGGATGAACTCCTCAGAGAATGAAGAGGCAGCCACCCATTCCATGGCTAAATGTGTCCTTAATGACCCCAGCGAGCTCTTAACAATGTCTTACACTAGCGGAAGGCATCAGATATTCAGTTCAATCCTCAGGGAAGCCTCCAGGTTATATCAGGCTAGCCTACCCCCAGCCAATGACCAATACCCCAACTAGATAGCAGCATAGGAGGATCACCCGCCCCTGAGTGGCCACCATTCCAGAGGACCTCACTCCTGAAGGAAACAGACTCATCACTAGAGAGGACACCATTTCAGATGACATTGCCACAACCCAAGAGCTCACTGCTGGAGATGACTGTGCCTCCTACACTGGAGATGACACCTCAGAGACATATCACCACATTGGAGACTGTACCGCTCATCCAGATGGCACCACTTCCCAATTTACAGCAAGCTCCGCAGAACACCAAAAGGGGGACTAAGACTTTCTAGGAACAGTGGACAAAATGTATTGCCCTGACAGAATCAAGGGATGGTCCACTGGAATATTATTTTGCCATATTTGCCTGGTGCTTGCCAGCTGACCTTACCCTATACCAAGAAGGCTGTAAGACTATGAGTATGTCTCCTGCTGACTGCAGGGCAGCATTGCATCATATTTCTTCATTGTGGCAGGCCAAAATATGCACTCAGAAGCAGATAGCTCCCCAGCCTACACATACAGCCTATTTAGACTATGGCCCTTACGGGCTCCCCTTGACTTTCCAATTTTATGTGCTTACACAGGAATTCCTGATCATGGCTTCTGCTGGCCAGAGCAAGCTCTTAAGCTCTTACCATGATTTCCTCCAAGACTATTATGATCTCTTCCATGATTACTCCAATGCCACTATGACCTCTTTCACCACACTTCCCTCTATATCTTTCATGACACTGGCAAAACACTTCACAAACACCACAAACATTTTCATCCAATGGGCTGAGAAGGCTACCTACATCCTGGGAGTCAGAAATTGCTAGACTTGTTGTTTGGTCTTGAACCACCTGTATCCCACCTTAAATGCTTACTCAGCTGATATATTCAATTTCAGCCAACTCTAACAACAACATTATAGCCCCAGACTCTTCATCAATTAGATGCCCCACCCATTTTTCACTCCAATTACTCCTCAAGGAGTCATTTTGGAGTAGCCTTTGAGGCCACCTTGTTCATTCTGTGCCCAGGCACAAGCAGCTGTTGGCCTGTAGACCCCTTTTACTGTACCACCAGAACTCATACAGCAGAGATGGCCAATGAATGGGTACAAATTCTCGGGTTTCTTGCCAGAGGCTCTAGTGAATACTTTACACTGGGAATTTCCACTTTTGGATTTTATTGAGGGCCCATGTTGCAAGGCTCTCACCTAGTGCATTATTCTCTTTCTCGGCCCTCTGATCAGCTTCCCCCTGGCCACATATTACAAGGCACCATTGTCTCCCTTGGTTTGCTACTGGAAGTTTGTCCTGCAGTTTAAAAATCCCCTGCATTTGTTAACCTGGCTGGTTACCACCAACCCAAAAGAGCTATTTTCATTCCTTTAGTCCTGGGTATTTTAGTTCTTACTAGGACTAGCTGAACTGGGCACAGGTGCAATGGCCCTAGCCACCCAGAATCAGGTAATTGAGGCCAACCAACGATTATTGGCCACCTTAACCCAACATGTACAGTGACTCCATAAAACACTTGTCCTTGTACAACAGTCTTATAAATTTGCTAAAATGGTTTTGAATAACTGCTTGGCCCTAGATTATCTATTGGCCAAGGAGGGAGGTGTTTGTGCCCTCCCTGAGACCACTTACAGCATGTAAATCAACAACTCAGGACAGGTTCAAGCCTACTTACAGCAAATGACCCAATATTACCCAAATCTTTGAACAGATTCCCAGGGCCCCCAAGATCACCAACCTATTTTCATGGCTGGACCCTTCAAGTTTGGGACAATGGCTATGGACTGTATTTCAGATTATTGGCTGTATAATTATTATAAGACTCATTCCTATAATTTTATTTAGATGTATATTTTCTTGGTTACAATGCATCCTACTCCTGACTTTTAACATATCTGTTACCCAGGCTGTTAATGTCCTCACTATTGACTCTGAAGCCTTGGCATCACAGGGTGGATTGTAGTATAAGCCCTGACAGTTGTATTTAATTTTTGTAATGCAAGTACTTGACTTAAGCCTTGATTGCCAAGGCATCCATTTCAAAGAGGCATCCACTTCATCAAAGTCTATCTCAAATAAACACGTTGCCAGACATCTGACTAGACAAAGAGCTAGGATGTGCACTCCCACCCCCACCATGAGGCAAACTGGTTTTAGAAATCTTTGTTGTTTTAGATAACTGGCCATTTGGGCTGCTTTTTTCTTTTTCTTTCTTCCTATGATTTAAATTCCTGCACTTATGTTTTCAATTGGCCAATTAAAAAAATTGGCCAATAATGAGTGAGCCTGTGAAACCTTAGACTCACACCCTCAACACGGATAAAAGCACAACCCCAGGCCCATTCTCTATCTCTACCTACAACCTTGCTGTGTGCCAGGTGTGCCTTGTATGCTTCAGGGCCTGCAGGTAATATAAACTCCTTTTTTCTTCAAAATTTCGGAATGGTTGTTTTGAAGGGCATCTTGTAATCATAATGAGAACCAAAAGTTTTGGTCCAGTTGTAACATTGATTTCAAAATGGGAGATGCCTGTGGGGAGTTCACCAGGGCCTAAGTGAGTGCCCTCAGGCATTTGTAGCCAATAGCATTACTATCAATAGGCTGAGACTGACACAAAACAGTAATCCATAGCAGTAATGACTTCAACTGTAAATAAATTAAACTCTCCAAATCAAAACACTTAGATTGGAAGAATCAGTTTTAAATAACCCTGGTCCAATTATATGCTTCATACAAGAGACTCACTTGATCTAAAGACACAAATAGGTTAAAAGTGAAAGAATGGAACAAAATATTCTGTCCAAATCATAAACAAAAACAATCTGAAATGACTAAGCTAATATGAGAAAAAGAGACTTTAAGTCAAAACCTGTTAAAGGACACAGAGAATGACATTATATATTGATAAAAGGATCAATTCATCAAGAACATATAATAATTATAAACATATATGCACCAAACATCATGATGAATATATGAAGCAAACATTACAAGAATTGAAGGGGAAACACACAGTTCTAGAAAAATAATCGGAGACTTCAATATCCCACTTCCAATAATGGATAAAACAACCAGATAGAATATCAATAAGGATATGATGGACTTAAAAAATAATCAATTGGACCTAACAATCATATACAGAACATTCCATCCAACAGAAGGTGAATACACATTTTTCTCAAGTGTACATGGAAGATTCTCCAGCATAGACCAAAATAATAGGTAAAACCACAAGTATTATTAAGTTTAAAATATTGAAATCATACAAGTATATTCCAATCCCAGTGGAATAAAACTGGACATAAATAAGAAAAAACTAGAATATTCAGAGATATGTAAAAAAATAAATAACACTCTTAAACAATGAGTCAAAGAACTGTGATGCAAATAATCCATAAACAATCTATAAATCAAAATTGGAGTGAGTTTATTATGAGCCAACCCTGAGGACCAGATTGCCTAGGAGTGTCCCTTCACAAAAGAAGGAAGCACTCCAAAGAAGTGGGGGGTACAGAGTGGTTACATACCTTCTTGGAACAAAGAGCATACATCACATATGATAGGAATGTCCTTTTTATAATAGTCATAAGATTGCTTTGCTGGCACATCAGATTGGTGAACACAGTACGTTGGTGGTCAGATGGTGAGTGCTCACAAGGTGAGCACAGTAGGTCAGTAATTAATCTTTAGTTTAGTGAGAGATGCTTATCCTTAAGGAAATGCCCAATGGGGAAATTTACATCCCTATCTTGAAGGGCATCATTCTCTTCTCCTTGGAACACACTAAATATTTACAGCAGATGTACAATGCATGCTCAACAGGTCACATCAGGCCCTTTTAGAAATACAAGGTCAGGCCAAATTAGTTTTAACCCAAATGGCTTCCTCATATACTCCAATATATCTTATTTGTTGTCATTTATATATCAGAAAAAATCACAAGGAAAATTAGAAAATACCTTGAAACAAATGAAAATAAAAAGCATAACATGCCAACACTTATAGAATGCAAATAAAGTAGAGCTAAGAGGGAAATTTACAGCTACAAATGCATACATTTTAAAAGCAGACAAACAACAAAATAATCTAACTTTCAATCTTAACGAACTAGTAAAAGAAAAGCAAGCCAAACTCAAAGATAGCAGAAGGAAGGAAATAGAGTGGTGATAAATAAAACAGAGACTAGAAAATTGAGAAAATAAATGAACCCAAAAGTTGGTCATTGGAAAAAGTTAACAAAATTGAAAAGACTAGCTAAGAACACAAAGGAAAGAACAGAGAAGATTCAAATTATAAAGTCAGAAATACAAGTGGAGATATTGCTATCTATTTTACAGAACTAAAAAGGATTATAAAAGCATATTAGAAACCATTGTATACCAACAAATTGGATAACCTGGATGAAATAGACAAATTCTTAGCCAAACAAAGTCTACCAAAATTAAATTGTAAAATAGTGGAAAATCCCATTTGACCTATATCCCATAAGGAGATTGAATCAGTAATCAAAGACCTCTCAACAAAGAAAAACCTGAGACCAAATAATTTCACTGGTAAATTCTACCATATATTTAAAGAATCAAAACCAATCCTTATGAAATTCTTCCAAAATATTAAAATAGAGAACAAATTGTAACTCATTCCTGATACCAAAGTCAGACAGAGACAAGACAACTACAGAGAAATATCCCTTATGAATATTGATGCAAAAATATGCAAAAAATTACTAGCAAATCAAATTCAGGAGCATATTAAAATAACTATACAATATGAGCTAATGGAATTTATTTTGGGAATGCAAGAATGGTACAACATATGACAATCAATAGGTGTAATACACCACATTAACAAACTGGAGAAAAAAAGCTACATGATAATTTTAATTGATAAAAAAAGCACTTGAGAAAATTCAACACATTTTCATGATAAAAACACTCAATAAACTAGGATTAGAAGAAAATATCTCAACATAATAAAGGCCATATATGAAGAGCCCACAAGTAACATCATACTCAATGGTGAAAAACTGAAAGCTTTTCCTTTAAGATCACAAACAAGACAAGGATGCTCATGTTTGCCACTTGTATTTAACATAGTACTGGAAGTCCTAACATGAGCAATCAGACATTAAAAGGAAATAAAAGGCATTCAAACTGGAAAGCAAGAAATAAAATTATCTTGTTTCATAGATGACATGGTTTTATATGTAGAAAATCCTAAATATTTCACAAAAAAACCCTGTTAGAACTAATAAAATAATTCAGAAAAGTTACAGGATACAAAATCAACGTGAAAAATCTGTTGCATTTCTATATACTAATGATAAACAATGCAAGAAGGAAGTTAAAAAAATTGATTTCATTTACAATATCAAATAGATTAAAATATGTAGAAATAAACTTAACCAAGGAGATAAAAGACCTGTACAAAGAAAAATGCAAAGTGTTCCTGAAAGAAATTAAAGAACAAAAAATAAACAGAAACACATCCTGTGTTCATGGATTGGAAGACATTATTCTTAAAATGTCAGTAGCATCCATAGCAATCTACAGATTTAATGCAATCTCTATCAAAATCCCAATAGATTTTTCTGCAGAAATAGATAAATGACTCCTAAAATTCATATGGAATCACACGGGACTCTAAATGGTCAAAACAATCTTGAAAAACAAGAATAAAGTTGGAGGTCTCACAATTCCTGACTCTAAAGTTTATGACAAAGCTACAATAATCAAAATCCTGTGGTATTGGCATAAAGACTGATGTAGTAAAATAGACAAGCAAGAAATAAATCTTCCCAGATATGGCCAAATGATTTTCAACAAGGTTGCCAAGGCCATTCAATGAGGAAAGGACAGTCTTTTCAACAAACAGTGGCGGAAAACTGGATATCCACATCCAAAAAATGAAGTAGGATCCTTATCCTACACCCCATATAAAAATGAGCATAAAATGGATCAAAGACATAAAGATAAGAACTAAAAATATAAAACTCTTAAAAAAAAACAAACGCAAAACACTTCATGACATTGGCTTAGCAATGATTTCTTGAATATGACACCAAAAGTGAAGGTAATGAAAGTAAAAATAGGTAAATTTGAAGACATCGAAATTAAAATTTCTGTGTATCAAAGAACACAATCAAAAGGATGGAAAGGCACCCTATAGAATGGGAGAGAATATTTTAAATTATGTATAAGTAGTCAATATCCACAATATATAAAGAATTCCCACAACTCAACAACAAAAAACTCTGTTAAAAATGGGCAAATGGCTTGCATAGAGATTACTTCAAAGAAAATGTACAAATGGCCAACAGGTATATAGAAAGATGCTCAACATCAGTAATTATCAGGGAAATGCAAATTAAAATCACAATAAGATATCATCTCATACCCATTAGTATGGCTATTTAAAAAAACAGAGAAAAGAACAAGTGTTGGTGGGAATGTGGAAAAATTGGAACCATTGTGCACAGTTGGGGGGAATGTAAAATGGTGGAGTCACTATTAAAAACAGTATGGCAATTCATCAAAAAATTAAAACTAGAGTTTGAATATAATCCAGTAGTTCTATTTCTGGGTGTATATCCAAACAATAAAATAAGATGCTTAAGAGATATGTATACCCATGTTCATAGCAGCATTATTCACAATATCCAAAAGGTGGAAGTAATCCAAGTGTCCATCAGTGGGTAAATCACTAAAAAAATGTGATATATACATATAATGTAATATTACTCCACCTTAAAGAGAAATAAAATTATGATACCTACAAAATGGATGGACCTTAAGGATATCATGCTGGGGTAACCTAGACATAAAAAGACAAGCATTGTATGATTCTACTTATACTAGTTACCTGGAAAAGTCAATTTCAAAGAAACAGAAAGTAGAATGGTGGTTGGCAGGGGTTGGGAGAAGAGGAGAATGGGGGTCATTGTTTAATGGGTATGGAGTTTTGGGTTGGGAAGATGAAAAGTTCTGTCGATAGATGGTATTGATAGTTGCATGACAGTGTCAATGTATTTAATGCCACTACATTATACATTTAAAAATGGGTAAAATGGGGGTTGGCCTGGTGGCATAGTGGTTAAGTTTATGCACTCAATTTTGGCAGTTTAGGGTTGGCAGGTTCAGATTCCGGGTGAGGACCTAAACACTGCTCAGGTCATGCTGCGGTGGCATCCCAAATACAAAATAGAGAAAGATTTGCACAGATGTTAGCTCAGCAACAGTCTTCCTTGAGCAAAAAAAGGAAGATTGACAACACATGTTAGCTCAGGGGTAATCTTTCTCACCAAAAATAAAATGGTAAAGCGGCAAATTTTAGTTATGTTTATTTTAAACAGCAAAGAAGTAATTTTAAAAATGTATTATCTCTGCTGACATCACCAAATGGCCAGATAGGAGGCTCCTGACTTTTCCTCCTTGCATGGATGAACTAAATATATGGTTGTACATGGATCAATTTTCTCTGAGAAAAATTCAGAAACTAGTTGACTGACTCCTACACATTGCACACCTGAGAAAATATCTACAACAAAATGGGTAAGAAAGGCTGAGCCATACTCTCACCATGAAGCCCATTCCTGGCACAGTGTCTTACAATAAGGAGGAAACCCTCAACTCCCAGCTTCTCCCTAAAGAGTGAAGTGAATGATTTAGAAAACATGTCTAGCACCCTGACTTTTAAGGCTACCACTGAAGAATGGGCCCTGAAATCTCTTAGCACTGGTAGACAATGAGGCTTGCATTCACAAGTCCCACAGGACTATAGCAAAAGAAGCAGTTTATAAACATGTGTGTGAGGACTCCTAAATCTATACCCCCAGGCTCAGTGCAGAGGGAGCAGGCAAAACCATTCATCCCTCAGTTATTTCCAAGAAGGGATTTGACTGCATACTTTCCCAATCAGTGGCTGCCACCTGAGGAACAGGATCCCAACTCATCTACATCTGGGAGCTGATGAACTTTGGCACTCATGAGTCCCTTGGGACCACACACAACAAAGAGATGGTTCTATTTGGGCACATGAGCACTCCCAGTGATTATTCCCTCTGGCTCAGTACAGAGTGAGGAGGAAAATCATCCTGCTCCTGGTTTCTCCATCATAGGGGTTAGACTTCATATCTAATGTTCTGACTTTACAAGATGCTGAAGGTCAACTTTCAATTAGCTTATATCAAAGAACTGAAGGACCAGGCAATTAGTACCCCTCTGGGAGTCTGAACAGGTGTGTGGGCATTTCCTATGCATTTTGGACACTGCTGGGAGCCACTAAGCAAAAAAGATGGCAACTTGGACAATCACAAAGCTTTAAGAGAAACCAGGAGCACAGGCTGGGCTAAGTGATGAAGTTCATCTTGTACATGAGGCAAGTCTGTTTTATCTAATGTACAGACCAAAACAGAGAGTCAAGAAAACCAAAGAAACAGAAGTATATGTTCTAAACAAAAGAACAACATAAGTTTCCAGTAACGAACCCTAATGAAAGGTATATAAGTGACTTATACCAAACACAGCGATCAAGATAATAGTCATAAAGATGCTCACTGAGGTCAGGAGAGCAATGCATATAAAGGTAAAAATTTCATCAAGGAGATATAAAATATTTTTTTAATTATCAAATAAAAAACACTGAGCTGAAAAATGCAACAAGTGAACAGAAAAATTTAATTAGGGGTTCAATAATACACAAGATCAAGCAGAAGAAAGGATTAGCAAACTTGAACACAGGGCAGTGGAGATAATCTGAGAGAAACAAAAATAAAAAAGGAATAAAAAATGGAAGATAGCTTAATGGTCTTATGGGAAACCATCAAATGGATCAATATATGCATTATAGGTATTACAGAAAGAGAGAAAGGAAAAGAGAGAAAGAGGAAAGAAAAAGCTTATGTTTTTTGCCTATCACAGTAATAGTAGCTGAAAATTTTCCAAACCTAAGGAAAGAAATAGATATCCAGATCCAGGAAATCTAATGAATACCAAATAAAATGAAGCCAAAGAGAGAAACATCAAGACACATTTTAGTTAAATTGTAAAAAGTTAAAGAAAAACAGAATCTTAAAAGTAGCAAGAGAAAAATCATCTTGTTACATACAAGGGAACTCTTGTAAAGCAATCAGTGGATATTTTAGGAAAAATCTTGCAGCCCAGAAGGGAATGGGATGATAAATGCAAAGCACTGAAAGAAAAATACTGCCAATCAAGAATACTCTACCCAGAAAGGTTGTCCTTTAGAACTGAAGATAAAAATTTCCCTGAAAAACAAACGGTGAAAGAGTACATCACCACTAGATAGGCCTTATAAAAAATATTAAAGGGAGTTCTTCAAGCATAAACAAAATGATGCAAATTAGTGACATGAAAGACCATGAAAATGCTAAAGGTAAATATATAGTAAAACAAAGAATACTTGAATATTGTAATGGTGGTGCATAAATAACAACTTAAATGTAGAGGTTGAAAACCAAAAGTATTAAGGTAACTATTTCTACACTAATTTGTTAATGGATACACAATATAAACAGATGTAAATTGTGACATCAAAAACACAAGATGGGGGAGGTGACGTCAGCATCATGGCAGACTAAGCCCTCCCTGTAAACTCTCCCCTCTAAGATAGAATGAAAAGGACATTCATACTCCAACAAAGGGTATCCACACAACATAAAAGATGTCTGAGAGATCCATGCAGCCACATGTGGAAAGGTGGAGGTGTGAGAGGCCCCCACAAGGAAGTGGAACAAGGTAAGAGAAAGCTTCTCATGCTCCTTGAAGGGCAGTGACCCAGGGATTGCATGCACCTTCTGAGGGGAAAGAGAGGGAAGAGTGGCAGCCCTCTGCAGGAACACCATAAATCTCTGAGGTCCCTCACAGCACAGGGTAAAGGCCCACACAGAAGTGACTAGCTATCTCAGGCGTGTCTTCATCAAGCAAACACACCAGGAGAGAATAGAGTGATGGCAGAATGAGAAGCACCTGAGATCATGCAAGAGAAAGCAAGTGCCCCTTGCCCCTGTCCAGTGGCCCAGCCCAACACCTGGGCACCGTCCTTCAGATAACAACAGGCTCAGAATATGCAGCTCCTGAACCCCACCCACTGGTGACAGTTGGGAGTGGTGAACAAATACTACCACAATGTGGAAGCACAAATCTATGCTGTCCAGCAGTATAAAAAGATATATTAAATATCCAGAGCAGAAGGAAAATGACAAGTACACAGAAATCAATCCTTAAGAAACAGAAACCTATAACCTAAATGACAGGGAATTTGAAATAGCTATCATTAAAAAACTCAATGAGTTAAAAGACAATGCAGATAGACAGTTCAAGGAATTCAGAAGCTACTTCACAAAAGAGATTGAAACTATAAAGAAAAACAAATCAGAAATATTGGAGATGAAAAACACAATGGCAGAGATAAAGAAGAATATGGATTCCCTGAACAATAGAGCTGATATCATGGAGGAACAAATCAGCAAATTGCGGACAGAAATATGGTAATGCTTCAGATGGAGGAGGAGAAAGAATGAAGACTCAAAAGAAATGAAGAAAGTCTCTAGGAAATATGTGACTCAATTAAGAAATGCAACATAAGGATTATAGGTATTACAGAGGGAGAAGGAAGGAGAATGCAACAGAAAGCTTGTGCAAAGAAATAATAGCAGAGGACTTCCCAAACCTGGGGAAGAAGATGGATATCAACATGGAAGAGTTCAACAGATCTCCTAACAATATCAATGTAAAAAGACCTACTGCAAGGCATACAGTAGTGCAGATGGCAAAAGTCAATGACAAAGAAAAAATACTAAGGGCAGCAAGGCAGAAGAAAATAATCTCAAAGGAACCCCAATCAGGCTTTCAGCAGACTTCCCAGCAGAAACCTTACAGAATAAGAGGGAGTGTAATTATATATTCAAATCTTTGAAAGAAAAAATTTTCAGCCAAGAATACTCTATCCAGAGAAAATATTCTTCAGATATGATAGAGAAATAAAAACTTTCCCAGATAAACGAAAGCTATGGGAGTTCATCACCGCAAGATCCCTCCACAAGAAATCCTCAAGAAGGCCCTCATACCTGAAGAAAAGGAAGAAAGGGGTTACAAAGTCCTGAGTAAGGAGACAAATAGGTAGACAAAACCATAAAATTGTAGCTATCCCTCAGAGCAGCTTAGCAAATACTGAAGTAAAACATTGAAGATAAAGGGAAGGAAAACACCAAAAACAAAGATAATCTTGTCATTTTAACTACAAACTCACAACACAAGATGGAATAAGATGTCAAAAAAAAGATAGGAGGGTAAGAGAAAAGTGACTGAATTGGTTGAGTCTAAGGAAATAAGGGGTCATCAGAAAATGGACTATCTCATCTATGAAATTTTGCCTACAACTCTCATGGTACCCAGTAAACAAAACAGAAGAACAGAGACATAAATAATAAATAAGGAGAAAACTAAGAAAACCATCATAAAAACTACCTAAGTGAATTGGTAGTCTGAAGTACACAGGGCAAGAAAAAAAGTAAATGAAGGAGAACTGGAAAATGAGGGATACAATGGCAGCATTAAGCCCTTATATATTAATAATCACTCTAAATGTAAATGGATTGAATTCTCCAATCAACAGACACAGAGTGGTGAGATGGATTAAACAACAAGACCCAACCATATGCTGCTTCCAAGAAACATATCTCAGCTCCAATGAGAAGTACAGGCTCTGAGTGAAGGAATGGAAGATGATACTCCAAGTTAATGGCAAACAAAAGAAAGCAGAGGATGCAATATGTATATCAGACAAAGAAGACTTTAAGATCAGATAGGTGAAAAGAGACAAAGAGGGGCAGTATACAATGATCAAAGGGACACTACACCAAGAAGACAAAACACTTATAAATTTCTATTCATGGGCCAGCCCCATGGTGAGTGGTTGGGTTTGCATGCTACACTTCAGAAGCCTGGGGTTTCTCTAGTTCAAATCCTGGATGCAGACATGGCACTACTCATAAAGCCATGCTGAGTCAGTGTCCCACATAGCACAGCCAGAAGGACCTACAACTAGAATATACAACTATGCACTAGGGGACTTTGGGGAGAAGAAAGAAAAAAAGAAGACTGGCAACACAAGTAAGCTCAGGGGACTATCTTTTAAAAAATTCATAGTCTTTGTACTTAAAAAAAAATCTATCCACCCAACACAGGAGCACAAAGTACACAAAGGAACTATTAACAAATCTAAAAGAAGACATTAACAATAACACAGTAAGAGTCAGGGATGTCAACACTCCACTCACATCAGTGGATACATCATCTAGACAGATAGTCAACAAGGAAGCAGTGGAATTAAATGAAAAACTAGACCAGATGGACTTAATAGATATATATATAGAACACTCCATCTAAAAACAGCAGAATACACATTCTTCTCAAGCACACATGGAAGATTCTCAATGATATACCACATGTTTGGAAACATGGCAAGCCTCAATAAACTTAATGATTGAAATAATACCAAGCATCTTTTCCAACCATAATGCTATGAAAATAGAAATTAAAAAGAAAAAAGCTGAGAAAGGGAAGAAGACGTGGAGACGAAACAACATGCTACTGAACAACCAATGGTTCATTGAAGAAATTAAAGGAAAAATCAAAAAATATCTGGAGACAATGAAAATGAAAACATACCACACCAACTCATATGGGTTGCAGAAAAAGTGGTACTAAGAGGAAACTTCATCACAATACAGGCTCACCTTAACAAACAAGAATAATTCCAAATAAACAATCTTAAACTATACCTAACAGAATTAGAAAAAGAAGAACAAACAAAGCTGAAAGTATGCAGAAGGACATAAATAATAACAAAAAGAGCAGAAATGAATGTACTTGAAGCAAAAAAGACAGTAGAAAGGATCAATGAAACAAACAGCTGGTTCTTTGAGAAGATAAACAAAATTGACAAACCTCTAGACAGACTTAAAAATAATAAAAGAGAGAAAGCTCACATAAATAAAATTAGAAATGACAGAGGAGAGGTTACAATGTATACTACAGAAATACAAAAGAATACTATGAAAAGCTATATGCCAACAAATTGGACAATCTAGAAGAAACGGATAAATTCTTAGACTCTTATGACCTCGCAAATCTGAACCAGGAAGAAATAGATAATCTGAATAGACCAATCACAAGTAAAGAGATTGAAACAGTAACCAAAAACATCCCAAAAAGTAAAAGTCCATGACCAGATGGCTTCCCTGGAGAATTCTACCGAACATTCAAAGATGGCTTAATACCAATCCTTCTCAAACTATCTCAAAAAATTAGAAAAGACAGAACACTTCCTAACACATTCTACAAGGCCAACATCACCGAGATACAAAAGGCTGACACAGATGCCACAAAAAGAGAAACTATAGGCCAATATAGCTGAGGAACATAGATTCAAAAACCCTGAACAAAATATTGGCAACTAGAATACAGCAATACGTCAAAAAGATCATACACCATGATCAAGTGGGATTTATACCAGGGACACAGGGATGGTGCAACATCCACAAATCAATCAATGTGATACACCACATTAACAAAATTAGGAATAAAAACTACATGATCTTCTCAATCGATGCAGAGAAAGTATTTGACAAAATTCAAGACCCATTTATGATAAAAACTCAACAAAATGGGAATAGAAGGAAAGTACCTCAACATAATAAAGGTCATATATGACAAACCCACAGCCAAGATCATACTCATTGGGGAAAAATTGAACACCATCCCTCTGAGAACAAGAACAAGACAGGGTGCCCACTCTCACCACCCTTGTTTGACATTGTACTGGAGGTTTTGGCAAGACCGATTAGACAAAAATAAGAAATAAAAGGAATCAAAGAGGAAATGAAGAAGTGAAACTCTTGCTGTTTGCAGATGACATGATTTTATATATAGAAAGCCCTAAAGAATTCATCGGAAAACTATTAGAAATAATCAAGTACAACAAAGTTGCAGGGTACAAAATCAACTTACAAAAATCAGTTGCATTTCTATACTCCAATAATGAACTAACAGAAAGTGAACTCAAGAATGCAATCCCATTTACAATTGCAAAAACAAGAAAAAAAATTCTAGCAATAAAAATAACAAAGGAGGTGAAAGATCTATATAATGAAGACTATAAGACATTACTGAGAGAAATCAATGATGACATAAAGAAATGGAAAGATATTCCATGCACATGGATGGGAAAAATAAACATGGTTAAAATGTCCATACTACCCAAAGCAACCTAAATATTCAATGAAATCCCAATCAGAATCCCAAAGACAATCTTTATAGAAATGGGACAAAGAACCTGAAAATTCATATGTGGCAACAAAGGACCCCAAATAGCTAAAGCAATCTTGAGAAAAAAGAACAAAGCTGGAGGCATCACAATCCCTGACTTCAAAATGTACCCCAAAGCTATAGTAATCAGAACAGCATGGTAGTGGTACAAAAACAGGCACACAGATCAGGGGAACAGAACTGAAAACCCAGAAATAAAACCACACATCTCTGGACAGCTAACCTTTGACAAACGTGCTAAGAACATACAGTGGAGAAAAGATAGTCTCTTCAATAAATGGTGATGGGTAAATTGGACAGCCACATGCAAAACAATGAAAGTAGACCATTATCTTATGCCATATGCAAAAATAAATTCTAAGTGGATCAAAGACTCGAAGGTAAGACCTGAAACCATAAAAATTTCAGAAGAAAATATACGTAGTACACTCTTTGCCATCAATATTAAAATGATCTTTCCGAATACCATGTCTTCTTGAACAAAGGAAACAAAAGAAAAAATAAACAAGTGGGACTTCATCAGACTAAAGAGCTTCTGCAAGGCAAAGTAAATGAAGATCAAAACAAAAGGACAACCCACCATTTGGGAGAAAACATTTGCAAATAATATATGCAACAAGTGGTTAATGTCCATAATATATAAAGAAAACACACAAGTGAACACCAAAAATCAAACAACCCCATCAAAAAATGGGCAGAGGATATGAACAGACATTTCACCAAAGAAGATATACAGACGGCCAGTAGGCACATGAAAAGATGTTCAACATCACTAATCATCAGGGAAATACAAATGAAAACTACACTAAGATATTACCCTATACCCATTAAAATGGCTAGAATCACTAAGACAAAAAATAACAAATGTTGGAGAATTTGTGGAGAAAAGGGAAACTTCATACACTGCTGGTGGGAATGCAAAGTGATGCAGCCACTATGGAAAACAGTAGGGAGATTTTTCAAATACTTAAAATAGAAATATGACCCAGCTATCCCACTACTGGGTATCTATCCAAAGAACTTGAAATCAACAATTCAAAGTGACTTATGTGCCCCTATGTTCATTGCAGCATTATTCACAATTGCCAAAACCAGAAGCAACCCAGGTGCCCATCAACCGAGGATTGGATAAAGAAGATGTGGCATACACACACACACACACACACACACACACACACACACACACACACAGGAATACTACTCAGCCACAAAAAATGCAAAATCATTCCATTTGCAACAACATGAATGCATCTGGAGTATATTAGGTTAAGCAAAATAAGCCAGAAAGAGACAAACATCAGATGATTTCACTCATATGTGGAAGATACATAAACACACAGACAAAGAGAACAGTTCAGTGGTTACCAGGGTGAAGGGGGTCTGTGGGTCGGCACAAAGGGTGAAGGTGAGAACTTAAAAGGTGGCACACAACTAATAATGTACAACTGAAATTTCACAATGTTGTAAACGCTTATGAATTCAATTTAAAAAGCACAAGATAGGAAGAGGAGAGCAATAATGTAGAGTTTTTGCATGTTTAAAGTTAAGTTGTTATGAGCTTAAAATAGACAATTATATCTGTAAGATGTCTTCTGTAAGCCTCAAGGTAACTACAAAACAAAAACCCATAGTAGACACAAATGAAAAGAGACAGGAATCAAAGCATCCCACTACACAAAATCATCCAATCACAAAGGAATAGAGCAAAAGAGGAAGAAAGAAACAAAGGAAAAACAAAACAGCCATAAAACAACAAACAAGATGGCAATCGTAACTCATTACCTATCAATAGTTACATTAAATATGAATGGAATGAATTCTAAAATCAAAGAGCAGACTGGCTGAATCGATTTAGAAAAGACTCAACTGTATGTTGCCTACAAGAGTCTCAATTCAACTTTAAGAACACACATACACTGAAATAGAAGGATGGAAAAGATATTCTATGCAAGTGGAAACCAAGAGAGGAGGAGTAGGTACACTTACATCAGACAACATAGAGTTTAAGCCAAAAATTGTAAGAAGAGACAATGAAGGTCATTATATAATGGTTCAGTTCATCAAAACAATATAACAATTGTAAATATTTATGTACCCAACACTGGAACACCTAACAATATTAAGATCACACTAACAGCTCTGAAATATGCAGCAATAAAATAATAGTAAGGTACTTACATACCCCCCTTTTATCAATGGATAGATCCTCACTGAAATTAACCTACATATTAGGCCAGAGGAACCCACCAGACATAAATAGAACATTCATCCAACAGCAATAGAATATACACTATTTGAAAATGCACATGGGACACTCTCCAGGATAGATCATATTTTAGAGCACAAAAGAAGTTTTCAGAAATTTAAGGTGATTAAAATGACAGCAAGCATCTTTTCCAACCACAAGGCTATGAAACTAGAAATCAATAACAAGAGGAACACCAGAAAATTCACAAATATGTGGAGATTAGACAACATGTTTCTGAACAACCAATGAGTCAAAGAAGCAATCAAAAGCAAAATTAAAAACAAATAACTTGAATCACATGAAAATGGAATACAACATACCAAACTTCAGGGATGCCACAAACGTGATTCTAAGAAAAAAATTTACAGCGATGAACTTGTATTCTAAGAAAAAGGAAAGGTCTCAAAAAAACAACCTAACTTTAAACTATAAGGAACTAGAAAAACAACAAATGAAGCCTAAAGTTTGCATAAGGAAGGAAATAATAGATGAGAGCAGAAATAAATGAAATAGGAAAACATCCAAAACCAGCAATAAAACTAAGGGGTTTTTGAAAAGATTAACAAAATTGACAAAAGTTTAGCTAGACTGAGAAAAAAAGAGAGGTGTCTCAAATATATAAAACCATAAATGAAAGAGGAGACATTACAACTAATAAGAAAGTAATATCAAGTATTATAGGAAGCTGCTATGAACAATTAGAGGCCAACAAATTAGAAACCTAGAACAAAAGGATAAAATCCTAGAAACTGCAACCTACCAAGACTGAATCATGAAGAAATAGAAAATATGAACAGAACAATAATGACTAAGGAGCTAGAACCAGTAATCAAAAATCTCCCAATAGAGAAAAGTTCAGGACTAGAAGGCTTCATCAGTGAATTCTACCAAACATTTAAAAATTAATACCAATGCTTCTCAATCTCTTCCAAAAAGTAGAAGAGGAAAAAATATTTCCAAACTCGTTTTATGAGGACATTGCCCTGATACCAAAGCCAGACAGGAAGACTACAAGAAAAGAAAATTACAGACCAATATTTCTGATGAACAGAGAAGCAAAAATCCTCAAAAAAAATTAGGAAAATGAACTCAACAATACCATACAAGGATCATACGCCATGACCAAGTGGGATTTAACTGTGGGGTGCAAGGATGGTTCAACATACACAAATCAATAAATGTGATAAACCACATTAACAAAATGTAGGATAAAAATTATGTCATCATCTCAATAGATGCAGAAAAGGCATTGGACAAAATTTCTCATCCTTTCATGATAAAAACTCTCAAAAATCTAGGTTTAGTTAAAATGTAGCTCAACATGATGAACGCCATATATGACAAGCCACAGCTAACATCATACACAACGGTGAAAAGCTGAAAGTTTTCTCTTTAAGATCAGGAACAATATAAGGATGCCCACTCTTGCTACTTCTAGTTAAGATATTAATGAAAGTCCTAACCATAACAATTTGTCAGAAAAAGAAATAAGAGCCATCCAAATTGGAAAAGAAGTAGTAAAATGTGTGTTTATAGATGAAGATATTATTTATAGAAAACTCTAAAGAATCTACTGAAATCTGTTAGAACTAAGTTCTGTAACATTGAGGATATAAAATCAATACACATAATTCAGCTGCATTTCTATATACTAATAATGAACTATTGGAAAGAGAAATTAAGAAAATTTCACTTACGATAACATCAAAAAGGATAAGGTACTTAGGAATAAATTTAAACAAGGAGGTGAAAGATTTGAACACTGAAAACTATAAAACATTGATGAAAAACTGAAGAAGACACAAATAAATGGACAGATATTCAGTGCACTTGGATTGGAAAAATTAATACTGTTAAAATGTCCCTACTACCCAAAGTCATCTACAGATTCAACGCAATCTCTATCAAAATCCTAATGGCATTTTTCACAGATGAAAGACAAACAATCCTAAAATTCACATGTAACCACAAAAGACTCCAAATAGCCAAAGCAATCTTGAGAAAAAAGGACAAAGCTGCAGGTATCATGCTTCCGAATGACTTCAAACTATAGTACAAAGTGATAATGATCAAAACAATATTGTATTGACATAAAAAAAGAAATATATCAATGTAACAGAATAGGCAGCCCAGAAATAAACCCATGCATTTTTGGTCAATTAATTTCTGACAAGGCACCATGAATACAGAATAGGGAAAGGACAGTCTAATCAATAAATGGTGCCGGTAAAATTGGATGTCCACAGCAAAGGAATAAACCTGCACCCCCATCCTAGACCATAAACACAAATCAACTCAAAATGGATTAAAATCTTAAATATAAGACCTGAAACCATAACAATCCTAAAATAGAACATAGGGGAAAACCTTCACGTTGGTCTTGGCAACAAATTTTTGTATACAAAACAAAAAGCACAGCAACAAAAGAAAAACTAAGCAAGTGGGACTACATCAAACTAAAAATCTTCTGTATAGCAATGGAACCATCAGCAGAATGAATAGGAAACCTATGCAATGGAAGAAAATATTTTCTAACCATATATCTGATAAGGAGTTAATATCCAAAATGCAAAGGACTCAGACAAGTTTAACAAAAGCCACAAATATTCCAATTTAAAAAATGAGCAGATGAACTGAATAGACATTTTTCTTTCTTTTTTTTTTTTTTAGGAAGATTAGCCCTGAGCTAACTACTGCCAGTCCTCCTCTTTTTGCTGAGGAAGACTGGCCCTGAGCTAACACCGTGCCCATCTTCCTCTACTTTATATGTGGGACACCTACCACAGCATGGCATGCCAAGTGGTGCCACGTCTGCACCTGGGATCCAAACCAGCGTACCCTGGGCTGCCAAGAAGCGGGACGTGCAAACTTAACCACTGCGCCACCTGGCCAGCCCCAACATTTTTTTTTTCTAAAGAAGACATACAAATGGCTAACAAGAACATGAAAAAAATGCTCAGCATCACTAATCATCAGGGAAATACAAATCATTTCCACAGTAAGATCTTACCTCACAACTTTAAGAATGGTTATCATAAAGGAAACAAGTGATAACAAGCTATGCCAAGGATGTGGATAAAAGGGAACCCTTGTTCACAGTGGGAATGTAAATTGGTATAACCACTATGGAAAGCAGTATGGTAGTTCCTTAAGAAATTGAAAATAGAACTACCATATGATCCAGCAATCCTACTTCTAGGTATACATCCAAAGGAAATGAAAACAGGATCTTGAAGAGACATCTGAACTCCCATGTTTATTGCAGCATTATTCACAATAGCCAAGATATGGAAACAACCTAAGTGTTCATCAACAGACGAATGGATAAAGAAGATGTGGTGTATACATATATGATGGAATATTACTCAGCCACAAAAAAGAAGAAATGCTGCCATTTGAGACAACATGGATGAAGTTGGAGGGCATTATGCTAAGTGAAATAAGTAAGACAAAGAAAGACAAATACTGCATAGTATCACCTACAAATGGAATAAATGTAATGCACTCAAAGAAACAGAGTAGGATGGTGGTTTCCAGGGGATGGGGCGGGGTGGGGAAATGCGGAGAGGTTGATGAAAGAGTATGAACTCTCAGTTATAAGATGAATATGTTCTGAAGATCTAATGAATAGTATTGTGACTTTAATTGATAATACTTATTTTATAATTGAAATTTGCTAAGTAGATCTTTAATGTTCTTAACAAAAGAAGTACGTGTGTGTTGGAGCTGTTAATTAACTTGATTGTGGGAATCCTTTCACAATGTATATACACATATATATATATCAACATCACGTTGTACACTTTATATTACAAGGATTTTTTGTCAATTATATGCTAATGAAGCTGCACAAAATAAAAATGAAAGGGTATTATCACCAGGGAAACCTAGGTGAAACAGAAGAGAACTCTGTAAAATTTTTCAAATTTTTGTGAGTCAAACTATTTCAATATAAAATTATGTTTTATGTGATAGATTTATAGCTACTTATCTTGGTGGGGAGTGACAAAGATAATGTATTCCTGAGTAAGTAAATTTCATAATAATAGATATAATATGAAAGCAGCCCTATTGCATATGTGTTTATCTGAACAGGGGAAAGATGTGGAAGTATACAAATCAGACCGTGTTGAATATAATTTAGGTTTTTAATATTTTGAAGAGAAATTTAATGAAAATCCAATCTTATCTTGGAATATGTATTCCATTTTTCCCTTCTCTCTCTCTCTCTCTCTAGTATCAAGATTATCTTCTGTCTTCAGAAATATATTTCTGAGGTAAATTGAGATGGCTATTCAAGGAGAGACACAAAAGATAGTGAAATCAGTTTCTTCCTGGGAAGGAACAGGAGATAGATGTAGATTCAGTGATATAATGAATATCATTCCTTTAAGGAGGCATTTTTTTCCTATCTCTGTAGTTTTCCTCTTGATTGATACGTTGTCTTTTACCACTCACCTGTTCTTCAGATATCTTCTTGGTGTTTGTCATCAATTGGACCCCTAGTTTTCTGAGCTTAGGAGACAATGTTCTATTTTTGATTGTTGAAACAGAAGTGTGAAGCTTTTAGACATGTAAAAATATCATCCATGGAAGCCCATTGCTATTTTATCCATTGAAAGGAGGAAGTAGTTTGCATGCAGATTGAGGAGAATTTGCTCTGGTGCAGGTAGATCAGAAGTCCTGGGAGTCATCTGACTCAAGACAGTATTCCTTAGAGACCTAGGCCTCACTTCCCTCAGAAGGGTTCTCCTGTTTTCTGTGGAGTCCCTCTCTGCCCTCCCTTTGCATTTCATAAGGAAGACCTTAACATGATTAAATCATACATTTTTAAGTGTCTTCCATTATCCTAGCTCACCCTCTGCTGTGTGTGCCTGTGCACATATTTGCCAGGTATTGATAAGACAATAATGTCTCCAGCTCTGTGCCAGGTATTGAGGAGGCACAGGTTAGTAAGAAGTGGTCTTTGCCTTGTAAGAGCTCATAATTTTTGTGGATAAGGGCCACCTATACAATCCAATATACTACAGTGACAACTGCCATTAAGCTGGGTCAGAATATCACACACCAGGAGTTAGCGTCACGATGGTGGCATAGGGAGACTCTGAGCTCACCTTCTCCCACAAACACAACGAAGTTGAAACTATTCTTGCAAACATTACCCCTGAGAGAGAATTGAACAGTGGATAAAAATAACCTGCAACAGGGACAGTCCTGACTGAGATGGAAGAGGCAGAAATCCCTTTCTGGAGAGAAAAAAGCAACCTTCATAAGCCATGGCACTTCACAGCCATCCAGGAGCAATCCTAAGGTACACAGCCTTCCCGTGAGCAGTGCGGAACCTGAGTGGTGGAAAATTATCACTATAAGCATCCTTCAGACTCAGCACAACTGAGATGAGTATCATAATATTTGGCTTTGCTCATTATTAACTGCAACAGGGAATACCCCTAGAAAACCTGTTCCACATAAGCAGAAAAGAAACAGCTCTTAAAGGGCCAATGCATAAATTCACCTGTTTCAGAAAGCAATCTAAAATCACCAGAAAGAAAAGTGTCCTTTGGTGAAAAGACACTAATTTGATAGGCTATGGGTGCATCTTGGTGAGATGTGAGACCTCTCCAGGGACTGAGAAATTGGCAGCAGCCATTACTGTGACCTAGTACAGGTGTACTGACACAGACACTGGCAGATGTCGTTGGAGTTCTTCCTCAGGCCTGTTAGCCAAGGATCTTCCCTGCCCACTAGACTGCTGATTCAATCCAGCTCTTCTAGGGCAGGCAGCCTTCCCTAGAGGCTAGCCCCACCCAACAACAATCCCTTGGCAACTTTTCAACCTGCATAGTCTAGGTGAATGATCCTCTGCAGACAGGTGAAGGGGTCTGCCTCTGTGGGGCAGGGCATGTGAGAGGAGCAAGTGGAGTGGGTGGGGCATTGTTGGAGTGCGTGGGTGCATCTGCAGTGGGGCAACTGTGTACACACCAGGGGGTCGAGACATGTGCATGGGCAAGGACAGTATTGATGGTGTGTGTGGACCTGTGGGCCAAGCGGCTTATCAGGGGCAGACCTGTGCTTCTCCAACAACCACATAGAGGATGAACCCTGCCTTCAAAAGCCTGAAACAATAGGGTGCTCTCATGCCTGGAGCCAGCCCCACTCAGCTGCAGTCCTGAGAGAGCTGACAAAAGCATTGCAAGTCAGAGGCCTAGAGAAATTGTATGCCCCTGAACCTCACAACCAGCCATGCTGGGGGCCTATTCACTTAAGAGCAAAACTGTAACAGCAGTGTGCTATTAGACCTTGCAGCCAACTGTGCTGGGGCTCCCCAAACCTGATAAAGTGAATGAAGGGTCCACAGCAGCTATACACAACTTAGCTTTACAACCAGCCAGCCAGGGGGACAGCATAGACTCCCGAGGCACCTGCATCAAAAGCAACCCTATCATAACAAAATGACAAACACAGCCCAAATAGGGGTCACTCCTGGAATATTTGGAAGTGGTGGGAAGAGGGAAGTACACTGCTGGGCCTCAGAAAGTGTCTCTTACATAAGGCCACTTCTCCAAGATAAGGAGTCATAGTTGACCCACTTAATAAACAGACAACAGCAAAGAGAAAGAGGCAACATGAGGAGGCAAAGGGATATGTTCCAAGCAAGGGAGCAGGACAAAACCCCAGAAAAAATCTAAATGGAACAGAAATAAACAATCTACCTGACAAAGAGTTCAAGCAAAATGTCATAAGGATGCTCACTGATCTCGGAAGAAGACTAGATGAACATGGTGAGAACATCAACAAAGAATTGGAAAATATAAAAATGAACAAATAGAAATGAAGAATACAATAATGGAAATGAAAAATCCACTAGAGGGACTCAATACCAGAGTAGATGATACAGAGAATGAATCAGTGAGGTAGATAAAAGACTAGAGGAAATCACCCAAGCTGAACAGATAAAAGAAAAAAGAATTAAAAAGAATGAAAACAGTATAAGGAACAATGGGACAATATCAAGTGCACTAACATTTGTGTTATAGGTGTCCCAGAAGGAGAAGAGAAAGACACAGAGATAGAGAATTTATTTTAAGAAATAATAGCTTAAAACTTTCCTAGCCTAAGGAAGGAAACAGACATCCAGGTATAGGAAGAACAGAGAGCACCAAACAAGATAAACCCAAAGGGGCCCACAAGGACAAAATTAGAATTAAAATGTCCAAAATTAAAGATGAAGAGAGAATCCTAAAAGCTGCAAAAGAAAGGCAACAAATGTACAAAGGAAATGCCATAAGACTATCACCTGACTTCTCAGCTGAAACCTTACAGGCTAGAAGGAAGTGGCATGATAGATTTAAAGTGCTGACAGGAAAAAAACCTGCAGCTAAGAATACTCTACTCAGCAAGGTTATCACTCAGAATGGGAAGAGAGATACAGAATTTCCCAGACAAGCTAAAATTAAAGGAGTTTATCACCAAGAGACTCGTATTACAAGAAATGCTAAAGGGACTTATTTAAGTAGGAAATAGAAGAGCACAAATATGGATAAGAAATTATTTTCAAAAGGCAATAAAATCACTGAAAAGGCAAAAAATACAGTAAAGGTAGTAGGTCAACTGCCTATGAAGATAATATGGAGGTCAAAGGAAAAAAGTATTAAAATTTTCTATTTCAATGATAAGAGGCATTGACATAAAATAAGATGTTAGATATGATACCAAAAACAGAAAATGTTGGAGGAGGTGAGCAAAAGATAAGAGTTTTTAGAACGACGTCAAGCTAAAGAGACAATCAAATGAACAAAGATTGCTAAATACGTAGATTGTTATATATGAACCTCATGAAAATCACAAACTGGAAACCAATAATAAACACACAAAAATTAAAAGAAATGAATTCAAATGTAACACTAAAGCCACCAAACCACGAGGGAAGACAGCAACAGAGGAAGAAAGGAAAATAGAAGACCTACTAAAACACCCAAAGAAAGAGTAACAAAGTATCAATAAGTACATTTTTGTCAATAACTACTTTAAATTTCAATGGACTAAATGCTCCAATAAAAAGGCATATAGGGTGGCCAACGGGATAAAAAAAACAGGACCCATATATATACGGCATACAAGAGAGTCACTTAAGACCTAAAGACACTCAAAAACTTAAAGTGAAGGGATGGAAAAAGATACTATATGCAAACGGCAAAGAAAAGAAAGCTGGGGTAGCAATACTTATATCAAAAACAAAAGAATTGAAAACAAACACTGTAACAAGAGACAAAGAAGGGCACTACATAGTGATAAAGGGAACAACTCAACGAGAGGCCATAACACTTATAAATATCTATGCAGCCAACATAGGAGCACCTAAATATATAAAGCAATTATTAAAAAACAAAAATGGAGAAACAGACACTAACACAATAATAGTACAGGACTTTACCACTCCACTTACACCATTGAATAGATTATCTGAACAGAAGATCAATGAGGAAACATTGACCATAAATGACATTTGACCACATGGACTTAGTAGATACATATAGAACATTCCACCCAAAAACCACAGAATACACATTCTTTTCAAATGCACATGGAACATTCTCCAGGATTGATCACTTATTAGGCCACAAAACAAGTCTCAATAAATTTAAGAAGATTGAAATAATACCAAGCATCTTTTCTGACCACTAAGGTATGAAAATAGAAATCAACTACAGGAAGAAAATCAGAAAAGCCACAAATATGGGGAGATTAAACAAAATGCTACTGAACAACGATTGAGTCAATGAAAAAATCAAAGGAGAAATCAAAAAGTACCTGGAGACAAATGAAAATGAAAATACCACATGCCAAAATCTACGGGATACAGCAAAAGCAGTTCTAAGAGGGAAGTTTATAGAAATTCAGGCCAAGCTTAACAAAAGAGAAAAATCCCAAATAAAAAATCTAACAGTGTACCTAAAGGAATTGGAAAAAGAAGAACAAACAAAGCCTCAAATTAGTATAAGGAAGGAAATAACAAAAATAAAAGAAGAAATAAATGATACAAAGACCAAAAAAACAACAGAAAAATATCAACGAAATCAAGAACTACCTCTTTGAAATGATAAACAAAGTTTACAAACATTTAGGTAGGTTCACCAAGAAGAAAAGAGAGAAGGTGCAAATAAAATCAGAAATGAAAGAAGAGAAATTACAGCAGACACCTCAGACATACAAAAGATTATAAGAGAATACTATGAAAACTTACACGCCAACAAATTGGATAATCTAGAAGTAATGGATAAATTCTTAGAATCATACAACCTTCCAAAACTGAATCAAGACGAAATAGAGAATTTGAATACACCAATGGCCAGTAAGGAGATCAAAACAGTAATCAAAAATGTCTCCCAAATAAAAGTCCAGGACCAGACAGCTACCTTGGTGAATTCTACCAAACATTCAAAGAAGACTTTGATACCTATCCTTCTCAAAGTCTTCCAAAAAATTGAAGAGGAGGGGAAGCTCCCTAATTCATTCTATGAAACCAACATTATCCTGAACCAAAACCAGACAAGGTCATGACACAAAAATGAACTTACAGGCCAATATCACTGATGAACATCAATGCAAAAGTCCTCAACAAAACACTAGCAAATAGAATACAACAATACATTAAAAAGATCATACACCAGGATCAAGTGCAATTTATTCCAGGGATGCAGGGATGGTTCAACACCCACAAGTCAATCAACGTGATACACCACATTAACAAAATGAAGAATAAATATCACATGATCATCTCAATAGGTTCAGAGAAAGTGTTTGACATGATACAGCATCCACTTATGATAAAAACTCTGAATAAAATGTGTATAGGAGGAAAGTACCTCGACACAATAAACGCTGTGTATGACAAACCCACAGCTAATATCATTCTCAATGAAGAAAAACTAAATGCTATCCCTCTAAGAACAGGAATCAGACAAGAATGCCCATGTTCACTACTCTTATTTAACATAGTATTGGAAGTCCTACCCAGAGTAATCAGGCAAGAAAAATAAATGAAAAGGATCCAAATTGGAAAGAAAGGAGTGAATCTGTCACTATTTGCAGATTACATGATTTTATATAGAGAAAACCCCAAAGAACCCACCAAAAAATGTCTAGAAATAATAAATGAATACAGTAAAGTTGCAGGATACAAAATCAACATACAAAACTCGGTTGCATTTCTATACACTAACAACAAAGTAGCAGAAAGAGAAATTAAGAATACAATCCCATTTGCAATTGCAACGGAAAGAATAAAATATCCAGGAAAAAATTTAACCAAAAAGTTGAAAGATCTGTACACTGAAAACTAAAAAACATTGTTGATAGAAATTGAAGACACAAAGAAATGGAAAGATATTCCATGCTCTTCTATTGGAAGAATTAGCATAGTTAAAATGTCCATACTTCCTAAAGCAATATACTGATTCACTTTTGAAGTAAAATAGCCTTCAATTTGTGCTTTCTGATGTTTTCTGTCAAGCAGGTGGAGGTCATGCATCTTTGGCAAGAATATCATAGAAGAAATATTTTATCCTCTTCAGTGCATTATGTTAGGGAGTACGTGATACTGCTATGACTTATTGATTATAAACTTGATTACTTGGTTAAGGTTTTCTCCACTGTAAATTTACCCTTTTTCTCATTATAATTAATAAATATCTTGGAGGAAATACTTTAAATCTTTGCAAATATCCTGTTTCTCTTACAACTTTTGCCCACCAATTATAGCATTTACTGGTAAATCTTGCCGGTAAAAATTATTATTGTGGTGTCTGTCTGATAGTGATCTTATATTTCCCTCAATCCTTCTACATTTATTAACTGGAATTTTTCCATAAGTCATAGCTGTCTCTTCTCCTTTATTAATTAAATTATTTATTTTTTAGCAGTATGAACTAAAAATACTTAGTTTATACCATCAGTTATAATACAATGCCATCATTATGTATTTTGTCAGTGTAATGGATAGGATTGTGTTCCCTCAAAAGGTATATTTAAGTCCTGTCTCTCAGCACCTGTAAACATGAGCTTATTTGTAAATAAAGTCTTTGCAGATATAATCAAATTAAGATGAAGTCATACTGGATTATGGTGGGCCTTAATTCAATGACTGGTATGCTTACAAGAGAGAAATTTGGACAAAAGACACAGGGAAGAATACCATGTGAAAATGGAGGCAGAAATTGGAGTGATGTGTCTACAAACCAGGGAACTCCAAAGATTGCTGGTAACCACCAGAAGCTAGGCTAGAGGCATAGAACAGATTCTCCCTCAGAGCTTCCAGAAGGAACTAACCCTGCTGAAACCTTGGACTTCTGGCCTCTAGAACTGTGAGAGAATAAATTACTGTTGTTTTAGCTGCCTCAGTTGTGGTAATTTATTATGGCAGGCCCAGTAAGCTAACATAATTACTAATTTTTTTCCAACCTGTTAATATTCATAGCTTTACCAATGTATTCTGTTCTCTGTTAATAGAACTCTGTCGTTAGAAGTATAATTTGAATAAAAGATTGTTTAAGAACGCCTAAGTTTAAGAAATTGTTGCCATGTCCAGTAAGTGTATTCTTCATGAATCATTCTGTAATTCTGATTTATTGTCATATTTGATAATTTTTCCTTGGTAATAATGTTTTAATTTATATCTCTGTGATCTTAAAGTAAATATTTCTAAAATTGCTCTATCAAATCATAAAATGGCCATTGATATATTCCTCTTCTCCTACATGCATGATGGGGGGAAAGTTGATTAATCTGCTAGATTTCTGATTTTAAAAAAGATATAGTATTATTTTATTTAAATATTGAGTCCAGGAAAGCTTTTTTCCAAGTAATTTTATTGAGATCATAATGGTTTATAATATTGTGTAATTTCAGGTGTACATTATTATTTATCAGTTTCTGAATAGACTTCATTGTGCTCATCCCTGGTAGTCTAATTTTTATCCATCACCATACATATGTACCCCTTTATTATCCATTTTGCCCACCCCCAAACCCCTTCCCCTCTGGTGACCACTAAACTGTTCTCTTTATCCAAGTATTTATCTTCCACATATGAGCAAAATCATGCAGTATTTATCTTTCTGTTTGGCTTATTTCACTTAACATCACACCCTCAAGGTCCATCCATGTTGCTGCAAATGGGACGGTTCTGTCTTGTTTTATAGCTGAGTAGTATTCCATTGTATACATATACCACATCTTCTTTATGCATTCATGTGTAGAAGGGCACTTGGGTTGCCTCCACATTTTGGCTATTGTGAATAAGTCTGCAATAAACATATGGGTGAATAAGTCTCCTTTTATCATTGATTTCAAGTTCTTTGGATAAATATACAGTAGTGTGATAGCTGGCTCATATGGTATTTCTAATGTTTTGAGAAATCTCAACATTGTCTTCCATAGTAGCTGCATGAGTTTGCATTCCCACCAGCAGTGTATGAGGATTCCCTTTTCTCCACATCCTCTCCAACATTTGTTTTTTGTCTTGGTAATTATAGCCATTCTGAGTGGGGTAAGGTGATATCTCATTGTAGTTTTGACTTGCATTTCCCTAATAATTCGTGATATTGAACATCATTTCATGTGTCTATTGGCCATCTGAATATCTTCTTTGGAAAACTATCTATTCATATCCTCTGCCCATTTTTCGGTTGGGCTATTTGTTTTGTTTTGGTTTGGGTTTTTTGCTCAGTTGTATGAGTTCTTTATATATTTTGGAGATCAACCTCTTGTTGGAAAATGATTTGCAAATATTTTCTTCCACTTGGTCTGTTGGCTTTTCATTTTGTTCATGGTTTCCTTTGCTTTGCAGAAACCTTTGTCTGATGTAATCCCATTTGTTTATTTTTTCTTCTGTTTCCCTTGCCTGAATAGAAAGATACTCAAAAAGATACTGCTAAGACAGATGTCAAAGACTGTACTGCCTATATTTTCTTCGAGGAGTTTTATGATTTCAGGAGTTACATTCAAGTCTTTAATCAATTTTGAGTTAATTTTTGTGTATGACAAAAGATAATGGTCTACTTTCATTCTTTTGCATGTGGCTGTCTAATTTTCCCAACACCATTTATTGAAGAGACTTTCCTTTCTCCATTGTATGTTCTTGGCTCCTTTATAAAAAATTAACATTCCATAGATGTGTGGTTTTATTTCTGGGCTTTCAATTATGTTCCATTGATCTACTTGTCTATTTTTGTGCCAGTACCATGTTTTTTTTATTACTATAGCATTGTAATATGTTTTGAAGTCAGGAATTGTGATGCCTCCAGGTTTTTTCTTTTTTCTCGGGATTGCTTTGGCTATTCGGGATCTTTTGTTGTTCCATAGAAATTTTTGGATTCTTTGTTCTATTTCTGTGAAGAATGTCATTGAGATGCTGATTGGTATTGCACTGAATCTGTAGATTGCTTTAGGTAATATGGACATCTCAACTATATTTATTCTTATGATGCATAAACATGGAATATCTTTCCATTTCTTTATGTCTTCTTCAGTTTCTTTCAATAATGTTTGATAGCTTTCAGTGTACAGATTTTCACCAGGAAAGTTTTTTATGCTTAAAATTACAATTGCTTTTTTTTATGCTTTTTTTTTATGCTTAAAATTAAAATTGCCCTGTTTTGAGTATGGTGGCTAGTACAATATGGCTAAAGAATATGATTGATTGAAATAAGTCACAGGACATGAAATTGGAAAAGTAGGCTGATGCTTAATTGTGAAAGGCTTTGAATGCTGGAGTTTTAAAATAACTTTGTATATGTATCTTATTTTTAGTTTACTCTCTTTGGATAGAATACTAGAAAATTTTCCCATTTCCAGTGTTTTTTCCTTTAGTAGGAACAACGGACAACTGACAGCTCCTAAGAAATTCTGTTCTAGTAGTTCTTAAATGACATAATAACAAGGTCATTTATATCTCCAGACTCTCTGTCCTGGTTTCATATGCTCCCAAAGGAATCTCATCTCTTTCCCCTAGTAAAAGGAATCCTACTAAACCAATCAATGAAATGTGAAGGCAAAGAATAATAGACTCCATAACCCTGGAGTGGGTAATGTGGTATTGTCTGAAATATCTATTCTCCTATTTCCCCTTGTGGAACAGCGACATACCACACTCTTTGGGTGGGTTCTGACTAATATAAGCTTCTTATGTTAATGTAATTCTCTTTATCAATGTAAATTATTAAAGTAACCCAGGTCTAATTTCAAAGATACATCTAGAATCACCAAATAAAAATACTGTAGTTCAGAGTTTGTGGAATAAATTCTATTTCTTTCTATGATAAGAGAGCATGTAACTTGGTTTGTCACTGCTATAAGAGAAATCAGACTGAGGATCAAGGCAGTATATAGAGGAAGGAAGAGTTAAGAGAATACTAGAGAAAAGGCATGAGTGTCTTAACAAAACAGTCTCCTGACCAAATTTGAGAATTGTATTACATGAGAAAATAAATTAACCATGCATTCTATTTTGAGTTCAGTTTCTATGGTTTGCCTCCAAAACCATTTTAACTAATACAGTCACTTTGCAGCATTGTATGGAAACTTTGTTGAAACTTAAGATCAGGCAGAGTCAATAAATACCTCTCTTCACTTCTCACATTTTTTACCACGACTATTGACTATTTTTACATTAAAAAGTGATAAATCCTGTACTAAACATATATACACAAATATACTAAACACACACACACATAAAGACATTCAATATTTCTACTACATTGGGGTTATATGCAAATATGTGTTATGTGCTACTGCTTCTATGTTCTGTTACACATTCTATGTGATACTGTTTAGCATAGTATATTTTAAGCATTTCAAGTCATTCAATAATCTTTGAAATTTTATGTACATAGTGCAAATACTAATACATGGATGTGCCATCATGTAACCATTAGCATATCACTGGGGATTTATATTATTTCCAATTAATTATATACCTCTCTTTTAAAAATGAATGCCCTCTAAATTGAATCACTTACTGTACCTCTGTTTGTTTGTTCATGATAGATCTTAATGGTAGAACTATTTGCTCAGGTAATGGTCATTTTTATAGCTTATAAATAATGAAAACTGCTCTCTGGAGACGTTTACGAATTTTACCAAAGCCATATATTTCTCCCAAGCCATATATTTCTGTCTTTTATCTCATGCTTGTGAGCACAGATAAAATTATTATGTCTTAAAATTACATCAGTGAATGGGGCTGGCCCCGTGGCCGAGTGGTTAAGTTCGTGTGCTCCACTGCAGGCGGCCCAGTGTTTTGTTGGTTCGAATCCTGGGCGCGGACATGGCACTGCTCATCAAACCACGCTGAGGCAGCGTCCCATATGCCACAACTAGAAGGACCCACAATGAAGAATATACAACTATGTACTGGGGGGCTTTGGGGAGAAAAAGGAAAAAATAAAATCTTTAAAAAAAAATTACATTAGTGGAATCCGCTATTCTTGGATCTTCTTAGCCTGAGGACTGACCAGGCTTCATCCTGATAGCTTAAGTGAGTGTGTTTCTGGTCCAGAGGAACTTTCAGTTCTGGCCAAGATGGAGTAGCCTCACTCCTCCCAGGTTCTCCTCCTTACAAGTAAAAATCCCTGGACATAAGACTACAAATATAGGAAATCTCTGACAAGTGGAAAAAAGTAGGTGAACTATCTAGGGAACCTCAGTCCTGAGAAATGACTTGACAGTGCATTCTCTCTGTTAATTTAATGGCCTCCCATATATCCCAGACAAAGCATTGCAGAGGCCTCAAAACCAGTACTGCCAACAAGCACAGACAAAAACGGCTCCAAGAAAAGCCTGTTCACTCTATCCAGAAAACTGAGAAAAGTGTGGCCTAATAGAATAGAAAAACATTTTGGCAATACTTACCCTATCTTAGCCAAGTACAAAGAGAAAAACACCTCCATCATCAATTTCAGTGGGACAGAGTGGAGTGCTGATCTTTTACCCAGCTCCTGTCTCTTGGAAGTAGGCAGCAGAGCTCCAATTACTCCACCATGGTAATATTGGTAAAGATAAATGGGGAGATGATTTATCCCCCATTCCGCAGAAGTGGGAGATTATCCAATTACTTACCAGAGTCATGTTGGCATGGTTGAACAGGCAGTTGAACGTCCCACCTCCACCCAGTGGAAATAGGTGATGCTGCAACTCCCCTCCTAGGGTAGTGCCCGTGGAACTGAGCAGAAAGGTTATTTTCGATCCCATGTCTGGAAAAAGAAGCCAGCACTCCAATTCTTAGCCAGAGCAGTAGCAAGAAGAGGCAGCAGGGAAGCTGAGCCTCCACTTTCTCTTGGCATCAGTGAGGCAGAATAAAGCAATGAGAGGTTGATCTAGACAGCACTCCTCACTCATCCCAGTGTCAGCAAGGCCCAGTGGGGAGCTGAGTTTCCACCCAAATAATATAGTAAAATTCAATCCTTCACTTTCCACTTCTTTGGTGACAGTAGGGCCTAGTAGAAATCTGAACATCCTCCAGCACCAGGAATGGCAGGCAACACCTAAACAGGGTGACTATCTGCAAAAAAGGAAGATTAATTAGGATTCCAATTCTAACAATATAATACACAAAATGCCCAGGATACATCAGAAAATTACTCATTATACTAAGAAACAAGAAAATCAAAACTTGAACAAGAAAAGATAATCAACAGACATCAACATTGACAGGATTCAGATGTTAGAAGTAACTGCCAAGCACTATAAGCAAAGTCATAAAATCCTTCAGTGAGCAATTACTAACACTCTTAAAACAAATGAAAGTGTAGAAAATAAAAGTTCAGATATAGAAAATAAGAAAAAGGGTTAAAGGGAACTTTTTTGCTGAGGAAGATTCACCCTGAGCTAACATAGATGTCAATCTTCCTCTATTGTTTTTTAGTATGTAGGCCACCAGCACAGCACAGCTGCTAACAGAGTGGTGTAAGTCTGTGCCTGGGAACCAAATCTGGGCTGCCAAAGTGGAGCATCCTGAACTTAACCACTAGGCCACTGGGGCTGGAACAAAGGGAACTTTTATAACTGAAAAATAGAATAACAGAAATAAAAATTTTACTGGATGAGTACAATAATGGATTCAAAATTAAAATGAACCCAAAAGAAGACCAAAAGAAATTATCTAATCTGAGCAACAGAGAGAAAATAGACTAAAATGAGGCAGGGGTACAAAGTCTCTGGACTTGTGGAACAATGACAAAAGATCCAACTTTTGCATCATCAGAGTCCCACAAGAAGAAGAGAAAAAGTGTGGGTCTGAAAAAAATATTTGAAGAAAGACTGACTGAAAACTTCCCACTTGTGGTGAAAGGCATAAACTTACAGATTCAAGAAGGTAGTGAACATCAAACAATGTAAACCAAATGAATTGCACAGCAAATCACATCATAATCAAACTTCTGAAACCTAGAGAAAATGAAAAAATTATGAGAGAGGCTAGACAGAGATGGCATATTGCCTAATAAGATAACATCAATATGAATAACAGCAGAATCCTCATCTAAAACCATGGACTTCCAAAGGAAAAGGTATACTATTTTGCAAGCGCTAAAAGAAAATAACTATCAATCAAGAATTTTATATCTGGTAAAAATATGCTTCAGAATAAAGGTGACACAAACATTATTAGAAAAGGAAACTTAGGAGAATTTGTTGCTCCCATATCACCCTTAAAGAATGGCTAAAATAAGTCCTTCAAACAGAAAAGACATGATAATAGAAGAAGTCTTGGAACCTCAGGAAGAAAAGAATTTTGAAATGGGTAAAACTATGGGTAAAGATAAGATTAAAATTCTCCTCAAGAGTTGTTTAATTCATATTTGATGATTTAAGCACAAATTATAACAGTTGAAGTGGTGCTCAATGCATGCAGATAGAATATTTAAGATGGTTATATTGAAAAAGTGGGGAGGAAAAAGGAATTTAAATGGAAGTAAGGTTTGTACACTTCAATCAAAATAGTAAAAAGCCAAAACCAGTAGAATGTGATAAGATATACATCTATATTGTAATAATAAGAACAACTACTAAGAAAATTACACAAAGTGGTGTACTCAAAAACACTATAAAAATCAAAAAGGAATTTTTAAAAAATGTTCAAGTAACTCACAGAAATGAAAAAGAAGGAGAAATATAGGAAGAAGAAACAGATGAAGTGAACATAAAAGAATAAAAAATGGCAAACTGAAGCCCTAACGTAGCAATAATTACTTTAAATGTAAATAATCAAAATACATCAATTACAAGATAAATTTGCTAAGTGGATAAAAAACATGACCAATAAGGAGGCTAAAAGTAAATGAATGGAAAAACATATGTATCATGCAAACTTTCATTAAAATAAAGCATGCATGGTCACAACAGCAGCAGGAAAAAATAAATAACACAGCAAAGAACAATACAAGGAGAAAAGAGGAATAATGATAATGACAAAAGGATCAATCACGAAGAAAGCACACTGATCCTAAATGGGTATGCATCAAACTACAGAGCTTCAAATTACATGAATCCAAAAGTGACCCAGCTGAAGGAGATACAAATTCACCATTATAGCTGAGGACTTCAACATCCCACAATTAACAACTGATAGAATGACAAGACAAGAAATTTTTAAAAGATATAGAAGAATGGAACACCACCATCAACCAAGAGAATCTCATTGACATATATAGAACAATCCCCTCAACAAGAACATAATACACTTGTTTCCAGTAACCATGAAGCATTTTCCAAGAAAGACCATATCCTGGACCACAAAACAAACCTCAACATTCAAAAGAATTGAAATCATATGAAGTATGATCTCCGACCACAAGGGAATCAATCTAGAGGTCAATAACAAAAAGACAAAAGGAAAATCTCTAAATACTTGGAAATCGAACAACATACTTTTAAATACTCCATGATGGAAAAGGAAGTATCAAGAGAAATTTTTAAATACATAGGAATTCTGGTTCAAGATGGTGATGTAGGAGGATCTTACCTCCTCCCACAGGCACACCAAATCTACAGCTACATACAGATGACAAATAAATGAAAAGTAATTGGATATATTGGAATATATGAGGGAGCTATTTGGCTTAAAACTAATTTGGTCTGACCTTGTTTTTCCAGAACAGCCTGATGTTCCTGTTGAGCATGCATTGTACACCTGCTTTAAACATTTACTATGTCCCAAAGCCAAGAATGATGCCCTTAAAGATAGGGATGTTGCCTCCCCCTTATCAGTATGTATTTAAGGATAAACATTTCTTACCAGAAACTAAGGATTTATTACTGACCTGCTTTAACTCATCTTGTGACCATTGATATGCTGACTGCTGACTTGCTGTGTTCTTATGACTACTGACCTGCTGTGCTAGCTAAGTATCTCATGACAGGAGTAAAAGAGATATTCCAGTCATATGTAATGCATGTTCCTTGTTCCAAGATGGTATATAACCACTCTGTACATCCCACTTCTTTAGAGAGCTTCCCTCCTGGGTGGAAAAGATTTCATGAGCTATAGTCCTCAAATGGGCTCATAATAACCTCACTTCAATTTTTATTTATAAATTGATAATGGATTAGTTGCTTCAACACAAGCCAATTTCCTTTCAAAGAAACCCAAAAACTAGCTGAGCGACTCCTACACATCAGGCAAATGAGAAAAATCCCACACCAAAGCAGGTGGGAAAGGCTCAGACAACCTCATCATAAACTCCACCCCTGGTGCAGCAACCTACAATCAGGAGGGAATGAAAAACTTTACGTTTCTCCCTGAGGAGTGGAAGGTTTGAACTCCACATCTGAAACCCAACTTTTAAAAACTACTCCTGGGAGATGAGCCCCCAAAACATCTATCTTTGAAAGCCAATGGGGCTTGCATCCATGAGGCACACAGGCTATAGCAAACTGATAAACAATTCTTAAAGGGCATGTGAGCTTGGACTCACCTGCCCCAGGGATAAGCATAGAGGCAGCTGACTGAATGGAGTGCATGCAGCCTTTCTGTGAAAGCAGCCTATTAGCTTATCTTCATAACTGTGGCCTGAAGGGCAGATTTGTAGTTTAACACACAGCTAGAGGCTGACTAAAATCCTTTCCAGAGACTATGGATGCTGGTGGCTGCCACCTTCACTCTCTCCCTTTGCCCCATGTTTGGTTTCCAGTGTCGCTGAGAAAGCAGCTGGTGCACAGGCATGGCATGCTGGGTTTTTTGGCTGCTTCCCAGAAGACACATCCCTTGGTAGCCTGGCTCTGGTGGCCAGCAAGGCTTGTATTCATGGGTTCAATGAGATGGTAGCAAGCAAAGAAACACCGGCTATTACCACAGGACGCAGTGGAAAGGGAGAAGATAGAAATACCCGTTTCCCACTCTTCCCCTGAAAGAGGTAAAAGTTGCCTCCTTAGTGTCTGGCTTCCAATCAGCCTTAATCTAGGTGCTGATCGAGTTTCTTCCCTTTGAGACACTGGCAGGTCTTGTCACACAATCAACTACTGAGAGCCCTAAGAACAAAGTAGGCTAGTCAGACAATCACAAAGGTTTGAGAGACAACAAAGAGCTAGGACAGGGTTAAACAATAAGGTTTATTCCTACATGAGGCCACTTGTTCAAGACTAGTAGCAGTGGCTGTTTTATCTAATGCATAGAAACCAACACAGAGAGTCAAGAAAAATGAAGAAACAAAGGAATATGTTACAAATGAAAGAACAAGATAAGACCTCAGAAAAAGACCTTAATAAAACAGAGATAAGTGATTTACTTGATAAAGAGTTCAAAATAATAATCATAAAGATGCTCATTGATGTCAGGAGAACAATAAATTAACAAAGTAAGAATGTCAACAGATAGAAAATATAAGAAAGTTACAAAAGAAATCACAGAGTTGAAGAATAAAATAACTAAACGGAAAACTACAATAGAGAGGTTCAACAACAGACTCCATGAAGCAAAAGAAAGAATCAGCAAACCTGAAAACAGGGCAATAGAACTCACTGAATCAGAGCTGCAGAAAGAAAAAAAGTGAAGATAGCTAACGGGGCTTACAGAATAACATCAAGCAGACCAAAATTCACATAATAAGGGTTCCAAGAAGGTGAAAGACCTGTACATTGAAAACTATAAGACACTGACAAAAGAAATTGAGGAAGACACAAATAAATTGAAAGATGTTTCACAATTATGGATTGTAAGAATTAAGGAAGTGAAAATGTCCATACTACACAAAGTAATGTACAGATTCTAATGCAACTAGAATCAAATTCAGTGCGATTTTTCATAAAAATAGAACAACCAAGTCTAAAATTTGTATGGAACCACTAAACTCCAAGTAGCCAAAGCAATCTTGAGAAAGAAGAACAAAGATGGAGGTATCACACAGTTCTTGATTTCCATCTATATTACAAATGTATAGTAATCAAGACAGTATGGTGTTGGAATAAAAATAGACACATCGATCAATGGAAAGGAATAGAAAGCCAAGAAATAGACTTATACATTCATGGTCAATTAATTTATGATAAAAGACTCAAGAATATCTAATGGGGAAAGGACAGTCTTTTCAATAAATGATGTTGATCCGAAAGAATAAAACTGGACACTATCTTACACCATACATAAAAATCAACAAAAAAATGGATTAAAGTTGAACATATGACAAGAAACCATAAGACTCCCATAAGAAAACATAGGCTCTTTGACATTGGTCTTGACAAACTGAAAAGGCAATCTACCAAATGGGAGAAAATATTTGCAAATCATATATCTGATAAATAGTTACTACCCAAAACATATTAAAAAAAACTCAAAGAACTCAATAGCAAAAATAAATAAATAGCAATCATATTTAAAAATGGACAAGGGAACTAAACAGACAACTTGCCAAAGAATACATCCAAATGGTAAATAGGTACACGTAAAGATGCTCAATGTCACTAATTATCAGGAAAATGCAAATCAAAATCACAATGAGATATCACTTCACACTTGCTAGAATAGCTATTATCAAAAAGACAAGTAATAGAAAGTCTTGGCAAGGATGTGGAGAAAAAGAAACCCTTGTGCCCTGTTAGTGGGAATGTAAATTAGTGCAGAAACTATGGAAGGCAGTATGGTAGTTCCACAAAGTATTAAAAATAGAACTGCCATATGATCCAGCAGTTCCACACCTAAGGTCAATCCAAAGGAAATGAGAACAGACACTGGCGGACACCATTGGAGTCCTTCCCCTGGCCTGTTAGCCCAGGGTCTTCCTCCCCGACTAGAACACTGATTTAATCCAGTCATCCAGGGCAGGCAGCCCACCCTAGGGAATGACCCCACACAACAGCAAGCCCTTGGGCAACCTTACAGCCTGCATGGACTGGGTGATTGGACCATCTGCAGGCAGGCAAGTGGGTCTTAATCTGTGGGGCAAGGCACACATGGGGAGCAGTTGGAGAGTGTGGGGTGTTGGAGTGTGTGAGGGCCTCCACAATGAGGCAACTGGGTCCTCTCCAGGGAGTCTGGAAGTGTGCACTGCCCAGGACTGTGTTGATGGTGGCTGTGGGCCTGTGGGCCATGGGGCTTATGAGGGGTAAAATACCTGTGCTTCTCTAACAGCCACATAGGGCATGAGCCCCAGTTTCCCAAGCCTGAAATAACTGGGTACTCCCATGCTTGGGGCCTGCTCCACTCAGCTGAAATCTTGAGAAGGATGACAACAGCCTTGCAGACCAGAGGCCTAAAGCAATTGTAAGCCCCTGAGCCTAGCAACCAGCCACACAGGGGGCCTACTTACTGAACAGAAAAACTACAATAGGATTGTGTTATTAGGACTTGTAGTCAACAGTGCTAGGGCTCCCCAAACCTGACAAACTGACTGAAGAGGCCATAGGAGCCACATGCAGCTGAGAACTACAACCAGCAAGTCAGGGGGACATCCTGGACTCCCTGGGCAGCTGAAGCAAGAGCAACCCTGTCACAACCCTGTGATATCCCAAACAGGGGTCACACCTGGAACATTTGGAACTGGTGACAAGAGAGAAGCACACTACTGGGCATCAAAAGGTGTCTCCTACATAAAGCCAGTTCTCCAAGATCAGGAGACGTAGCTGACCCATCTAATACATAGATATAAGCACAAACAGGCAAAATGATCATGCAAGGAAATACATTCCAAGCAAGGGAACAGGAGAAAACCCCAGAAAAACACCTAAATGGAACAGAAATAAGCAATCTATCTGACAAAGAGTTCAAGCAAAAAGTCATAAGGATGCTCACTGATCTTGGGAGAATACTCAAAGACGATGGTGAGAACATCAACAAATAATTGGAAAATCCAAAAAAGACCAATAAGAAATGAAGAATACAGTACTGGAATGAAAAACTCACTAGAGAGACTCAATAGCAGGATAGATGCTACAGAAGAATGGATCAACAAGCTGAACAAAAGACTAGAGGAAATCAGCCAAGCTGAACAAACAAAATAAAAAAGAATTTAAAAGAATAAGAATACTCTAAGGGAACTCTGGGAAAACATCAAGTGCATTTAAATTCGTATTATGTGTCCCAGAACGAGAAGAGAGAGACAAAGGGGCAGAAAATCTATTTGAAGAAATAATAGTTGAAAACTTTCCTAACCTAAGGAAGGAAACAGACATCCAAGTACAGGAAGTGCAGAGAGTACCAAACAAGATAAAGCCAAAGAGGCCCACACCAAGATACATTATAATTAAAATGTCTAAAATTAAAGATAAAGAGAGAATCCTAAAAGCTGTAAGAGAAAGGCAACAAGTGACATATAAGTGAAATTCCATAAGGCTATCAGTTGACTGATCAACAGAAACCTTATGAGACAGAAGGGAGTGACATGATATACTTAAATTGCTGAAAGGACAAAACCTGTAGCCAAGAATACTCTACCCAGTAAGGTTATCATTCACAATGGAAGGACAGAGATTCCCAGACAAGCTAAAATTAAAGAGTTTATCACAAAGAAAATAGTTTTATAAGAAATGCTTGAAGGGACTTATTTAAGTGGTAAAAAGAAGACCACAAATAGGAATAAGAAAATTATCAAAAAATAAGGCAATAAAACCACTGGTAAAGGCAAAAATATAGTAAAATCAGCCAACCAACCACCTATGAAGATAATATGAAGGACAAAAGGCAGAAATACGAAAATTATCTACTACAATGATAAGAGGTAATGGAAACCCAGAAACAAAGTAAGAGGTTAGATATGACATCAAAAACATAAAAGGTTGGAGGAGGGGAGCAAATGAATAGAGCTTTTAGAAAGAGGTCAAACTAAAGAGACAATCAACTCAATATAGATTGCTAGATGTGTAGACTGTTATATATGCACCTCATGGAAATCACAAATCAATAACCTATAATAAATGCAAAAGATATAAGACCAAGGAAAGAAAGAATAATTCTAAAGAAAGCCATCAAATCACAAGGGAAGAGAGCAAGGGAAGAAAGGAAAAGAGAAGACCTATTAATGCACCCAGAGATAAAGTAACAAAAGGGCAATAGGTACATTTTTATCAATAAGTACTTTAAATTTCACTGGACTGAATGCTGCAATCAAAAGACATAGGGTGGTCAATTGGATAAAAAACAAGAGAACAATATATGCTGCATACAAGTGACATACTTCAGACGTAAAGACACTCACAAACTGAAAGTGAGGGGACGGAAAAAGATACTACATGCAAATGACAATGAAAAGAAAGCTGGGGTCGCAATACTTATATCATAAAAAATAGACTTTAAAAGAAAAGCTGTAACAAGAAACAAAGAAGGGCACTACAAATTGATAAAAGGAACAATCCAACAAAAGGAAAAACACTTATAAATATCTATGCACCCAACATAGAAGTATCTAAATATATGAAGCAATTGTTAACAGACATAAAAGGAGAAATAGACAGTAAGACACTAATAGTAGGGGACTGTAACACTCCACATAAACCAATGGATAGATCATCCAAACAGAAGATCAATATGAGACATTGGCCTTAAACAACACATTAGACCAGATGAACTTAGTAGTTACATTATAGAACATTCCATTCAAAAACCACAGAATACATATTCTTTTCAAGTGAACATGGAACATTATCCAGGATTCATCACATATTAGGCCACAAAACAAGTCTCAATAAATTTAAGAAGATTGAAATAATGTCAAGCATCTTTTATGACCACAAAGGTATGAAAATAGAAATCACATACAGGAGGAAAATCAGAAAAGTGATAAATATGTGGAGATTAAACAAAATGCTGCTGAACAATGATTGAGTAAATGAAGAAATCAAAAGAGAAATCAAAAAGTACCTGGAGATAAATGAAAATGAAAATATGACATGCCAAAATCTATGGGATACAGCAAAAGTCATTCTAAGGGGGAAGTTTATAACAATAGAGGCCTACCTCAACAAACAAGAAAAACCCCAAATAAACAATTTAAAAGTGCACCTACAGGAACTGGAACTGGAAAAAGAAGAACAAAACCCAAAATCCGTAGAAGGAAGGAAGTAATAAAAATCAGAGCAGAAATAACTGAAATAGAGACTAAAAATCAATAGAAAAAAGTGAACGAAATCAAGATCTGTTTGTTTGAAAAGATAAACAAAAATGACAAACCTTTAGCTAGACTAACCAAGAATAAAAGAGAGAAGGTGCAAATAGATAAAATCAGAAATGAAAGAGAAGTAATTACAACAGACACCTCAGAAATACAAAGGATTACAAGACAATACTATGAAAAGTTATATGCCAACAAATTGGATAATCAAGAAGAAATGGATAAATTGTTAGAACCATACACGTTTCCAAAACTGATCAAGAAGAAATAAAGAACTTGAATAGACCAATCACCAGTAAGGAGATCAAAACAGTAATCAAAAATCTTGCCAGAAATAAGAGTCAAGGACTGGACAGCTTCACTGGTGAATTTTATCAAATATACAAAGAAGACTTAATACTTATCCTTCTCAAACTCTTCCAAAAAATTGAAGAGGAGGGGAAACTTCCTAACTCATTCTACAAAGCCAGCATTACCCTGACACCAAAACCAGAAAAGGACAACACAAAAAAAAGAAAATTACAAGACCCATATCACCGATGAACATGGATGCAAAAATCCTCAACAAAATATGATCAAATCAAATCAAATACAACAATATATTAAAAGGATCATACACCAGGATCAAGTGTGATTTAGTCCATGGATGGAGGGATGGCTCCATATATGCAAGCCAATCAACATGATACACCACATTAACAAAATGAAGAATAAAAATCATATGATCATCTCGATAGATGCAGAGAAAGCACGTGACAAGATACAGTATCAATTTATGATAAAAACTGAATAAGATAGATATAGAAGAAAAGGACCTCAACATAATAAATTCCATATGTGACAAACGCACAGCTAATATCATTCTGAATGGAGAAAAACTGAAAGGTGTCCCTCTAAAAATAGGAAACAGATAAGGATACCCACTTGCACCACTCTTATCTAATGTAGTATTGGAAGTACTAGTCAGAGTAATCAGGCAAGAAAATGAAATAAAAGGGATGCAAATTGGAAAGAAAGAAGTGAAATTGTCACTATTTGCAGATGAGATGATTTTATATCTAAAAAACCCTAAATAATCCACCAAAAGCTGTTAGAAATAATGAATATTGTCAAGTATCAGGATACTAAATCAGCATACAAAAATGAGTCATGTTTCTTTACACTAACAATGAAGTAGCAGAAAGAGAAATTAAGAATACAATTCCACTAGCAATTGAAACCTGAAAACAAAATACCTAGGAATAAATTTAACCAAGGTGGTCAAAGTTCTGTACACTGAAAACTATACAACATTGTTGAAAGAAACTGAAGAAGACAAAAAACAATGGAAAGATACTACACGCTCTTGGATTGGAAGAATTAGCATAGTTAAAATGTCCATACTTCCTAAAGCAATATACTGATTCCATGCAATCCCTATCAACATTTTTCACAAAAATGGAGGAAAATATCCTAAAATTTATGTGGAACAAAAAAACTCTGAATAGCCAAAACAATCCTGAGAAAAACGAACAATGCTGGAGGTATTACACTCCCTTATTTCAAAGTATACTACAAAGCTATAGTAAACAAAACAGCACGGTATTTGCACAAAAACAGATACGCAGACAAAGGGAACAGAAGCAAAAGCCCAGAAATAAACCCACATATCTATGGACAGCTAATTTTTGACAAGGGAGACAAGAATGGAGAAAGGAAAGCCCCTTCAATAAATGGTGTTGGGAAAACTGGACAGCCACATGCAAAAAATGAAACTAGACCACTATTTTACAACATACACAAAAAATAACTCAAAATGTATTAAAGACTTGAATGTAATATCTGGAACCATTAAACTTCCAGAAGAAACACAAGCAGAACAGTCTTCAACATCTGTGTTAGCAGCATATTTTCAAGTACCAGGTCTGACTGAGCAAGGGATACAATAGAAAAAATAAACAAATGGCACTACATCAAAGTAAAAAGCTTCTGAACAGCAAAGGAAATCATCAACAAAATGAAAAGACAACCTAACAATTGGGAGAAGATATTTGCAAACCATATATCTGATAAGGGGTCAATATCCAAATATATATAAAGAACACATACAACTCAACAACAAAGAAACTAAAAGCCCAATTAAAAAATGGGCAAAAGATCTGAACAGACATTTCTCCAAAGAAGAGATACAGATGGCTAAAATACTCATGAAAAAATGTTCAATATCACTAGCTATCAGGGTAATGCAAGTCAAAACTGCAATGCTATATCACCTCACTCCCGTCAGAATGGCTATAATTAAGCAGACAGGAAGCCATAAATGTTGGAGAGGATGTGGAGAAAAGGAAACCCTCATACACTGCTGGTGGGATGCAAACTGGTGCAGCCACTGTGGAAAACAAGGTGGAGAATCCTCAAAAAATTAAAAATAGTTATGATCCAGCTATTCCACTGATGGGTATTTATCCAAAGAACAAGAAAACACGAATGCATAAAGATGTATGCACCTCTATGTTCATTGCAGCTTTATTCACAATAGCCAAGACTTGGAAGCAACCTAGGTGCCCATAAAGGGATGAATGGTTCAAGAAGATGTGGTATATATACACAATGGAAAACTACTCAGCCATAAGAAATGATGAAATCGAGCCATTTGTGACAACATGGATGGAACTTGAGGGTATTATGCTGAGTGAAATACGTCAGAGGGAGAAAGTCAAATACTATAGGATCTCACTCATAAGTAGAAGATAAAAACAACGACAAATAAACACACAAAAACAGAGGTTGGATTGGTGGCTACAGAGTGGAAGGGGGGAAGGAAGAAGGAGAAAGGGGTTATTAAGCACATGCGTGTGGTGATGGATTGTAATTCGTCTTTGGCTGGTGAACATGACGTAATCTACACAGAAAAGAAAATATATAGTGATGTACGTCTGAAATTTATATAATGTTATGAACCAATGTTACCGCAATTAAAAAATGTCAGATTGTCAGTTTGGATAATAAAGTAAGACTAACCTAAAAAAATTAAATAACAATTAAATGCTTAGTGCTACCTTTAAAAAAAATCAGAAGACAAACACAAAAAACATCTTGCTTTTTGTGACACCATGGATGGACCTTGAGTGTATTATGCTAAATGAAATATCAGATGGTGAAAGACAATTACCGAATGATTTCAGTCATATGTGAAAGATAGATATAGAGAATAGATTGGTGGTTACCAGAGGGGAAGGTGGAAGGAGAGGGTGAAAGAGGTAAAAAGGCATAGGTGTGTGGTGACAGATGGCAATTAGAATCTGAGTAGCGAACACAATGTAGTCTATACAGAAATTGAAATATAATGATGTACACTTGAAATTTTTACGTTATAAATGAATGATACATAAATAAAAAGAAAAAATAAATAAATATAGATATATTCCTATACATAGGTTAGTAAACATATAACATTCCCTAGCTCTGTCTACTGAAAGGACCAAAAAGAAGTAACACTCCAGCAGCAATGAACACACCTACATCTCAGATATGGGTTTTTAAATACCATTCTCCAAAAAAAGGAACTAGTGCTTTTTGGAGCAGTGGTCAACTCTAGCATTGGGGCAGGAAAGAAAAAACATGCACCAGGAGCCCAAATAGATGGGCTCCTGATAGCAAAAGCTGTGACAATGTGAGCAATAAAATAAATAAAATAATAGATCATTTCTCAAAGAATAAGACAAATATCCAAGACGCCATATTAATATATAAATGATTGGAATAATAAGTACATGGAGCAGGGACAACTCTTCCTTACAAAATAATTACAGCTTATAGAATAAATGAGGGAAATTAAAAATCACCATGAGAATGGAACAATAATAATTACTTCAGGCAAGATTCACTGCTGAATGCTAAAATTAGTGGGAGAAACTTTAGGAAGAAAGAGGATATTTGTATAGCCTCAAAGTATCTCCTCCAAAATATTTATTGATTACTATGATAATCAATAAATCAATAATTTTTAACTTATGTCAAATACTTTGATATTCCTCCCTCAAGAGATATAGAATTTAATTCCCCACCCCTTAAGCATATATTTAGCGACTCTCTTCTAATGAAAAGAGCAGAGATCAGATAATTTTATTGAAACACACATTTGAACATGATTTTGTATTGTCTATGGCTGCTTTTCTACTATTTAGGCAGAGTTAATATGGTCTATCAGATGAAACCATATGGCCAGAAAGAGGAAAATATTTGCTATCATCTTTTTACAGAAAAAAACTGCAGACCTCCGGAGGAGAGTATGGAAAGAGGAAAGGAATAACTTTACAATAGAGAATCTGGCAGACACCGCCTTAACCAAGTGATCAGGGTTACCAGTGATAATTCAAGTTGATGTGATGGACACTCTGATATGACACAAATATGAATGTACGTCACCTCTCTGCTATCCTTCCCCAAAATCCATAACCAGTAGTCTTCAAATGTGTCAAGGTCATGAAAGACAAGGAAATATGGAGAAACTATCACAGATTGGTGGAAACTAAAAAAAAATGACGATTAAACGCAATGTGGGATCCTTGATTGGATTCTGGAACAAAATGGAAAAACTTTTAAATGAACAAAGTCTGTATTTAGTTGAAAAAATACATAAGGCATCCAAATTGGAAAGGAAAAAGTAGAATTATCTTTATTTGCAGATAATATGATTTTGCTTGTAGAAAATCCTAAAGACTCAATCATGAAACTGTTAGAACTAATCAACAAATTCAGTAAAGTTGCAGGATATAAAGTCAACATACAAAAATCAGTTGTTTTTCTATATGTTAGTGAAATATCTGAAAAAGAAATAAAGAAAATAATCTCATTAAAAATAGCATCAAAAATAATAAAATACTTAGGAACAAATTTAACCAAGGAGGTAAAACATTTGTACACTGAACACTGTAAAACATTGGTAAAAGAAATTGAAGAAGACCCAAGTGAATGGAAAGATATTCCATGTTCAGGGATTGGAAAACCTGATACTGTTTAAATATCCCTACTACCCAAAGTGATCTACAGAGTCAATGCAATCTCCATCAAAATGCCAATGGTATTTTTCACACAAATAGAAAAATCAATGCTAAAATTTGTATGGAAACATGAAAGACCCTAGATAGCGAAAGCAATCCTGAGTAAAAAGGACAAAGCTGGAGGCATCAGAAGTTCTGATTTCAAGTTATACTACGAAGCTATAGTAATCAAAACAGTGGGGTACTGGTACCATAATAGATACTTGGTTGAATGGAACAGAGTCAATAGTCCAGAAATAAAACCTCGCATATATAGCCAACAAATATTCAACAAGGGAACCAAGAATACTCAATGGAAAAACCATAGTTTCTTTAATGAGTGGAGTAGGAAAACTGGATACCACATACAAATGAGTGAAATTGAACCAATAATTTACACCACTCACCAAAAGTAACTCACAAGGGATTAAAGTCTGAAATATAAGACCTGAAATGGTAAAAATTTTCAAACAGAGAAAAATCTCCTTGACATTGGTCTTAGAAACAATATTCTAGATATGAAATTAAAAGCACGAGAAACAAAGGCAAAAATAAATAAGTGAGACTAGACTAAACTGAAAAGCTCCAACACACACACACACACACAAATCAACAAAATGAAGAGGGAGCCTACAGAATGGGAGAAAATATTTGCAAGCCATATATCTGATAAGGGTTCATTTCAAAAAGAGAAAAAACTCATACAACTCTAACAAAAAACCCAAACAATTCAATTGAAAAATGGGCATGGAAACTAAGTAGACGTCTTTCCAAAGAAGACACTCATATAACTAACAAGTATATGAAAAAATGCTCAACATCACTAATCATCAGGGAAATGAAAATCAAAGCCATAATGAGACACCACTTCACACCTTTGAGAATGGCTATCATCAAAAATACAAGAGATATGTTATGGCAAAGAGGTGTAGAAAAAATGTTTTGTGCACTATTGGTGGGATTGTAAATTTGTATAACCACTATGGAGAACAGTATGGAGGTACCTTAAGAAACTGAAAATATAACTACCATATGATCCAGTAATCCCAATTCTGGGCATATATTCATAAAAAATGAAGATAGGATCCTGAAGAGATATCTGAACACCCACCTTGATTGCAGCACTATTTACAGTAGCCAAGAAGACATGGAAACAACCTAAGTGTCTATTGACAGATGAATGGATAAAGAAAATGTGGTGTATATATAGATATAATGGGTTATTATTCAGCCATAAAAAAAGAAGGAAATCCTGCCATTTGTGACAACATGGATGAACCTTGAGGGCATCATGCTAAGTGAAATAAGTCAGACATAGAAAGACAAATAGTGTATGATCTCACTTATATGCTTATATGTGGAATCTAAAAATGTCAAACTTGTAGAGACAGAGACTGGAATGGTTGTTATCTGGGACTGGGGTATGGGCGAAATGGGATGATGTTGATCAAAGAGTACAAGCTTCCAGTTATAAAATAAATAAGTTCTTAGGATCTAATGCATAGCATTGTGATTATAGTTAGTAATATTGTATTATACACTTGAAAGTGCTAAGAGAATAGCTCTTACAGGTTCTCACCACAAAAAAGAAATCGTAATTTTCTGACATACTGAAGGTGTTAGCTAATGCTCTATGCTAATCTTATTGCAATATACAAGTGTATAAAATCAACACATTGTACACTTTAAACTTATACAATGTTATATGTTAATTATATTCAATATAGCTGGAAAAATAATTACATAGTGGAATTGGGTATGCAAATGGAAAAACAATAAACCTTAACTCTTACCTTGTATTATACACAAACAATTAATTCAAGATGGATCACAGACCTAGATGTAAATGTGAAAACTATAAAGCCTCTGGAAGAAAATATAGAAGATTATCTTCACAACTTAAGTATGCAAAGATTTCTTAGACAGGATACAAAAAACAATAACCATATAAAAATTGATAAATTTGATTACAACAAAATGTAAAATTTTTGCCTATAAAAAGACAGAGTTAATCAAATACAGAAGCAATCTGCAGACTGAGATAAAATGTTTGCAAAACATTTTTGACAAAGAATCAGTATCTATAATATGTAAAGAATTCCTATACCTCAAAAAGTTTTTTAAAAATAAGTCATTTTGGATTGACTTGAACAGGACAATTCACAAAGATATATAAATCGCCCATAAGCAATTTAAAAGATGCTTAATACCATTAATCACAAGTAATATACAAATTAAACCACAATGAGATATTACTACCCACATGAACGGCTAAAATAAAAAAAGGCTGACAACACTAAATGTTGAAAGAATGAAGAACAATGTAAACTCTAATATGCTGTTGATAGTATAACCACTTTGGGAAAATGTTTGACAGTTTCTTATGCAACTAAACATACACCTACTCATAACCTAGCAATTCCATTCCTAGGCATGTAGCCAAGATTTGGGAAAGCATTTCCACAAAGAGGCTCATAAAAAAACATTCATAGCAGCTTTAATTGCTAAACAAAATAAAGTATACTAATACAATGGAATACTAATCAGCAATATAAAGAAAAATTCTGATACACATAATAGTGTGGACGAAGCTTTAAAACATTAAGCTGAGTGAAAGAAGATATATTTAAAAAGTACATACTGTGTGATTACATTTATATGAAATTCTAAAACAGACAAAACTAATCTATGCTGACAAAAAAAATTCAAAGTAGTTACCTCTGAGGTTGTGGAGATGAAAGAAGGGTAATGAGGGAACTGCCAGAATGATGGTAATATTCTGTTTTCTGATAAGAATTTGTGTTAAACAAATATATTCATTTGTCAAAAAATTTGAATGATACACTTTAAAAAAATAAAAATATGTAAATGCATAGAACCAAATACTATTTAAAATACAATATATTACAACTTGTGGGATGAGGTTAAAACTGTGATACGAGGAAAATTTAAAGCACTTAATGTTTACATGCGACAATGGGAAAGGCCTTGAAACAATAATCCATGTTCCTAATTCAAGAAACTAGAATTAGAAGAGTAAATTATTCCCAAAGCAAGCAGAAGGGAAAATAATAATAAAGATAAGAATAAAAATTGGTAGAATTGAAAAAAGTCAATAAAATAAAAAGTTTATTCTTCAGAAATATCAATAAAATTGATAAACATGTAGCAAGCTAAGATGGACAGAGATGCAAAGAGGGTAGACACAAATCACTAATAGGAATGCAACAAAGGATATCATTACAGTTCTTACAGCCATTTAAATGATAAGGAAATTCTATAAACACTATTATGCTCATTAATTTGACAATTTGGAAGGAATGTATCAAATACTCAACAACCACAAAGTATCAAAACAAAACCAAGATAAAATAATCTGAATAGTCCTATAAAAATGAAAGAAATTGAGTTGAGTGATGTCAACAACACAGTGGAGTGAGTTATTCCCTTTGTCTCTCCCCTTTAAGTTACAATGAATCAGACATCCACTGACCAACAGAGGATTGCCTACACAGCACAACAGGATGCTTAAGAGAGCCATGCATCTATACATTAAAAGGTGGGTGCATTGGACCCCAAGGAGGCAGTGAACTAGGAGAGCAGGCTCCTCCTCCTCCCCCAGCAGTGGTAATCCAGGGCATGGATCCTCACACCAACATGTGTACCTGAAAGAGGATACTGCAGGAGCAGAAACAAAAGGCATCTCTACACATCCCCTAGCATACGTGGTCTGCACACTTGTGAGAAGATGCTGCAGGGGCAGAAAAAAACAGGTGCAGCTTGCTCCCTGTCCACCTGCCAGTGGACCCAGCATGTGCACCTATGACTAGAGACTACAGAAGTCAATACAGCAGGTGCCACTGGGTCCCTAAACCTCCCCCAGTGGATCTGGCTCATGTAACTCTGATTGGACACTACATGAGCAAAAACAATATGCAGGCTGTTTGCCTGCAAGTGGATGCTGCAAGGGCAGAAAAAAGTATGTGGCTTGCTCCCTGTCCATCTGTGGATAGATTCAGCATATGTTCCCCCTTCCTCTCCCTGGCAGTGGCCAGGTCTTTCCAACAGTGAGGACAGCATGCAAAACTCGAATTTTCCTAGCTGGGGTGGGGCCACCTGACCTGAGTTTTCAAAACACACCAGCTAACACCAGAAACAGAGGCTGCATGAGCAAGCAGCACCAACACCCTCTTCCTGCTTAGCCCCTGCTCCCCCAAAGCAGAGGCAGGTAAAACCTGTGATCAAATGCTTCAGGAACCACAGAAGAACTAGTGACCCAGCCTGCAGTGGCAGCACTCCTGACACTGGCTTCAAGAGCAGTGAGGGCTGCATACAACTCCCTGGAGCCCTGGGCCTCCAGCAGAGACAGCAACACCTGTGACAGCACCCACAGACAAACTGGGAGCAGAAACAGAGGTGGCATCTGGGCAGTAGCATATGATTTCGTGGAGAGCCTGCAGAAAGCCAGTGGAGGAACACTAGACCCGGGCAACCTCAGAAGCAGAAGTGTTCACACCCTAGTGACCCCAGTGGCAACACCTGAGACTGAAGAGACACTGTAAGAAGCAAGGCACTAGAAAGTACATAGGCACAAGTGGCACAAGGAGGGCACACACAATGCCTCTAGCAGAGGCAGTGGAGAGTGGAAAGTGCAGACACTCAAAACCAGAAGGTGCTCAGAACAAAATCAACAAAAGACATAGGCAAATAAGAAAGGTGGTTACTACCAAAAATGTTCTGGCAGAGGATAAATTCATCAAGTACCATGAAAAAATACAGTAATATGGAATAACAGAAAGAGAATGACAACTCTCCAGAAACCAAACTAGAAGACACAGATTACAATCTGACAGAGAATTCAAAATACTTGTCATAAAGAAACTCAGTGAGTTGCAAGAAAACTCAGAAAGACACTTCGATGAGCTCAGGGTTCAAATTAATGAACAGAAGAAGTACTTCACCAAGGAGAATGAAACTCTAAAAAAATCCCCACAAATTCTGGAGATGAAGAACAATTAATGAGATGAAAAATAATGTAGAAAGCATTAAAAATAGAGGAAACCATATGGAGGAGAGAATTAGTTAGCTTGAAGATAGAAATCTAGAAATGATGAAGGCGGAGGAGAGAAAACTAAGATTTGTTTTAAAATGAGGAAATTCTTTGAGAAATACCTGACTCAGGAAAAGAAACACAAGAGTAATAGGTATCCCAGAAGGAGAAGATAGGGAAAAAGGAGGAGAGATCTAGTTCAAGGAAATAATACCTGAAAATTTCCCAAACCAGGGAAAGGCACTGGATATACAAGTACATGAAATAGAACTCCTAATTACATTAATGTAAAGAGACCTTCTCCAAGACATAAATATTAAAACTGTCAAAACTCAATGACCAAGAAAATATATTAAGGGCAACAAGAGAAAAGAAAATAACCTACAAGGGACCACAATCAAGTTTTAGTGGATTTCTCAGCAGAATCTCTACAGGCTAGGAGAAAGTGGAATAATATATTCAAAACATTGAAAGACAAAAACTATCAGCCAAGAATACTCTATTCAGTGAAATTATCCTTCACATATGATGGAGAAATAAAAGTTTTCCCAAACAAACAAAAGCTGAGGGAGTTCATCACCACTAAAACTGCCTTATAACAAATGTTGAAAAGAGCCCTCCTACCTGAAACAAAAATTCAAAGATTTACAAAGCTTGGAGAAAGGAAATAAATAAACAGAATCAGAAAATTGCAGTTCTATATCAGAATAGGTAGGTTAACACTTAATTATAACATAGAGGATAAAGGGAAAGAAAGCATCAAAAATAACTAGAACAACTTCAATTTGGTCACAAACTGACAACAGGATAAAGAATAAGTTGTGATGACAAAAACATAGAAGGGGAAGAGGAAAATGACAGAATCTGCATAATCTAATGAGATAAGAGGCTTTCAGAAAAAGAACTATCTCAACTATGAAATATTTTATACAAACCTAATGGTAATAGTAAAACAGAAAATGAGAGCAGAGTCACAAATCATAAGGAAAATGAGAAAAATATTACAGAAAACCACCAAACGGACAGGACAGAAATACAAGGAAACAGAAACATTAGAAATATAGAACAACCAGAAAACAAAAGACAAAATGGCAGTATTAAGAACTCATATATCAACAATCACTCTAAATGTAAACGGACTGAATTCATCAATCAAAAGTCACAGAATGGTTGAATGGACCAAAAAACAAGAACCAACAATGCTGCCTCCAGGAAACACATCTCAGCTCTAAAGACAAACATAGACTCAGAATGAAGGCACAGAAGCAAAAAGCATGCAAAAGGCATGAAAAAGAATGTGGGTGTAGCTATACTTATATCAGAAAAAAAGATTTCAAGACAAAAAGAAAAACACAAGGGCAAGCATTATATAATGATAAAATGGCCATTTCACCAAGAGGACATAACACTTGTTAACATATATGCACCTAACACAGGAGCACCAAAGTATATACAGCAACTATTAAGAGAACAAAAGGGAGAAATTGACAGCAACAGAATAATAGTATGGGACTTTAACACCCCATTTACATCAATGGATAGATCATCTCGACAGAAAGTCAACAAGGAAATAGCAGCCTTAAATGAAACACTAGACCAGATGGACTGAATAGATATATAGAGAACATTGGATCCTAAACAGTAGTATACACGTTCTTCTTAAATGCACATGGAACATTCTCAAAGATAGACCATATGTTGGAAAACAAGCCATCTTCAATAAAGATGAGAAGATTGAAATAATGTCAAGTATCTTTTCCAACAATTGTATGAGACTTGACATCAACTACAAGAAAAAAGCAGGAAATGTCACAAATATGTAGAGACTAAACAATATGCTCCTGAAAAAACATTGGATCAATGAAGAAAACAAAGGAGGAAGCAAAAACTACATAGAGACTGACGAAAATAAAAATACAACATACCAAAATGGACGGGATGCAGCAAAAGTGGTACTCGCAGAGAAGTTTACAGTAATAAAGGTCTACCTGAGAAAATAAAAATCTGAAATAAACAATCCTACACTATATCTGAAAGAAGTAGAAAGATAAGAACAAACAAAACCCAATGTCAGTAGATGGAAGGAAATATAATTCAAATCAGAAAGAAATTAGAGACTAAAATAAAATAGAAATGATCAATAAAACTAAGACCCGAGTCTTCAAAAAGAAACAAATTTGAAAAATCCTTCACTAGACTCACTAAGAAAGAAGACTCAAATAAACAAAATCAGAAATGAAAGAGGAGAAATTACAAAGGACACTACAGAAATACGAAGGATTATAAGAGAATACTATAAAAGCTATATGCCAGTGAATTGGATAACCTACAAGAAATGGACAAAACCTTAAAATCATACAACATTCCAAAACTGAACCAAGAAGAAATAAATAATCTGAATGGACCAATCACAAGTAAAGAGATTGAAACAGGAAGCAAAAATCTACAAAAAAACAAAATTCCAGGAGCAAATGGCTTGTCTGGTGAATTCTACCAAATATTCAAAGAAAATTTAACACCTATCCTTCTCAAAGACTTCCAAAGAATTGAAGAGGATAGGATGCTTCCAAACTCATTATGAGGCCAACATTACCCTGTTTCCAAAACCAGACAGGGACAACACAAAAAAGGAAAAATTAGAGGACAATCTCTCTGCTGAACATAAAGGCAAAAATTCTCAACCAAATATTAGCAAATTGAATACAACAATACATTAAAAGGATCATACAGCGTGATCAACCAGGATTTATTCCAGGGATGCAGAGATGGTTCAATACCTGCAAGTCAATAAACACACATTAACAAAACAAACACTAAAAATCACGCTAATGAGAGATGCAGAAAAAGGATTTGACAAGATCCAACATCCATTTATGATAAAAATTCTCAACAAAATGATTATAGAAGGAAAGTCTCTCAACATAATAATGGACATATATGAAAAATCCACAGCCAACATAACACTTAAAGGCAAAAACTGAAAGCTCTTCCTCTGAGAAGAGGAACAAGACAAGGATGCCCACTCATGTCACTCTTATTCAACATAGTATTGGGAATCCTCACCAGAGCAATTAGGTAAGAAAAAGAGACAAAAGATATCCAAATTGGAAACGAAGAAGTAAAACTGTCACTATTTTTGGATGAGAGGATTCCGTATATAGAAAACCATAAAGAATCCACCAAAAAACTGTTACAAATAATTTTAAAATACAGTGAAGTTGCAGGGTACAAAATAAACATGCAAAAATCAGTTGCATTTCTATACACTAATTATGAAAGAGCAGGAGGAGAAATCAAAAATACAACCCTTTTTACACTCACAATGAAAAGAATAAAATATCTAGGAATAAATTCAACCAAGGAGGTGAAAGCTTATACACCGAAAACTCTAAGACATTATTGAGAGAAATTGAAGAAGACATAAAAAACAGAAAGATATTTCATGCTCATGGATTGGAAGAATAAACATAGTTAAAATATCCATATTACAGAAAGTAATCTACAGATTCAATGCAATCTTAATCAGAATCCCAATGGCATTCTTCACAGAAATAGAATAAGAATACTAAAAGTTATAAGGAACAAGAAAAGACCCAAATACCCAAAATAAATCTGAGAAAAAAAGAACAAAGTTGGAGGTATCACATTCCCTGAATTCAAATTAAACTACAAACTATACTAATCAAAACAGCATGGTACTGGCAGAAAAACAGACACATAGATCAATGGAACTAAACTGAGAGCCCAGAAATAAAACCACACATCCATGGACAGTTAATCTTCGACAAAGTAGCCAAGATCATACAATGGAGAAAAGAAAGTCTCTTCAACAAATGATGTCAGGAAAACTGGACAGCCACAAGGAAAAGAATGAAAGTAGACCATTATCATACATCATACACAAAAATTAACTTAAAATAGACTAAAGACTTTAATGTAAGACCTGAAACCATAAAACTCTTAGAAGAAAATATAAGCAGTATACTTTTGACATTGGTCTTAGCAGTATCTTTTCAAATACCATGCATACTCAGGCAAGAGTAACAAAAGAAAAAATTAACAAATGGGACTACATCAGATTAAAAAGTTTCTGCACAGCAAAGGAAACCATCAACAAAACAAGAAGACAACCCATACGCTGAGAGAAAATGTTTGCAAATCACATATCTGACAAGGGGTTAATTTCCAAAGTATATAAAGAACTCGTACAGCTCAACAAAAACAGAATGAAGAACCCTATCCAAAAATGGGCAGAGTATATGAACAGACATTCTTCCAAAAGAAGATATACAGATGGACAATAGGCATATGAAAAGATGTTCAACATCAATAATCATTAGGGATAATTAAACTTAAAACTACAATGACATATCACCTTAGACCTCTCAGAATGACTATAATTAACAAGATCAGTAATAAGAAATGTTGGAGATGTGGGGAAAAGGGAACCCTCATACATTGCTGGTTAGATTGCAAACTTGTGAAGCCACTATGGAAAACAGTATGAGATTTCTCAAAAAATTAAAAATAGAAATACCATATGACCCAGCTATCCCACTAGTGTTCTTTTGTATCTAAAGAACATAAAATCAACAATTCAAAGAGATTTATTCATCCCTATGTTCATTGCAGCATTGTTTACAATAACCAAGATTTGGAAGCAACCCAAGTGCCCATTAATGGATGAATGGATAAAGAAGATGTGGCACATACACACATAAAATGGAATACTATTCAGCCATAAAAAAGACAAAATTTGCAACAACATGGGTGGACTTTGAGTGTATTTAACTAAGCAGAATAAGTCAGACAGAGAAATACAAATACTGTATACAAGATAACAGATTAGTGGTTACCAGAGTAACCAGTGGGTGGGTGGAGGACAAAAGAGATAAAGTAACACATACATATGCTGATGGATAAAAACTAGACTATTGGTGGTGAACACAATGCAGTCTATACAGAAACTGAAATACAATAATGTACACCTGAAATGTATACAGTGTTATAAGCCAATATGGCCTCAATCAAACAATGTTTTAAAAAGAGAAATTGAGGGGCCAGCCTGGTGGTGAAGTGATTAAGTTCATGCAATCTATTTCAAGGGCCTGGGGCTTACTGACTTGGATCCCAGGTGTGGATCTACACACCACTCATCAGGCCATGCTGTGGAAGCATCTCACACACAAAATAGAGGAAGATTGGCACAGATGTTAGCTCAGTGACAATCTTCCTCAAGCTAAAAAGAGGAAGACTGGCAACAGATGTTAGCTCAGGGCCAAACTTCCTCAACAACAACAAAAAAGAGATAGAGAAAAGAAAAGAAAAGAAATTGAATACATAACTTGCAAATATCCCCAAAGGAAATCTCCAGGCCTGCATAGTTTCACTGGGTAATTCTGTCAAAAGTTTAAAAGATAACGATTATACACTATGTCTTGCAAAAAAAAAATGGAAGCAGAAGGAATACTTTACAAATCATTTTTTGAGGCCAATATTACTCTGGTATCAAAACCACAGTATCAAAAACAAGGAAACTTCATCCTGATAATTCTCGTGAACATACATGTAAAAGTTATCCACAAAATATTAGCAAACAAACTCTAACAAAGTTTGAAAATAATTAAACCACCAAGTGGGATTTGCTGCAGGTACACAATGCTAATAATCTACCATATCAACAAGATAAAGAAAAATTATACAATCATATCTATTGATGCAGAAAATGTATTTGTTGCAGTGCAATATCTATTCACAATAACAATTTTAAAACACTTTAAGCACATAGGGAATAGAAGGGAACTTCCTCAACTTGACAAAGAACACCTACAAAAAACCTACAGGAACATCATAATTAGTGATGAAAGACTGAATGCTTTCCCCTAAGATCAGGAAAAGAGCAAGGATATTCACACTCATCAATTTTATTAAACATAGTACTGGAAGTTCTAGCCAGCATAATAAGACAAGAAAAAGAAACAAAAAGCATACAAATTGGAAAGGAAGAAATAAAAGTATATTTGCAGATGACATAATTATCTATGTAAAGCATCCTAAGGAATCGAAAAAAAGTTCCTACAACTAATAGAGTGCAGATGAGTTCAGGAAGGTCACAGAATCCAAGCTCAGCATATACACAATCACATTTTCACATATTAACAATGAAAACATGCAAACTGAAATTAAAAACACAACACTGCTAGCAATCACTCCAATGAAAAAGAAATAGGAATAAACTTAACAAAACATGTACAGGATTGGTATGCTGAGCTTTAAAAATGCTGATGAAAGAAATTAAATAAGATCTAAATAAAATAATTGGTAGTCTAGTGGTTAATATTTGGCTCTTCTCACCGCCATGGCCCAGGTTTTTTCCCTGTCAGGGAACCACACCACCCATCTGTCAGTTGTCATACTGTGGTGGCTGAGTGTTGGTATAATGCTTAAAGCTATGCTACTGGAATTCCACATACCAGCAGGGTTACCCAAGGTGAACAGGTTTCAGCAGACTAGAAAGATAGACTAGAAAGAAGGATCTAGCGGGCCCCCCACTTCTGAAAAAATTGGCCATGAAAACCCTATAAATAGTAATGACACATTGATATAGCACCTGGAAGGTGAGAGTATGGTGCAAAAAAGACTGGGAAAGGTTTTTCTGCTCTGCTATAGACAGGGTCATTAGGAGTCAGAATTGACTCATGGCACTAACAACAAAATAAAGGAATGGACATACCATGTTCACAGATCATAAGGCTCAACACAGTAAATATATCAGCTGTCTACTTGATCTATAGGTTTAATGCCATTCCTGTCAAACTTTCAGCAAGATTTTTTTGGGTACAGACAGAGAAAGGCTTATTATAAAATTTATATGTGAAGGCATAGGCCCTAAAAGAGCTTAAACAGTTTTGAAAAAGAATAAAGAAGGATAAATCAATCTACTCAATATTAAGGCTTTGTATCTAGCTACATTAGTCAAGACATTGTGGTATTGGCAGAAAGATAGACACACAGATCAATGGACAGAATATAGAACTGAAAATTAGACCCACACAAATATGCTCAGTTTTATTTACTTACTTACTTACTTACTTACTTACTTTATTTATTTATTTATTTATTTATTTATTTATTGAAGAAGATTAGCCCTGAGCTAACATCCATTGCCAATCCTCCTCTTTTTGCTGAGGAAGACTGGCCCTGAGCTAACATCTGTGCCCATCTTCCTCTACTTTATATGTGGAACGCCTGCCACAGCATGGCTTGATAAGTGATGCATAGATCCGTGCCCAGGATCCTAACTGGCAAACCCTGGGCCATGGAAGCAGAGCATGTGAACTTAACTGCTATGCCACTGGGCTGGCCCCTCAATTTATTTTTGATTAAAGAGAAAAAGTACTTCAATAGAGGGATGGTGTCAGCAAGATGGCAGAATAGGAAGTCCTAGACCCTCCTTCCTCCCCTGGAAACACTGATTCGACAACAATACACAGAATTGTTATTTTATGGAAAATCCAGAAACCAGTTAAGAGACTCTGCACTCTAGGCAATTGTGAAACCAACCAATTCAAAGCCAGGAGGAAAATTTATGGCACCTTCTCACTATAGCTCTCCCTTTGCAACAGAATCACACAATAGGAAGGAAACTCCCAGTTTCTGTCCACTCTCTGGAGAAGACTGGATTCTACATACAACATTCTCACTTTCCAGGGGAGTGGACCCAGGGACTTCTTTCTGTCTAGCCTGACACAGGGCACTGACGAGACCTGGCATATTCTAAATTCCTGGGGGCTACTAAGAACAAAACAAAGCTAGGTTGTGTGCCACTGCTTCAAAAGACTCATATGGTACAGCAGACAAACACCTAGGGAACAATAGTTTATGAGCTCCTGAAAAAAAGGAAACCAGCAAACCCCTCTAATTAGGATTCTACACACAAAAGTCTAGAGAAGGTATATCCAAAAAGAATGTTTGAAAGGTCCCCAGAATCTCTTACAAGTTCTACATTCTACCCAATGATAGCATTTGGCTACATTTTCTGCTATTTTATTACAAGGATCATCTTTTCTCTATTATCCAATAATGTGTTCCTCATTTCCATCAGAGACCTCACCAGAATGGCCTTTATTGTTTATATTTCTACCCACATTTTGTTCATAATTATTTACATATTTTCTAAGAAGATGGATGTTTTCTCTACAGCTCTCCTCTTTTCCTTCTGAGTTCTCACTAGAATTGCCCTTAACGTCCATATTTCTAGCATGTACTTTTAAATTCCTCCAGCCTCTACCTATTACTCCATTCCAAAGTTGCTTCCTCATTTTATATATTTGTTACTGTAGCACCTCCTTTCTTGGTGCCAATTACTGTATTAGGTTTCTCCAGATAAACAGAACCAATAGTACACATATATTGTAGGGAATGAGCTCATACACTTATGGAGGCTAAGTCCCACAATCTGCAGTCAGTAAGCTGGAGACCTAGGAGAGTCAGTGGTTGAGTTTCAAGCGAAGTCTGAGGGCCTGAGATCCAGGAAAGGAGGTGTTGTAAGTCATAGTCTGAGAGCAGAAGACTGATGTCCCAGATCAAGCTGTCAGGCAGCGAGGGAGAGAGAGAGCAAATTCTCTGTTCCTCTGCCTTTTTGTTCTATGTGGGCCCTCAATGGATTTGATTATGCTCACTCACATTTGGGAGGGCAATCTGATTTAATAAATCTACTAATTCAAGTGCTAATCATATCCAGAAACACCTTCATATATCCAGAAATATTGTTTAACCAAATATCTGGACACTTTGCGGCCTAGTTAAGTTGACACATAAAATTAGCTATCACAGAAATGCAAATGAAAACAAGATGGAACACCAGAAAAAGTCATTTGAATAGGCAGGCACTAATGGAGAAACTGAGGAGTAAGGAAGGTATAATGGATGTAGAAAACAAATAGCAAAGGGCAGAAGTAGCTCCTTATCAGTAACTACTTTAAATGTAAATAAATCAAACTTTCCAAATATGCCACCAGCAAAAGACTTACTTGAGATCCAAAGAAACAACTAGGTAGAAAGTGAAAGGATGAAAAAAATATTCCATGCAAATAGTAACCAAAAATGATGCGTGGTTGCTATACTAATAAAAGGGAAAATAGACTATGTCAAAAATTGTTTTAAGAGACAAAGACATTTTATATTGATAAAAGGATCAATCCATAAATAAGATATAACAATTGCAAACATATCCACACCTATCAACAGATTCCCAAATATGTGAAGCAAAAATGGAGGGAATTAAAGGGAAAAATGTAGGGAGAAATAGTTCTACAACAATAGTTGGAGACTTTAATACCTCATTATCAATAATGTATTACAACAACTAGACAGAACATCAGTAAAGAAAAGAGGACTTGAACACCAAGATAGAGCAAAGATACCTAACAGACATCTGTAGAACACCCATGAAACAAGATCAGAATACACATTCTTCTCAAGTGCACATGGAACATTCTCCAGGATAAATCATGTGTTAGGCCACAAAGCAAATCTCAATAAGTTTAAAAAGATTGAAATCATACAAACTATCTTCTGTGACCAAAAAAAATGAAAATAGAAAACAATATCATAAGGGAAACTGGAAAATTCACCAGTAGGTAGAAATTAAATAACACACTTAAATATCCAGGGGGTCAAAGGAAATTAGAAAACACTTAGCAGTGATGACAAAAATAAACCATATCAAAATGTATGGGATGCAGTGAAAGTAGTGGTTAGAAAGAAATTTTTAGCTATAAACACATCCATTATAAAAGAATAAAGAGACCATTTCTGAGGGGAAATGAGACAGAAAAGTGAAGCTCCCCATGTATACTCAGCCCTCTCTCCTGGTTCCATCCTCTTCCCTGTATCTCTGTCTCCTGAGATCCTGACCCTCAGTGTCCCCTGTTCTCCAGCCTTCTATAACTCTCACTACCTGCTCAGGTCACTCTTCCTGCTATTCCCAGTGGGTGCTTCCAGCAGGCATGTTCTCCCAGGGACTCAGGCCTCCCAGGGTGTCACGACCCTACCCAAGGGTCTCATGCTGACCTGGTCCCCTCTTTCCTCCAGCTCCCACAACCCAGTCCTCCCTCCTTTCTGGCCCCCCGGGAAGACAGTGAAATGTTTTGGCTTTCAGTTCGGTCCTCCTATGAGGGAGGAGACCAAAGAAGAGGGAACCTGGAAGGCTCCTTCCTCTGATTCTGTCATTCCCTGGCATACTTGGCCATGAGGGCCAATGAAAAGATTAGCCATCCTAATCTGAGCACACTGAGCACTCACTGAGTGCCAGGTGCATTCCAGACATCATCTCATGTCATCCACCCCAGAAACATGAAAGAGCCCAGGGAGAGCAGTTTTCAGCAGGGAACCATCCAATCAAAAGCCTACCATTGACAGCTGTCTGCTCACCAGGCTCACAATATGGACTCAGGTGATCCCAGACCTGCAGATCTGGGGAGATCAATCAACCCTAGCCACACACAGAGCCATTCCCCACAAAAGTCCACCTCAAATTCTGTTTTTGTCTATGTTTTCGGGAAATCAAGAGAGGACACTCAACCTCCCAAGCTTTCATATGGTGGATCTGAAGTCCCAGAGACTGGGACAGTGGTGTGTGAATTCTCTGGGAATCCTCGATGTATGAGACACAGTCAGAGCTCAGCTTCCCCTCCCAGATGATCGTTAGGGAGAACTCCCTGTCCTGTCTGGCTTTCTGATGCACTCTTCCACCATGCTTCCCATGGCCCCATATGCAAATACAAACCTAGAAGGGTGGGAAAGGGAGGCCAGGGTGGGGGAAAGGGAGACCCACTCCAAGTGTCACACACTGTACTCTAGTCATTTTCCTCCTTCATTAAATACTCCCTCCTTCATTCAGTTCACATTCTGGAGTCCTTGGGCTGATCTGGGGGCTTGGGCTGCCAAAATACAAAGCTTGTGAGCTGGTGGAACTCCCAGTTCAGTAGGGTAAGCAAAGTTACAATTTGTCATGCAATATGATGATTGCACTACCAGAAGAATATCCAAAATACAATGCTAACCCAGACAAGGGAATGATTGACTTGGGGGGGGGGGGTGCCAAGTCAGGGAACTCTAGGAAGATAATTTTAAGCAGGATGTGAACTTGGAACACACAGGCCAAAGTTCTCCTCTTCTCTGAAGCCCAACCTGGCCATTCCTGCCATTCCCAGTCTCTCCTACTCAGGATGCAAATAGCATGTCTTCTTTCATATCAGAGCTGCTCTCTTAAATCTGCTTTATTTACAATGTTTTTTTGGTCCATGACCTCCTCCCATAAGTGGACTTTAAGTTCTTTGAAAGCAGGGACGGTTTCTGGTATTTTCTCTCCCCTACAAGGCCAAGAGAGTGTTGAGCATCCTGGAATCCACAATAAACACTTAGTGAGTTAGTGACTGTAAGACGATTGTAGCATTCAGACCTCCGAATTTGACAAGCAGTTCCAGGCAAGGTATGAAACCTCAAATGATGGTAAAATTAAAAAGGGAGAAGTGTTGCTAAAATTGATACTTTTCATCAGAGAAACAGTAACGTTAACCGGTAAACTGCAGGATGAGGCACGTGGGAAATGTGGACAGCTTTTAAATTTTTCACAAGCTGGCTTTTTCACAATATAATTTATGTCCTAAGTGTAGTAAAATTAACCATAAAATTAATTTCAGTGTCAAATATTGGGTTGAGTTTGGAGCAATTAAAACTACTGCTCTAGTATCTTTTTGAATATGTCTCCACAGGCAAGGGAAACAAAAGGAAAAATAAACAAATGGGACTACATCGGGACCAAGAAGCTTCTGCACAGTGAAGGAAATCATTGACAAAATGAAAAGATAACCTACCAATTGGGAAAAGATATTTTCAAATCATACATCCAATAAGGGGTAATATCCAAAATATATAAAGAACTTATATAACTAAAAAAAAAAAACGATTAAAAAATGAGCATGAGGATGTCAGTATCATGGTGAAGTGAGTTATTGTGGCAATCTCTCTCCTCCACCATACAATAAAAAAGACATTCATACTCCAACAGAGGACATCCATACAACACAAAAGACATCTGAGAGACCCATGCAGTCACATGTCAGAAGGTGGAGAGGCTGGAGCCTCCCTCAGAGGAGGTGGAAGGGGATAAGAGAAAAATTCACTCACTCCCCAAAAGACAGCGATCTGGGACTGCACACAGCCTCCAAGAGGGAAGGCAGGTGGGAGGGGATGCTCATTCATGAGAACATCAAAGATCACTGAGCTTCCTCAAAGCCTAGGGGAAAGCCCCTGCCAAGGTGAAAGCTGACATGGGGATGAGCTCATCAAGCCAACAACCCAGGAGAGAAGATAACAAGAGCAGAGCAAGTAAGCCTGCAAGAGCATGCAGAATAAAGCTCTCCTCCTTCCCACCCAGCACCCAGCTCTAGTGCCTGGGATCCTGGCAAAAGGCAGAAGGCTCAGAATATGTGGCTCTTGACCCCCATGCAGTTGCAATAGGTGGTAACTGAGACCAAATAATACCAGGATGTGAAAAAACAAAGCCACAACCTCTAGCAGTATCAAAAATTATATTAAATCTCCAGACCAGAAAGAAAATGACAAGTACCCAGAAATCAGTGGTGAAGACACAGAACTATATAATCTAAATGACAGAGGATTCAAAATAGCTATCATCAAAAAGCTCAATTACTTAAAAGAGAATGTAGAGAAACAATTCAATGAGTTCAGGAGCTACTTCACAAAAGAGATTGAAACTACAAAGAAGACTCAATCAGAAATATTGGAGAAGAAAGACACAATCAATTAGATAAAACAAAATATGGATTCCCTGAATGTTCCAGTGGATGTCATAGAGGACCAAATAAGCATAATCGAGGATAGACATATTGAAATGCTCCAGATAAAGGAGGAGAGAGAAGAGAGACTAAAAACGAATGAAGAAAGTCTCTGAGAAATATCTGACTCAACTAAGAAATGCAACATAAGAATTATAGGTATTCAACAGGGAGAAGAGAAGGAGAATGGAGAAGAAGGCTTGTTCAAAGAAGTAATAGAGAACTTCCCAAACCTAAAGAAGGAGATGGAAATCCATGTGGAAGAGTCTATCAGATCTCCTAAGTATGTCAATGTAAAAAGACCTACTGTAAGGCATGTAGTAATGAAACTGGAAAATGTGAATGACAAAGAAAAAATACTAAGGGGAGAAGGCAGAAGAAAATAACCCATAATGGAACCCATAGCAGGCTATCAGTGGATTTCTCTGCAGAAACTTTACAGGCTAGGAGAGACTGGAATGACATATTCAAATCTTTGAAGGACAAAAACTTTCAGCCAATAATACTCTATCCAGTGAAAATATCCTTCAGATATGATGGAGAAATAAAAACTTTCCCAGGTAAACAAAAGCTAAGGGAGTTTGTAGCCAGAAGTCTCCTCTTACAAGAAATCCTCAACAATGCCCTCATACCTTAAAAAAAAAGAGAAAGAGAAAGGGGTTACAAAGCATGGAGTAAGGAGATAAATAGGTAGACAAAATCAGAAAATTGTAGCTATATATTAGAAGAGGCTAGCAAATCTCAAGTATAACATTAAAGATAAATGGAAGGAAAACAAAAACAAAGACAATCTTGTCATTTTAACCACAAACTCACAACACAAGACGGAATAAGATGTGAGAAAAACAATTTAGGTTGGGAAGAGGAAAGAGATTGAATCAGTTTAGTTGAAGGAGATGAGACCATCAGAAAATGGACCATTTTATCTATGAGATTCTGAATACAAACCTCATGGTACCCACTAAACAAAAAAGCAGAACAGAGACACAAATAATAAACAGGGATAAAACAAAGAAACACAACATAATAAACTACATAACTCAACTGATAAACCAAAAAACACAAGACAAGAAACAAAGGAAATTCAGGAGAATCAGAAAACAAGTGATAAAAAGGCAGCATTAAGCCCTCATATATCAACAAACAACCTAAACATAAATGGATTGAATTCTCCAATAAAAACACACAGAGTCGTGAGATGGATTAAAGAAAAAGACTCAACATTATGCTGCCTCCAGGAAACACATCTCAGCTCCAAAACAAACACAGGCTCAGAGTGAAGGGATGGAAGATGATACTCTAAGCTAATGGCAAACTGAAAGCAGGTGTCAGAATACTTACATCAGAGAAGGTAGACTTCAAGATAAGACAGAGAAAGAAAGACAAAGAGGAGCAATATATAATGATCAAAGGGACACTCCACCAAGAAGACATAGTACTTATAAATATCTATGCACCCTATACAGGAGCACCAAAGTACATGAAACAACTATTAACACACCTAAAAGAAGATATTAATAACAACACAATAATAGTAGAGTACCTCAACACTCCATTCACATCAATGGATAGATCACCCAGACAGAAAATCAACAAGGAAACAGTGGAATTAAATGAAAAGCTAGACCAGTTGGACTTAATAGACATATAGAGAACAATCCATCCAAGAACAGCAGAATACACATCCTTCTCAAGTGCGCAGGGAACATTCTCAAGGATAGACCATATGTTGGGAAACAAGGAAGCGTCAATACATTTAAAAAGACTGAATAATAACAGACGTCTTTTCCAATCAGAATGGCAGCAAGCAAGAAATTAATTACAAGAAAAAAGCTAAGAAAAGGACAAAAATGTGGAGACTAAACAACATGCTATTAAACAACGAATGGATCATTGAAGAAATTAAAGAAGAAATCAAAAAATATCTGGAGACAAGTGGAAATGAGAACATACTATACAAACTCATATGGGATGCAGCAAAAGTGGTACTAAGAGGGAAATTCATTGCAATAGGGGCTCACCTTAACAGACAATAAAAATTCCAAATAAGCAATTTCAAACTACACTTAACTAAATAAGAAAAAGAACAAACAAAGCCCAAAGACAGCAGGAGAGAAATAATAAAAATCAGATCAGAAATAAATACAACTGAAACAAAAAAAGTCAGTAGAAAGGATCAGTGAAATAAAGAGCTGCTTCTTTGAGAAGATAAACAAAATTGACAAACCTCTAGCCAGACATACAAAGAAAAAAAGAGAGAAAGCTCAGATAAACAAAATTAGAAATGAAAGAGGAGAAATAACAGAACTACAGAACTACAATGGATTATAAGAGAATACTATGAAAAGCTATATGCCAACAAAATGGACAGTCTAGAAGAAACGCATAAATTCTTAGACTCGTACAACCTCTCAAAGCTGAATCAAGAAGAAATAGATAATCTGAATAGACCAATCACAAGTAAAGAGATTATAAGTGCAATCAAACGCTTCCCAAAAAATAAAAGCCCAGGACCAGATGGCTTCCCTGCAGAATGCTATCAAACTTTCAGAGAGGATATAATACCTATCCTTCTCAAGCTATTCCAAAAACTCAGGGAAGATGGAACACTTCCTAACACATTCTACAATGCCAACATCACTCTGATACCAAAGCCTGACAAGGACAACAAAAAAAGGGAAATTACAGGCCAAGATCACTGATGAACATAGATTCAAAATCCTCATCAAAATATTGGCAACCTGAGTAAAGCAATACATCTAAAAGATCATACATCATGATCAATTGGGATTTATACCAGGGACACAGGTATGGTTCAAGATCCTTAAATCAATCAATGTGATACACCACATTAACAAAAGGAGGAATAAAAATCACACGATCATCTCAATAGATGCAGAGGAAGCATTTCACAAGATCCAATGGCCATTTCTTTTTTTTTCAGTCCACAGAATTGAAATTTTAATAATAATACTAAGCGCTGCAATAGTGTGATAAGGCAGGCATCATAATGCATTGCTTGTATGATTATAAACTGTTATAGTCTAGAAAGGAATTTAACCACAGGTTTGAATAAGCCCTAATAATATTCAAACTCCATTTAAGGTTCCATAGCTTTCAAAAAAGGAGATATGTAGATATGGACTGAAATACAAGGATATTTTTTTGCAACATTAGGACTTTTAAATAAAGGATTCATGCCCATTGAAAAACATTTCAAACAAAAACAAGTACAAATAAAGAGAAAAACAATCAACCAAAATCTTACCACTTAGTATCCACCACCATTAAAATAAAGTGACCACATTCCAGATACATTTCTGAACCTGTATGCAGAAAGAGGTCAGTTGGTAAGTGTTTGGATTAAATGGAAATAATTTCATAAAATAGTCTCATATAATGCTATTATTAGGAAAATAAACCATTCCACAGATTTTACTTAATTTTACAGAAAAATATATAAATGGAAGTAAAACTGGGGTTTATTAAACTTTGGAAAAGTGTTTCTATACTATAAGAGAGTTCATTTATTCCACAATACCTTTAAACATTGTATTAGTTTCCTAGGGCTGCTGTAACAAAGTAGTACAAATTAGGTCATACAGCAGAAATTTACTGTCTCACAGTTCTGGAGGCCAATTGCCATTTCTGATAAAAACTCCTAAAAGAGTGGGGATAAAAGGAAATTACCACAACACAATAAATATGACAAACCCACAGCCAACATCATACTTAATGGGGAAAAACTGAATGCCATCCCTCTGAGAACAGGAACAAGACAAGGATGCTCACTATCACCACTCTTATTCAACACAGTACTGGAGGTTTTGGCCAGAGTAATTAGGCAAGAGAAAGGAATAAAAGGAATCCAAATAGGGAGTGAATAAGTGAAACTCTCACTGTTTGCAGATGACATGATCTTATATATAGAAAACCATAAAGAATCCATTGGAAAACTATTAGAAATAATTAACAACTGCAGTAAAATTGCAGGGTACAAAATCAGTTGCATTTCTATACTCTAATAATGAATTTAGAGAAAGGGAACTCAAGAATCAATTGCAGTTACAATCACAGCAAAAGAATAAAATATCTAGGGATAAATTTAACCAAGGAGGTGAAGGGCTTATACAACGAAAACTATTACATTATTGAAAAAAATAGATGATGACATGAAGAGATGGAAAGAGATTCCATGCACATGGACTGGAAGAATAAACATAGTTAAAGTGTACATACTACCCAAAGCAATCTACAGATTCAATGCAATTCCAATCAGAATCGCAGTGACATTACTCACGAAAATAGAACAAAGAATCCTAAAATTTATATGGGGCAACCCAAGACCCCGAATTTCTGAAGCAATCCTGATAAAAAAGAACAAACCTGGAGGCATCACAATCCCTGACTCCAAAATGTAATACAAAACCATAGTTATCAAAACAGCATGGTACTGGTACAAAAACAGGCACACAAATCAATGGAACAGAACTGAAAGCCCAGAAATAAAACCACACATCTATGGACAGCTAATCTTCAACAAAGGTCAAAAAACATACAAAGGAGAACAGATAGTCTCTTTCATAAATGTTGTTATGATATCTAGACAAACCCTTGCAAAAGAATGAAACTAGACCATTATCTCGTGCCATACACAAAAATAAACTCAAAATGGATCAAAGACTTGAAGATAAGTCCTGAAACCATAAAACTCCTGGAATATAATATACGTAGTACACTCGTTGACATAGAACTTTAAAGGATCTTTTCAAATAGCATGTCTTCTCGGATAAAGGAAACAATAGAAAAAATAAACAAGTGGGAATTCATCAGACTAAAGAGCTTCTGCAAGGCAAAAAGAAACTAGGATGAAAACAAAAAGACAACCCATCAAGTGGGAGAAAATATTTGCAAATCATATTTCAGACAAGGGGTTAATCTCCATAAGATATAAGTAACTCACACAACTGAACAACAACAAAGCATACAGCCAGATCAAAGAATGGGCAGAGGATATAGACAGATATTTTTCCAAAGAAGATATACAGATGGCCAATAAATACATGAAAAGATGTTCAATATCACTAATTATCAGGGAAATGCAAATCAAAACTACGCTAAGATACCACCTAACACCTGTTAAAATAGCTATAATCACTAAGACTAAAAATAACAAATGTTGGAGAGAGTGTGGAGAAAAGAGAATCTTCATGCACTGCTGCTGAGAATGCAAATTGGTGCACTCACTATGGAAAACAGTATAGAGATTCCTCAAAAAACTAAAAATAGAAATACCGTATGACCCAGCTTTCCCACTACTGAGCATCTACCCCAACAACTTGAAATCAACAAACCTAAGTAACGTGTGTACCCTTATGCTTATTGCAGCACTATACACAATAGCCAAGACATGGAAACAACCCAAGTGCCCATCAACAAGTGATTTGATAAAGAAGATATAGTATACATATATGCAATGGAATACTACTCAGCCATAAAAAGGACAAAATCATTCCAATTGTAACAACATGGATGGACCTGGAGAGTATTATGCTAATTGAAATAAGCCAGACTGAGAAAGACAAACACCATATGATTTCACTTATATGTGGAATATAAACAAACACACAAAGAAAACAGTTCAATGGTTTCAGGAGAAGGGGGTGGGGATGGGCACAAGGGGTTAAGGGGAACACTTATGTGGTGACAGGAAATAACGTAGAACTGAAATTTCACAATGATGTGAAGTATAATGAACTCAATAAAAAAATGGGCAGAGGATCTGAACATTTTTCCAAAGGAGATATGCAGATGGCCAACAGGCACATGAAAACATGTTCAATATCACTAGTTATTAGGTAAATGCAAATCAAAACCACAATGAGATATCACCTTACACCTGTCAGAATGGTTATTATTAAAAATACAACAAATAACAAAGAGGATATGAGGAAAAGGGAACCCTTATACACTGCTGGTGGAAGTGTCAATTGGTGCAGCCACTATGGAAAACACTATGGAGATTCCTCAAAGAATTAAAAGTAGAACTACCGTATGATCCAGCTATTCCACTTCTGGGTGTTTATCCAAAGAATACAAAAACACTAATTCAAAAAGATATATGCACACCTATGTTCATTGCAGCATTATTTACAACAGTGAAAACATGGAAACAAGATAAGTGTCCTTCTACAAATGAGTGGACAAAGACGATGTAGTATATATATATATATATATATATATATATATATATATATACACACACACACACATAATGGAATACTACTCAGTCATTAAAAGAAGACAAAATTGTCCCATTTGCAACAACATGGATGGACCTTGAGGGTATGACTTTAGGTGAAATAAGCCAGACAGAGAAAGACAAAGACTGTCTGATTTCACTCATATGTGGAAGATAACAAATACATGGATAAAGAGAACAGATTAGTGATTACCAAAGGAGAAGGGGGTTCAGGATTGGGCAAAAGGAGTAAAGGGGCACATATGCACGGTGATGGACAAAAAGGAGACCACTGGTGGTGAGCACAATGAATTCTATTCAGAAATTGATAAAAATGTACACCCCAAATTACACAATGTTATAAACCATTGTGATCTCAATAAAATTACTGGAAAAAAAGAGATATATGCACCCCTATGTTCACTGCAGCATTATTTACAATAGCCAAGACATGGAAACAACCCAAGTACCCATCAACAAGTGATTTGATAAAGAAGATATAGTATACATATATGCAATGGAATACTACTCAGCCATAAAAAGATGGAATTTTGTCATTTGCAACAATGTGGATAGAGCTTGAGGGTATTTTGCTAAGTGAAATATGTCATACAGAGAAAGATGAATACTGTATTATTTTACTCATATATGGAAGATTAAAAACAACAATAACAAACAAACAAATACATAGATGCAGAGAACAGATTGGTGGTTACCAGAGGGGAAGGGGAGTGAGGGGAGGACAAAATGGGTAAAGGGAGTTATTTGTATGGTGATGGATGGCAGCTAGACGTTTGGTGGTGAATACAATTTAGTGTGTACAGAAGTCAAATTATAATGCTGTACATCTGAAATCTGTCTTATGTTATAGACAGATATTACCTCAGGTAAAAAACAAAAACAGAAACAAAACTACTGCTCTGTTCTAAAATAGTGGAGAAGAGGAAGGAATAAGACAGTATATCTTCTATTCAAATACAAAAAAAGCCCAAGGAGGTAATGTTTTCCCATTCTAGTTCTAGTATTATGAGGGGGGGAAAAAACAAGTAATAAGCTTATATTAAAATTACCTTCTAATATTAATTTTGAACATGGTATTAAGTGGATCTTTTGTAAATGAGAAAAGGAATTACAAGGCTTGTAAGAAAAAAACAGAGAGAGAAGTGACTTATCATGTGTAAGGGATCTTCAGAAAGATTTTCAGTTGTTTATCAGCAGAAACCTTGGAGTCCAGAAGCCAATGAGATAATACATTTAGCGTGATGAAAATAAAATGAACTTTAACTGAAAATTCTATAATGGCAAAAATGTCCTTCCAAAATGATGGTGAAATAAAGATATTTTCAGACAAACAAAAACCAAGGGAGCCCATTAACTAGACCTGTCCTAAAAGAAATGCTAAAATTAGTCCTTTAGGATGACAGTAACACTGAGAGCTATCTACAGATTCAATGCAATTTCTATCAGAATCCCAATGATGTTTCTGCAGTAATAGAAAAGACCATCCCAAAAGTTATATGGAATCTCAGGGACCCTAATAGGCAAAAGCAACTTGAAAAAGAAGAACAAAGTTGAAAGACTTATACTCCCTGATTTCGAACTTACTACAAAGCTACAGTAATCAAAACAGTGTGGTACTGGCATGATGATAGATATATAGATCAATAGAATGGAATAGAGAGTCCAGAAATAAATCCTTGCATATATATGTCAAACCATTTTTTTTTGCAGGGAAAGATTTGCCCTGAGCTAACATCTGTTGCCAATCTTCCTCTTTTTTTTTCATCACCAAAGCCCCAGTGCATGGTTCTATATCCTGGTTGTAAGTCCTTCTAGTTCTTCTATGTGAGCCACTGCCACAGCATCTCAACTGACAGATGGGTTGCATAGTTTTGCAACTGTGAAACAAACCCAGGCTGCTAAAGCAGTGAGAGCACCAAACTTTAACCAATAGGCAATCAGGGCTGGCTCTATATTAAAGGATTCTTGACAAGGGTGCCATAACCATTAAATGAGAAAAGGAAAGTCTTTTCAACAATCATTTCTGGGAAAATTAGATATCCACATGCAGAAGAATAAAGCTGGACTCATCTTACATCACATCCAAAAAATGGACTCAAAATGAATCAAAGTCATAAATGTAAGAGTTTTATAAAACTGTAAAACTCTTTGAAGAAAACATAGAGGAAAACTTTCATGATAATAGATTTGGCAATTATTTCTTGGATATGACACAAAAAACAGACAACAAAAGAAAAATTAGATAAATTCTATTTCATCAAAATTAAAAAACTTGTGCATCAAAGGATACTATCAACAGAGCGAAAAGGTGACCCACAAAATGGGAGAATATATTTGCAAATCATATATCTTCTAAAGGATTAATGTCCAGAATATAGAAAGAATTCCTACAATGCAACAATGAAAAACAAACCACCCAATAAAAACTGGACAAATGACTTGCATAGACATTTCTCCAAAGAATGTGAACAAATGGCCAATAAGAATATGAAAAGAGGGGGCCAGACCTGTTGTCAAGTGGTTAAGTTTGCAGGCTCTGCTTCAGCAGCCAGGGATTCACCAGTTCAGATCCTGGGCCCAGACCTATGCATCACTCATCAAGCCATGCTGTGGCAGCATCCCACACATAGGAGCTAGAATGACCTACCACTAGGATATACAACTATGTACTGGGGCTTTTCAGAGAGAAAGAAAGAAAAAAAAAGGAAGATTGGCACAGATGTTAGCTCAGAGCCAATCTTCCAGAGAAAACAAAAAAGAAAATGAAAAGATATTCAGCATAACTAATCATTAGTAAAATGTAAATGAAAAGCACAATGAGATACTATTTCATACCCAAGTGAATGGCTCTTACCAAAAATAACATCTCTGCACAAAGACATGGAGAAATTGGAATCTTTGTGCATTGTCAATGGGAGTGTAAAATGGTGCAGCCACTGTGGAAAAACGTTTGGCAGTTACTCAAAATGTTAAATATAAATTACCATATGATCCAGCAACTCTACTTCTTAGTACATACCCAAAAAAATTGAAAACAGGAATTCGAACAGATACTTGTACACTAATGTTCATAACATCATTATTCACAACAGCCAAAGGTCGAAAACAACCCTAATGTCTACTAAAAGATGAATAGACAAACAAAATGTGGCATGTGCAATAGAATATTATACAGACTTAAAAAGGAATCAAATTCTGATACACACTATAACATGGATGAACCTTGAAAACATTATGCTAGATTAAAAGACAGAAGAGAACAAATATTTTATGATTCCACTCATGTGAAGTGGAATCAGAATCAAGAAAAGGCAAATTCATAGTGATAGAAAGGAGAAAAGAGTTTACCAGGGGCTGAGGGAGGGAGTAATGGGAAATTATTTTTTCATGGGTATATATTTCCTGTTTGGGATAATGAAAAATTTCTGAAAATGGAGTGTGGTGATGGTTGTACAACAAGGTGAAAGCACTTCATGCCACTGACCTGTACACTTAAAAATGGTTAAAATGGTAAATTTTATGTTATGTCTATTTTACTCCAGTTAAAAAATCCAAAAAGAATCAATGACTGTAATACATCTAATAGTATGAAGAAAAAAAACACATGCACCCCCCCCCATACACACAGGTAACTATGTAGATGTGGATAAGTTATTTAGCTTCATTGTGGTCATCTTTTCACAATGTGTGTGTGTGTATATACATACATCAAAAGACAAAGAGAATATATATTTATATAAACATATATATTAACATCAAGTTGTACACCTTAAATACATATAATTTCTATATGTCAAAGATATCTCAATAAAGTTGTTAAAAACACATGATCATTTCAATTGACAAAGAAAAGGCATTTAACAAAATCCAACTCCTTTCATGATAAAAAGCAATCAACAAACTAGGAATAGAAGATTTCCTCAACAAGATAAAAGACATATGTGAAAAATGCAGAGCTAACTTCATATTCAATAGTGAAATATTTAATCTTTCCCTAAGATTAACAGGAGAACAATAGTTCCTCTCACCATTTCTATTCAATATTATACTGTAGTTTCTAGCCAGGGAAATTAGACAAGAAAAATAAATGAAAGGCATTCAGATTAGAAAGACAGATGTAAACCTATCTCTATTTGCAGATGACGCAATCTTATATACAGATGATCCTAAAGAACCCTTGAAAAACTATTAGAACTATTAAAAGAATTCAGCCAAGTTTCAGGAACAATATCAATGCACAAAAATCAATCGTATTTCTATACACAGTCAGTGAACAATTCAAAAAGGAAATTGAGAAAACAATTCCATTTATGATAGCATCAAAAAATACAAAAGCTAGGGCCGGCCCCATGGCAGAGTGATTAAGTTTGTGCGCTCTGCTTCAGTGGCCTGGGGTTTCACCAGTTTGGATCCTGGATGCGGACGTGACACTGCTCATCAGGCCATGCTGAGGTGGCGTCCCACATAACACAACCAGAAGGACCACAACTACAATTGGGGCACTTTGGGGAGAAGAAGAAGAAAAGAAAAAAAAAGAGATTAACAACAGAGGTTAGCTCAGGTGCCGGTCTAAAAAACAAAAACTACAAAATAATTTAGAAATACACTTAACTAAAACTACAAACGTTGCTGAAAGAATTTAAAGAAGACCTACATAAATTGAAAGATACCTCATGCTCATGAAACACCCTATGTTCACGGATTGGAAGACAATATTGTTGAAATGGCAATTCTCCTCAAATTTATCTACAGATTCAGCACACAAATCTTATCAAAATCACAATGGCCCATTCTTTTTTCAGAAAAGGAAAAGTCAATCCTAAAATTCATATGGAATTGAAAGGGACCGTGATCTGCCAAAACAATCTTGAAGAGTAGCATTTTTGGAGAACTCTCACTTCCTGATTTCAAAACTTACTACACAGCTACAGTAATCAAAAAAGTGTGGTCCTGGCACAGGATAGACCTATATAGATCAGTGGTATAGAATTGAGAGTTCAGAAATAGACCAATGTATCTATGGTCAATTGATTTTCAACAAGGGTGCCAAGACAATTAAATTGGCTAAGAACTGTCTCTTCAACAAATGGTTCTGGGATAATGGGATATCCATGGGTAAAATAATGAATTTGGTCCTATTCCTCACACCAAATATAATAATTAGCTCAAAATAGATCAAAGACATAAATATAAGAGCTTAAAACTAAATATTTATAAGAATACATCCGGGTACATCTTCAAGACCGAGGATTTGATAATGTCGTCTTAGCAATGACATCAAAAGAACAGCAATAAATAAAAAATATGTAATTGGATTTCACCAAAATGAAAAACTTTGTGCATTAAAAACGCTATCAAGAAAGTGAAAAGACAATCCTCAGAAAGGGAGAAAATATTTTTAAATCACATATCTGATAAAGGGTCTCAAATCCAGAATTTATAAAGAACACTTACAACACAACAACAAGAAACGAAACCAATTTCAAAATAAACAAAGAACTTGAATAGACATTTCTCCAAAGATACACAAATGTCAAACAAGCATATGAAAAGATGCTCATCATTAGTCATTAGAGAAATGCAAATTGAAACCACAAGGAGATACTACTTTACATCCACTAGGAGAGCTGTAATGGAAAGAATGGTTGAAACATTTCTAAAATGAGTCATTAAAGATGTATAATCTCACAAATCTAGTGTTGAAATACTAAATTCCTATTATAATTATAGTAAAAGTTTTGATTATAGGTTTGTTATCTAGATTATTCTGTTCAAGAGAACAGACTAATAATTTGTGTGCAAGGATCATTTATAATCTTTTTTTTTTAAAACTAAACATCTGAAGATCAGATGGAATGGTTAAATTATGAAAATGTTCTTATGCTGATTTTAATGAAACTACTATAAAACCTGTTTAAGATAGTATCTAATAACCTAAGCAAATGCTTATTCTGTATGGAAAAGGGCATGCCATGAAAATGCATATGCAAAGTTATCCCAACTTTGTAAGAGCTTATTAAAAATGGAATGTAAAGTGTTAATATTTTGCTACGAGCCCTTGGAAATAGGAGGTGGGTTTATAGTTGATCATTTTCTTCTTCACGTAAATTTTCTGAATTTTACGCCATGCCCACATAGTGCATACAATTCATTTGCAATTGGTGAACAAGAGAAAAAAGGAAAAAGAAAAAAATCTCCTCAAGAAATAAAATCCAAGAATGACCAGTCGGTAAAAATTACCTAGAGATGGGGTCAAGATGGCAGATTGAGCACTAGCGCATTTCTCTCGCCTACCTCAAAGCCCCTTAATGATGGGAAAGGGAGGGTTCTCTAAATAAAGAATAACTCCAGAAGGGCACGTGGGAAAGGGAAGAGCAAAGTCCTAGAAGATGGAAAGCAGATGGGGCAGGGGCACTGAGGTGGGGGTGAGGGTGGGGAGCCTGGAAGCCCTGAACCGGGAAGGGAAGCCAGGCAGTTAGGCAGAAGGGTTATGGGCCGGCTGCTGCTGATTTTGGAAAGGGGCGGGGCGGGACCTGGAGCTAATGAGCGCCTTCCCGGCCAGGGCAGTGGTGGGCATGAGAATTGGGGAAAGGGTGGGCCGCGCGCTGTTTGGCAGGAAGGGGAGGTCTCTTTCTTGGAGGGAAGCTGCCCCTCGGAAAGAGGGAGGAGATGGCCACGGTGGCGACAGCGGCTGGTGGGAGCCCAATGTGGCGGAGTGGCCGCTGCCGCCGACAGGGAGGTGGAGGGCCCGCGAGCCGAGCGCTGGAGACACCATCCTCTTCGCCTGCCCCGCCGCACTCCAACACACGCTCCTCGCCTACGGATCCTGCCTTCCCAGGTCTTACAAGCACCCAACTCCTTGGCTGCTTATCCTCTTTCACCACAGGCTCACAGCGGAGGCAGCAGCGAGGTGTCCGATTTGAGGCCTGTGATTCTCGGCCTTGAGAAGTCTGTGCCCCTGGGCCTGGACAGTGTTGGATGCCAGGCGGTAGGAATAGGGGGCTTCGCCCTATTTCGTTGACTCTAACCGCACCTCCCTTGCTTTAGCTGAGGCGGAATGAGCTGGGGAAGAAGATTACTGCAGGCACGCAGCCAGGAGGCCCTGATTTCAAGCTTTCCTGTGTAGCTTTCGGGAAAAACAGGCGCGGGGGCACGGAGTGCACTAAGTAGGAGAAAAAGCTCACCGTGTCATGCACTGAATTTTTTTCTTAATTTCGTTTTTCGGCCCGCCTTGCTGTTGTGCTCCTCACAGGCATGAAGACCCCGTTTGGAAAGGCAGATGCAGGGCAGCAGTCCAAAACAGGCACAGGTGATGCAAGTGTGTCTGTTACCGTGATGAAGAGAAAGGTTGCCCACAAGCAGCATAGGAGCAGACCCACCTCCCAGCCTCGGAGGAACATCGTGGGCTGCAGAATTCAGCATGGATGGAAGGATGGAGATGAACCTCTGACACAGTAGAAGGGAACTGTTTTGGATCAGGTACCTGTAAATCCCTCTCTGTATCTCATCAAATATGATGGATTTGACTGTTTATGGATTGGAACTTCACAGAGATGAAAGAGTGTCCTCACTTGAAGTCCTTCCTAGTAAAGTTGCATCATCTAGAATTAATGATACACACTTAACAGAAATTATGATTGGCAAAGCAGTGGAACATATTTTTGAGACAGAGGAAGGTTCCAAAAATGAATGGAGGGAAATGGTCTTAGCTCAGGCACCTATCATGAGCATGTGGTTTTACATTACCTATGAGAAAGATCTTGTATTATATATGTACCAGCTCTTAGATGATTATGAAGACAGTGACCTACACATTCTTCCAGATTCCCCTGATTCTCTTCCCTCAGAGAGGGAGCCAGGAGAAGTCATAGACAGCTTAGTAGGCAAACAGGTGGAATATGCCAAAGACGATGGCTCCAAGAGAACAGGCATGGTTATTCATCAGGTAGAAGCAAAGCCCTCTGTGTACTTCATCAAATTTGATGATGATTTCCATATCTATGTCTATGATTTGGTAAAAACATTTTAGAGATCATCTTGAAAATTGCCACATATGTGAGACTACTTGTAAAATTTGTGCACGCAGAAAGTCTTGATTGCTTACCAATTTATAAGAACCATCTTCTCCCTTTTTGCATGCTTTTGCCTGGCGACCAGTTGGAACTTCTACCCTCTCAGACATTTTTGGAAGAAACTTTTTGCCCTTCTCTCCAAACCTTTTACTTAGTTCCTCCTCCCAAGAGAATGTTTGATTGATCTAATTAGTGAAAAGAGTAAAGTCTGACATCTACTGGCCCATATTTTTATCTTTGGTGGTGTTAATAGGTTAAAGATAGCTAAACACTTCTTGCTTCATTCTTTTGGGCGATTGGACTGTCTGCACTTAATGAAGTGTCAAGCTTCCTGAGATATTCAGTGTGACTAGCTGTGTGTCTTTGCAACTTCAACTCTCCCCTCAGGTATGTTTTTTTTTTTTTTTTTGAGAAAGCTCAGCCCTGAGCTAACATCTGCCAATCCTCCTCTTTTTGCTGAGGAAGACTGGCCCTGAGCTAACATCCGTGCCCATCTTCCTCTACTTTATATGTGGGATGCCTGCCACAGCATGGCTTGATGAGTGGTGTCATGTCCACACCCGGGATCCGAACCGGTGGACCCCAAGCCACCAAAGCGGAACGTGCACACTTAACTGCTGCACCACCAGGCGGGCCCCTCAGGTAGCTTTAAAAGTCTGGTTTGAGGAGGAGTGGGAAGCCTATTTTGGTTTCCTGTCCAAATTGCGTTTTCAGTTCTAACTGTACTAAAAGTAAGGCTAACATTTTGCCCCCTTTCTGATTCTTGAACCTATTGCTCAACTTGGTTCAAAATCAAGAGGGTAATTACTTTGCATTTTAATACATGAGCATAGGCTGAGAAACTTTACAAAATTGATAAGAGGGCAAGCATTTGGGAACCAAACTAGAAGTGGAGAAATTAAGATTGGTCGTCAGTGGCATTTAGGGTTTCTGTTGTCTGCAATGGCTCTGTCTGGTGCCTGCAGACATGGAGTGGTTTTTTACAGACGCAGGCTGTGCAGACAGACTTTAGCACACATTGGCTTTGCCAGCCCAATGGAGCATTAAGCCAGGTTCTAAGTAGAGTCCTCAGTCACAGGGTAAAGGCTGGGTTTAGCAAGGATTCGTAGATCTGTCCAAGACCTCAAAGTGAAAGAGCAAAAATTTGGAATCAGACTGAGATACAAATTTCTTTCCTATACCAAGAGAGACTCTGAGAAATTTTAGATTAGGTTTTAGATTTGATTCCTAGGGGACTTCCAAGTTCCAGCATATGAGGTGTGCAAGGCATTTGCTAGAACTAAGGGAGGCTGAAAATAGGCTTTGCTCCCATGTAGGAACTGGTGGGCTCATCTATTATGGTGTCCTAGCAAGACTGTGGAACACATAGATTAGAATCAGTGCTGGATGATCAATAGGCTTAATGATGTTTTAAGTGCTGGCATTGGTAGATAGAAATTTAATAGATATTTGTTAGTGTTGTGTTTCAACTTTACCTTCTTTGTTGGCTGGCCCTAAGAAACTCCTGTGCAGATAAGGGTGAGCCCTACTGTAGCAGAAAAATAAATAATGGAACAGGCCTTGTACCTTCCATTATTGAAGGATTTAGTGAAGGTTAGCCAAAGCCTAGGAAAGCAAGATTGAAAAGTAAGCAAGGTTTTGGAGAGAAGCACCTAGCCAAAGCCAATGCTTTCTCATTGAGCTTCTGATAGAAACTACATTAGCAGTAACAGGCCTTGGACTTCTGAAAATTTGGGGTTGTGACTTATGGCATTTACAATCAAGCACTTGGGAAATATCTTCCAAGTTAGTTTAGGTTCACAGGCCATAAAGTCCAGACTACCAGCACAGACAGACGGGCAGCCCACTGAGGATGAAACCAAAAAGATATTCTCTTTTCTCTTATGTTTTCTCTGTCTACTTCTCTTATCTTTGATGCCCCTAAGTCTCTGCTCAGATATTTTACTGACAACAGCAATGTGCATCTGTACTACCCAATGTACTAAGTCCTGGGGACATAAATTTGCTTGGAATATCTGTTCTAGTGACTGGAGATTACTATGCTTTCTAATATTTTGGATGTGAGGCTGATACTGTGATAGTCTTATGTCCTATTAACCCTGTGGACTCTTAAAAATGTATGACATGCAGTTGTAGGGTTAGATTAATTCAGCCCTTGAAGACCTGAAGAAAGTATACCCAATCATGGGGAAGACAGCCCAGGCTGCAGCTGCTGAAGGAACCCTATATCTGTCCAGACATCTTTATGAGATCTGTATGGCTGAAATGAGAAAAACAAGAAATTGAGAAAGGCAGAATTTTGGACTTTAATTCCTTTGGACTTTTAAATAGAAATTTAATTTGGGGCATTTATTTCTCCCTTGGAGTTTAATAGTTGGTATGGATTACATATAGTTCAAATTAAGGCATTTTTATATTGTTGTTGACATTGTACTATTTGAAGTCTTATATTGCTATCTTTGGGGCTCATTATATAATCTTTGTAAGCTAATTCCAGATAATATGGCTGGACATAATTGTAAATCGAGACTAACCTAGTGAATTTTCAGCCTAGAGTGTAATGTAACCTTGGAGTTAATGTAATTACTCTTCTTTTCTAACTTATTTCAGAGGTTTCTAGGGGCAAAAGCAGAACTACTCACCAGTCTTACACAGAGATGATCAAGACATTCCTAAGATATTGCTGGTCTCCCCCAAAGGGGACAGCCAAGCCCTCTTTGTTAACCATAGTCTTGGGTGTTGACCACTGTGGCTTAAGAGAATAAAGATCCAAGAGTATGATGGGATCTATCCTCTGCCTTTCTCCATGATCCTGACCAAAAAAAAAGGACTTGAACTTCTCAAAAATATTTGGAAGAAAATTTCTACCCATCTCCACTTGCCACCCATTCAGTCTTCCATATGGGAGGAGGAATAACTTGGTGAAATTGGGGAAATGGTTATTACGGAGAAGCAGCGTAGGCCCCTCTTGGCTCTTGAGCTAATTCCTTATGGTAAGGTATGGGAAAGACTGCAGTCCTTCACTACGTGGCTGGGTAAATGTCACTCTATAGACTCCTCTCTCCCTCTGGAGTGAGATCTCGTTGTCTTTAGACTTGGGGTAGAAGCTCGTTTCAGGCTGAAATCCAAACCATGTACTCCAGTCCAGATCTATCTGCAATAAAGCTGGTATCTGTTTTTATTCTTTTAAAAATTTTAATATATAAATTGTTTTTGAAAAAAAGACACATGCCTCTGGTAAAATCCAAATAATACAAAAGGGTATACAGTAAAAAGTAAGTATCCTTTCTTCCTTCCTACTCCTGACCTCAGTCTCCCAGTCCTACTTTCCAGAGGAAACCACTGTTAGCAGTTACTAGGTATCTATCCTTCCAGAGATAATCCATGTATTTACAAGCATATTATATATGTATGTGTATCGGTTTTTTAAGACAAATGGTGGCATCTGTACATGCTGTTCTGAATTTTGCTTTTTCACTTAACAATATATTAAAACTGGTATTTTAATCCCTCTTTTATTGCTGTGTATATTTTTTAGTTGATTCTGAGTCTATAAGGGAAGGAGGTGTAATTAATTCAAACCTTCAAACCTCAACCTAATTTAATGAAAACTTACGTGTCCCTGAAAACCCATTATTTCTTCCAGGCAAATTTTTATGATTAGTAGAATGTGAAATATATGTGAAGATGATCAAATTTGTTAAAGGATCCCCTTGAGAGAGGCCAGTTTATTTTTAGTGAGGGAAAATAAGGGAGAATCAACTATAAATTGAAGCTGTGGGAAAAAAGAGGGTAACATAATCAACAATACAAAAATGACATGAACAATCATGTTTTTATTCCAGCTTGCACTCACATCTACTGGCATATGCAAATTAATGCTGATAGTTTTTATTTGCCTTTTCTGACAGAATGCTTTCCTGTTTGTAATAGGAAGACCATTTTAAACAGGTTTAAACAGTTACCAAGCACCACTGATTCATGTAACTAAAATAATCCAGAGGTTAGATGGGCTTCATGCACAGTTTGATTGGTCTTCAGGCTCAGTCTATGATTCTTTAGCATTGTCCCTCCTCTGTATGTCATTTTCATTCTCAGGCTTCCTTTCTTCACAGTAGCAAAATTGGACCAGCAGTTCCAGGCTATAGCAGTTCTAGTCTAGAGAAAGACAATCTATGTCCTGTGATGCATTCTGAATTGGCTTACCTGGACTAATCATTGAAGTCTCATGGATAAAATGCACTGATTGGCTTAGCCAAGGCATGTGTTCCATCCCTGAACTCTAGGATATATCTCCCTAAAACCAAATGGATTACTAATAAAATCAGTGATGTGTGGAGTGAATGCCATGAACTAATCAGAAATGTTTAGTATAGCTTCTTCCTTTAGGTAGTAAGCATCCATGGACACCATTCTTCCCACAGATCTGCTTTCAAAAATGCCCACACCTACATGTAGTGAATTCATGTCCTCAGAGGAGAAAGAACCTAAAGTCTTATCCAGTTACTGCATTTAGTATTAAATTTAGGATCTCCAGTTGGTATGAAGCCTTTTTCAGATCTATCATCCTAGTGGTCTCATCATTTGTAATTAAGTTACAAACTACCCTTTACCCCAACATAGCCAATATGCAGTTGTGGAGAAATAACCAAAGAAATATAATGAAAACTACCATTTCAAAAAGGGAGAAAATAGGAAACAGTACACAGTGGTTTCTGACTCGAAGCTTATATCCTAACCTGTTAGACAAAGACTCTCTGCCCTGGCAGGGGTTCTCTGGTCAGCCAGCCTCTTTTTGTTCTCTGAAAAGGTCTCCCTTGGAGACATATCTTGAATGGGTGCACTTTAAGGGGGATGAACATCTTTACCAGTCTACTTCATCTTATGCCATTTTTTGTGCCTTAGAGTTGTCTTGGGTTAAATAATCAGGTTTTTTTGTTGTTGGCCAGGACTGGGGTTTCTTTAATATAGTAGTTCTCAAACTTTAGCACATATTAGAATCACCTGGAGAACTTGTTAAACTACAGATTACTGGGACCCGTCAACAGAGATTCTGCTTCACTAGGTCTAAGGTGGGGCCCAAGGATTTATATTTCTAACAAGTTCTCACAGGAGACTGATGCTGTTGGTCCTGGGACCCAACATTGAGAATCACTGACTTGTAGGTGGAAATTGAAGGCAGAGTCATTATTTCCTTAACTTACCTGAAATGAGTTTACTTTGAATTCTTGCTAAAATATAAATTCCAGAGCCCCACCTTAAATTTAATGAATCAAAATCTCTTGGCAGGGTAGTGGAGGGACCTGAAAAAGTTCTGCCAGACATCCCAGATGATTCTTATCATCATCAATACCAATTGGGAAATTAGTCTTTTCTTGCCCCTAATCTTATTTCCTGATAAGTCTCCCATCACCTTGCCCTTGCTCTCAGAAAACCTAGTTTAGGGTAAAAAAGTTTGGCTTCTCCAATCCTACAAGTTTCCAAATTACCCAGATCTCTTTCAACTAGGATTTCAGCAAACAAGTAACTAAGCTATCAAAGCTCTATTTTCTTCCCTAACTATTTTCAGATAGACCAGTTTCAACTATGGAGATAGTATGGTTAACTTTGGCCTAAGAAACATAGATCTGAAGGCCACATGCTCCTCAAAAGAACATAGACTAGGAGAAAGAGTGAGGTCAGTAGAGTGGGCATTAATTCCTGACTCCACTAGCTCTGTGATTTTGGGCAAGTGACCTAATCTTCCTAAGCCTATTATTGTGGATAATAATCCTTATCTTACTCAGTTCTGTTGAAAACTAAACAAGAAACTGCATATAACTTAGAAACTTGCATATAACATAGTGCAGTGCAGGTACTTAATAAAGATGAATTCCGTTTAGTTCTCAAGAGGGTAGAGCCCATGTCCTTTTGGTAAACCTTTATATTTAGGAATGCACCAGTGACATTTAGCTAGTGAATACAGTCCAGAAATTCTGTTACTGAAATGTGACTTTAAATAATTCTTTGGATGTACAAAGCTCTTTCCTTTCCTGAGAACTTTCTCAGAGAACTCATTAATCTTCATAACATTCCTGGGTGGTTAGGAGGGCAAGGTGTATCCTATTTTGTAGGTTAAATCATTCATTTATTCAACTATATTTGATGGACTTGGCCAATAGTGATGAAGGAGATAGATAAGGTCCATACTTTTAGGGGGCTTAGATTCTCAGAGAGGGGGAAAAACAACAATTATGTAGATAAATAACCTATACAATTTCAATAATGTTAAGTCATATGAAGAAAACAAAGCAAAGCAGTGAGATAGAGAGTAACTGAAATAAGGGAGCTATTTCAGCTATGGCTTTTCAGAAAAAGGCCTAACTGAGTAGATATTTGAGCAGACAACTGAATGATGAGAAACCAGCCCATGCTGGCTTTGAGGGAGGAGGAGAAGTGATCTAGAAAGAAAAACAAGTGGGAAGGCTGGGATAGCTGAAATTATTTATCCATGGTTATTAATTCAGCCGTATGTTTAATACTGAGACCTATAGCTGATGATTCTTCTCCACTGTTCTCTACAGCTGAGTCACTATGTCCCTGTTGTTTTCAGGGTTTTGTTTTGTTTTGTTTTGTTTTGTTGGAGATCAAAGGCTATTACAGACAACATGTTCGTGCATTTTTTTAATTGTTACCCTGATCCTGGAAATGAAATGAAGATGCTTAAGAGGTCACTGATTAAGTAGAAATTGGGCAGATTTCTTCCCCTACCCCAAATTCATGAAACAGGGATGCAGCACAGAGTTAAATTTGAAGCCCATATGTAATATAATGAATGTGAGTACCCATTTTTGTGTTTATTGTTTCAAGCACACACTACATGACATTTGCACAATTTAGTTTATATCATTCATCTCTGGAGGGTGATGGGATGGCAATAAGTATTCATTGAACACCTAGTATGTGCCAGGCACATGTTCTTAATCTCCACAGGGTACTGGGAGCTAAGTGTTACTACTTCCATTTTACAGATAAGGAAATCAAACTAGAGAGAAAAAGAAAACAAGGGTCATAAAGCTAGTAAGAGTGCTGGACATGAACCTAGGTCTCCTGATGCCAAGTGCTCTTCTAATTATTATTTTTGCTAACATTTACATAAATAAATGGGAAAGAAACAAGATCACCAAGCGAGAATTCAAAGTGATTTATAACTATGGTTTTCCCATTCTTCTTTCTCTAACACCCTCCCTCAATACACACTTTCTTCATACTGTTAAATCTCCTTTATTCATTTATTTATTCAACAAATTTACTTAGTACCTACTTTGTTCCAAGTACTTGGGATATAACTAGGCACTCAGGATATTTTGGTGAACAAAACAGTCAATGATCCCTGTCTTCATGGAGCTTACATGCAAACGAGAGGAGGCTGACAATAAACAATAAACATAATAAGTAAATAAATTGTATGGGATGTCATAAACTGACATTATGAAGTTTTTTTTTCTGCTGTGAGCAAAAAGAATATTAGAGCAGGATAAGAGGTAAGGGAAGCAGTAGTTTGCAATATTAAATAAGGAGATTGGGGTAGACTTCATGGAGAAGGTGATTTTGAGTAAAGAAATGAAGGAAGTAAGGGAATTAGTTGAGCATATATCTAGAGAAAGAGCATTCCAGGCAAAAGGAACTGCTAAAGGAAAGTCCCTAAGGTATATGTGCTCTAAGCATATTCAATGACCAGCAGGGAGGCTACTTTGTCTGGAGCTACATAAGTGAGGGAGAGAGACATAGAAGTCAGAGAGGTCATAAAGGACCAAATCATATAAGGACTTGTAAGGCATTGTAGGGACTCAGTATTAAATGAGGAGCCTGTCACAGGTTGGATTCCTCAGGAAGAAAACTCTGAAACAAAATTAATCCTTCAGAAAGTTTGTTAAGCAATGCTTTTGGGGTGAATACCTGGAAGAAATGAGAAAAAAGCAGGAACACCTAGGGAGAAGTCAAGCTCTGATAAGGACTCAATGACAATGTCAGCCACAAACCCATACACTGATCAGTCATTGGATATAGGCTGCCCTGGGAAAGGATGTAACCTTGGACAAGGATGATCTCTGCAACTGAGGCAATCCTTAATGGGGATGACTGCTGAAGCTGGGGTAATATGTCTGTCAATGAAAAAGAACTTGGGTGTTACATCTCCATGTCCACAGAGTTGTTGCAGGTTTTGAGCAGATAATTGACCTGACTTATGTTTTTAAAAGGTCTCTGTGAAGTTTTGAGCACAAGCTGTAGAGGGAAAAGTGTGGAACCAGGGAAACTAGTCAGGGTGTTGTAGGAACCCAGGTGTGAGATGATACCTGAGAGGTAACAATGGAGGTGGTGAGAATTTGGACTTTGAATATATTTTGAAGGAAGAGGCAGCAGGATTTTCTCACAAATTAGAAGTGGAATATGAGAGAAATGGTGGAGTCATGGATGGCTCCAAGATTTTTGGACTAAATAACTTGAAGGATGGAGTTGACATCAACAGAGATGAAGAAGGCTACGGTTTGGGTGGGTGTAGAGGGGACAGCAGAAATTCACGTTTGAACAAGTTGAGTTTGAGGTGTTTTTAAAACATCTAAGTGGAGATGTTGAGCTGTTATTGAATATATGAGACTGCAATTGAGAGGAGAGGTCTGACTGAGCTGGATACACAAATTTGGGAGTTTCTGTATATAAATGGTATTTAAAGCCATGGGACGTTATGAGATCACCCTCGGGAATGAGTGCATACGGAGAAGAGTATATGACCATGAGCAGAGCGCTGGGCCACAAAGAGATCAGGGAGAAGAGGAGACAAGCAAAAGAGAGTAAGAAGTCAAGACAAGTGAGGAAGGAGTTAAACGAAGGGTGTGGTATCCTGGAAGTCCTTCATTTTTAGCCACCTACCTGCCCCCCTAAACCTCTTTCTGACAAGTTATTTACATCCCATCTCAAATTTCCTCTCCAATATGTTTTATTTTTCTTTTTAGCTCCTTTGAATAAAAATGCCCATCACCAAGAACCAATACATGACATTGTTTTTATGTAGCAAAGTAATGTGTCCACCAGTATGAGCACCCTCAACTTATTCCTTCCTCAGATACCTCTAGAGCTGGAAAGATTTTGAGGGACAATGTGGTTTCCCTCAACCCACAACAATGTTATGAATGAGATCACCAGGCTATCAGCAAACACCTAGAAGGTAAGAGGTTTATATTTTAAATATCTTTTTACTCCACAACACAGCAGAAAGCAAATGGAGTAGATGAGGTACTCTGTCACAGAAGAGAGTGTCTTAGTCAAAGGGAGAGAGGGGAGGTGGGCCACCAAAGCCTAGCTCAAAACTCAGTTGACTAAGCACAAAGAAGACAGGGCCAGTGAAAGAGAGCCTTTGCTCATCTGAGACTCTATTATATTAGTCCTTTGTGCTTTATACACATAGTCAAGCCCTATCCAGATGCTGTAATTCAGTGATTTGGCTCTTCTTACCAGTATTTAGTTATGGAACACAGAATATTTCTGGTGCAGATAGTCTCTGCAGGGACCTCAGTAGTCACCTCCCATACTAGCATAGTACTGACCTTGCAGAGCCTTCACCCTTCCCACTTACCCGGGTCTACTCAAGTTGTTGATTCCCATGGATATTTGTTGGTTTGTTATTTGTTGCATATTTGTTGATTCTCATGGCTCTATTCCTTGGCTATAAAATCTCCCTTGCTTAAACACTTAAGTAGACAAATCATTGTACACACACTTTCAAACTGACCCAGTCATATAATAATTCACATCATTCTTAGCCTACTCCTTTCTAAAACCTCATATACTTGGGATAGCATCAGTTCCCCTGAGTGATATTGTGACTATTCCTTTTGAGATTCCATTTTGCATATGAAGAGAAGAAGTCTTAGCAAATTTAAGAAGGTTGAAATCATACCAGCTATCTTTTCTGAACATGATGGTATGAAACTAGAAGTTAACACAAGAAAAAAGTTGGAAAATCTACAAATATGTGGAAATTAAACAACACACTGCGGAACAACCAGTAGATCAAAGAATAATTAAAAGTGAAATAAAAAAATGTCTTGAAGCAAAAGAAAATGGGAAGACAATGTACCAAGTGTAAGGGATGCTGCAAATGCATTTTCGAGAGGGAAATTTACAGTTATAAATGCATATATTAAGGAAATAGAAAGATCTCAAATAAACAACCTCACTTTAAAGAACAATGAACTAGAAAAAGAAGAGCAAACTAAGCCCAATGTTAGAAGAACTCCCTTCAGCATTACTTGCAAGGCAGGTCTAGTGATGATGAAGACACCAAGCTTTTGTTTGGCTATGAAACTCTTCCCTTTCCCCTTCACATCTGAAGGATAACTCTGCTGGATAGAGTATTCTTGACTGGCAATTTTTTCTTTCAAATTTTCAATATGTCATTCTACTCTGTTCTGACTTACAGGGTATCTGCTGAGAAATCTGGTAATAGCCTAATGGGGGTTCACAGTAGGGTACAATCATTTTTTCCTAGCTTCTGTTAAAAATCTTTCTTTGTCCTCAATTTTTGAACGTATCATTATAATGTGTCTTGGATAAGGTCTTTTTGCATTGAGATGGTAGGGTGATCTATAAGCTGTGTGAACTTGGATGTCTAAGTCTCTCCCACGTTTGGGAAGTTCTCAGCCATTATTTCTTTAAATAGGTTTGCTGCTTCCTTTCTCCCTCTCTTATCCTTCTGGAAGCACATTCATTCTAATATTTGTTCCTTTTATGGGATCCCATAGATCACATAAGCTTTCTTCACCCTTTATCATTCTTTTCTCTTTGTTCTGTTCTAAGTGGGTTATTTCAACATTCCTATCCTCTAACTTAGTTATTCTATGTTCAATTTCCCCTACTCTACTACAGATGCTCTCTCCTGCATTTTTCATCTCCTTCATTGAGTCCTCAGCTCCAGAATTTGTGTTTGGTTCTTATTTATGATTTCTATCTCTTTGGCAAAAATCTCACTTTGATTATATATCTTATTAAGACTGCATTGAATTATCTTTCTGAGTTTCCTTCTAGTTCATTTAATTTCATCAAAACAGCTATTTTGAATTCTTTATCAGCTAGTTTACAAAATTCAGTGCCTTTAAGTTCAATGATTAGAGAATTATTTTCTTCTTGTGAGGATATGTTTCCTTGATTTTTAATATTCCTTATAGTTTTGCATTGCCACTTTCACATTTGAAGTAGCACACACCTCAGTGAATCTATGCTAGTTGCCATCACATGAGGTAGTCTGTTTGATGATATTGTTATTATAATGCAGTTTTCTCTGTCTTTGTATGGGTACGTCTATTCCATTCTTCTTTCTCCCTGCTGTGTCATAATTTGAATTTTTTTGTATTGAGGTCATAATAGTTTACAACATTGTGAAATTTCAGTTGTATGTTATTATTTCTCAGTCACCATAGACATGCATCCCTTCACCCCTTGTGCCCACCTAAAACTACCTTCACCTTGGTAACCACTAAACTGTTGTCTTTCTCTGTGTGTTTGTTTATCTTCCAAATATGAGTGAAATCATATGGTGTTTCTCTGTCTCTGTCTGGCTTATTTCACTTAACATAATACCCTCAAGGTCCACCCATGTTGTTGCAAATGAGATGATTTTGTCTTTTTTATGGCTGAGTAGTATCCCATTGTATATATAAACCACAACTTCTTTATCCAATTATCAGTTGATGGGCACTCGGGTTGCTGGCACATCTTGGCGATTGTGAGTAATGATGCAAAGAACATTTCAACTTCTTGAGATAAATACCCAGTACTGAGATTGCTGGGCCACATGGTATTTCCGTTTTACGTTTTTTGAGAAATCTCCATCGTGTTTTCAATAGTGGCCACACCAGTTTGCATTCCCACCAGCAGTGTATGAGGGTTACCTTTTCTCCACAACCTCTCCGACACTTGTTATTTTTTGTCTTGGTGATTATAGCCATTCTAACGGTATAAAGTGGTATCTTACTGTAGTTTTGATTTACATTTCCCTGATATTAGTGATGTTGAACATCTTTTCATGTGCCTATTGGCCATCTGTATATATTCTTTGGAAAAATGTCTGTTCATATCCTCTGCCTATTTTTTGATTGGGTTGTTTGTGTTTTTTGTTATTCAGTTATATGAATTCTTTATATATCATAGAGATTAACCCCTGTCAGATATGTGATTTGCAAATATTTTATCCCAGTTGATGGGTTGTCTTTTTCTTTTATTCCTGGTTTCCTATGCCTTGCAGAAGTTCTTTAGTCTGATTAAGTCCCACTTGTTTATTTTTCCTTTTGTTTTCCTTGTCCAAGGAGACATGGTATTTGAAAATATCCCTCTAAGGCCAATGTCAAAGAGTGTACTGCCCATATTTTCTTCTAGGAATTCTATGGTTTTAGATCTTACCTTCATATCTTTGATACACTTTCAGTTAATTTTTGTGTATGGTGAAAGATAATGGTATACCTTCATTCTTTTGCATGTGGCTGTCCAATTTTCCCAACACCATTTATTGAAGAGACTTTCCTTTCTTCATCATGTGTTCTTAGGTCCTTTGTTGAAGATTACCTGTCTGTAGATGTGTGGTTTTATTTCTGGGCTTTCAGTTCTATTCCATTGATCTGTGTGCCTGTTTTTTCTACCAGTACCATGCTGTTTTGGTTGAAATAGCTTTGAAGGATATTTTGAAGTCAGGGATTGTGATGCTTCCAGCTTTATTCTTTTCTCTTAGGATTGCTTTATCTATTCAGGGTCTTTTGTTGCTCCATATTAATTTTAGGATTCTTTGTTCTATTTCCATGAAGATTCTCATTGGGATTCTGATAAGGATTGCATTGAATCTGTAGATTGCTTTAGGAAGTATGGACATTTTTACTATGTTTGTTCTGATCAATGTGCATGGAATATCTTTCCATTTCTTTATGTAATCATCAATTTCTTTCAGTAATGTCTTATAGTTTTCATTGTATGGGTCTTTCACCTCCTTGGTTAAATTTATTCCTAGATATTTTATTCTATTTGTTGGGATTGAAAATGAGATTGTATTCTTGAGTTCTCTTCCTGTTAGTTCATTATTAAAGTATAGAAATGCAACAGAATTTTGTAAGCTAGTTTTGTACGCTGCAACTTTGCTGTAGTTGTTGATTATTTATAATAGTTTTCTGATGGATTCTTTAGGGTTTTGTATATATTAAATCATGTCATCTGTGAACAGCGAGAATTTCACTTCTTCATTGCCTATTTGGATTCCTTTTATTTCTTTATCTTGCCTAATTTCTCTGAACAGAACCTTCAGTACTATGTTAAATAAGAGTGGTGAGAGTAGGGCCCCCTTGTCTTGTTCCTGTTCTCAAAGGGATTCCTTTCAGTTTTTCCCCATTGAGTATGATGTTGGCTGTGGTTTTGTCATATATGAACTTTAATATGTTGAGGTAATTTCCTTCTATACCCATTTTATTGAGAGTTTTTATCTTAAATGAATAGTGGATCTTGTCATATGCTCTGTCTACATGTATTGAGAGGATCATGTGGTTTTTATTCCTCATTTTATTAATGTGATATATCACCTTGATTGACTGGTGGATGTTGAGCCATCCCTGCATCCTTGGTATAAATACCACTTGATCTTGGTGTGTGATCCTTTTAATGTATTGCTGTATTCAGTTTGCCAATATTTTGTTTTGGAGTTTTACATCTATGTTCATTAGTAAGATTGGCCTATAATTTTCCTTCTTTGTGTTTTCCTTGTCTGGCTTTGGGATCAGAGTGATGTTGCCCTCATAAAATGTGTTAGGAAGTGTACCCTCTTCTTCAGGTTTTAGGAATAGTTTGAGAAGGATAAATATTAAATCTTCTTTGAATGTTTGGTAGAATTCTTCAGAGAAGCTACCTGGTTGTGGATTTTTGTTTTAGGGGAGATTTTTGGTTACTGTTTCAATCTCTTCTGATTGGTCTATTCAAATTTTCTATTTCCTTTGATTCAGTATAGGGAGGTTGTATGAATCTAAGCACTTATCCTTTTCTTCTAGATTGTGCAATATGTTGACGTCTAGTTGTTCATAGTATTCTCTTATAATCCTTTGTATACTTGTGGTATTCATTGTAATTTCTCTTTTTTTTCTAATTTTACTTATTTGAACTTTCTCGGTTTTTTCTGAGTGAGTCTGGCTAGGGGGTTGTCAATTTTGTTTATCTTCTCAAAGAACCAGGCCTTCATTTCATTGATTCCTTCTATTTTCATTTTTGTTTCAATTTCCTTTATTTCTCCTCTATTTTTTATTATTTCCCTCCTTCTGCTGACTTTGGTTGTTCTTCTTTTTCTAATTTTGTTAGGTGTAGTTTAAGACTGCTTATTTGAGATTTTTGTTTGTTGAGGTGGGCCTGTGTTGCTATGAATTCTCCTCTTAGGATGGCTTTTGCTGCATCCCATATCAGTTGCTATGTTATATTTTAATTTTCATTTGTCTCCAAATATTTTTTATTTCTCCTTTAATTTCTTCAATAATCCATTGGTTGTTCACTAGCATGTTATTTAGTCTCCACATCTTTGTCCTTTCTCAGCTTTTTTCTTGTACTTAATTTCTAGTTTCATAGAATTATGGTCAGAAAAGAAGCTTGATATGACTTTAACCTTCCTAAATTTATTGAATCTTGCCTTGTTTCCCAACATATGATCTATCTTTGAGAATGTTCCATGTACACTTGAGAAGAATGCGCATTCTGCTGTTTTTGCATAGTGTTCTATATATATCTATAACATCCATCTCGTCTAGTTTTTCCTTTAAATCCACCATTTCCCTGTTGAATCTGTCTGGATGACCTATTCATTGATGTAACTGGGGTGTTAAGGTCCCCTACTACATTGTGTTGTTGTTAATATCTCCCCTTTAGTTTTGTTAATAGTTGCTTTTTGTACTTTGGTGCTCCTTTGTTGGGTGTGTGCATATTTATCTGTGTCACGTCTTGTTGTTGCAGTGTCCCTTTTATCATTAAATACTGCCCTTCTTTGTCTCACATAGCCTTTTTTATTTTGAAGTCTACTTTGTCTAAGTATGGCAATCCCTGCTTTCTTTTGTTTGCCATGAGCTTTGAGTAGAGTCTTCCATCCCTTCACTCTGAGCCTGTGTTTGTCTTTGGAGCTGACATGTGTTTCCTGAAGGCACCATATTGTTGGGTCTTGTTTTTTTAATCCATCCTGCCACTATGTGTCTTTTGATTGGAGAATTCAATCCACTTACATTTAGAGTGATTATTGATATATGAGGGCGTAATTCTGCCATTTTATCCCTCTTTTCCAGTTCTTCTACATTTCCTGTGTTTCTTGTCCCATGTGTTTCAGACTACCAATTCTGTTAGGTAGTTTTTTATGATAGTTTTCTTAGTTTTCAATTTATTTAACATTTGAGTCTCTGTTCTGATTATTTATTTAGTGGTAACCATGCGGTTTGTATTTAAAAAATCTCATAGAAGAGATATTCCATTTTCTGATATCCTCGTATTTCCTCAGATTAGGGTGATTCCATCTCTGTCATCTTCCCCTTCTAAGTTGTTTTTGTCACAACTTATTCCATCTTGTGTTGTGAATTTTTGGTTAAAATGAGATTATATGTATTTTTTAGGTCTTCCTTCCCTTTATCCTTATTGTCATAATTAAGTGATTGCTAACCTGTTCTGATAGCTGCAATTTTCTCATTTTGTCTGCCTATTTCTGTCCTTTCACAAGGCTTTGTAGCCTCTTTCTTTTTTTTTTCAGGTATGAGGGCCTTCTTGAGCATTTCTTGTATGGGGTGGTCTTATGGCAAAGAACTCCCTTAGCTTTTGTTTATCCAGGAAAGTTTTTATTTCTACATCATATCTGAATGATATTTTCAGTGAATGGAGTATTCTTGGCTGAAAATTTTTGTCTTTCAGAATTTTGAATTTATCATTCCACTCTCCCCCAGCCTGTAATGTTTCTGCTGAGGTATCCAGTTAAAAGTTGTTAGAGGTTCCTTTGTACATTATTATCTTCTGCTTTGCTGCCCTTAATACTTTACTTTGTCATTGACTTTTGCCAGTTTTACTAATATATACAATGGAGGGGGTCTTTTGAGGTTGATATACTGAGGAGATCTCTTGGTTTCTTCCACTTGTTTTTCCAGCTCTGTCCCAAGTTTTGGGAAGTTGTCAGCTATTATTTCTTTGAACAAGCTTTCTGCTCCATTCTCATTCTCATCTTCCTCTGGAATACCTATAATCTTTATGTTGCATTTCCTAATTGAGTTGGATATTTGGTGAATTTCTTCATTTCTTTTTAGTCTTTGTTCACTTTATTCCTCCATCTGAAGCATTTCTATATTTTTGTCCTCCAGAATACAGATTTGTTCCTCCATAATATCAGCTCTATTATTTAGGGAGTCCAGATTCTTCTTTATCTCAACCATTGCGTTTTTCATCTCTAACATTTCTGATTTTTTTCTTCTTTATGGTTTCAATCTCTTTTGTAAAGAAGTTCCTGATTTCATTGAACTATCTGTAGTTTCTTGTAATTCATGAGTTTTTTTATGATAACTATTTTGAATTTTGTCATTTATATTGTAGATATCTGTGCCTTGGGGATTGATTTCTGAGTGCTTGTCAGTTTCCTTCTGGTCTGGAGATTTAATATATTTTTTCATGCTGTTTCACGGCATGAATTTATGCCTCTGCATAGTGATAGTATCTGATCACAGCTTCCACCTGATGCCACTGGGTGGGGGTCAAGAGTTGTGTATTCTGAGCTCACTGTGATCCAAGGCTGGCTCGTTCCCAGCTTCTGCTTTTCTATCTGTGTGGCACTCTAGCCAAGTGGCTGAGCTGGAGTGCCAGAAGTGGAGAGGGGCACTTTCTTTTGCCTGTACAATCCTAGGGGCATTCTTGCTCTGCCTTCACTATATGATCTCTTGGAGTGCTAGCTTGATGAAGAAACACCCCCAGTCACTTAAGCCCCTCTGGATGGGGCTTTCCCATGGGTTATGAGGGACTTTGAAGAGCTAAGGTGTTCCCACGGAAGGCTGTCCCTCCCTCTCCTCTCAGAGCCACACAGTCTGGAGCACAGGGTCACTGGTGTTGGAGAAGGGAAAAGAAATTTCCCTTACCTCCTTCTACTTCTGTTGGGTGCCCAGTACCTGCACCTTCAGACATATGGCTGCATGGGTTTTTCAGACTTCTTTCATGTTATCTGAATGTCCTCTGTTTATATATTAATGTCCTTTTCATTGTATCTTAGGAGGGAGAGTCTGAGGAGAGAGCTCACTCTGCCATGATGCTGACATCACCTTGTGTCACAATTCTTAAGCTTTTGCGTATTCTCTGGTTCTTATGATTAATGAAGCTGGGTACTGGAAACCTCCCTATTGTTTTCTGGGAGGTAACTCTATGTGTTTGAGACTTTTCCCTTCCCCACAGAGAGTGGACTGTTTTTATGAACACAATCTCTGTCTACCAGAGCTCTCTCTCACTGCTGCACAGGAAGGTCTGCACAATGAGAAGACTGCAGAGTGAAGAGAGGTGTGGATTTAGAACTTGGGGCTTTGGGCATGCCTATGACCCAGTAGAGAGTTCCCTGAGTGTGGTACTCCCAGAGGCTTGAGGGTGGACTTCCTGATGAGCACAATCCCTTTAATGTATTTTGAAATTCTTATCTGCCTATTTCCCAACTTCCCCCACCCTGTAGTCATAGAGGTTTCACCTTTGTCCTCTGGGTACTCCTGGGGAGAAATAGGTTTTTCCAGCTATGTCTTACAAAACTGCTGTGACTGGGCACTCACTCATGGCCCTCCTTTTCCTCAAGGGAGCTAGCACCCCCACTGGCTAGATCAGCCCCATGCAGTGTTTCCTTGGAGGGGAGGAGTGGTGCCAGGAAATTTTCTTTTACCTCCATCTCTGTTCAACCAAAATTGTATATTTTGCTTCAATGGTGTGCTATACTCTCCCCTCAAGAAGGCTGGACTTCTGACAATTCTCTCTCAAGCATGAGTCTGCCAATGTCAACACTCCCCAGGTTTTTTTCCTACCAGGTGGAGAGGGGTCTGGGTAGGTTCACTGACTCCATTGGTTCTGCAGTCCATATTGAGGTCTGTTACCAGATGTGAGGTAGGTGAGACTCCTCCTCAGTCTCTTGCTGTATGGTGCTAGAACCCACAACACCCATAAAGGCACTTCATTCTTGGATGAATGTCTAATTCATTGTTAAAATAAGAAGATAAAAAAGAGGAGTGCCTTAAGGTACCACAATGCTGATTTCACTCACTATATTCCCTATTTGTCTCTTTAATTCCCTGCCATATTCTCTACTAATAGGTGAAATACCAATCTGTTAATTAGATAATTAATAAATAATTAACTGGGTACATGGAAATTAAGGCTTTAAGTTTCAAGTGGAACCAATATCTGCCCTACATACCTCACAGTGTTTGGTAAGTATCTAGGCAGAAAAAGAGTGGGGAAACACCTATAAAGTTGTCAACAGTGCTGTGAATTAATCATGAGGGGCAATATTAAGTCAGTGTTTGGACATCTCAGTCCACACTAATTATAGGTAGATACTTGATAAAGGATCAACTCTTCCTATAAATTAGTTCCTAGTAGTATCTCTTCCTTATAGAATCAGCAAAAATAGAGGAGTTTGGAAGATGGTAGCATAGGAGGATACTGAACTTGCCTCCTCCAACAACAAATCTATAACTACCTGTGAAACAATTTCCTCTGAGAGAGATCTGGAAGTTAGATATAAGGAACCTCAGCAGCAAGGGACAATGTGAACAGGGGTGGAAGAGGTGGAACTACAGCCCTACTGAGGAAAAAAATCCACACTTTAGTTGTGGTGCTTCATGACTGGGAGCAATCTCAAAAATACAGAGCTTTTCCCAGAGGAGCAATGGAAGGAGTGGAGTCAGGATCATGGTGCAGTGAGCTCTTCCCTTAAACTCTCTCCATAACATACAATGAAAAGAACATTCATAAACCAACAAGGACATTCACACAACACAATAGACTTCTGAGAGACCCACACAGCCATAAGTCCAAAGGTGAAGGTGCTGGACCCCCAGGGAGTCAGTAGAAGGATTTAAGGGGGCCTCATTTCCCTCCCCCAATGGCAGTGAACTAAGCCATGGGACTGTGTGCACCTCTGAGAGGAGATGGGGAAGGGGGCAGTCCTCTATGGGAAAACCTTCACTCTCTGAGTTACCTCCCAGCCTGTGGGAAAGCTCCCCACTAAGGAGCCTAAGCAATCAGAGTGTATTCACCAAACTGAGCAGCCTGGGAGGGCAAAATAAAGTTTGACCAGGATCAGGCACATGTAAGAAAGTGATCCTCCCTCCACCAGGCACACCAGCTCAGCTGGTCAGCCAGAGCAAGGGATGCCTGCCAGAGCACTTGTGCATAGTGTTTGTAAAGCAGCAGCAGCAAGCAAGCAAATGCAGATGGGCTGTGTAAGCATAGCTTCCAAAGTACAGGCACAGTGGCAAGGGACCTTGGTGGGCTCACAATACACAACTCCTGCACTCTCAGTGGTAGCAGGTGGAATCTGCAACCAGATACTACCACTATGCAAAGGCAGAATCCACACCATCAAAAGTATGAAGAGGTATATTAACACTCCACACCAGAAAGACAATGACAAGTTCCCAGAAATCAAAATTGAGAACACAAAAATTTATAATCTAAATGACATAGAATTCAAAATAGCTATCATAAAAAATATCAATGAGTTGTGAGAAAACTCAGAGAGATAGTTAATTAAATCAGGAATAAAAGTTATGAACAGGGGGAATTCTTCACGAAAGAGATTGAAACTTTAGAGAAAAACCAATCAGAAAAGTTGGAGGTGAAAAGCACAATGAATGAGATAAAGAAAAATCTAGAGTACTTAAATAAGAGAGCTGATATTAATAGAGGACAGAATTAGCAATTTACTGTATAGAAGTATAGAAATGCTTCAGAGGGAGGAGCGAGAACTAAAACTTAAAAGAAATGAAGAAATTCTCCAAGAACTATCCGACTCAATTAGGAAATGCAACATAAGAATTGTAGATATTCCAGAGGGAGAAATGAAGTAGAAGGAACAGAGAGCTTGTTCAAAGAAATAATAGCTGAGAACTTCCCAAATCAGGGAAGGCCTTGGAACTACAAATAAAAGAAGCTAATAGAACCCCTAACTACAAAAGTGTAAAAAGACCTTCTCCTAGGCAAATATTAATAAAACTGGCAATAGTAAATGACAAAGAAAAAAGTATTAAGGGCAGCAAGGAAGAAGAAAATAAGGTACAAAGGAGCCTCTATCAGGCTTTCAGTGAATTTCTCAGCAGAAACCCTACAGGCTAGGAGAGGGAGGAGTGATATATTCAAAATTCTGAAGGACAAAAACTTTGAGGAAGGAATACTCCACCCAGCGAAAATATCCTTCAGATATGATGGAGAAATAAAAACTTTCCCAGGTAAACAAAAGCTGAGGGAGTTCATTGCCAGAAGACTCCTGCCTACAAGAAATGATCAAAAAGGACCTCATACGTGAAAAAAAAGAAAGGGGCTACAAAGCCTTGAAGAAGGAGATAAATAGGCAGACAAAATGAGAAAGATTAGTAAACACTTAAATATAACATTAAAGACCAAGGGAAGGAAAAGATCAAAAATAACAATAATGACTTCGTTTTAACCACACACTCACAACACAAAATGGACTAAGTTGTGACAACAATGACTTAGAAGGAGAAGAGTAAAAAGAGGGAAACTGATTAGACTAAGGACATAAGAGGCTATCAGAAAACAGACTATCTCATATATGAGATCTTTTATACAAACCTCATGGTACGCACTAAACAAAAAATCAGAACTGAAGCACAAATGAAACATAATGAGAAAACAATCATAGACAACCACTGAACTTAATTGGCTGACCCAAATACACAGGACGATAATAAGGGAAATACAGAGCAACCACAAAACAAGTGATAAAATGACAGCATTAAGCCCTCATATAGCAATAAAAAATAATTACTCTAAATGTAAATCTATTGAATTCTCCAATCAAAAGACATAGATTAGTTGGATGGATTAAAAAACAAGAACTCAACAACATGGTGCCTCCAGGAAACACATCTCCATTCTAAAGACAAATACATGCTCCGAGTGAAGGGATGGAAGACAATACTCCAAGCTGATGGCAAACAAAAGAAAGAAGGTTTTGCCATACTAATATCAGACAAAGTAGACTTCAAAGTAATAAAGGCAATGTGAGACACAGAGAGGCAGTATATAATGATAAAAGGGAAACTATACCAAGAAGACATAACACTTATGAATATATATCCACCTAAAACAGGAACACCAAAGTACATAAAGCAACTATTAACAGAGCTAAAAGAAGATATTTACAGCAACAGAATAATAATGACCTTAGTGTGACACTTACATCAATGACTAGATCATACAGACGGAGAGTCAACAAGGAAATGGTGGAATTAAATGAAAAACTAGAAAAGATGGAGGTAATCAATATATATAGAACACTCTGTCCCCAACCAGCAGAACACACATTCTTCTCAAGTGCACATGGAACATTCTCAAAGATAGACCATATGTTAGGAAACAAGGCAACACTCAAAAAGTTTAAAAAGATTGAAATCATATCAAGCATCTTTTCTGACCATAATGCTATGAAACTGGAAATCGACTACAAGACAAAAGCTGGTAAAGGAACAAAGATGTGGAGCCTTCACAACATGCTACTGAACAAACAATGGATAATTGAAGGAATTAAAAGGGAAATCAAAAATATCTGGAGACAAATGAAAATTAAAATACAACATAGCAACTGATATGGGATGCAGAAAAAGTGTCCTAAGAGGGAAATTCATAGCAATATAGGCTCACCTTAACAAACAAGGAAAATCTCAAATAATCAACCTTAAACGACACCTAATAGAACTAGAAAAAGAAGAACAAACAAAGCCCAAAGTTGGCAGAGGGAGGGAAATAATAAAAATCCAAATAGAAATGAATGAAATAGAAACCAAAAACACAGTAGAAAGTATCAGTGAAACTAAGAGCTTCTTTGAGAAGATAAACAAAACTGACAAACCTTTAGCCAAACTCACTAATAACAGAGAAGGCTCAAATACATAAAATTAGAAATGAAAGAGAAGAGATTAGAACAGATACCACAAAAATACAAAGGATTACAAGAGAATACTATGAAAAACTATATGCGAACAAACTGGACAATCTAGAAGAAATATATAAATTCTCTGACCCACACAACCTCTCAAAACTAAATAGAGAGGAAATAGAGTGTCTGAATAGAATACTCACAAGTAAAGAGATTGAAACAGCAATCAAAATCATTGCAAAATAATAAAAGTCCAGGACCAGACAGCTTCTCTGGAGAATTCTACCAAACATTCAAAGATTTAGTACTTATCCTTCTCAAACTATTTAAAAACCTGAAGATGATGGAACATTTCTTAAGACATTTTATGAAGCCGACATCACTCTGATCCCAAAGCAAGACAAGGACATTGCAAAGAAGGAAAATTACAGGCCAATCTCGCTGATGAACATAGATGCAAATATCCTCAACAAAATATTGGCCAACTGAATACAGCAATACATTAAAAGGATCATATACCATGATCAAGTAGGATTCATACCAGGGATGCAGGGATGGTTCAACATCTGAAAATCAATCAATGTGATACACCACATGATAAAACCACATGATCATGTCAATAGATGCAGAGAAAATATTTGACGAGATCCAAGATCCATTTATGAAAAAAACTGTCAATAAAATGGGTATAGAAGAAAAGTACCTCAACATAATAAAGGCCATATATGGCAAACCCACAGTCAACATCATACTCAATGGGGAAAAGCTGAAAGGAATCCCTCTGAGAACAGGAACAAGACAAGTGTGCCCACTCCACCACTCTTATTTAACATAGTACTGGAGTTTTTGGTCAGAGCACTTAGGCAAGGAAAGGAAATAAAAGTTATCCAAATTGGCAAGGAAGAAATCAAACTCTTGCTGTTTGCAGGTGACTTGATTTTATATATAGAAAACCCTAAAGAATCCATCAGAAAATATCGAAAATGATCAAAACTACAGCAAAGTTGTAGGGTACAAAATCAACTTACAAAAATGTGTTGCATTTCTATATGCTAATAAGAAATTAACATAAAGAGAACTCAAGAATACAATTCCATTTACCATCGCAACAAAAACAATAAAGTATCTAGGAATAAATTTTACCAAGGAAGTGAAAGACCTATGCACTGAAAATTATAAGACATTATTGAAAGAAATCGAAGATAACATAAAGAACTAGAAAGATATACCATTCTCATGGATTGGAATAATAAACATAGTTAAAATGTCCATAATGCCTAATGCAATCTACATATTCAATGCAATCCCAATCAGAATTCCAAAGACATGCTTCATGGAAATAGAACAAAGAATCCAGAGGAGTAGGGGATCTGAGCTCCAATTGGGCACCCAGCCCTTCAACCCAGCACAAAAGAGACATATCCCTTAATACCTGGCTTTGCTGGCTTTGCAAACCTAAAAGAAATACATCTAGGAAAACTGTAGAAGTTCAAGGAAAGAAGAATCTGCTCTTAAAGGGCCCATGCAAAGACTCAATCTACCCACAAACCAGCAAAAAAACCACAGATAGAAAAGAAGACAGACCCAGTACCCCACCCCCAGGGACTGAGACATTGGCAGCAGCCATTATTGTGACCTACTTCACTTGTGCTGACACAGATGCTGGCAGCTGCCGTTGGAATCCTTCCTCTAGCCTGCTTGCACAGGGGTCTGCCCTGAACACTAGAGCACTCAAAGCAATCAGGTGCAGCCAAGCAGCAGGCAGAATACCCAGGGACCAGATCCCCTGACAAGCAAGCCCATAGCTGACCCTTGGACCCACAGCAGTGGGGTGTATGGGCCCATGGCTGCAGAGCATGTGGGCTTGCAGCAGACTTGTGAGGCTGGCCATCACAAACAGCCACACAGTGGATCTCCCCCATCATCCAATGCCTGAAACAATTGTGGGAAGCTGCACCTGGGTCTGGCCCCACCCATCTATGCTCATGAAACTATTACCACAGGTTAGAATAACTAGAACTTTCCAGAGGCCTGCCCTGCCCCAAAGAGAGCTGACAACAACAGTACAATACAGGGAGCTGCACTGAAAGCTTGCAGCAATTGTGAGTGCCCCAGCTTAGGAACCAGCAGAGGAAGAGCAGAGCAATGAGGGGAAGGCAACTGGCATCTGTACAGTCTGTTGGGGAAGTGGGAGAGTCCCCCCTCCCACTTTCCTTAAGGTTCTTATGGCTGGTCAAATTATTAAAAACACAGGAGAAAATAAAACAAAGTCTAATAGCATGTATACATGGGAGAAACCCAGGAGAAAGTAAACCCAGCCTTCTGGCTGAGGCTGCCTGTTTAAGTGTCTTCAAGTACACACAAGGAGGATGTGGAGGCTAGTGATTTGGAATTTCAGAGGGGAAGACAATTTACATGGAGATGGGATGCAAGTGTTTGTTAAACAGGTTTTGCTGGGCCAAAAAATGGGTTTGTCCATGTTTTTCTATCACACGTATTTTACATCATACTATAGCTATCATATGGTATGAGCTCCTTCCTGGAACAGGACTTCTATGTTAAATTCCTGTAGGCAGTTTGGGGGAATGGAGGTCAGAGGCTCTTCCTGAGTATTTTGAGCCTTTATTGTCTTCAGCTCAAAATAATCCACATACCAGAGTGGCACATATTGGGGAGGACTGCCCTGAAACCCATCAAGTCTGTGTGGAGGACAGGCACATCTAAAAGACTGGCATGTCAGGATGCCTCATTCTTTAATCCAACAAATACATCAGGGCTCTCTCTTTTCCACATTATAGTCATTGGCTTTCCCCACAAGGTATTCAGAACTCACTGTGGATGGGATTTACCACATCCACGGGCCACTCCATCACATGGTTATATCTTGGCTCACCTAGTGACTTCCTTCATGCAGAACTACTCCGAGGCAGGATTATTCTAAGTAACTGTGAGGAATATTTTTGGGCACAAACCTCCTGTGTATTTCAGAGTGTTTTGCTTTCCGTTTTGTTTTTTGAGAGTTCCCCAGGGGGCCTTACTGAGACAGAGCCTGTGATTGTTTCAAGGCAGCTGGCTTGCATGGTACTTTAAAACTGACCTGGGCCTGCTTTCCTCCTTCCTCTATCATCCTAACCATTTTATCAGGCCAGCCGGTGCTAATTCGCATTTCCTTTTTTCTTACATCCATTGTCCTGCCTGCTGTTGTGATTAGGATATAATGAAGTACTTAGAACGCATTCCTTCACATTTGTCTAACTGGATATGTGGAACTTATATAAAACTGTTTTTTAGCATGCCAATGCATCTGAAAATTCATCAGTATATTCGTGGTGGTAGTGCCCTCCGCAAAAGCTTTAACTCTATTGATATGGCTTTTAATGATTGATGGCGTCACAGTGTGTGAATTCGAACTTTCTAGGTGTGCCTCAGGAGGATGCTGACCTGCCGGACACTCGTAAAATGCCCCCCCCTTGACTGAAGACCACCTTCTCAGCCTGGCATCCAAGGCCCTTCATGACCTGAGTCCTTTCTCCCTTTCCAGCTTCACTGTTTCCTATTCCTGCACTATTTACTACTATTTCCTGCTCCTTATGCTACAGGCTCTTTCCCTCAGCATTCCAAGTTGTTTCAATGTTTATATTACAATAATATATTTCCTTTTGGTTTTCTCTTCAATTCCCTGCCTCATCTGAAGCAGTAGACAAAATGTCAATTTGTTAATTAGATACGTAGAAGATTACTAACTGGGTACATGGAAATTAAGGCGTTAAGCATGCACAAACAAGGACCCTTGTTGAGAACAGAACCATAGAATTCTAGAGCTGTTTGTGGCTTTGAGATTATATAGCCCACCTCCTCATTTGTACCGAGTATGAAACAGGTACAGAGAGACGAAAGGATTTAAGGTAGCATAGTAATGTCCTATAAGAGTCAGGCCTTGAACAAATATTTCTTGATTCTTGGACCAAGCTGCTACTGCTGCTACTTCTCCTTTCCTCCTTCATTTTTTAAAAAGGAAATAAAATGTTTGAGATATATTTGTATCCCTTATTGTGTCCCTTCTCCATTTTTTCCCTTTGCCCCTGAACTAAGGTTGGTGTGTGTTGACAAATAGAAATGGCAAGCAGTAGGATATATTGGAGTATATGAGGAAGCCACTTGGTGTAAACCTAATTTGGCCTGACTTTGTTTTTCCAAAAGAGCCTGACGTGGCCATTGAGCATGCATTGTATATCTGCTTTAAACACTTACTGTGGCAAGAACAAATGCCCTTAAGATAAAGGTGCAACTTCCCCCCACATTGGCATTTCCTTATGGATAAGCATCTTTCCTTAGGCTAGGAACTGACTGCTGTGCTCACCTTTGACCACCCAGCTCACCTGTGGCCACCCAGCTTGAGACAACAGACCTGTCGCCCTGCTGCGTCCACCTAGACAGCAGACCTACCTGCTGTGTCCATCAATCACCGTGCTGACAGAGCAGTCTCGTCACTATTGTAAAAGGGACATTTCAATCATATGTTAAATATCCTCTTTGAGGGTATGTAACCACTCTGTACACCCCACTTCTTTGGTGCCCTTCCTCCCTTTGGGAAGAAAGGCCCAAGGCCATGGTCCTCACATTTTGGCTCAGAATAAACTCACCCAAATTTTCATTTATAGACTGGTTATGGATTATTTTCTTCAACAGTGTCCTTCCTACTAATGTTTATAATTTCATTACATATGTATCCCCAAAATGTATATAATAGTGATTTTTCTGATGCAACACTGTTTCTCATCCCAAATTCATTCATGTACCACTTTTGTGATTTTTCCATACTTTTGTACTACCTATGCTATACTATTTTCTTGAGAAGATGCATTTGACTATTAAATTATTTCCCACAATAATGTGCCATCTAGTGGCATATGGGCAAGTGCCCTCATATATTTGAGATACCTTATGCCTTAGATCATCTAACATTCTACCATTGGTACCGCAGTTTAGGAACCATTATACTACACTTCACATGGGTTAAATGTGTTGTCAACACAGTGTCATTTATCTCTAATTAATAAACTTTTCATCTTTCATACTTTTCACAAGGAAATTCTACCTGTAGCTTCATCTTCAACATGACACTCTTGACCTACTGACAAAGATTCTCTCCTTGACCAAACTCAACTCGGGCTCTTTTAAACTCTCTTCTCAACTAGGCCCTGACTTTTGGGCTTCCATATTTGTCCCTGCATTGTCAATGTTAGCCAGAATCCTGCTAAGTAAGTTTAGCCAGAATCCCCCATCCTTGACATCTGACCACCCTCACTATTCAATTGAGTTCCTCATCCTGCACCATCCTCCCAGATAATGTCTGATCACCCTGGCCTGCCTTCAACAAGAATCCCGTTAGGTCAGTTTAGCCAGAATCCTCCCCGGTTACCCCTGATGTTTCCTCTTAGTAATTTTCCATCCACTGACCCCTCCCCCACCACCCTGCTCCTTGGCTAAAAATTCCCATGTTTTCCTTGTTGTATTCAGGGTTCAGCCTGTCAGCTTTCTTCCCCGCTGCAAGACCCCTTTGCAGTAGCACTATAATTATCACAATAGTTCTCCCTTGAATGAAGTTTTTCTTACCATCTTTAACAAGGGCCATGAATAATTTTTTCTTTAATAGTTATGGTGCTGCGACTCAGATAGGATCAGATTCATCATTGGACCTCTCACCCAGCACCCTAAATGTGCACGTTTGAAGCCTTTCTCTTCACTCTTGACTGATTGGTTGGGTATCCATTGGTGAGTCTGACTCCTGAACCATTGCTCTGGACAAACATCTGTTGAAGCTAGTAAGGGCAGATTTTGATTCTTAAGCTTTTGTGTATACTCTCTGAAGCTGGGTTAGAGTTCCAGGCTTCTTTTGAAAGTACCTCCTGGGCTGGAAAGTCTTCTTCCTGGCTTCTTGTCCTCCGTGGGGATTATTCCCTGTCTCCCTAGGCTGGAAGTCTTTTCTTCCTGGTCCTTTATGAGAACTTTCTGTTCTCTGTAATGGATCCCGTTTCTCCCAGGGGCATGTCCCAGTTGACTGGAACTCCGTTCTTGAACCCCTACTGACTATATGCAATGGGAACTCTTTTTCCTTTCTTGTTGGCATGATTTTGCTGAGGATAACTGGGAAGTTTTTTGGCTTCTTTGGGAAACTTCTAGTCTCTCCAAACTGTCTCTTCTAAGACCTCTCGTTTCCCATTGTTTCTGCTCCTCCTTTCCCCCCTTTCACCTTCAATTTTCCTTCCAACTCCCTTGAAACCTTTGATATGCCCCTCTTCAAATCCTTACTTCCTCTATCCCTCTGTCCACCCCCATCATACTTTTGCCTTTCCACTTCGGCCTCGAAGCCCCTTAAAGCACTTGAATTTTAGGTCCCATACCCACCCCATTGGGAGCTCTCAAGGGATTCAGTGACCCCTGAAAGCAACCACCTGAGGCTGAAAAGAAGAAAAAGGGCTATTTGGAAACAGAACTGGATTTTTTTTTCCACTCATATGCACTTTGGAGACATCCGGACAGCTGGTAAGTATTTTCCCTGTCACTCTCCTAAGATTTAGTCCACAGCCTCCGTAAGATTACATATCATGGCAAAAGAAAATCTTAAAGTCTCCTCCACAAATATTACTAAACAGGTAACCTTAACTTACCTCACTTGCTGGAAACACAATTTAAATAAAAATATAAAGTACAGATAAACCAGTGATTTTATATTACTATGCTTTATTGACTCATGACTAAAATTTTCCAATGAAAACTGTAAGACCTCAGTTTGCATGTGTCTGTATGTTCATGTATGTTACATATTTGTGATATTTTTCTCTCTCTGGATGGTATTGCCAAGTTAATTCATAAAATCCCTTAAAGGATTTGTATTAAATTTGTTTAGAGAGAAATGAGCACCATATAAATTATTTTCCTAAAACTGTCAGAAATATAGAAAGTAACTCAAGTGGTTTTTAAAATTTTTTATTATGTTCACATGGTCTGAGATAATCTTTGGTAAACAAAGTTAGTTTTAAAATTGCTGATAAAATAAAAACAGATATGTATTCAGAGTTGTCAACATTAAACATAATATAGATGTAAAAATTTTTCTACCTAGGCTTACTAGTCAGACAAGCTTATGTTATCCATACTAGATGTTGAAAACTATAAAACTATAAATCCAATCTAAGAACAAAAGGTACGATAAAAATTAACTGCTTAATGAATATCAAGTGTGGAAGACAGCAATAGAAGAATCAAATGTTTAACTCTTTAGGTTCTTTGATTCTGGTTAAAATTTTTTTGGATACTCACCTGATTTGTCAACAAGAAAAGTGACTTAAGATGATGGCTATCTTTGTTTAATGTCTCATGAAATTTTCATGATCAATTCAAGCATAATTGCTAAGGACAAATTGAATTAAATAGACGCAAGCGGGATAAAAGTTAACAAATGAACTTCTCAGCAACAATTATGTTTTATAATATGTGTACTTGAATATGGTTCAAAAATATTTTTGGTAAGTTGAAACCTTAAAAATATAACAAATTAAGTTAAATGATGGCTATTCATTGAATATCTAGATCATTCCCAAATAGGATAGAATATTGGAACATTAATTGCTAAAATAAGTTTAAGTTTACTTACTTTTGGATTCTTATTTTTATATGGTATAGAAAATCTAAATTTATTTGAGTCTGTTAATACACATGAGAAATTCTACTATGAAAAAGACATATGCCTCTAGAAAATTATGAAATAATGTATTCATAATTTTGCAACAGAATGATAGTATGAGGCAGACCGTCCACAATTCTCTGCTTCCTAGATTTCACTGAAAATTAGGGTTGCTAATGGTTAAAAGTTGTAATACATATGTAAATGAAACGACTAGGAATAATGAGAGTGAAGGAAAAACATGCTGTATGCAAAGAGATTCAGATGTGCTTTCGATTAGGAAAGATATGAAGGGCTTTGGCGCTTTTTTGTTTTTGTTTTTTTAAAAAATGAGTTTATTCAGACAACAAATGGATTTTTGTCTTTTATTTTATTTATTTTTTTCCAGTAATTTAATTGAGATCATAATGATTTATAACATCGTGTAATTACGGGTGTGCATTATTGTTTATCAATTTCTGAGTAGACTTCATTGTGCTCACCACCGGTAGTCTAATTTTTGTCCGTCACTGTACATATGTGCCCCTTTACCCCTTTCGCCAACCCCCCAACCCCCTAACCCTCTGGTAACCACTAATCTGTTCTCTTTATCCATGTATTTATTATCTTCCACGTATGAGTGAAATCATGCAGTATTTATCTTTGTGTCTCTGGCTTAGTTCACTTAACATCATACCCTCAAGGTCCTTCCACGTTGTTGCAAATGGGAGGATTTTGTCTTTTTTTATGGCTGAGTAGTATTCCGTTGTATATATATATCACATATTCTTTATCCATTCATCCATAGAAGGGCACTTGGGTTGCTTCCACGTTTTGGCTATTGTGAATAGTGCTGCAATGAACATAGAGGTGCATAAGTCTCTGGATCATTGATTTCAAGTTCTTTGGATAAATACCCAGTAGCGGGATAGTTGGATCATATCATATTCTTATTTTTAATTTTTTGAGAAATCTCCAGATTGTCTTCCATAGTGGCTGCACCAGTTGGCATTCCCAACATCAGTGTATGAGGGTTCCCTTTTCTCCACATCCTCTCCAAGATTTGTTGGTTTTTTTCTTGGTAATTATAGCCATGTGTGAGGTGATATCTCATTGTAGTTTTGATTTGCATTTTCCTAATATTTAGTGATGTTGACGTCATTTCTTGTGTCTGTTGGCCATCTGAATATCTTCTTTGGAAAAATGTCTGTTTATATCCTCTGCCTATGTTTTGATCGGTTTGCTTGTTTTATTGTTGTTGATTTGTATGAGTTCTTTATATATTTTGGAGATCAACTCCTTGTTGGATAAATGATTTGCAAATATTTTCTCCCAGTTGATTGGTTGTCTTTTCATTTTGTTCATGGTTTCCTTTGCTTTGCAGAAGCTATTTAGTCTGATGTAGTCCCATTTGTTAACTTGTTCTTTTGTTTCCCTTGCCCAAGTAGACATCGTATTTGAAAACATGCTGCTAAGACCAACATCAAATAACCTACTGCCCATATTTTCTTCTAGGAGTTTTATGGTTTCAGGTCTGACATTCAAGTCTTTAATCCATTTTGAGTTAATTTCTGTGTATTGTACAAGATAATGTTCTACTTTCATTCTTTTGCATGTGGCTGTCCAGTTTTCACAACACCCTTCATTGAAGACACTTTCCCATCTCCGTTGTATGTTCTTGGCTCCTCTGTCAAAGATTAGCTGTCCATAGATGTGTGGTTTTATTTCCGGGCTTTCAGTTCCGTTCCAAGGGGCTTGTTTCTCTTAAGGGAAAAAGAGAGTAATTTTATTCTAAATTAGAATAACTAGTCATTCCAGAATGATAAAGAATAAAAGAGTAGGCCAAAAACTGAATGGATTTTTTTAAAAAACATGTTTTTTTGAAGTTTTATGGAAAAGGAATCTTTTCTTGTGTGGTCAAAGCTGCCGAAAATTGGATGGATTTATTTATAAGGTTTTTTTTTTAATTAACCTTAGTATTAATAGTACAGTGATACAAAACTAGAATTTGGTTTTCTTTCTGTAAAAATGAAAAAGTTTTCTTAGATTATTGATCTAGTCATAATTAGAGATTGTAAAATATATTTTTCTTTATCTTTTAGTAATTTGCCTGAGAAATCAAGACTTTCTGTCTTCTCAGAACGATTTCCTGTGCTTCATGTTGTCTTTATCAGGTCTTTCGTTACTTAGGAAAATTGAGTTTTCTGAATAATAAGAGAGCTAATTTTTTTTCTTTTGAGAATCATGCAACCTTCTATATTTATATTTGAAATTGTTTATTGCCACTTTTGCCAAATGGATAACTCGTGTTTCACAGTGACCTGTGATCTTATTTCACAAAGTATTCAATCCTTTGACATTTTTGGAACGTCTCAAAATCAAATTCTAAATGGAGTCTTTTTGTCCTCAAACTACCTTTGAGATTTTTCAGAGGGCCCCTGGAAAATCTCAAAGGGTTTGGCTTTCATCTTGTGAAAGAGGGATGTCAAACTATTTAGGTTTAATTGGTCTGCTAAATTATGTGGGAAGCACTGTCACATAAGAAGTGATGATAAATCTTCTTAGGTTATGTGCGTATGGATATATGTTATTAATATAGGTATTTTGGAATTTATATGAAGTTCACAGAAATTTGTTGCTACTCTCATCTAATTATTATCTTAAAATTTTGTATGCCGCAGAAATAACTAAATTCCCTTACCAAATGAACTCTAATCAGATCTTTAACCATGGCCATTTTAAGTCTTTTGTCATTCACAGTTATTGTTTTACTCTAATTCTCCTTTGAAAGTATTTATAATTAGCTACAAATGAGAATACTCTATGATGACATCACTTGAATAACTTTGAGACTATGCCAGTGGACTGAATCAGAATTTCGAGAACTAACAAAGAAACTTATGGATTCATAAAACTGCTAAGCCGAGATCAAACAGAACAAGAATTGATTACATGGGACTGAATGAACTGATGAGGATGATTAGAATTTTTAAGTTAACTTTTTGTTTGAAAGATTGCTGGTTCTTTGATGTTTTGTTTTCCAGATTTAAGGAAACCTTTTTCTTTTCTCTTAAGCTATCTATAACTTACAGGACTTTGGTAAGTTACACCTTTGTAAACAGAATTGAAGCATTTATCTTTTCTCCTCACCTGATCCCTCCAAAATTTGGAAACTCTTAGTGAATATTCTCATTTTTCTGGCAATATAGTTATCTGCATAAGTTCAATAAGGATCTGTTCTCCTTGTAGCTGGATACAATTGGAAACATTGGTGATATTACCAAGGCTCTGACTGGAATGTTAAATTTTAGAGTGATGTCCATTGAATCAGATGTGACCAGGCACCTTTAAGGAACTAAGCTTGACTGTAAGGAGCCAGTGTTTATAAAGCTCCCCTTAGAAAAACCTGATATATCTATACTATATACCTGCATGAAAAACCCTATACCTGATCTATAAGGTACCCTGCCATACCGGTGAGTAAGAAAGGTCACTTCCTGGCAGGCCCAGGAAGCTCAGGATATTTTGGAGACTTCAAGAAGAGAGAAATTCACCCAAACCTATAGCTGTTGCAGGCAAAATCTGGTGGAGAGTTCTTGGCTTGGCCTCCTGGCCTTAAGAGACTTTACTTTAACAGTTATCAAGGCACCTGGCTTACATGGTATTTTAAAATTGACCTGGGTCTGCTTTGCACCTTCCTCTATTTTCCTAATAATTTTATAGGACCAGTCAGTGATAACTTCCATTTCCTTTTGTCTTAGAGCCATTGTCCTGTTTGTTCTTGTGATGAGGGTATAATGAAGTAGCAAGAATGCATTCTTTCACGTCTGTCCAGTTGGATATGCTGAACTTACATAAAATCAGTGTGTGGTATGCCAATGCATGTGAAAATCCATCCAAGTATTCCTTCAGTCTTATTTTAGAATTTGAGGAAAGCATTAAGCGTCTTTCCTCAAAGTGTAACTCTTTAAAACATGAGCAGATATCAAATCTATCTTTTGAATAAATATATTTCTTCTAATGATGCAACATCAGTATCACCTTTATGCTCCTCTTAATCACTTTTATTTTCACCACCTCTCCTGCCTTATGATTAAACACACATCGTATATAGACTTCTTCCTTTAGAAAACATGTACTGACAGGGAGCAGGAAACTGTGACCAGGGAACCAAATCCAGCCTACCAGCTGTTTTTGTAAATAAAGTCTCATTGAGACATAGCCACATAGTTTCATTTACATACTGTCTATAGCTACTTTTGATACAAAGCTGAGGAGTTGTGACTGAGACCATATGGACTGCAAAGCTTAAAATATTTACTATTTGATTCTTTTTTAAAGCTTGCCAAACCTGTTATAGAGTATTAGGACATTTTGCAGTCTTCCTTAACTCTATACAAGAACATCCATTAGAGAGTGATGTCAGCATGATAGCAGAGTGAGCTGGTCCCTTTGTCTCTCCCTCTTTACCTTACAACTAGACGGACATTCAGTAAACAACAGAGGATTCCCACACAGCACAACTGGATGCCTGAGAGATCCATGCAGCTATACATCTGAAGGTAGGTGGGCTGGATCCCCAGGAAGCAGTGGAATTATGTGAGCACACCCTTCCCCCTCCCCAGCAGCAGGGAGCCAGAGCACAGAGCCTCACACAGTGGCTGGGAGCAACTGCAAGAGGAGGCAGGGACAACCCAGTGTGGTAGCCCAGCCCATGGGAGTGCCCACCATTCCACAGTGGCCCTGCCCGTGGGTACACTCCCCGCTGACTTGCAGCAGCTCAGCCCCCATGAAGGAGCCCCGCCCACCAAGCTCAGCCACCAGCACAACTGTAAGAGGAGGTGGGGGCAGCCTGGTGCATGTGCAAATGTCTTCAGACATAGCCAGGCGTGTAGGAGTCCTCACCACACCAAGGTGGCCCTACCCATGGGAATGCTCCCCAACAAGTGGCAGCAGCACAGTTCCCATGAAGGAGCCCTGCCTACCAAGCACAGGAGCTCAGCCCATCCACTCATGAGTGCAGGGCTGGCCTGCACCTGCACAACCCACCCACTGAGCATAGAGGCCCTGTCCCCATGAGAGTGACCTGCCAAGCAGCTGTGGCCAGCCCATGCAAATGCAGGGCAGCCATACCTGCACAACTTCCAGCAGAAGGGGCAGGATTGGAAACACAGGTCCTCCTCCCCACTAATGGTGGCAGGTGGAATCTGTGACCTGATATTACCGCAAATGCACCAGCAATGGATCAGTTCATCAAACACCATGAAAAACAGCAGTAACTGTTCAGAGCAGAAGGAAAATGACAAGTCTCCAGAAACCAATCCTGAAGTCACAGAAAATCTTAATCTAAACAACAGGGAATTTTAAATAGTGGTCATAAAGAAACTCAAAGAGTTATAAGAAAACTCAGAAAGATAGCTCAATGAGCTCAGGAATAAAATTAATGAGCAGAAGGAATACTTCTCCAAAGAGATTGAAGCCCTTAAAAAGAAAACTGTGCAGAAATTCTGGAGCAGAAGAACACAATTAATGAAACAAAAAATAATCTGGAAACCATAAAAAATAGAGCTTATCTTATGGAGGACAGAATTAGTGAATTAGAGGACAGGAATCTAGAAATGCTTCAGGTGGAGGAGGAGAGAGAAGTCAGATTTTTTAAAAATGAAGAAATACAAGAGATATTTGACTCAATTAGGAAAGGCAACATAAGGATTACAGGTGTTCCAGAGGGAGAAAGGAGCAGAGAGCTTGTTCAAAGAAATAATAGCTGAGAACTTCCCAAACCTGGGGAAAGGACAAGACTTACAAGTACCTGAAGCCAATAAAACTCCTAATTGCATCAATGCAAAAAGGCCTTCTGCAAGGCATATATTAGCAAAACTGGCAAAAGTCAATGACAAAAAAGAAAATATTAAGGGCAGCAAGGCAGAAGAAAATAACCTACAAAGGAGCCCCCCGTCAGGCTGTCAGCAGACTTCTCAGAAGAAACATTACAGGCTAGGAGACAATGGAATAATATATTCAAAATACTGAAAGACAAAAACCTTCAGCCAAGAACACTCTATCCAACAAAACTATGCTTCAGTTATGATGGAGAAATAAAAGCTTTCCCAGATAAACAAAAGCTGAATGAGCTCACCGCCACTAGACCTCCCTTACAAGGAAAGATGAAGGAAGCCCTCCTGCATGAAACAAAAAGGCAAAGGCTTACAAAGCTTCAAGCAAGGAGAAAAAGAGACAGAAAAAATGAGAAAATTGCAGCTCTCTATCAGGGCAGGTGACCAAACACTTAAATATAACTTAAAATATAGAGGGAAGGAAAGCATCAAAAATGACTATAAACACTTCAATTTAATCACAAACTCACAGCACGAAAAAGAATAATTTGTGACAACAATACTTCAGAATGGGAAGAGGAAAAGGATGGGACCTGCTTAGGCTAATGGAGATAAGAGGCTATCAGAAAATTGACTATCTCATCTATGAGACCTTTTATGCAATCATCTCTGTAACCACTAAACCAAAAATCAGAGCAGAGACACAAATCATAAATAAAGAGAAAACTGAGAAAAGCATCACAGAAAATCACCAAACTGAAACGGCAGTCAGAAATACAAGGGAAGAGGGCTGGCCCCTTGGCCGAGTGGGTACGTTCATGCACTACGCTGCGGCAGCCCAGGGTTTCACTGGTTCAGATCCTGGGCTTTGACATGGCACTGCTCATCAGGCCATGCTGAGGCGGCATCCCACATGCCACAACTAGAAGGACCCACAACTAAAAATATACAACTGCGTATTGGGGGGCTTTGGGGAGGAAAAGGAAAAATAAAAAATATTTAAAAAAAAGAAATATAAGGGAAGAGAAACAACGGAAACATTAGAACAAGCAGAAAACAAGAGATAAAATGGCAGTATTAAGCCCTAATATATCAATAATCACTCCAAATGAAAATGGATTGAATTCTCCAATCAAAACACACAGAGTGACTGGATGGATTAATAAACAGGACCCAAGAACATGCTGCCTCCAGGAAACACATCTCAGGTCTAAAGACAAACATGCTCAGAGTGAAGGGATGGAAGATAATACTCCAAGCAAATGGCAAACAGAAGAAAGCAAGTGTAGCCATACTTATATCAGACAAAGCAGACTTCAGGATAAAAAGGACAATGAGACAAAGTGAGGCAGCATATAATGAGAAAAGGGACTTCCCACCAAGAGGACTAACACTTATGAATATATATACGCAGCTAACACAGGAGAACCAAAGTATATAAAGCAACTATTAACAGACCTAAAGGGAGAAATTAACAGCAACACAATAACAGTGAGGGATCTCAACACCCCAGTTACATCAATAGTTAGATCATCCAGACAGAAAGGCAACAAGGAAATAGTGGACTTAAATGAAACACTAGACCAGAGAGACCTAATAGATATATAGAGAACATTCCATCCAAAAAGATCAGAATACACATTCTTTTCAAGTGCACATGGAGCATTCTAAAAGATAGACCATATCTTGGAAAACAAAACAATATTCAAGAAATTGAAGAATATGGAAATCATATTTTATTTCATAAAAAATCATATTTTAAATCATCTTTTTCCAACCACGGTGTTATGAATCTAGAAATCAACCTCAAGAAAAATGCTGGGAACGTCACACACATGTGGAGACTAAACAACATGCTAGTGGACAATCACTGGATAAATGAAGAAATCACAAAACAACTGGAGACATATGAAAATGAATATACAACATACCAACTCTTATGGGATGCAGCAAAAGCAGTTGTAAGAGGGAAATTCATAGCAATACACGTCCACCTCAATGATCAAGAAAAATCTCAAAGAAGTAATCTTAAACTAGTCCCAACAGAACCAGAAAAAGAAGGACAATCAAAGCCAAAAGTCAGCAGAAGGAGGGAAATAATAAAAATTAGAGCAGAAGTAAATGAAATAGAGACTAAAAAAACAATAGAAATGATCAATGAAACTAAGAGCTGTTTTTTTGAGAGGATAAACAAAATTGATAAACTCTTAGCCAGACTCACTAAAAAATATAGAAGGCTCAAATAAATAAAATTAAAAATGAAAAAGGAGAAACTACAATGGGCACTACAGAAATACAAAGGATTATAAGAGAATAATAAGAAACACCATACACCAACAAATTGGATAACCTGGAAGAAATGGATAAATTCTTAGATGCATACAACCTCCCAGAACTGAATCAAGAACAAATAGAGAACATGAATAGACCAAACACAAGTAAGGAGTTTGAAACAGTAATCAAAAACATCCCAAAACACAAAAGTCCAGGACCAGATGGCTTCTCTGGAGGATTCTACCAAACATTCAAAGAAGATTTAATACCTATCCTTCTCAAACTAATCCGAAAATATTGAAGAAGATGGAATGCTCCCTAACTCATTCTATGAGGCCGACATCATGCTGACCCCAAAACCAGACAAGGACAACACAAAGAAGGAAAATTACAGGTCAATATTGCTGATGAACATAGATGCAAAAATCTTTAACAAAATATTGGCAAATCAAATACAGCAATACATTAAAAGGATCATGCGCCACGATCAAGGGACGAAGGGATCCTTCAACATCCACAAATCAATCAGTGTGATACACCACAGTAACAAAATGAGGAATAAATGTCACATGATCATCTCAAGAGATGCAGAGAAAGCATTTGACAAGATACAGCATCCATGTATGATAAAATCTCTGAATAAGATGGGTACAGAAGGAAAGTACTTCCTCATAACAAAGGCCATATATGACAAACCCACAGCCAACATCATACTTATTGGTGAAAAACTGAACACCCTCCCTCTAAGAACAGGAACAAGACACCAGTGCCCACTCTCACCTCTCCTACTTGTCATAGAACTGGAAGTTCTGGCCAGAGAAATTAGGCAAGAAAAAGAAATAAATGGTATCTAAATTGCAAAGAAAGAAGTGAAACACTTGCTTTTTGTGGACGGCATGATGCTAGATATAGAAAACCCTAAAGAATCCACGGGAAAATTATTAGAATAATCAACATCTACAGCAAAGTTGCAGAGTAAAAGATCAACTTAAAACATCAGTTACATTTCTATACACTAATAACGAACTAGCAGAAGGAGAAGTCAAGAACACAATCCCATTTGCAATCACAACAAAAGGAATAAAGTATCTACCAATAAATTTAACCAGGGAGGTGAAAGACCTATATACTGAAAACTATAAGACATTATTGAAAGAAATTGAAGAAGTTATAAAGAAATGGAAAGATATTCCAAGCTTATGGATTGGAAGAATAAGCATAGTTAAAATCTCCATGTTACCTAAAGCAATCTACAGATTCAATGCAATCCCAATCAGGATCCCAATGATATTCTTCACGGAAATAGAACAAAGACTCATAAAATTTTCTACAC